>NC_081414.1:536574230-537273397 GCF_030272615.1 Cryptomeria japonica | reverse complement strand
TTCAATAGATCACCGAGGGGAGGTACTTTAAACCAATAGTCAGATCATCGAGTTGAGGCAGTTCACCAGAGTGGAAGAAGAGATGCCACTAAGCAAGAAAAAACCCTAGAGGGTAGAGTAGATGATGGAAGACTTCAAGAATGAAGTGAGGAATGAAATTCGAAATGCTTTGGATGGTTTGAAGAGAAAAATTGATTCTGATGATGAATATGACAAAGCTGGTGAAGAGCTTGAGGAAGCTAAAGGACCAGAAGATGGAAGAGAGGAAAGATTCCTAAGAGTAGTGACGCAAGTGAGTAAGGTTCATAAAGTTGAGATTTCTAAATTTTCTAGAACGCTGAGCCTGGAGGAACTGATCGATTGGATCGAAGAGTTGGAGGACTACTTTGAGTTTGAGGATGTCAAGGACCTGTAGAGAGTCTAGATGGCACAAACCAAGTTGAAAGGGCATGCTGACTTGTGGTGGAAAGAATTACAGAAAGACAGAGTGGAGAATGGTGAATTGAAGATCACCCGTTGGAGACATATGGTTGCAAGATTGAAGGGCAAGTTCATACTGAGAGACTATGAATTGGAACTATTCAATAAGTTGTAGAATCTGAAATAGAGAAAAATGACTGTGAAGGAATATACTAAGGAATTCTACAAGGTGGTGATTAGATTTGGACATAGAGAGATGGATAGAGAAAAGGTGGCGAGATACATCAATGGACTTTATTTTAACATTCAAGATGAGATGAGTATGTTGAAGGTTTGCACAGTTGAAGAAGCTTACTAGTATGCTTTGAAGGCTGAGGAGAAGGTGAGAAGAAGACAACCGAATAATAGATAGGGTAAATTCAAGATGAGTGATAGTATGAAGAAACCAGTTGAAGAAGAGGAGTCAAAACCTAAGTGGAGTAAAGAACTGGAATAGAAGAAACCAAGGAAATGTAGCAATAGTATCGGTAGAGAATTTCCTGGCAAATGTTTTAAGTGTGAAGAAATCAGACATAGATCCTATGAATGTAAGAAAGGAATGACAAGAAGTTGTGTGGCAAGTGAGGAACCAGAAGGTGATGATATCGGATTTGACTATACACTAGAGCAAGGAGAATCCCTTATGTTCAGAAGAAATGATACTAGATCTACTCAGAGGAAGAGTCTATTCTAGACTATGTACAAATCAAGTGGTAAGTGTTGCAAGGTCATTGTAGGTAGTGGAAGTAGTAATAATTTAGTGTCTGAGGAGATGGTTGTGAAGATTGGGTTGAGGAGGCTTAAGCATCCTTGTCCTTATGAGGTGAGTTGGTTAAAAGACTATCAGAAGATAGAGATAAAGGAGCACTGTTTGGTGGGTTTCAATATTGGGCCTTTTAGAGATGAAGTTTTGTGTGATGTTGTATCTATGAGTGTTTACCATGTCTTGTTGGGAAAACCTTGGTAGTATGATAGAGGAGCTATTTATGACTGTAGAAGAAACCTAGTTACTATTTAAAAGGATGGGTGGAAGTTGACATTGATTTCTTTGAAGGAGAAAGAGAAGGAGGTGAAGAATCTAAGCCCTCAGAAGAGTTGCGGTATTGAGAAACCAGTTGCAAAGGTTATACCAGAAGGTTTGATAGAACTAGTAATAGAGGTCATACTGAAGGTTTTGAAGAAAGAGATGATAGAACCAGTTGCAGAGGTTATACTAGAAGGTGACATGAGTTTGTAGAAGGATCTAACAGTTGAACTTGATGGACAAATGGAACTGATTGACAAAGAGATGATGATGACAAACCAGATGAAGTCTTGTGGCAGAACCAAATCAGAGTTGCAAAAACAAAGACAATGTGCATATCTAAAGCAAAGAAAGAGAAGAAAAGGGGATGAAAGGTTAGAGAGGCTAGTTGAAGCATTGAAGGAGATAAAGCAGAGGTTGACAAATAAGGAAGATGTTTGGATCAGAAAGAAGCATGAGAACTTCATTACAAATCCTTTTAGATGTTCATGAGTTGCCTCTCATGGAACATATTTTTCTACTTGGGTTGTCTGATGCAGGAGCATCCCTGGTCGATGAGCAATCTTGCATCAACCAAAAATATTTCCTTTTAGCTTTGTTCTTGTTTAGTTCATTGTGCAGTTTTCTATGTTTGTAACGGTATGTACCGGTAGTTGCTTGTTCTTCATGGAAGATCTTATTTTCCATTTCCAGATGGTGTCATGTGCTTGATTCCATATTTTCAGTTCATTTGAGCTTTTTTTGGTTAGTTATCACTTCTGATTGACTGTTTCTGGGTTCTGGGACAGTTCTTATGCTTACCGATTGGTTTTCCTTCATTACTGACATGATTCTTAGCGTGTGGATCCATCTTGGGTTATGTCCAATGTTCTTTGGCATGTGGCCGACCTTCCTGTTGAACCGTATCACTGGGTTGTTATTTTCCAGAAAGATTTATTTAATTCTTAGGGCCGACCTAATTACATGTTTCATTTTCTTGCATTGGTGAATGTAATCTTATGAGGCTGACTAGGATATGTTCCAGTGGGTATAAATATGATGTTATTTAATCATTTGTAGAGGTAGAGGTAGTAGAACTTAGAATAAGGATTGAGATTCACATGTTGTGATCCTGTTGATTCTTAGAGTCCCGGTTGGATTGTATATGGCTTGATGCCTACATGTAACCGGTTAATTAGCGGATGTTCTTTGTTGATAATATGATGATTGCCATAAGTTCTAAGGCTTTAATATGATCTGTTTATGTGAACTTGTTATGTTTTTTTGTAGCTTTCATTGAGTCTTGTTGTATAAGTCAGTTAACTCTTTTGAGGGTTTTACTGGTTATGGCTACATCAGTTGGGCAACCCACACAACATGGGTGGGTGTGATAGCACCCACCATGTCATGGGAGGTGCCTTGGCACAGTGCTAGAAAGGTACCCAAAAGAAATAAGGGGCAATAAAAATAAATAAAATAAAATTGCAGCCCAAGATAAAAAGAATTAACAGGGTAGCATAAAAAAAGATTAACAACCCCATGAAAACAAAATGATACATGGGTGCTTAATAAATCAATTTCCTCTACCATAATTTTAAAAGAACAACAACAATTCTTACTATGGCAACAACTAAATTCGAAACTCAATCTTTTGGCTTGAGTAAGATAATATACAATTGAAACACATTTACCAGTTAATTCACTATCAACCACAAACAATTTACTCCCAACAACCAATAAAATAACAACATTTCATCTTATTGAAAAAAACCCCAATGAATGCATTCATATTTTTGAAACATAGGAGAGGAAGAAAATAGGGGTTTCTTTCAAATTTTGGATTTGATAACATGAAAAAAAGAGAAATCAAAGACCTATCTCTTCCCTGTATAATGGAGGAGGACTTTTGAGTAGAAACAAATCTCTCCCAAAAGCAAGTTGCCAATTCTCCAAGTCTTCCAAAAATTGGAAAAAAAAGAAGAGTAGTTGCATAGCCAAAAAACCAAAATGAAAACCCTGGCCTCTTAGATTGGCAAATGAAAAGAATATATTTAGATTAAAATATTCCCATTATAAATTTTATATAATTTAAAAATCTATTTCTGATTTCCTCTCATAAGACTTTAAAAACAATTTCAAAATAGAAATCGAATATTAAAATATAGTAAATAAAATATTATGATTTATTCTCTTCTAATCATTCAATTTACCCTTGTATATATACATATAGTTGATTTAACAATCGAATAGACCAATTCATTAAATAATCAAACTCCCCAATAATAGCTAAATAAAAATCGAATTCGACATTAAATAAATATTTTAATTAAACTAATCAAGGTAAATAGTTATTTAGAGATTAAAATCGTCAAATAGTTAATAAAGTCAATAACGCAAAATCAATAAATATTTAATAAATTAAATCGGCTTAAAACGTAAAATATCAAATACGATCTCAAAATCTCAATATGAACACTAATCCAAGTTAAAACACAAAAAATAGCAAATAATTAAAAATCATTAAATCTTAATAATTTTAAAATAACACTATTACTCATAAAATAATAAATTAGTATTAAATAGCCACACAACTACCAAAATCAATAACCTCAATTAAATAAACTAAATAATAAATCAATCACTTTACTCAAGGAACTTAAAAAAAAAAACTGAATAATCAAACTCACTATGCCACATGTTCACAAATTATGATGACGATGACGACATGGCAAACTTTGCTGAGACTGACAACAAGAAATCGATGTCAATGACACTTCTAAACCACATATTTCTATTGGGAAGAGGCACACTCACACCTGTCAAGCCAGGGGAGCTCGCACCTGGTTGCCCGGGAGGAATGAATGCCTTAGTACCTGCAACCCTGCAACCACAATGAAAGTACATGTGCATATATATATATATACATAACAAGCAAGTGGGTGAATGTTGCAATGGTACATCCCACTCATAATGAGTGATGTGGTGTTGATTCCCCCATGAAAACAATTAAACACTACCTATACAATGAACATCACATCATAAATAAATTAGAACTGGGGTTAGTATGTCCATCACATGATAAAGTGAAATCCATGAAATATAACAAGGCACATGGTAATCAATATGCTATCACTATCCATCTATGCATCAATCAAGACATAAATACATATAGAAATCGATCATCATATAAACATCCAAATCACATAAAGTCATAACTAAGCATGAGCATAATCAATAATATCAAAAATCATGGAATCATATGATATTTGTCAATGATCATCAATGAAGCACATATAAAAGCCAAAATAACATCCATGCATCATATGTATCTAAACATGTCTATCATATCCATTGCACAAAAGCAAAAGATCTAATCAAGTCTACCAAAGTGGAACAAAACCTACTCAAAGGTGCACACTACACCATCCTCCGTACAACCATCAAATAATAAGAATCCACTTAGTGCCTGGTGTCCTAATCATAATCTTGAGCATTCTTTAATGGCCTCAACAAACCTATCAAGGGTATCGCACCAATTGGGTCAAGGAGGGGCATTGCAACCACATGCATTCTCCAATGATGTGATATCACCCATTTCCATCCAATCCTCCATGTAGACATATGCATGCTACCTTCAATAATTAACTATATTGATAGAAACATTATCATCATAACAACCACAAAATCTAACAGACATCTTTATCTACATTGATTACTATTTCAATACTTATGTCCTCTACATTTAAGTGTAGATTTAGTGTCATAATATTGGCTTTATTGTGTGATGGTTATAGGGGTGATACATCTGAAGATGAGAACATTGATAATTATGTGAACTGAGTAAATGAGATAGTAAGTGCAATCAAAGGTAATGGTAGAACTAAGGAAGAAAATGAGGTTGTGAGAAAAGTAACGAGAACATTGGCTAGATGCTATATAAACCTAACTATATGCTATTGAGGAAAGTCATAATATGGATACATATAGCTTAGATAATCTTTATTGATCAATCTTTGCCATTGAGATATTAGAATTTGGAGATCAACACAATGTTAAGAAGGAAATTGCATTCAAAGCTACCAAGGAGAGTGAAGATGTACTTGAAACAAGTAATGATCTAAATGATGAGGAAGAAAAATTTGTGAGAAGACTAAAGAAAGGATCCATAAAATACAAAGAATAATTGGTTATTATGTTGCTAGATGTACTTTCAGAGAACATAACTATAAGAGACTTGATGATGGTGTTGTCACAGGGATTTGCACCTGATGCAAGTGTGAGAAACCTGCAATCCCTTGAAACATGGGACTACTCTCAGGCTTTGGGTTTCCTATTATGAGAGTAGACCTCCAAATTATAGGCTGACTTCCTTTTTGATCACCTAATATAAACTTAAATCTGACTTGGAAAAGGGATAGGAGGATATGCAGAAAACTAAAAACTACTGCTAAAAAAGGTGATCCACCAATGACTGAAAATGACCTAAAATGCTGCTTACAAACTCACAAGATACTCAAATAATGAAGCTACTTTAACTCACAACTCAAATAAACATGTTTGCAAAAATGATTCATGTGAAAGGTTTTAGCTTTCTGGTGTTCATAAAAAGCAAAAGGATAAAGTTTTTACAATTTTAATGCAATAGAAAAATAAACCCATTCACAGACCTGCACTAAAACATGTTGTTTCTGAATCAAGCTTAGAAGGAATGAAGCAAAAATAAAGGATTTCAAGATGAAATCACAATATCTTTAATAAATTTTCTCGCAAACAATGCTAAAAAATAGAATAATAGAGAAGGAATGAAGCTTTTTTATTGATCAATAGGAGTTATCTGCATTACAAATCTGGAAAACTCATAAGAAAATGAGTTACAAAGTATGAAATCTCTGCTGCTACACAGGTCTCAAAACTCATAACTCTTTCAAATTGAGTGACAAAAAGTCACTTATACAATAATCCTCCAAAATTCAAATTTGAATTTTGGCTCTAAAAAGATGAGTTGCCAACTCTCCACCAAATCAGGCATGGATGGAACTGAAAGAGGAACTCCAACTACAAAAATCTCCTCTCTAAAGTGATCCATGAGAAAAAATAAAATCCCATGAAATGAGGACTCAAACTCATGGAAAATGAGTGAAAAAAGGCTTAAAATCCAAGTCAACCCATAGTTGGCCCATGGAACACTCAAACTGAACTATAATTTCCCCAAAATCTTGAAAATAACTCAAGCAAACTCCACCATAAATCCTAATATGCCAATAAAAGTTAATGATAGCTCAAAGTCATGACACTTCTCCTACTTGATTTCTACTTTGCACTTTAAAAAGAATATCTTTTAATCTGAAGTGACTTTATGACTACAAATTCAGTTAAAAGACTTACAGGTTTATACAATGCAAAGATAGAGGAGTTTTAGAAAAGCCCTAAAAATCTCTAGTTGACTATTTCAAAATTAGTGTTTAATAACACTTAAAAGAAATACAAAAAGAAAAGTCACAACAGATATATGAAAATAAAGCCCTTTGTAAAAAACATAAAGCAAAAATATCTCCCTCTCCGGGGCTACATGAGGGTTTGAAAACCCTAAAACAAAAGAAAGAAAAGATGAAGACATTTTATTTAATTTTCCTTTTTTTCTCCTCATCTATGCTGCTACCATTGAGATTAGGGTTTGAGATTCGAAGTCTTTTTTGAGCTGCTATTGTTGATGGTTTGTAGGAGAATCCTTAGTGAGAAGACTGGTAAGGTCACTTCTTTTGCTTTTTATCACTTCATCACTCTGTGGCTATTATTCTCTTCTGTATTTAGATTTTTGCATCTTTCTGAGGGTTTATTTCTATGAATACTCTCCTTTGGTATATTGCATGATTGTAGGTATTGAACAGAATCATTGGTATATCATTGTTCATTTCATAGTAAATGATGGATTTTTGAGGCTGTAGTATACTCTTTACCTTCTTAGGCGGCTCATGAATGCTCGAAGGTTGCTCTCTTTATCTTTATGCCCTATGAACTTCTCTTTCCATTGACATGGTTCTTTCAGATCTACTCTCTGAAGTCATGACTGCTACTGAATTTGTTTTCTTTCAATATGGCCATGTGCTATTAGCAGTGAGAGATAGTATTGCTAAGATCACTATCTCACTCACAACTTCCTCATGACTGCTCTTTGCAATCTATTTGACAAAGATATTTGTGTTGGTAAGATTTACTATTGTAGACACCTAAAATTGTCATGTCTAATTAAATAAATATCTTTTTTAATTTAATTATTTTTAGCCTAATTCTTCTATTAATTAAATAAATCTTTATTTATTTAATTAATTCATTTATCCTCTTCTAGCCTTATTTCTTATTTAAATAAATACTTTTATTTATTTAAATTACCCTTTTCCTAAATTAAATAAATACTTTTATTTACTTAATTGATCCCACTTCCTCTATTAATTAAATTAATCTTTATTTATTTATTTAATTCATCAGCGTTTTCTATCTATAACACATGTCGTTCATCTCTTAATTCCTACACTACCTATCCTCTCATTATTTTCTTATTTCTTCTACCTACCCTCTAATCGTAGCCGGCCATTTATCTTTTATACTTCTCAATCTTATCCCTCCATTTATTATAGTGTCTTCTATATAAGGAGATGCTTCCTTCATTATCAACCCCAACTACATATTCTATTCAACTACACTTTCAAACTTTCATATGTGATCAAGCCTAATTACAACCATATTTTTGTTCTTTGTTGAGCTCTTGTGCACACATTAAATATGAGAGAAAATACATAAAGCAAGATCAATGGAGATAGGAAGAATGGAGATCCAAACCCTATTGGACATGTGATCGTATAATCTTTGTGATTTCATTTGATTTGCATTATCTTAAGTAATCTTCATATGTTATGGTGGATCTTTGTTGTTGTTAGGCTAGGGTTTTGTGGTTGAATATATTTAGTCTTTCAATATTGTTGTTTCCATTTTTACTATAAATATTTTGGCACGCCTGGTGGGAATCTTGTCCTTTTTGTACTTAACATCTTGGTTGTAGATTTTATGCTTTTGAAGTTGCAGATCTGACATTCCGACAACATTTCAACATTTTTGCATCTACGCATTTTGAGATCGTGTTTTTGTTTTTTTGCCGCATCTGTGACATCTAGAATTGTGTTTGCATCTTCAACATTATTTCACTTTTTTGTAGATTGCAGAATCGCGTCTGTGTTCCTGAATCGCGTCTATGAACCTTTTAATTGTGTCTGTGTTTTGGACCCGTGTGTGTGTTGTAGAAGTGCGTCTGTGAGTTCTGAAACCACATTTGTACTCTTTAACCGTGTTTGCGTGAGATTTAATCGTGTGTGCATTTTCGATTTTGCAATTTTTTGTTTTTCATTCCAGTTTTAAGACGTTATTTCATCATTTGGATTTCAGATTTGGTTTATTTTGGGCTAACACCTTGTGATCTAGCTAGCAAAATTGGTGCAGCTTGTCCTTGAAGTGAACACATCTTGTCGAAGACCCCCTTTTTCACAAAGTCTTTTGGATCTAAAATTTACCTAACCTGTGTGCTTGCAGGGGGGGTATTATTGCAAAACTACTAACAAATCTTTGTTGCAGAATTTTGGCAAGGGTTTTTTATCTTTATTGTGTGCCTTATTTTTATAGATTATCAAACACTTCAATTGGTGCACTAAAATTGAACCGATGTCTTTTCTGTCTTGAGCAATAGGCTCTTTTTGTTTAATCTCTAGAGGGCCTGTCTCCCCGTGTGGTCATTAGGACTACTAGTGAGGAGAGAATGACCCAAGTGGTAGCAAGGAAAACCCACCTCTTCTGAACCACTATAAATAATTTTATCCATGGCAAAAGCCATGGGTAACCTGTGCTGATTAGTTCGTACCGACACTATATCTCCCCATAAACCCATTTGATCAATTTTTTTTGATCATTTGTAGGGCGTAACCCCTACTGGCTAGGAGCCTTCTGTATTTACAGAGTTGAAAGTGCCACATGTATGGCCACATGAGCGGATGCCCTTACTAGCACCTTTTTGTTTTAGAAAGCCAAAATCCTTCTAGTTGTTAGGGCAGGAGGTTGGACCTCTAGAGCTACCCACACACATATGGTTCTTAGTAGAGATACAAAGTTCGATATGGGGAGTTCTCATGGGGCCTGATGCTTGGCTGCCCTAGAGAAGTGAGTGCCGAGGGTGGAGGCAGTGGAGTCAAGCATCTAAGTATCCACTCTCAATAGCATAGCCTCGGGGGAAACCCCATGTGGGATCAACAACTATTGTCCTGGCCAACCATAAGAATTGTACTTGTCTTCTTTTGAACATTCAAGATCAAACATCAAAACATTGTGTCTTTTGTGTCTTCAAGTGTATGCAAAACATTTTTACATGAAACAAAAAACTTTCTTTGGAGTCATTTTGAGTCTAAACACTTGCAAACATTGAGTCCTCATGAACACTATCTCCTCTTGTCATGAAAAAATAGTCAAAAATTCAGATTTGGTCACAACAACAACTTTACACATTGGAAAAATTGCACTTAATTTCTGGAAACACGGCCATGCCTGATAGAACCATGTTTGTGTCATTTAGTCACGTCTGTGAAGGGCAGAAACGTGTTAGTGTTATCTTGAACAACAATTACATTCAAAAAAATCTCAGAAACACGTCTGTGCAGTTTTAAACAGCGTCTGTGTCATTTAACTGTGCCTGTGAATTATACAGGGATGTCTGTGTTCAGAATTGAAAAAGACACTTATAGTCCAGCAAACAAGAGCAATCAATTTCAGATTTCTTGAGCTTCCTAGGTTATCTCTTCAGGTTTTCATCTAGAATTCAACCTATTTCTAGGTCTCACAAAGTCCATCATTTCTCTGCATCTTGCATTACATTCACATTTGTCTAAACTTGAGTCAAAAGGTCACTTGCTTGTCCTCATCATACTTTGTCAACACACTACATACAACAACATCTTGCCAAGTGGTCCCTCATCAAGGTCTATCACCTTTGGGTCTCATTTGGTCTTACTTAGAGTCAAGGTCAACTTACCTCATCAAGAGAAGCTATCATCTCTTTGAAATCCACACCTACTCTACTACATACATACTTGGTCTTACACTTTGGACATTCCAAGTACACTTCAGATTCATTTACATTCCATCCAACTCTTGGTCTTCCATACTATTTCCATTTTCATCTAGTCTCACACATCTTGGTCAAGACCTAGTTCATGGTTAAAATCCATTCCCAAAAAGCTAGGAGAGAAGCTAAAGAAGCTCAAGAGTCTGCAAACATGAGTGCCTATGAGTATGACAATGATGTATTTTTCAATTCTAATCATAAAACATTACCTGACATGGATGCCTATAGAAACATTCCAAATATTTAGAACATGGACACTACAAACAACAATGATACACACAATGACAATATGGACAACTTTTCCGTACATTCAACAGAAGTGGAAGACTCCATCATGGATCCCCATTCTAATAGATTGGTTGAGGAAATAATGAGGAGAGATAGATAATATTTCTTACAAGTGATGGCACAAAGTGGAGCCAAAATTCCTCATGATTTTGAAATGTCTCAAATAATGGAACATCGATCTTTGCAAGAACCTCAACTCAACATGGATTAAAGGAGGCCTAATAGTGGAGGTACTAGAGGACCACATTTCGTGCCTGAATCTCCATCATCTTTGTTTCAAAAACCTGAGGTCCCACATACACATGGTCAAGCTTATGATACTCACCTTCGTAGACCATTATGGAAGTCTTATGCAGAAAAATATACTCAATCACATACCAATGCTAAGGACCAACCACAAAATCAATTGAATATCCAAAGGCATGCTCAAAATTTGGACACAAGGAAACCCCACGTCAAATTTGGGGTAAGACACTAGAACCAACTCACGACATGCCTATAAAGTATGGTATACATGGACAAGATAGATCTTCTATTCCTCATCATGACTCTATACCAAGTGGTCCCTATATGCAGCATCACTATAGACCTCCTCCATATGAACAGGTGTATGATCAATATCATCCATATATGCAGTATGCTCCACCCCCACCCGGTGGCTCAGGCATGGGATATGGTCCAAGAAGTTGATCTCCACCTAAGAACAATTTGGAACAACAAATAAAGGATTTACAAAATGAAATGGACATAAATACACCAAAGCCAGCTTACACAATGAGAGACATATGTCCCTATCCATTTGACAAAAACATTCCAATGCCTCCTTTTCCTACACATTTTGTGACACCTAAGTTTGATAAGTATATAGGCAAGGGAGACCCTAAGGCACATATAAGACAATTTTTCACAACTTGCATTGAGGTTGCAGCTGAAGAGACATACTTGATTAGATTGTTCCCACAAAGCTTAGGTGATCAAGCTATGGAATGGTTCTCCCAACTTCCACATAGAATTAAGTCATGGGGTGACTTAGAAAAGGCTTTTATTTAACATTTCTCATACAACATAAAGACAGATATATCAGTCACTACTTTGTGCAACACCAAGCAAAAGGATGGAGAGTCATTTTCATCATTTTTACAAAGATGGAGGAATTTAGCTAGCGGATGCTCTTCTAAAATTCCACAAAAACAAATGGTAGAGATGTTCACTCAGAATATAAACAAAGACATTGGTTATGATCTAAGGAAATCTTGCTTGTCCAATTTCAAGGACATCATTGAAAAAGGCTTAGCAATAGAGAAGGTCCTAACTGAACAAGGAGTCATTAAGATATTCAAAGAAAACAAAGAGGACTTTAAAGGAAAAGAAGAGCCAAGATTTTGGAATAAAAATGAGAACACAGTAAATGATGGTGTTGTTGATGCTAACACCATAAGACCCAAAATCATTCTTTCTGGATCAAGTTCTACAAGCAATCAAGTGAATACTCAAACAACTTCCAAACCATGAAGGAAATACACCCGATTGGGAGAACCACTTGAATCAGCTTTCAAGAAGCTAGTGGTAAACAAGATCATAACAATTTCTAACAATCCTCCATACGAACCAAAGGTCAAACCAAATTGGTGGAATGATGATGAATGCTATGAATTTAACAAGAGCAAAGGACATAACACAGGAAACTGTCATCGCTTGAAGAACATCATACAAGATCTTATTGATAGAGGCGATATTGAGATTGAAGGACATTCCTCCAATCAAGAGCATGAGATGTTTAAGGAACCATTCCCAAAACATGACAAGGGAAAAGCTAAAGCCACAGATGAGAAAATGAACTATACCAGAGAATCCTATAACTATGATTCAACTGTCAATCCCATTTCGATGGATAATTATGTCTCTACCATTATCATAAAGGACAAAATGCCTGAAAATTTTGCCCCAAGACCTAAAATTGTCCTAAAAGGAATTTGATCTTCTTCTAAATCTACCTCTGAATGTAATATCACAACTCATCGATGTAAGGTCTGTTTACAAGGTTCTCCAGCTAAAAACACTGCTTCCTTAGCAGCCAAGCCGAAGTATGATCTGGTAGAACAGTCAAGGAGAACACCCACACTTATCTCCATCCTTCAGCTTTTACGCATATCCCCCGCACATAATGCCATTCTTGATAAAAATTTGAGAGAAAATTTTGTCCCCACTGATCTAAGTGTGGACCAGTTTCAAGCCATGGTGGGATACCTTTCCATTTCACATTCTCTTACATTCACCGAAGCTGATGACACCTCCGTAAGCCAGCCACATAATGCACCTTTACACATTGAAGCCTTCCTACACAAGCACCAAATAAAACAAGTCCTGATAGATGGAGGAGTAGGTCTGAACATTTGTACATTGAACACTATTAAACAATTGCGATATTTTGAAAAAGCTATGAATTCTACACATGCAATCACCATTAAAGCATATGATGATGAATAACACTCATCCAAGGGCACAGTCACTTTACCTCTCAGAGTTGGGCTAGTAACTAAAGATGTGGTTTTTCAAGTCCTAGACCTAGATCTCACATATAACATATTGCTAGGAAATCTATGGATTCATGAGATGAGAGCAGTCCCATCTACATATCATCAATGTATCAAGTTTCCACACAATGGAGTTGAAGTGACCATCAAAGCTGACCCAAATCCATTCATATATTGCAATAATCTACGACCTAGATCAGAAATAACAATACCAGTCAATCGAGAAGTTGTTCCATCTTCAACATATGTTGATCTAAAATCCTTATAATCTTCTACATCCAAACAAGCAGAGCTCAAAGAAAAATTTAAAGTTAAAGACCTGGGATGTGGTGAGTATATCTTTCATGTTGATCAACTCCCACTATCTCCTAAGGTATTCAGTCAACATGAACAATCTACGAACAATTTTCAATGCCAAGGAATTGGGTATGAATCACCTAGTGTTGTGGCTACTAAGTCTGAATGCAAATCTTCTCTAGTGGTGCAAGAAACTCTTGATATCAATAGTCCTAAGAGTGGTTATAGGAAAGAATCTATTGAGCATATCACCAGCCCTCTTGAGAACTGACATAGCTTTACCATTTCATCCACTCATTCCATTTTCACTCCTCTCCCAAACTTGGATCAACAAGAATTACAAAAGCCCTTACTAATTGGGGATGAAAAATCAAGCCTTGAAAAGAAAAACCTAAAAGTCAAAACTAAAGAAAAGTCCTTCAGTCCAAATAAAAATCAAAAGTTATTGGACTCTACAAAATCAAAGTCAAGGATAAAAATCATATGAAGAAAAAATAACAAGAGTTGATCTCCCCTAATATCAAAATAACTGGGGGCAAAAGTTCTAAAATTTCAAGTGAAAAAGCATACTTGTTGATCCTAACTCTCCATCATGCTATCCTACTTTCACTTCTTTTTGTAATCATAAGCCTTCATTCCTCATCCACTTGTTCCACAAATCCTTTCCCTTTCGGAGATACATCATGGACCTTTAATGGACCTTCCTCGAGGGAATTTGTTATCAGGGATTCCCAAACTTCTTTAGGTGACACGCATATGGGCCTATGTAGTTCACACTCTAGTAATTTTGCCTTAGTTCTTTCATCAAGGAAGATAGTCACTCAAGCTACACATCATTTAGTCAAGGAATGACACAACTACAATCATAAGGTTAAGCCTCATGTACTTGAGGTGGGTGACTTAGTTCTCAAGGAAAATCCTAAAAATCAGCAAGATAGACAGAAGAAGGACAAGTTTGAACCAAATTGGCTTGGTCCCTACATCATCACAACAGTCTATGGATCAGGTGCATATCAAATTTCAACACCAGATGGAGAATCTTTGGAAGATCCTATCAACAACATGCAACTTCGCAGGTTTTACAAACAGCTTTTTAGGATATCCTAATGCAAATATACAAAAAAATAAAAATAAATTATCAGAAATACAAAAAAATCATAAAAATAAAAAATTGTTACTTGGTGAAAACTTGGCAAACAAGCACTTGTGACACAAAAAAAATTGGAAAATAGAAAAAATCATTTCGTCCAATGGTGAAAACCACTTTGGTGATGCCCTAGGCAAGTACCATGGTGAAAACCGGGTCACCAACATTGTGTGTAGAGACATTGCTCTTCTCTCCTTTGGTATTCAATCTCATCCTTTCACTTTGCACACACTCACAACCTTTCCATCTGTGGCTAAGGCAACTCCTACATCTAGTGATGGGTGTGGAATGGAGAGCATTACATGTTCTGAGGAGTATAGTTTCTTCCAGTTTTCTTCAGTCTATTTGCGCACAATCCACAATAAAGGAACACTTGCATTGCCAATCCACCATAAATTTTTGTCTTCTCTGCAATAAAGTATCAGTTTCATGGATTCAGTCAGTTTTAGATGAGACACAACAACAACAATGAGCTTCAACAAATCAAATCTTTCAATAGACTTAGACAACATTATGGTTCAGTGATATCTATCCTTTTGTGAAAGTCAACATTGTGACCACAATCAAATAGACTTATACAAGTGAGAAGAGACACTAAACTTGATGACTACAATAGATGTTGGTGTTGAGTCTTGGTTTTCTTTTGATTTTATCTTTTGGTGACATGTCTTTTAGCTTTTCCGGGATGTCTCTGACTAGAGATTTTATCTCCAGGATGTCTTTGACTAGAAAGGCGAGGATGGGGTATCGTCACCTATTTTTCTTTGTTGTCTGTGGATTGTCTCTTAGTAATGCTATGACTTGTCCAAGGATATGAGGACACTGTGAGTCTAGTATGAACTAGGGCATTCTTTGTTTGCAACTGTCTGATCTCCATGCAAATAGGTACAATGAATTTCTGGGTCGAACATATATCTGGATTGTCATCACCTTTTTGCCATAATAAAGCTCAATGATGATAAAGCACAAGAAGCTCTTTCACTTTCATATCTTCTATCTTCCATCCCGCTTTCTTGATTGACCTCCATCATCTTTCTTGAGTCCGTGTAGCCCGCTATCACATGACTGAGAATAAAGACATGCCAAAAATATTTGCATTTCATGTAGTTTGCACCTACATTACCATATTTTAACATTTCATACATATATACATATATCACAATTACATCACATCTTGCACACAACACTACTCGCACATTTTACATCCTCATCATATTCATTTGCATGTCATACATTCATATTGGCATTTGCATAACATATAAAACATAAAAGAACAAAAAATATTGCATTTCATCATGTACATATTTGCATCCATATCATAAGCATCACATAGAATCATGCATCACATCACATAGGTACACATGCATATAGCTGCTGCAAAGATGAATCATCTCATATATATAATAAAAGTGTCATGATACAATAATGTCAAAATCATATGACTACAATCATCCGAAGGTGTCATCATACAAAATGGTACAAAACTGATACATCAGGAGCCCTCTAAGGCTATGATGAACTTCCTCCCTTGGAGTTGGCTGGCCTCAACAAAGTCTAAGCCCTGGAAGGACCCGCCCCAGGATCATCTCTCCTACCCCATCTATCTGATGGTGGTGGAGGATCCATGACCATACCACTCGACACCTATCTCCTATCTCTCCCTCCAAAGGTCATCGTAGTCCATGATGGTCTCCAAAAGCTCCTAGCTCGCTGATCTGGTGGCACCACTCCATAGTACAGGTCTCACAATTAGGCTATCTCCTCCCCTACTTACAAAACATAGGCATATTCAGCCCTTGTTTCCTCTGCTGCCTCCCTCCCCACCCTTAGTGATATCTTAACCTCTATATAACACTGAATAGCCTAATCCCTCTCTTTCTCAATATCCCTCAGCTGTCTCCTGAGTCTAGCCATATCCCTCTCTAGATCCTGGATCTCATCTACCTATCACTGGAAGATATCCCTCAAGGATAGTATCTCATCCTCCTCCTCTTCCCCCTCACCCTATCCCTGTCCCCATCCTTGTACCTATCTAGGAACCTGTACCTATTTGGGAAACTGTGCTGCTAGCACTTGTAATGGCAATCCGCCTCTACCCCTCACTATGTGAGCCTACTGAGCCTATCTCTCCTCTCCACCCTCTCTCCTCTGAGCCACTCTCCTCTCTATCACTGCACCCCACCTCCGCCATCAACCCCTACCTCCACCATCTCCACTATCATCTCCATCACCTCCATCGTCTCCCTCTATCAGCTCCTCTGGATCCATCAATCGTGGAAATAGATGCTTTGCCTAGTATGCGGTATACTCCACATCCATACCTGCATCCTCCACATCTTCCAATATGTCCCAAGGCATGGGAACCATCTACTATAGCCATGTCACTGCCGTATTATAAGACAATAACGGACCCAAATGCACTTGATCCCTCACTGTCTGTGCATACAATTCTGACTCTCATGGCATCCATTGTATCTTGCCAAATTGTCTACATACCCTATTGTAGACACCTAAAAATGGTCAACGCTTGCGAAGTCATACTTTAACATTTGCGCATTGCCTCATTTTTGGCTTTTGCTTCGCATTAACATTTCTCCTATGATTCGTATTTGGTCTTTATCATTTGCGAGCATCAAGTCATTCTTCTACATTCTTCATTTATCTCACTCTCGAATTTGGTCTTGTAGACAACACTATCCAATCATGATTTTGATCAATTTTATCTTATTGCATCAATGTGCGTGCTTATTTTTCATCATTTTGGACATCGTCAATCCTAATTAGGGTTTTGTCCTCCTGTCAATCTTGCGATCGATTTGTCATCGATCGTTGTACTCTTATCAATCTTGTCGATTTATCATCAATCCTTATCATTTTCAATCTTGTCGTTTTAACGATCGATTTGTCATCGGTCGTTGTCATGTTCGATCTTGACATTTTGCGATCGATTTGTCATTGATCATGGTCATTGTCAATTTTGTCATTGATTCTTGTCCTCTTGTTCGATCTTGTCATTTTGTGATCGATTTGTCATCGATCATTGTTTGTCTCAATTATGTCAATTTGGATCAATTTGTCATTGTTCCTCGTCAATTGACACATTTTCTCAATCAAATCATTTATCACATTGGTCATTTATCAATCCAAAATCAAATCATGATAGATATCAATTATCCTTTTTCAAGACCTAATTGTCATTCTCGCATTGCTAATTCATCTTCTAGGGTTTCATGATTTAATCATTTAACCTGGTTTGTCATTTCCTCCTTTAGGATTAATAAATTATTTATTTATCCTAAGTCTTCTCATTACAATTAAATGTTCATTTAATTGGCTAATTATTCCTCTTTGTGAATTAATTAATAAATGATAAATTATTAATTAATTTACCTAATTTCTAATTTTCATCAATTTCTTAATTCCTAAATTCTTAATTCTCTAATTTCCTAATTTTCTAATTCTTAATTTCAATTTCCTCCTATTTCTCTCCTAAATTCATGGAAATGACATGTCAATTTGTCATAAATTTGTCATAATTGACAATCAATCAATTTTGACATAGAAGTTGTCATAATTTGTCATAAATTATCAATCAACAAATTTTGCATAGAAAGTGCATAATTTATCATAATTTGTCATAATTGACATAATTGATTTGCAATTTCCATTTGAATTGAATCATGCTAATCTTGTCATCTCTCCAATTCTTCTATAAATTGGATGATCTTCATCAATCAAAGCTAATTTGGTAATCAGATTATCGAATTTCTAGTCAATCATATTTCAAGTACTCTTGATCAAAAATCTTGTCTACTTGCTTTCAATTATGTGTGTGCACTTGTAGGTGAGATCCACAACCAAACCATTTGAAGAGGAAAGAAGAACAATGGAGCCACATGAAGGAGCATTCAAATCATATCTTTGGTTTGCTTAATTTCTAGTTTTGAATGTTTTTATTTCATGTCTCTATTGAGTGTTGTTTAGGATAGATCATTGCAGTTGTGCTTTTGTGATTGAGCTAATGATTAGTATGTTTATCTTGCTTGTGATGATTTCCTATTTCCTAACATACACCTATCAATCAATTGCCTCTCAATGATATACAATGTCCGACCAATCAGATACGTGCTACAAAATACATATGGCAGCTCCACTACATCATCCTCCCACTCCTCACAGTCACGGTATGGCCTCCATACGATAATTTCTATCTCATTAATCACCCTATGCCAGTACTCTAGCCTCCCAATCTGTGGCTGTGAAGTAATCATATCATACAAGTGAACATAGCTATGCCCATTTCCTTTGCCTTTGAAATGTATCGGTCATGTAATTGGCAGATGCTCATATGCCCACACCTGCAACATTGTCACTCTACATCCTAATCCCACTGATCCATGGTATACAAACTGATGCAGCTCATAGTACACATGTGCCAATAGACACGGTCCCCATGAAAACATGGTGTGCTCTGTCACTAATGTCTCCAAAGTCCTCCCCCATCCCACAGCCAACCCTCATGTTGATCTATCCGAATAGAGAAACCCACTGATCACTCCTTCCAACACCACCTGTAGCGCCAATCCTATAGCTGTCATAATATCCCAAGCCACATGTCCTACCCACATCTCTAGTCCTAGATCTTGAAACACTCATCTCAGTGCATCCCTGTCTCCCCCTTGATAATAAGGAACTAACTCCCCAATGGTCAGTATCCTAAGTATCCTGTATACATCCTCTAAGGTGATTGTCAGCTCACCCATTGACAAATGAAAATTGCAAGTCTCTGAGTGCCATCTCTTAGCTAGTGCAGTCAGCAATCCCATGTTCGCTCGAAACTAAAGCACATACAAAATATATTGCAGTCCCATGACCTCAACTGTTGCTCTATCCTTGAATTTCAGCTATAATTGAAAAACTATGAGTTGAAGGGAATCTCTCCCATGACTCCAGCATCAGTAGGTCCTCCTGCAGTCAAGCAAATCAACTATGTCAACCCTAGTGGCATTCCCTATTCACCACAAAGTGCTTCTTTTTATCCTAAGTTCTTATATCTATCATATGGAACTCTATCCTAGTGGCATTCCCTGTTCATCACAAAGTGTTGCTTTCTATCCTAATGGTACTCCCTGTTCATCACAAAGTGCTACTTTTTATCCTAGTGGCATTCTCTGTTCATCACAAAGTGTTGGTTTCTATCCTAGTGGTACTCCTTGTTCATCACAAAGTGTTGTTTTGATCCTATCTTTTAGGGCACCTACTTGAGTGTATCCTCTTGAGTATCTTATCCAATTGACAATTAATGTTCTATCATAGAATTGTCAATTTCTTTGGTAGTCGCTATTCATCACAAAGTGCCTCTCTCTATCCTATCCTAGGGCCTCTGCTTGAGTGTATCCTCTTGAGTAGTTTCCTGATTGGCAATGTATGTTCTATCAAAAAATTATCAATCCTAGCCCTATCTTCTATCCTAGTCTTTCCTAGAGGATCTGCTTGAGGGTATCCTCTCAGCAGCTTATCCAAACAACAACATATGTTTATCATAGAACTGTCGATTTGGCCTTGAAGACATAGATGCACATTCATGACACAAATGCACTTGCATCCTTCTTAAATGCGCTTGCTCTGCACAAATGCTCCTGACACACATAGACATGTCTCTGTTCTACATAAACGTGCTTGAAAGACATAGACGCGCTCGCATTGAACATAGACACTACTGGAATCATAGACACACTTGACACCAACGCAGATGCGCCTAGCCTACCCAGACATGCCTGGCACCAACGCAGATGCACCTTGGTGTTTTCCCCCCACTTGACAATTTTCTAGACCTACCTAGAGAACATTTATTACTCTAATTGACATGCATTTATGACAAGAATTAATGCACCAAAGTACAAGGAGATTTTGTGGTACTTACCGACTCTCTGACATCTGCTAGCCTTTGATATCGGCGAAGATAATCGAATCTGTGAACCAATGCCATCGCTACTGACTACTCTTTTTTCTATCTACACTCTGATCTCTTGGATGTGTGGATGGCAATGAGGATGTTTTCCCTCATATTCTATCTTTAGACTACCCTAGCCCTCATCTCCCGAGTCAGTCTTCTTTATCCCGTGACTATGTCACTCTATCCTATCTTGTCAATCCTTTCTAGCCTTTATTTTTTATCGAGAGATTGTCTGTGATCTTTTCATAACTTTTCATCCAATCTCTCGAGGGGGCATATCATTCCCATCTTGGGGCAACTTTGTATCAGTTCATCTTATTTTCTTTGAAACAACACGACAAGCTGCATTGTCTCAAAGAGGGGCAAAATGTAGACACCTAAAATTGTCCTGTCTAATTAAATAAATATCTTTATTTATTTAATTATTTTTTATCCTAATTATTTTATTAATTAAATAAATCCTTATTTAATTAATTAATTCATTTATCCTCTTCTAGCCTTATTTCTCATTTAAATAAATACTTTTATTTATATAAATTACCCTTTTCCTAAATTAAATAAATACTTTTATTTATTTAATTGATCCCACTTCCTCTATTAATTAAATTAATCTTTATTTATTTAATTAATTCATTATCCTTTTCTACCTATGACACATGTCATTCATCTCTTGATTCCTACACTACCTACCCTCTAATCCTAGCCGAACATTTATCTTTTATACCTCTCAATCTTATCCCTCCATTTCTTATAGTGTCTTCTATATAAGGATATGTTTCCTTCATTATCAACCCCATCTACGCATTCTATTCAACTACACTTTCAAACTTTCATATGCGATCAATCCTACTTACAACCACATTTCTGTTCTTTATTGAGCTCTTGTGCATAGATAAAATCTAAGAGAAAATATATCAAGCAAGATCAATGGAGATAGGAAGAATGGAGATCCAAACCCTATTGGACATGTGATGGTATAATCTTTGTGATTTCATTTGATTTGCATTGTCTTAGGTAATCTTCATACGTTATGGTGGATCTTTGTTGTTGTTAGGCTAGGGTTTTGTGGTTGGATTCATTTAGTCTTTCAATATTGTTGTTTCCAGTTTTACCATAAACAACTATAACTCATTCACTGTCATAGCTATACTTTTCTTTCTTATGTCATAGCCGAGGGTTGCAACTAGTATCCTCTATGATCTATTGTTGAAGATGATGGACAATCATTTGCTTGCTATGGCTTATGATTGTTGTATTTTTAATTGGGCATCATGACTGCTACAAAATTAATTTTTTTAACTCTTAATGCTACAACCCTATTCTTGGACTGTCTATATTCATCATCTATCTTCAAAGACTGTTTTTATTGTGTTTGATATCTTACTTTGACATAACCTATGTGGGGTTTTCCCTTTTTCATTATTTTCTCATGACCGTGACTGAAGATATAGAAGGTCTAGGGCTGCTACTATGATTATCCATTGTCATTGTGACCTTGATTGAACCGTGCCTTCATATTTCTACATTAAAGTCATTATCCACCAACACCTATTACTGGCCTTCAACCTTTGTGTTACCATACTGCCATGCTAAATCCATTGTATATTTAATCTGTGTTTTATGCACTGATTGGTCATTTCAAAGATTCAATACAAGCTCACTGTTTTATGGCATTTGATCTTGAAAGATCTTAGTGGTATTGATGTTCACTGGTTCTTTCTTGTAGTTGACTCTTGAACTTTAAAAACTGATAATAGTCCTTATTTCTCATTGCTTGACAGTCTTGTATGAATGATGTATGATGAATGATTATTTCTATATTAACCCTCATACTTTTGTAGTAAAGATTTCTTCATATTGCTAGGATCAAGGACTACATAGTAACAAACATATCATGGTAGCATCCTTATTTGATGACTGCATTTTCATTTGAAGATGACTATCTTCAATAAAGTGTGTCTGCAAATAATGGCACTACCATGTATCTCTGTCATGGAGATTGATACTACTAAACTCTTAGATTGGTCCAATTTGATGACTTACTGTGAGAAGAAGAATCATCTCATGGCTTCTCTATCTTTCTATCATAAATGCATAAGGTGTGATTGTCATAATAACACTATCACTGTGAATGATTGCAACCTAACAGTGATTGTCATATCTTTTATGTGAATGATCACTCCTTTACAAACCCTACAGATTCATTAATCAAAACTAAAAAATGATGCAAACAAAAGAGACTTTAATTGTGCTTGTGCCCTATTGCTCAAACATGCCTCATATGTGGATGCCCTAGATCGCTGTGTATGTGTAACCATTTTCTCTATTCACTGTCTACGTACTTTTGATGGTTGTATCTTTTTGGTAATCTTTCACTTCTGATGGTAACTTTTTCTCTAAGGCTTGTAACCTTTATTGTAACTCAAATTTTCTGCTCTGAGGGATTTTCATTGATACTCTTTTTCTGTCAAAACAAGGCTACTTGCTATCTCTAAATGTGCTTATGAAGGTTTCTATAGGGCACCTTGCCTCTATGACAAAATCTACACTTTGAATGATTTGATTGCTCCTTCTACATGAAAAAGATCTTTATTTCATGAGTTGATAGATTAACTATTTTTAATGACTAATTCAATCATTATGACTGACTACCTTGTTAATATGTTGCCCTTTGTGAATATTCTAGGGTTGAATCTATGTTGGCTTCACTTTGGGGAGACTATCACTCCTGCTTTATTTGGTTTTATATGTATCTATCTTGCAGAATTATTGTCATCATGCTTCCAACTGTGGAAAGGCTTATGAATCCTGCTATTCCCTTTTTATTGTATATTCTATTCACTGTCTTTATAAGGCTTTGTCACTGTATGACATGCTCATGCTACAAACTATCTATTCACCCTTATTGAGTTCTCTATTAAGAACACTTTCATCATTATTTGAATACCACTGTCTTTGATGAATTGCAATGTTCTCTATATTAGAGACAACCTATATGAGATTTGACCCTTGATGGTCTAGATAACTGGTGCATTATGAAGGCCAATAATGTCCCCTCACAATGTCACATAAGGCTAGTTGATTCTCATGAATAAAGGCTCTTTGAAGCTTTGTTAAGATTGTGCCTTGAGACTACTTTTGGTACATTCATATTTAATCAAGCACTTGGTTTCCTTTCACTATTCTATAATACTTTGACCCTTGCAAAACTATGATGTCTTAGCATGCCAATGTCATACATAATCCTCTAACTGCCTCTATAGTTGTAGAGCCACTTGCAAAACATCTATATATTTTCTTTTCTATCACCAAGTTCATAATGAAAATATTTATATTTTGATCTTCTTTATAGTTCACATTGTTTATGAGGATGATATCATTCTAGAAGATCTGGGTTGTACTTTTTGTGCCATTAACAATGAATTCTCCTCTCTTGTCAAGTGACCTCACCAGTCCCTTTCTTGCTATGATTGAACCTTGGGTTGCTCTTTGTCTTAAATAGATTGTATATTCTGAAAGCTATCTTTGAGGCTAAGGATTGTATGTGACTGCTATATGCATTTCATTGTATATGTGATCTGTGGCTATATTTAGGGCTAAGGCAACACTGTATCTTGCTCCTATCCTAACTCCTTTTTGATGGAGGCTTCATGGCTATAGCTTAGCCACTCTCTAATATCATGCTCAATGCATCCCTCTTGATATCTAGAGGTTTGCAATACTATTTTGAATGACTACTATGGATGAGACCTCCATCACTGCTTTAGGCCCTTTTGACAATGGTATGACTAGAAATTTGATTGTGACTTAAATTCTACCAGCAATCCTTTGTACATATTTATGAATATCTTCTTCATTTTGTGACTATCTTCCTTTATCACTATCAACATTGATGATGCATGGTTTGCACTTGAAACCTTATGACTACTTCATCATTTATGATATCAATGAATACATTGATTGTTTTGACATGATGATTGATTTTGAAGCTTTTTTGGTCCTTGGTGACTGTGAAATAATGCTGCTACAAATTCATTCATTGCCTTTGTATCATGCTCCCATTTTTTGACAAAGTCATTGTGTGACTGTGTTTCAATGATAAACTTTGAAGATCTTTGTGTCTTCTCACTATATTCTTTGATTACTGCTTCTTGACTATCCTAAATGTTTCGGTCTGACCTTGTCCCACTTTACTTTAAAAATTCCCACTACCTGTTCAAACTATTGCAATATAAATATGTTGAAAAGTAGTGTTTTTGATTGAAGTATCGAGGTTTCGTTCCAACACATGATGGTTATTAAAGCATTAGAATCACTCTAGATAACTATCTGTTCCTCAACTAAATCTCGACAGTTCTTTGGGACACTACAGATCTGAAACATTTAATGAGTTGGGCTCAACCCTTGTGGGAGCCACATTTGCTGCCAGTCATATGAAATTAATAAACAATCATGTTACTTTTCATGTATCTACACAGTGAACAAACAAGTTAGATAAAAATGAATATTTAATTTCTTGCTGATGATTTGATCTGATATTTGTCTCCTGAGTTTATATGTTGAGCTAGTTGTTGTGATGCACATGAGGGTTAGATTGCATATTTGTAGGTGCATATGCAGATAAAGAATGATGGCTCTCATTGCTCTAACACATTATCTTCTCAAATTCAAGAACTCAGGGTACGACTGAATGCAAGATGGGCAAAGGATTACATATGCTACAAGACAACTCGAAGATGGCTCATCATTCAGGCAATGACGAGTCACCCTTCCTTGTTCTTCATTTTTCTTTATGCTTGCATCTGGAAGTATATATTATATTACTCATTTTCACCACCAGTTAGTCTCATGGCTTGAGTGAGACATTGTACGTTCATGTTAATAAAGATTACTTTTCTCAAAAATTTGTCTTCTCTCTCTATTTCCTATGCATCTGCATACTGAAATATAATGATGTAATCTTTTGTTTCTTTCTTGTCATATGATGTAATAACAACAAAATAAATATATACCTTTTTGTATGTTAAAAATATTAAAGCTCTACCTGATTGAGCTTGCTAGTGAAAATAGGTAACATATGGTAACAAGAGAAAGGATTATTATAAAAGAGATGACAAAAATAAAAGAATAGATGACAAAGACAAGCCTAAGAAGAATTTTTATTCAATAGAGACCCACTTATTTGAGGATGAATATTGTGATGACTCAAATGATGAATTTTTATTTTTAGCCATACAAGAAAAGGACAATGAAAGGTTTGGCGCTCTACATGATGAAGAAAACAATGGAAGATCAATGATTGTAAGGACCACACTACATGCAAAACAAGAACCTAAAGCTTGGATAATTGATTTTGGATGCTCAAATCATATGACAAGTGATAGGAGAAAGTTCCTTGACTTTGAAAAGTATGATGGTGGATTAGTGAAGGTTTTTGGTGAAGAGGATGCACCTATCTATACAAAAGGAACCATATCTATTGATGGTAAGAATAAGACACATGATGTTTATTACATTAAGGGTTTAAGACACAATCTTTTGAGTGTTAGTCAGACGTGTAGAAAAGGCTACAAGCTCATATTTCATGGGTATGGATGTGGCAGATGTGAGATAAAAAAAGGTGATTCCATAAGGTTAGTTGTAGAAGGTATAAGAACAAATGGAAATGTCTATTACATAAAGGAAAATTGAGGAAATAGTTATATGTTGGCTTAAAGTAGTGAATTTTTGGCTATAGCACAAAAGGATAAGACACATTAATTTTGATAACTAGTCAAGATAGGTTCCACTCATCCAGTGAGAGATTTGCCAAAGATTATCAAACCCGCCAATATAATGTGCAAGGAATGTCAGATGGGAAAGAAAACAAGGAACATGTTCAAGAACAAGGAGTGTTCTACTACAAAATCTTTGGAGTTGACTCATACAGGCTTGTGTAGACCTACAAGGACAAGAGGAATAAATGGTGAAAGGTATTTTATGTTGCTCATTGATGATTATTATAGAATGACATGGGTTACTTTCTTAAAAGAAAAATTAGAAGCCCTAGATAGATTTAAAGTATTCAAATCTATGGTTGAAAATCAAGTAGAAGCTAAGATCAAATATCTAAGGTTTGATAGAAGTGGATAATTCAATCAAGTTAATTTGATAGTTTTTGTAAAGAACATGGTATTAGAAGACAATTGTCTGCACCAAGGACTCCACAAAAAAATGGTGTTGTTGGAAGGAAGAATAGACCTTTTTGTTGAAATGGCTAGAGTAGACACTTAAAAAAAATTGTTTTAATTATTTTTAAATTCCTGACACAATCAATTTATTAATTATGCCAATTTTTAATTCTCCTCAATATTAATTAATTATAATTAATATTGTCACTATAGTCTATGATTGATTTATTTCATAAATCAATCCCCTTTTATTCTTCTAAAAATCCTCAATATTAAATCTTCTCAAATTCCTCCTCTTAACTAATTAATTTCAATTAATTAGTTAACCTAAGTGATTCCTACAAATCACCTTTTCCTAATCCATCATTAACCTAATAAATTCTTCTAGAAACTCCCTAAGCTCACTTAGCATTAATCTTCTAATTTTTAATTCCCTCCACTCATTCTCTCTCCTAGTCAAATCCTCCTACAAATCTTATCTACCCTAATCCCACCTAATATTTCCTCTAATCCCTCTCCTAATGAGTTGCTAGTGGCTAATCATCATGATTAGCCACAAAGTCAACTCCTAGTCCCTTCCATCTAACCATTGTCCTTAAATGACCTTTTCCTAGGTGAATGTGAAAATCTCACATTCCTCTAGGCATCTCATCTTCCAAGGAATTTTAAATTCCTCCTTAT
This sequence comes from Cryptomeria japonica, assembly GCF_030272615.1. Classification (NCBI taxonomy): domain Eukaryota; kingdom Viridiplantae; phylum Streptophyta; class Pinopsida; order Cupressales; family Cupressaceae; genus Cryptomeria; species Cryptomeria japonica. The sequence goes on along the minus strand of NC_081414.1, from coordinate 537,245,702 downwards.
TCCTCCAATCCCCATGAGCATCCCTTTTGAAGAATTTTTAATTCTTCCTTTCCATCCCTCAAGAAATGTTCGATCCCTTACTCTTCTCAAGGCACATTGGGAAGTCTTCCCAATGTACCTTGAGGAGTGTGGAGACTTTTAGACATATCTCTTGGGCTCCACACCTCCTCTTGGGCCTTGTGTGGGCTCACAAGGAATCCTAACCCTCCATCTTGGGTCAATCCTAGCCCTTCATTTCTCCTCCTCCCTCCCTATAAATTAAGGACTTCATCCCCTCACATTTCATCTCCAATTTTAGCAAGTTCATGCTGCTAGTTTGCTCCTAGGAAACCATCTTTGCACCCTTCATGCCAAAGTTATCCTTCATCCATACTTAGCCATATTATCCATCTCATCCTTCAAATCCATCACATCCATTTGTGTACAATGTTAGAGAGCCAAATACATCAAGCAATCTAGGAGCAAATCGACATCACGTTGGAGGCATTTGGGTGCACTTCGACTTCATCCAAGCTCCATCCGAGGGAGAAGGTAAAGGTTTACAACGTAAAAAGCAGTTGTCTTCATGTTTTTATGTGATTTGATTTATGCTTCATGTTTTTATATGTTTTAATGTTTTGATTTGTATGATAACCATCCAAATCCACCTTGCTTCCTTTTCCCATCTTCAGCTAGAACTATGTTAAAATATGCTAACCACCCACCTAATGTCTATTGGTGAAAAGTTGTGCATATTGTTGTCTATATTCCTAATAGGGTGCAAGTGAGAGTGAATCGTATAAAGACAACTTATGAGATATGGTATGGAAGAGAACTTGTGGTCAAATATTTAAGAATCTTTGGAAGAAAATGCTATGTTGAAAGAGACGAAGAAGATTTGAGAAATTTGGATGCAAGATATGATGAAGGAATATTTCTAGGACACTCTATAAAGAGAAAGGCATACCAGTGCTACAACATGAGGCTAAAGGGGATTTTCTAAAGTTAAAATATTAGAGTAAATGAAGAGTGGAATCAAGTTTCTCCAAAACTTGATATTTAGATAGAAGATACCCGATTTACTTTAGAAGAGAAAGATATTCCAGAAGAAAGAAGAAGTGGATGCAGAGGAGAACGAACCCAAGCAAGAACCTAAAACACCTGCAAAGTATGTATTGATCTTAAAGTTTGCACTTATGAAAGAACAACCTTATGGTAATTTTAATGAATTTTGGGACCCATTGTGCTTTGTTAAATGACCTCCAAGATTTTAGAAGTGAGCTCTTCACATATATTGAGGAGGTGGAAAGGCATAGAAAGAAACATCCACTCAAAACAAATTAATCTAAATTGATACACCAAGAAGCTTTAAAACTAGTTAGAAGATCAGAAACATAATATTTATATAAATAAGCACATAACACCATTGTCTCTTCATATCTGGAAAGAGAACAAAGTATATAAGGTCATGCAAATATGAAACACAATATTCAGATCCTTCCATGAAATAAAGTCTTGACAAAAATACACACTTCTCAACAACTGCAAAGCATCTTACTAACCCTTTACATCATCAAGTAGAATGATATGATATCAAATCAAAACATCACAAATAACCAAAGGAGTATAACTACACATGATTTGGAGATCTACACATTTGAATTGGGATCATAAGAGCAAGAAATTAAGACATATATTATACTCACAGTCGCATATAATATTAAATCATTCATCAATGGCATCTAACAAATAGTACAGGTAAACTCGACACAATATGATATGTTTTCTTCATTCAATCATGAAATTATGATTAAAGTCTAATTAAAACAAGAAAGTCTCTATAGGATTGGTAAAATTTGATGAAAACCTTACAATTTAAAACCTGTAGGATTATATAGATCAAAAGAACTAACTGCAATCAATAAGAATAATAGAAAAAATGCTAGCATATTTACCATGTATATTAATAATCATAGTATCTATTGCAATGACTTGAGCTCATAATCAAAAATCATCATTAGTTCCTTCTCTAGGAGAGAAAAATTGCCACCTATTTGTCCACCACTTTTAGTTGCAACCATCTAAATGCAAAACTTCATTTCATGAACGAATATTCCCTTTGGACACCTAGTGCAGCTCGGCCCCTCCTTGGGATGATCGCCAGTCAATGTTATAAAAAATTATTCACTTGCTTTTGAAAATGCTTCAATATCTCTGCTCAACCACCAAGTGTCATCATCTTCAAGAAATTTTTTTATCTCCTTTTAGCTCTCGTACCTCTAAAATTTGGCACTTCATAGATATTTTCCTAAGTCTTCAACTATCTACCTATCTAAAATTTTGCAGGTCTGCCACATGGCATATTTTGATAAAGACTTTAGAGGTAAGAACTTATTTCAGATGAAGATGAGTGAAGGTGACAAATGGTAGCTCCACGCAACTTGGAAGAGAGTGGATTGTAGGCCTTTCAAACTTTCACCCCGATGCCAAGTGCCCTCTATGTACAAGTTGTCATACTTCAAAAATAAAATCTAAGGACAATAGAAATAAAAGGGAGGTAGGCCAACTCTTAGAGTCAACAAATAAAATTATAGAGAAGCTTACAATTTTTGTAGATGAGTCTATAGATTTGGTAACTTTTTCGAGCTCCCTACCTATAGGGAGAAAAACTCAAGATCTCTAGTTCCACACTAAAACTGTAAAAATGGGAGGAAGACAAAGCTTATATTTTTTGAATCACAAACAATGGTGCCTAGTCTGCATCAGGTGCTTGATGAAAAATTTACAAAGCTTCATAAGATTGGTCAAGGTTAATCATCTCTCAAAAGGAGATGCTTCTAAAAGCAGGAAGTGAAACTTCTAAGAAAAAGTTTAGCCAAGCGAGGGGGTGAAATATCTGCTCACTTTCTACCACAATGGTTTCAAAACTTAATTCTTGCAAGGATGATCAATCTTATTGTCTTTGATCCAACAATTGTACTATTTATTCTTCATTCAACACTATCCCATATGGGAGAAAAGGAGAAGGGATCCCAAATCGGACTAACTGCTCATTACAACTTTTTATATGGGCTACATAGAGCTCAAGGGTTTTAAGATATTCCTTACTCCTAAGAGTTGATGGATTGCATTCAATTTATTCATTAGCCTTCCTTGCAACTAAAATTATATCACTAATGCTAGCAACAACAAAGTAATCATTATTTGCCACATATAACTCTTTGATCAATGACTTAGATTTTATCACCTTAGGAGAAATATTTTGCAATATTTTCTCAACTATAGTTCCAATATTTGTTACCAATTTTTGAGCATTTACAATGAATTGAAAGGTTGTTGAAAATGTGAAGTTGATTGACATTTCAGTATGGTTTTTATTGATGTCAACGTACTGACTTTATTTTAGTGATTTGGTTTCATTATAGATTTTCTAATTTATTATAGATATATTTATGATGTGTTGGTATGTTGTTGGAGATTGTCTTGAGATTCTACTCTCGTGTTTTGTAAGTCTAGAGGTTGTGCTGTAGAAGTCTATGTAATGATGAAAATGATTGTCTAATATATTTTACAGAGCTATGCATTGCTCCACGTTTTTAGTTCTCCTATTGTGTCTTTGAATTTAAGTTATCCATGCATGTATCTTTGTTATTTTGATTCGGCACGTGTTGTGTTTCAGAATTGTGTTCTTGGTCATGTTCTTTCTTGGTCCTGTTAACCCCAGATGTTCTATCTTTTAGTTCGGTGATTGCGGCGTTTGGATAATGGGTTGTTGCTTTGTGGTGTGGTCCACTTTTGATTCCTTTCCACTGAGGGAATGCTTAGTGAAGACCTATTTTTAATTATGTTTTATTATCTCCTTGGCTGACTTGGAAAATCTATTTTGGAGATCAGTATATAAGGAATGATTGTAATGTAATATCATAAGGAAGGAATTTCATAGAAGGAAATAGAATGTAAAAGGAAGATCTATCTATGGTGATGCGAAGTGGTTGATCAATGTGTTTTTTTGTTGGTGTTGTTTGGTACCAGTGTTAGTGAGCCTAAGGTTTCTTTCGACATTGAAGCTATGTAGTAGTTGTCCCTTTGTGATGGATTCTTTATTTCTCCCTCCAAACAATGAGTCCTCCTTCTTTTATTGGTAGGTTTAGCCAGGCAGTGAGCCCACCTACAATGATAAATTCTAGCAATGAGCCATCTTTGTTAAAAAAACCTTAACCGGTGTCACCCTAACATTCTCCATGGTTTTTCCCTTCTTGGGTTTTCCACGTCATATCTGGTGTTTGATGTGTATGTTCTTTCATTTTCTTATCTATTCATGGTTAATTAATCTAAGATTTAAGTTGTCATATTTGTTTATGTGGAAAAGTAACATAATTTTTAATATACAACTAATTCCCCCCCTCTCAATTATCTAGAATATTCATCAATTGGTATCAGATCTTTCTCTCCTATAAGTGAGACTAACCACTCAAGGAGATCCGATGGAACATAAATTGACTATTCCCACCTTTGAAGGATGCGGCTACAGTTTATGGAAAGTAAAGATGTGAGGATATTTGGTTTCTCTGAGTTACAAACAATGAAAAGCTATGGAGACTAAGTATACACTATCGGCAAAAGGACCTATTACACTAGATGATATTGAAGCCTATGAATAAAATGAGTGAGAAAGGTATGCTATCTTTAGTGCTTTATCTAAAACTGAATTAGAGAAGGTTTTTGCATTAGCTATTTCTTATGAATTTTGGGAAAGATTGAAAAATATCTATGAAGGAAATGAAAGAGTCAATCTATCTAAGATGCAGACTGCTAAGGGCACTTATGAGAATTTGAGAATGGAAGAAGGTGAAGGAGTAGCAAGCTATTTTCAGAAGGTTGACAATGTTGTAAATGAGATCAAAGATCATGGTGGTGTCTTGGAGGAGAAGGATGTGATACAAAAGATCACGAGGACTTTTTTGGAGAGTTATAGTGACAAGATTTCAGCTATTGAGGAAACCTATGATCCATCAAAATTCACTAGAGAATAATTGTTTAGTACTCTAACTGCATTTGAGATGAAGAAGTTTGGTAGAGACAAAGAAAATTTAGAAACAACCTTTAAAGAATTAAAAACTACAAATGAAGATTCAGATGATGAAGAGAGCCTGGATGAAATGTGTTGGTAAATAGATTTGTCACTCCGGTTGTTTATCTGAAACTAACCCTATTTGCCTGATGAGCAATGAAAAACGTCCCAACAGTTGGAGAGATTAGGATAAAACCACAATCTTCCTCTGTGTTTGAGAGGGGCAACTCCCTCGTATGATAGGGATATTTAGGATTTTGGTGTAATTTTAACGTGAAAGTACATAAAGGAGAAAACATAGAACTTAAATAAGATTAATAACAGAAACCCTACTAGAAGACATATGAACACCAAGTAGGATTCCATAAATGATAACAATCACAAAAGGGGTTACCACCAAAAAGGTTAGTCATGCAAAAATGATGAAAGAAGTACAATAAACCTCGACACATGAAGAGGTAGGTTGTACTAGCACATGCAAGTCAAGATACCATGAAATGATGTGTTTCATCAATGGATTTCACCAATACATAAAGAGATTACTAATTCAACATATGAGAAATTAGTAATAATAACTCATGAATACATTCAAGACACACAAATTCAATGCATTCTTCATTATTCTTTTTGAAAATATACAAGTTCAAAAACCCCTTATTACAAAGGTATGAACATCAAAAGATCTCACTTAGTTTCTCTACAAAATTCTATAGAGTTTTCCCCTCTGTCAAAGTCTCCCCTTCTACATTACAAATAGCCTTGTATTTATAGGCTTCACAAGATAACCACCTATTACTACCTTGTAACTACCCAAATAACTACCTATTTTGAGAATGCATTTCTTTTCAAAATAACAAACTTTACATGGTTAGGATTTTCTTCATTTTTGCGTAAATAACATTAATTTTCTAACCCTATTTTTAATAAACAACAAAAGTCACATTTTTCAAAAAGGTAACTTAAAACCCATAAATTTGAAGAAAGAATAAGCTATTAGTTTTTCTGAGGTAGCCATTATGTCTTTCGACCAATCCACAACTCACACATTTAAACTCAAGGGCTATCAACTAACCACATATCCTCAATGGATGTGCACATTGACAAAAAGTTGAACCTCCACTGCTCTGTCAACTTGATCACCAATTTTATTTGCAAACTCTAGACAAAGTCCAAGTAGGAACATAACTTTATATCTTCATTTATTACTTTTCTGTAAAGCATCATCTCTTTTATTGCCATGACACCATTTGATTCAAAATTCACCTGGACCAACTAATACCCATTTGAATACCACTTTATACTTGAATAGTGATTGCAATAAGCTATGATCATAATATATAAGTTGTTTGATCGGCACTCAACATGAGAATAGTGTTGTGGAAACTAAGGTGCACGTAACTATAAAGCGGAAAATCGCGATCGAACCCTAGTTGCTCTCCCCTCTTCCAACTCCGAGGAGAGAGAAGGGAGGTTCACTAGGGTTGATGGTTTTCACTTAGGGGAGAGACTTTACATTCAAAAGAGGGGTTGAAACCCACAAGATCCAATCCCACGCAATGCAAGATTGGATGCTAAATGAGTTTCAAGGGTTATGACAGCAAGGCTACCCTCTTTTGTAAAGAATGTGCATAGAAGAATTAAGCTAGGAATGCATAGAAAGTGAGAAAGATTCGCTTATAAACTGAGATAGGAATACAGTATGAAGCTGCGGACCTGGAATTAGCAGTAAAATGTCGATACGGCGCTGTCCTGCAAATTTGAGCGAAAGTTGCCGGGATGATGGTGCCCGAGCGCCACGGTCCTCCGAAAAATCTGCGAAACGAAGGGGGATCTATTCGTCTCTGCACAAGGATTCCAGATCTTCAATTTCAGCCGCGTACCTGCAACCTACACACAGAAAAGCGAAGACGATTGGGGGGTTAGGGATTAGGGGTTTGCCTTTAGGTCAAACCCCGATTTTGGAATTAACCAAGAAATGAGCAATGCTGTAAATGTAAATGTCTGTAATGTAAAACAAGTACTAATACCTTGTTGTAAGGATGTTTGTATCCTTATGTGCGAAGGTATAGATGTTGTATGTTGTAGTAGTATGTTGTAAGTGATCTCCTCTTCAATGGTTGAATCCTTGTCTTGAATGCAACACTTAGCCTTGAATGGAGACTTGAAATGATCAATTGCTTGAAGGAATGCTTGAATGCTTGAATGCTTGAGTATAGTTTCCACATTTTTTTCATCATGTATGTATCTCCCCAAATGAGAGAGGAAAATGTAGTTTATATACTTGTCATTTAGGGCTGATAGACTGATTTTCCCGACCTTAGGCCGACCAGGAAAGATAATTTTCCAATTTGCAAACATAAAGACCCGAAGTCTAAAAGAGACCGGGCCCAAAATAGGACCCAGGGACCAGGGCGCTGGGCGCTCTGGTCCCACCTCCCGGGACAGCAGGGTGCAAAGGAGGTTCAGGCCAGGGTGCAAGAAAATGCAGTTTTCAGTCTCATAATCAGGTTTTGGGGTCTCCATTCAGGTTGCGTGTTGCGTCGCCATCGTGAAGACCGAAATGCAGTTGAAATTGCAAGTGTCACAATTTTAGGACGCTACAGTAACATAGATTCTCAAATACATAAAGGATACAATTAGACGTTGTGCCTGGATGAAGTGCCTTGTAGCCCTCTTTCTTCTTCTTTGCATCTTATCTCAAAAATGAAACATTTTTACTAAAATCTACAACATTCATATCTAGTCTCACAATACGATGCAAATTAGTCATTTGGTTTGGCCTTCTTATCATTTTTCAGCAAATAAATTTGATCTATATTTTGTAGAGGAGATATGTTGTTTGTCTGCAACCTCTATAGGTTCAACCCTGCATAATCAAATACCTCTTTATTTGCTGCATCTATCAATGATCTATATTGAATCTTCACAAGCCGATATCACATTTATCTCAACATTATCAATGATGCATGAAAACTTAGAAAAATACATCATTTTGATGACATCTTTAACATCTTGTACTCATTGTCATTGGAAACATTGATCATATGAGATAATGTTGAGATGTGTTCCAGCCCATTTTATTAATTCAAATCTCTGAAAGTTGGTCAATTCATTTCATTCATTAAACTGACCTCTTTCAATCCATTTTGTCAAACATCTCACGTGCTATTGATGATTCCACATTTCACACATGATTTATATTTTATTGAGGAATTTTGTCCAATAGATCAATGCCTTGTCTATGCTTCCACTATTGCGTTTCATGTGGTATTTTTCCAAACACTCCATGTGCATTGTCTATGCCTCTACATTTGCAATGGTTAACGTGCATTGTCCATGCCTCTACATTCTGTCAAACAAATCATGTGTGTTGTCTATGCATTCACATTCTGCATCATTTTATTTAATTTACATAGATGACATCTTTTTGAGGCATTCTAACAAACAGTTCACATGCCTTGATGAAAACCCAAATTCTGCTCTAACGCGGCTTGGATATGCTTCCAAATTCTACATGAATGTCTACACGAGTAGCAACAACTACAAAATCTGACTAAATTTCACTGTCCTTACATTTGGATGAATACCATGACAATTTTGTGCATATCCTACGATCATTGCATTAAATGAGATCAAATTTCTATAAGGTATTTTGTCAAGCAATTCACATGCCATGAATATGCTTCATGTTTTGCATACAAGTCTTCCAAAGTAGTCGCAACTATACAACTGACAAAATTCCTCTATCCTTTGTGCTTTGATGAATGTCATGACAGGTTTGAAGGCTTTCACTTTTGATTATCAGGCAAAGAGGGTGTAATGCTATGATTATTAAATCCGACCCTACACCTTCTTTGAAGCATTCTGTCAGATAGTTCACTTGCCTTGTCTAAGCTTCCACGATCTGCATGCCATGTCCATGATTCATGCATGCATACCAAGTTGAGCATTTCTAACTATAATGTCTGACAGTGGTATTCCTTTTATCACGCTTTGATGGATGTCTCTTCACTGCTCAAAAACTCACATTTTGGCATGGGTAAGAAAGATGTTAGCAAAGGGTTGTGGAATTTGTCTTTATACCGTCCGATTGCATTGTGCATATCTTGTATCTTCCCGGTTTAGGAAAGAGATCATCTATTTTCATGCTTAAGATGCCCAACTCGATCCGTTGAGGTGCACCAAGGGTCAAGTGATTTGGCCAAGCACTACCAAATTAAGCACACCCAACCATCTTACATAGGGAGACCTTTGTCCCTTTAACTCATGGAGCTATCCCATCACATACATGGTGAAGTGCTTCTCTCCTGATCCTTTTTAGCTTGCTTCTCTCATAGTAGTCTCTGTCGGTACCCCATTGAGAATAGCAGGATCGGTAGGGGTTGGAACTTGTAAACTGATCAATTCAGAAACCGACAAAAGTAAATTACTTCAACTGATGGTGATTCAAGATCTCCTTAATTGATAAATCAATTTAGGGGTTAGAGACTATGGGCTTTTCTCGGTCAACAAGATCAACTAGACCCTTCTGAATTTCATTCATAAACTTAACTACGATTGCCTCCACTTCTGCAACTATGCAAACACATGACACGACTTGGTTGTTAAACAATTTGCATCTTTTTCTATGCATTTACAGTTTTACCATGCTTCACGATTTGCAGTCATGTCTTCTAGAGCTGCTGCAACTACAACATCTGACTAACCTTATCTATCCCTTGTATGCTTTGATGAATGTCCATAACCTGTTCATAAGCTCTTGACTTTTCATGGATGGGAAGGACGAGAAGAACTTGCAGGATCAGATTTGCATTATTAACCATATTATCTTTGCTTACAAAAAGACATAAGATTGCATTTTATTTGTACACACAAAAACTCTTCTGGAAAGGTTAAGGATGCTCCAAAATGGAGCATTTCTAACCTTCTTGGCAAGGCGGGCCCACAAGGTTAGGAAATAAGGTTAGAGATGCTCCATTTTGGAGCATTCCTAACCTTTTTGCAAGATGTTATAAATATGGGTTAAGAATGCTCAAAAACAGAGCATTCCTAACCATTTTTTTCTCAAAGGTTATGATTATGGGTTAAAAATGCTTGAATATGGAGCATCTTTAACCATTTCTTTCAAAGACTATGACCTTGACCTCCAGAAACCATCGACCATAGAGGAGAATAAAGGAGAGATGAAAAGGACATTTTTAGACAATTTTTTCCCTCAAATGACCACAATATTAAAATAATCTAAAACATTAAATTATTTATTTGAAAAATAATTTAAATATTTATTTGAAAAATAATTTAAATATTTTAAATTTAATGCTCAGGCTTGAGAAAAATGACCATATCTTCCAAACGGTAGGAATTTAAGTCTTGAAATTCAAAAAATGCATTGATGGTAGGGAAACAAGAAAAGACCATATTTTATTCCTCATGATGATACCTAGGATGAGAGATTTTAATCATTTTTGGGCAAGGGACACCAAAATTTGAAAGATTAATATATAGTAAAATATGAACTGGGTTCAAGCGAAAGTTAGCCGCATGATACAAAATGATGCTTAGAACCTGCCTAACAAATGATTTCCCTCAATTCTTGGTAATTTTCAAAACACATGCATTTTACATATTTTGACAAGCAAGGACCTTGGATCACGTCCTCACTACTTACACATAAACACCTATTGGATCTTCATTCAATAGTGAGACCGATTTGAAATTCAAATTTTAGGTATGCCAAATATGTGGGCAACAAAATGGAAGAAAACTTTGTTATAAAATTAAAGAGAGGAACCGACAAAAATAAAGATACGTTACCCTTTAATTCTTTAATTGTGGAAAGATTGGTCATTATGCATCTAGATGTCTAGAAAGAGGATCAAAACATAAATTTAAGGAAAATAAAGGAAATCTCAATAAGAAAGCCTACTATGTTAGAGATGATGGTGGTATTTTAGATGATGAGTCAAATTATGAGGATGGTGATTGTTTATTCATGGTAGAGAAAGATGGACCTAAATCTAATAACTCTAACATTGTTGAGACTGTTGCTTTAGCATTGCATGTTAGGATAGATAGAAATGAATGGTTGATTGATAGTGGATGTTCAAGTCATATGAATGGTGACAAAAGTAACTTTGTAAAGTTTGAAAAGTATGATGGTGGTTCTGTTAGATTTGGAGATGATCAAACAATATTATGTACTGTTTTTATCTATATTTATTGGAATTATTAAATTATGAAAATTATTTGTATTTTATGTTATATGAATGAAATTGAAATAGAAATGAAATCGAAATCGAATTTAGATGGATAATTAAATGAAATTGAATGAAAATGGAAATTTAAATGTAAACGAATGATTTAAATTATTTTATTGTGAAAATTCAGGATCGTCATTACTAATGAACAATCGAGTGCAAGTGAATGCAGGAACAGGTGAACGTGGATGAAGGTGAGAACTTGGTTTAGGTAGAGTTGTTTTAGATTTTAGAATTTGTTATGGAGATGGAATATCACACACCACATTAGATTTTATGGAATGCATCATGCATAGATGAGTGCTTATATGGTTCTAAATGGAGTTGATTTAATTTGAATGACAAATACTTTATTGAGTGTTCATAATTGAAGTCATTTGATTTGAAGAAAGGATGATTTTGAATTCTTTAAATGATTATACATATATTTTGATGGTTGTTTTATATGTATTGTTTATGCAGATGGAGTATACATACCATGTCTATATTCCTACATTTTTGTTTTAATTATTGACATACATATAAATATATATATGTATATGGTTATGATATACATCTATGGGTATATATATACATGTATATTTGTATATATATATTTCACATGATATACAAACATATATATAATTTATATGATGTCATTTAACTCGAAAGATATAGACAAGTAAGCTTTAAGTTGATTATGTGTGTATATATATACGTATATATATATATATACATACATACATACATACACACATACATATGTATGTATACATGCATATACATACACACACACACACATATATATATATATATGTATGTATATATATGTATATATATATGTATATATATATATATGTATATATATATGTATATATACATATATATATATACATATATATACATATATATATATATCTGTATATATATACATACACACACACACATATATATATACATATACATATATATATATGTATATATATACATATATAATGCTTAATGGTGAATCATATTATACTTCTAACAATGAATGCATGTTAGTGATCACACCTTAATTGCATTAGATGGTTAATATTTGGTAAAGTCGATATTAAACTATCAACTTGGGAGAGTTGAAACTCCCCAAAGCTCATGGTACATGAGCTAATAAGGGTTGTTGTAACCACAACTCATTGATAAATGTTAGTCAACACATACACCTAGGCATATTGGTAAGTGTTGAGGCGACATGCTTTCCACTGTGAATGAAACTGTAATGAAAAGCATTCAACAAGAGCATGAACAGCCCAGTACCCAAAATGATGGAAATAAAGTTTCTCAAGGGAGCATAAGGCTCGATTTGGGTGCTCAGAAAAATAGATCGAATACATGCTTAGAAAACACAGAAGGCGGGCAGGAGGAAAAAGGATACACTCAGCCAATTATTGAGAAAATACCAATAAAAGGAAGGAAGGGAGAGTTGATATATTTCAACAGGTCATTTGTGTAATCAGATTCAGGAATCAAATTATGAGGTAGGCCAAATGGTTTCTTTTCGTATTATGCCTGAATGTTAGACAAATTGCTTTTAAAGTATGAAATCTATGGCAAATTTATATATATATATATCTGTTGAAATATGAAATCTCTGATTGTTTGAATCATTGTTTGTCAAATTGTATTTCTTTTTTAGCTGATGATAGAATTAGCATTGAAAAGATTTATATATATATGTATGTGTGTGTGTACATATGTATATATATACATAAACTTATGATAAAATTCATGAAACCAATTCTTTCCTATAAGCTAAACGAATATACACTTTCAGATTTCAAATTAGATTAACATAAAAATCATTCTCAGATTACATCTCTTTCAATTGTTCTTATTCATTTATCTTTGTTACATATATGATGTCCGTATGATTTGCTTTCAAAATATGCTAATAATCGCAGTGAATAGTCACAACACAACATACTTATATATATGTATGTATACACACACACACACATATATACATATATACATATATACATATATGTATATATGTATATATATACATGTATGTTCATACATGTATATATACATACATATATATATACATATATATACATACATGCATGTATATACATATATAGATATACATATATATGTGTGTGTGTGTATATGTACATATATATGTATATGTGTATAGATGTATATATATGTATATGTGTATAGATGTACATATATATGTATGTGTGTATATATGTATGTCTATATATATATATATATATGTATGTATACATATATAGATATATTTATATATATTGAATATAGAGGAAGATGAGTTTTCATCATATGCTGCTTTATGTATTCTCAGATCTCAATCCTAAAAGGGTTAACATATAGATTTATACCCCATATATATATATATATATATTGAATATAGAGGAAGACGGGTTTTCAACATATGTTGCTTTATGTATTCTCAGATCTCAATTTGAAAAGGGATAACGTATAGATTTATACCAAACTTGTACGAACCTATAGAAAACATTCAAACCAGCAAAATTAGTTAGAAATCATGAAAGAAATATATACATGTAAACTTGAATTCTAGAAATTCATTACTGTAATTGAAATAAATACTAAATCTGATTTCTGTGATTATTATCCAATGGAAAAACTAAAACATAGATGATGAATAACTGAAACAGTGAGATAATACATTATGGAAATAAACTTAGACCATATGGGAAGCATACATTTAAAGAACATGTACTCATAACTCTCATTTTGTATTATATTATATATGCAAATACATGCATACATGTGTTACACCTTCTTTATTTAAACTTATTTAACTTATGCTGAAAATGAAAGAATTGTTTTTCTTGCAAAAATGGATTTATGTTTAAATTGTTTTCGAGCTATGTATGCTAATGAATGGAAGGGTATGCCATTAATATTCATAGATGTAATATAGGAGGGAAATAGGCATGCTAGATGAATGATTATTCTAGTCATTTGATTTGGGGAAAGTATACATTTTGGGATGAGTGCCGAACATGGGGTTTTAGAGAGTATAGTTTGCTTTTCCAAACTATTTTTATTGCTATGCATCGCATTTAACTTGGCCGAGTAACTTATTGACCATTATAATATATGCAAGTATTTATGACTCTCTACCATATCCTTGTATTGATCTTGCTTTTTTTAAAAATGAGATTGAATAAATGAAAATGCATGGAACATATTAGGCACACACCAAGATTCCATCTTGCATGTCAAATTCTTCTTGCTACGCAATTGATTGAATAAGAATTCCAGGGAAGCACATGCTTCAAGGTTGGGTGGAAAAAGGACCTAAGTCTTGTTCTCATCTTCATTTGAAGGATTGAACTGAAGATAACTTATGGATTGAAGATCAAATGAAGTATCTTATCTCATTATTGTATTTATCTTGTATCTTAGATATTGTTAACTTAAGGCTATAGATTGCCTATATCTTGTAATGAATCTATGAAGGGATTACATCATAATCTCTCAAGTGTTGGATGGATGTGCAAAAATGTTTACAATATTGTCTTTCAAGATGGTTGCTAAATCTGGAAGAGATCCAAAATTATTATTGCTACGGGGAAAAAGACAGGTGGAAACATATATAAATTGGAAGTTGCTATAGGACATTGTCTATTATCACAAATCAATGAGAGTTGGCTATGACATCAGAGGATGTGTCATATCAATTCTGACAACCTGGTGAAGATTAGTATGATAAATTATGTGAGAGATTTACCAAGACTGACTAAAACCGATAACGGTATTTGCAAAGAATGTCAAGTTGGAAATCAGTTAAGAGGAATATTCAGAGGAAAAGAACAATCATCTACCAAATTATTGGATTTGATACACATAGACCTATGTGGTTTGAACAGAACAAGGAGTTTTCAAGGTGAGAGGTATTTCATGCTCTTAATTGAAGATCACTCTAGAATGACTTAGGTTGCATTTCTGAGAGAAAAGTCAAAAGCGTTAGAAAAATTCAACATATATAAAGCTAGAGTTGAGAATGAAGTTGATAGAAGAATTAAATTCTTGAGATCTGATAGAGGAGGAGAATTTATTTCTAATGAATTTGATACTTTATGTGAGAAATATGGAATTAGAAGACATTTGTCATCTCCTAGAACACTTCAACATAATGGCACAGTTAAAAGGAAGAACAATACTATTCAAGAGGCAACAAGAACTATGATCAAGGAAGAAAATCTACCAGAAGCCTACTGGAGAGAAGATATACACATTGCTATGTATACCTTTAACAGATTTCTATTTAGAAATAAGTTTGAGAAGACATCATATGAGTTATGGTATGAAAGGATCCCATCTATGAACTATTTCAAAGTTTTTGGAAGCACATGCTATATTCAGAGAGATGAAGGAAATCTTGGAAAGTTTGATAGCAGAGTAGATGAAGGTATATTTCTTGGTTATTCTAAAAAGACAAAATCTTAGAGATGCTATAACAAGAGGTTGAATAAAATAGTTGAGAGTGAAAATGTGAAGGTTGATGAGAACATTTCAAAAGAAGTTCTTATTCAAGCAAGGTATGGATCTAATGAAGGAGAAGAGAATAACACAGATGAAGATAAGTACAAAGAAACTTATGTTGCTCTGGTAACTATATTAAAAACTCCAAGGTATGTGCAAAAAAATTATTCTAAAAATCAAATTATAGGAGATAAAAATAGAGGAGTTATTAAAAGAAGTAAAACTATTGAAGAGCAAATTCTTTTGTGTTTACTTTCTGAATCCGAACGTAAGACAGTTGAAGAAGCCAACAAAGATCAAAATTGGGTGGAAGCGATAAGAAAGAGCTATTCAAATTGAGAAAAATCAAACTCGGAAACTGGTATCTAGACCAGAAGATAAGAATGTTATTGGAACAAAGTGGGTATTCTAGAACAAGCTGGATGAAGATGGTAAGGTTGTAAGAAACAAAGAAAGATTGATATACAAATGTTACACACAGGTTGAAGGAATTGATTTTGAAGAAACTTATGCTCCTATTACAATAACGGAGGCTATTACGATGTTTTTTACTTTTGCAACATATAAGGATTTCAAAGTCTATCAAATGGATGTGAAGTTAGCATATCTGAATGGAGATTTGAAAGAAGTATGCATTGAACAACTGGAAGTATTCAAGTTATTAAATGATCTGGATGTTGTTCGCTGATTGAAGAAGGCATTGTGTGGATTGAAGCAAGCACTTAGAGTCTGATGTGGAATGTTGGATAAGTATCTATTGAATCAAGGTTTTCAAAAAGGGTTTGCTGACAACAATCTTTACTTCAAAGTTGAATCATCTTAGATATCGATTATTTTTTATTACGGGAAAAATAGGGTTTGAAGGGACCTGAAACCCTTTATACAAGATTACAAAAGATAGATCAAATAGAGTCTAGTAATAACAAATTTACATCAAAACCAACCAAACAGAACTGAGAGACAACAAAAGACAAACAAAAGACTGCTCAGTCCATAAAAACAACAAAAGGCCAACAAAATTACACCACAAAACCAACAACATAAAAAGATTAACCCAAATTTTTAAGGTTCTCCTCAATATTAGCACTAAATGGTGCATCTTCTTGGTGGAATTATTCAAGTCTAGAATGTCTTGAGGCAGCTCAATGGCTTTCTTCTTCATACTGGAACAAGTGCGCTTTCCTGGAGGACCCGAATCATTAGCACCAACAACCATGTCCATGCGAGCTTTCTTCGTGATCAGAAAGATATCAATTGTTGTTGAATATCTAGATGACATAAATTTTAGAGGCAATGATGACATGTGCAAGGATTTTGCTGGTGAAATGCATAAGGAATTTGAAATGTCCATGATTGGTGAGTTAAATTTCTTTCTTGGTTTGCAAGTGAATCAGAATAGTAAATGCATTTTCATTTCTCAATCAAAGTAGGTTAGAGAATTGTTGAAGAAGTTTGGATTGAAGAATTCCAAAATGGTATGTACTCCCATGACTACCAGATGCAAATTATCTAATTATGATAAATATGCTAAGATTGATGCAAGAAAATATAGATCGACGATTGGAGGATTGTTATATCTGATTGCTACAAGACCAGATATCATGTATGTTGTTTGTCTTGCAACCAAATTTTAGAAAGAACTGAAAGAATCACATGTTGTAGTGAAGAGGATATTTTGATACTTGAAAGAAATATAAGATTTTGGACTGTGGTATCCTAGGGGATCATACTTTACTCTAAAAGCTTATACAGATGCAGATTGGTAAGGAAGTGTTGATGACAAGAAGAGTATGTAAGTGGTGGAGAATTTACCTTGGTTCTTGGTTAGTTGTAGAATTAAGTGAGAATCAGGATTATGTATCTTTATAAACCGCAAAAGTTGAGTACATTGTAGAGGCTTCATGTTGCACTCAGGTACTTTGGATGAAACAAACATTAATAGATATTGGCAATATTGTTTGATGAACCTATCTCAATCATGTGTGATAATACAAGTGCAGTCAATATCTCTAAGAACCCACTTTTGCATTCCAAGAAAAAACATATTTCTATTCGATATCATTTTTTAAGAGAAAAATAATTTGGACAATGAAGTAAAACTTGAATATGTACCTACAAAATAGAAAGTTGCAAATATCTTTAGAAAAGCATTGTGCGAAGATAATTTTTAGTATATTTGGTAGATGTTAGGAGTCATACCCATTCCTATTTTGAACTAGGTCCATTAGACAGTGCATTAGTCCAAGATATTTCATGTATATTTCAATTTGGGCTAATGTTTGGGGCTTCCTCTCAAGGAGACCTACGTGAATTCTAAGTTGAATTGTTATTCACCTTTGTCCTTGATGTCAAAGGGAGAGAAGTTTGATAATTTTGAGCTTGAGATGTTTAGGAAAAGTTTGAGAAGTTTGAGCTTGATATTTTTAGAAGAAGTTTGAGAAGTTTCTAAGAGGGAGAAGTGTTTTTGGGAAATCTTGTTGAGTAAGTTGTTGGAGAAATTATTTGTCATTGATGACTATTTCCATCAATGACAAAGTGGGAGAGTGTTACAAATATAAGATTGATTGACATTTCGGTATGGTTGTCATTGATGTCAACACACTGATTTTATTTCAGAGATTTGGTTTTGTTCTAGATTTTCTAATTTGTTGTAGATATATTCATGGTCTTGTTGATGGGTGTTATGACACACTCACCAACAATCAGGTAGTTTATGTGAACACTCACCACCTCTCCCAAAAAGAAATAATTTTTGGGAAACTAACTACTCCAAGGTCTCTATAGTCAGGTCTTGATGGTGATGGGAAGCTCAGTGGCTGATGCGATTGTACGTGTTAAGGGGCCTGCTGGTTGAAACAACTTCGAATTACCTACTTTTTTTTATATTTTCTAATTTAGATTCTCTCAAAATAAATGAAAAAAGATAGATCAGAGAAACAAGGAAATAGCAATGAAATTGATACAATAACAACTGAATGATCCACACAGTTAAAATTTTGTAATCCAAATATTATCAATGTCACAAAATCAGCATTCAAATAATAAGCTCCAGAAAGTATATAAATTCAGACAACTCTACACACCAACGGAAATGAATATCACCCAACCAATAATCTCCCTATCATTTTAATCCTCATTTACCATTTACATGTGCAATATGATTCATAAAACTATAAAACATCCAAAAGAACTAGTTGTTGATTCCAATGATACAAGTTACCAGATCACAAAGAACACAACCATACATAACACACAAGTAGATCAGGAAATCCACAAGATTCTTTTTGTATTAAAATTCAAAGAGTATCACAAAATATCCTAAACTTATAAAAATGTGAATAAAATCTCTAATGGAATCTCTAAAATGGACCTCAAATCATCAATTCACGGATCCTTAGAATGACCCAAATTTTAAAATTTATAGAATTCTCCCCTACACCTTAGGATAGGGTTACAAAAAGGAAGGAGTTACAATCGACATGCAAGTCACTACCTATGAACTCAAGTGTTACTAAACTGACACTCCATGTCCACTTCCAAAACAGTGCTCCAACAACAAGTATTTCAAACCATACAAAAATAGTGCCTCAAAAAGCAAGTTCAAGATACAACTCTAGTTGACAGCTCAGTTGAGATGACGGTGGTGGTGACCTATCATGCATTCATCCTCCAAACTACTTGTTCATCATTCACTTCTTCTTGTAGTTTTGGTAGTTGTTGATGAAGCATTCTAAAGAAGCAAAAGGTGGATCAACAATATAACTTATCTGAAACTTAGATACTCTGAGTATCTCTTTTATACTTTCCACCTTGCTAACCATCTCATCTATCTGTGTCTAAGCTTCCTGGCACTGGAATATTACATACATATACCTATTCATTGTATCAGCAGTGAGCTCAGTTGTCTATAAAAAATGAGCAGCAATATAGGAATTGCACTGGCTTAGTAGACTCCCTTGGTGTAATACTCCATCTTGTTTGAGACTATGACCATGCCCTCCCATCAGTTTAGTCAAAAATAGTTCATACTTATCAAGTGTATGCAAGAGCAAAGGATGTTCCTTGATCACTTTGACGCGACCTTGCTCCATTACTTCCATTTTCAAATCTAAAATATCAATGTATGATTGCAAATTCACAACCGTCTCACCTCCCAATAGATCTTCCCTAGTAATAACATCTTCTTCCAGCTCTCTGATCTTCTTCAAAGTCTTATGCTTTTTAGAAAGATGATGCAACTATTTATCTCACTGTGTAACACAATATATAAGAGCATTTTTATTAAAATTAGCTTCTTCTACTATCTCCATTGTGTTTTGCAAGAATGCTTTCACCTTTCCTAACTGGTCCTTTGCCTAAGCTTTAACTAATGTGGCTACCTTTTCATCTCATATATAGATTTAATATCACCAAGAGGGATTGATGAAGTGGATGGAAAATCATTGTAAGTTCTGGAGTCAAGAGGCTTGGCTATCTCCATAATCAATTGTTTGTACTACCTCAATTGTGCCTTAATCTTTGCCTTAGTCTTATGTTCCTTTTCCATCCTTGATTGGATAGTAAACATTGCAACAACCAAGGTAGCTATCTCTCCCCACTTACTCTGTTTACCTAGATTCACTGTAGAAACTTGATATCTGGGGGTAGCTTGAGAGGATCCTTTGGCATCCTGCACTAGTGCTACTATATCAGCGATTACTTCCCCAGATTTTGTTATTGAAAAATGATGAATAGTTTTATCTTTCTTTGTTCTCCTCGGAGACTCCATAATTGCATCTTGTAATATTATACTAGGGAGGACAACCTTCTCTTTCTTCTTAAAAGTAAAACTTAACCATTGCAGGACAGTGTCATCATGTTCCTCTCCCTACACCGCTACTTTCGTAGTGACCTTATGACCCTCTAAATTTTGTTCTCCCTCTTCTTATTGTTGATCTTCATCTTGTTTTTCCTCCTATTGATTCTCTTGCTCATCCTATTGATCTTGAGGAGCTAGAGGTCTTTGATGAAATTGACCAACTTGTTGGGTGAGAATAGTTTGAAGAGATTGGTTGATTTGTTGTTGTATTTCTTCTAACTTTTTAGAAACCTCTTCTTCAAATTGCCTCTATGTTTCATCCTTATTCCCCTGATCATCTCCTCTCACGTATGGAAAAAAAACCTACTAATCCTTAGGAGTGAGAACCATCCTCTTGGGGTTCCTTTTTTTTCTTCTCCACTTTCCTCTTCTTTGCTACAACTATGATAGGTTCATCATCTTCATCTGAATTTGTTTCAATATTGTGAATAATGATCATTTCTTGTGTTGGTACAAAAATGGGTGTAGATTTTTGTGTAGAAGAAGCAGGAGGAGGTTGCACGTCGACTTCTTTCTCTTGTGTGGTAATCCCATGCTCTGCAACAGTTTTCAAAAATTGGGACTCTTTCATCTTAGCATCCAATTGTCTCTTGCGCTCCCGATTGTCAATTGGTGTTGCTGCTTCTTCTAGATCAGTAGAAGTGATCTTCCTTTAACCTGACCTTGTTCTTCTTGCAAATTCTTTTTGTACCTTGATCTAGGGGTGATTAGTTGCTTTCCCTTTCTTCTTCTCTTTGGCAACACTAGGATGGATCCTTAAACTCAACCATTACCTCATCCTTTCCAAAACTTTTGCTTTCACAATTTCAATGCCCAAGTCTTCTTGGTTGGACCATCTGACAAGAGTGAGCGGTCTTTGATCAATTCAATTCTCTTTGAATGTAGGGTCAAGTAGTTCACTGTCATCTCTCAGTTCTTTAGGGATATTTGTTTCAATCTCGAAATTCCTAATTTAGGGCATGGACAACCTATAATATCCCTTTTCTCTCACTTCAAAACTATCTTGGAGGTTGGCCCAAAAATCAAACCATGCAGGCTTATGTCCATCATATAATTTTGGCATCATTTGCTTCAATTTTCCATGTGGATCATATGTTGGCATTTGACTAAACCGGTAAAGATTGTTGTTGTTATGCAACCGATATATGATTAGTTAGTGATTTTGATGAAGAGATTGAGATTCATGTTTAATGACTAAGTTTTTTGTTGTCATTGATGGCAACAATGTTTTTGTAGTCATCTAAGCCTTAGACGCCAACCAGTAAGGGTTAACCGGTACAAAAGATAGTTTTACAGAGAACTAGTAATATTAGGATCTCAACCAGTAAGCTGAGACAGAGTTGCATTTTGACAACCGGTACAGGCAATTCATGAAGAGTTGGGTGATGCAGTTTTACAACGATGATGGTGACATGTATTTGAAGATATGTTCACATTCGCAATGGAAGATTCAACTAGATCAGTGAGATTTGATTTATAGAATGGACAAACTGATAGAAAAACTTAACTGGTAGTGATTTAGTCACTTAAATTGGTAACACAACTTAAGTTTTAATTTTTTATGTCGGTGGCTGACATATGTAAAGCGTACGATGTAAGTTTGTCTAGATTCATTGAACCTAGGAAATTGTTCCAAGGTTGTAGCCGACTTAAAGTAAAATGTTTATAAAAAGTGTGATGAGGTATAAAGTCGGTATGTATGTGAAGAGAGATTTCATGAGCAAATATTGTGAATGTGATCATGTGGTGATTAGAGAAGTTCTATAATGAAGTGTTGATGTTTTAAGGATCAAAAGTGGATCTTATCAGACACAGAAGGTGTTACTTGAATATCTTATCATTGTTGTTTTCCTAACAGTTTGCAGTAGCACAATCTCTTAATCGGGTGGGTCCTAACAGGCCTTAATTTGTAAATCCCCTAGTAGGGTAGCTCTAAATCAAAGTCTTAAATCCTCTTGCAAGGTTGATCCTAATAGGTCATTTCTCCTAGCAAGGCTTATCATTCAAATCCCCTAATTGGGTGACTCTTAACCGAGTCTTCTCCTAACAAGGCATAGTTGTAAGACCTTAACCGATCAAGATTTCTATTCTGTAGATAATGAATCTTGTGGGTACTAACTCCCACCGTGGTTTTTCCCTTTTGGGTTTTCCACATATAATCTCTTGTGTTATGTGGAAATTATTTTATTAGGAATTTTCTTATGTTTTGAAATTTATTATATGCTTGATAAGTTTTAAGTTGTTAAAGTTGGTGATCATATTTATATTGTTTTTGCTTGCGCTAATTCACCCCCTCTCATTGACTTATAAGTTCATCAATTGGTATCAAAGCCAACCTTCTTTGAGGCCTAACTACTTGAGAAGGATTCCTAAGGTAGTCATGGGGGACATGAGTTATAGAGAGATTCTCTTAAACTTGATGAAACTGAGGATTCCCTAGAAACTTTGAGAGGGAAGTATAAAACTTCACTTGCTAAAAGGAAAGAGCTTAATGAACAACTATTGGAAGTTAATGAAAGAATCTCTTCTGATGGAGAAAACATAGATGCATTGATTGAGGAAGTGGAGAAACTAAATGGTGAGAAAACTAACCTAAGGAGAGAGCTTGAAGCTCTTACAATTTGGATGAGTCAAGAACTTGAAGCTAGGAGGTCGGTTGAAGACAAGATCAAAGAGAAAGATCATGAGATATTTAAGATAAATCAAGATAATGACACTCTATATGCACACGGGAATGAGGAGAAAGAAGAGAAAGAAGAAATCAAAGTAGATCTTGATATGGAAATGTCTCTTAGAGAGACTCTTATGGAACAGAATGAAGATCTTACTAAAGAGCTTGCAAAAGCTAATGAGAAGCTTACAAAATTCAACAAGAGTTCTACCATGCTGGATGAACAGATCCAATCTCAGAGGATGAATGGTGATACATCTAGGCTAGGATACAATACATTTGAGAAAGGAGAACCTTCCAGTACCAAGGTCAACATGCATGAAGGTAAACCTGCTCCTAAGACTCAGAAAACCATTGGTAAAAAATCTTATAAATCTGTTTGTTTCAATTGCCATAAGCTAGGACATACTACTAATGTTTAAAGAAGCGGATTTGATGTTAATACTGGCTATAGACCTAATACTAATTAGAGATATATGCCTAGAAGATTTGAGGGTTATTGTTACACATGTAAGATGTATGGGCATAGATTTATTGAATGCAGGTATGGAGCAAACAATCCTACACCTCACATTAATCAGAGGTCCGTTAGTGATTGGAGAAGGAATTTTAATGACCAGAGAAGTCCAAATTGGCAAAGACCCTATGCTAACTGGTCTAATCACTATGAGATGGAGAAGAGAATGAATGTGGTATGCACAATCTGTAATAACTTTATTCATGTGGCTATGAACTGCAGAATAAGGACTGACAGAGGTAATGCTAGACCTTGGAGAGCTTCTGGTATGGCTTGCTCTCATTGTCATAAAGTAGGACATATGGCAAAGTTCTGCAGAGCAAAAGTGAACAAACTAGTGAATCAATCACATGACCAGAAAGGTTAAATGAAATTTGATGTGGAGGAGACTAGAGCACAAATGAATAGAATCTAGAAAAAGAAGGATAATGAGGTAACTGAAGTAAAATCATCTAAAGTTCCTATTTCTTCACCTAGTGTGGAGAACCCTTCACTGACAAATTAAGATGCTTATATAGCTTAGGGGGAACTTAATGTTAGATCTATTTCCGAACCCCCTGAAGGACCATGAGGTATGTGAAATCTGCATACTTTGATGTTTTGTGATGTTAAGAAGTGATTTTGTGATCAAATTGCTAGGTTTGATGTGATATGTGAACCGGTATAGTGTTTTAAGACATTTTAGGCTTTCATTGGTAAAGGCATTTAATGTGGTCGATGGTGGGAAAATAAAAGGATATTTTTGAATCTTATTTGTCACATTGCATTTGTATGAGCACTTGGAGAGAGAATAGAGAAAAATAGAATTTGTGCCTGCAACATCTAACCTATTTGATAGAGATTAAAGTGTTTGGTGTGATCTGTGATCGATAATCTATTAAGAGAACTTCATCGGTGTTTGGAACCCTAGTGCAGAAGCAGGAAAATGAATTTTTCAGAGATCTTGCTATCTATTTATGAAGAGTGATTTTTTGAATATGGATACACCACATCTAGTAGATGTTACTGATAGGCCATGACCTGAATTTAGACTATTCGAACCCTAAAATTTGAAATTTTAGAGTTCCATATTCAGTCAGAAGGAAAAAAATTTCATGTGATTGTGTATATAACCTATGATTAGCCCTCAAGAACCTATTATGCAATCAAAACTTGAGGTAAGTATGTATTGCACAAATTCAAATCTTGAGGTGCACGCTCTCAAGCCCTAATTCTTTAGTCTAAAAGTAGGATGCTTTTTAAATTTGTTTATATTCAAGTATTTCAATTTGAATATTCACTATGTCTTTTGAATAAATCCAAATGCAATATACGATATTTTAAAGACATGTTGGATATTCCATTTGTGCAGGAATATTTCAATGAGCAAATCGTGTTACCAAATGTTTATATCTAACCTAGTACAAAATGTTGAACCATATGTGTTCATGAAAGCCTTTTTATTTACATCTTATCTCTATTTTTCCTACCTCAATATATTAAGTTCAACGTCTTAATTTATATGTTAATTCCCTTTAGGTTGATATCATAATATTACAATATATTCATTAAATATTTTGTGTTATAAAAGGTTAAATGATATTTTTCAAAATTAATACATCTTTGAGTGTGGTTATTGCAGGGGTAAGAGATGTTTCAATTATATGCTATTGGCTTTCAAAATTTTATAAATGATTTAAAATATGCATTAGAGAGCATCTTTTGGAGAAATTATTTAATCTTTTAAATAAAAGATTTTAAAAATTATAAAGAGAAGTCCTATAGAAAAAGGCATTAATCTTTTAAATCATTTTAAATAAATGATTATAAAAATGTGTTGAAGGAAAAATCTGAAGTGGGGCCCGATGGGTCTCACCCATCGGGTATCGGTGTAGGCATTGTCAAAGCCTCTCGATCCCCCAATAAGGTGTAGGCATTTTTATTAGTAGCGGTCTTGTAGACACGTATGCAACATGTGGATTGATCAAATTCTTTCAAAGGTGGTTGTGAAGGGTATTTCCATAGTGGAGTGTGCAGTCATTAACCAAGACAAGGGAAAGTACAATCTATTAGTTGAAGGTACAAATCTTGCAGCTGTGATGGGTATTGAAGGAGTCGATGGAAGAAATACCAGAATTAATCATGTTATTGAAATCAAACAAACACTTGGAATAGATGTGGCTAGAAGTGTCATAATTGAACAAATAGAGTATACCATGAAGAGTCATGGGATGAGCATTGATATCCGACATATGATGCATCTTGCGGATGTTATGACATTCAAGGGAGAAGTGCTAGGAATAACAAGGTTTGGCATTGCCAATATGAAAGACAGTGTCTTAATGTTTGCATCATTTGAGAAAACCACGGATCACCTCTTTGATGTTTCCATTCATTGGAGAATTGATCAAATTAAAGGCATAAGTGAGTGCATTATCGTGGGCATATTGATGCCAATAGGAATAGGTCTATTGAAAATTAGATAAAGGATTGAAGAACTACGAGAATTGGAATATGGCCCAGAGCTGCTCATTTTATAATGACTCTTCCTTCAAATGCCATTCTTGAACTAGTCAAAATGGAAGAGCATCATACTACCAAAGACTTGAGGAGTTGTTGGCATATTGTTCAACATATCTTAATATATTGTCGTCATGCATCTCTTTCTATAGAGTGCAGTCAACGATGTGATATCTGTCCCATATGTAGTACTCCTATTCCAAATCAAGATGGTAGTGTGTGGTTGCGAATGTTTGGAAGTTGGCCTAATATGTAAGAGTCGTGATGAAGACACTAATGAAATGAAAGAAGATGCCAAATTTTCAACGGAAGATTTTTAGTGGTTTCATTCATTTTTTGATGTTGCCCTAGATAATAATCTGGTCTCCTTGGTTTTCCATTATGTCACAGATGTTTGTTGGATGAAAGGGTTGTTTCTAGTGATCCCATTGTTGCTATGTTTCTAGATGGAGCAATTGTTGAATGTCACATGTCATTTACAGGAGATTTATAGCCATAGTGCAAAATTTATATCTGAAATACCTTGGGTGGACTTCAATGATAATCCTGCTGTCTGAAAACCAACATTGTCTCCCTAACCCTAATCCATCAGGTAACTAAAAACTCATTTTCCTGATATCCCAATGGAGTGGCTATACTGATGAGGCTTTGCAAAATGCATCGGGTGATCGGTAGAGCAATTAAATACTTACCCCAATGAGTCGATGAGGAAGATATATATCATTGAGCATCGGTATAACTAAAAGCATGCTATCTCGACAATGGAAATCTACACTGATGGAAATCAAGTGGAAGATGTTACACGTGAAAGTAAATAGATTTTCCAAGGGAGTATTCCTTATCCAATCATAATGTTTTGAATTTCTATTTGGGATATAATTTTTATTATTTACAAAAGTATTTTGAGGAAAATTTATTTATAACATAGTCATGATAATGTTTCAATGTTATTGCCTTATAGAGAGTATAAAGAAATATATTCTGCCAAGAAGGAAATTATGACAACATGACAACAGGAAGTATTTCTTAAATAGATTTAATATAATGTTCTGATATCATGGTTTGGGATATAACTTTAATATTTGTAAAAGCATTTTGGAAGGTAACTCTATTTAGTATATTTTGATGTAAATAATATTATTACTTTTCAGATAGTACTAAGGTGTTCATTTTGTTAAAAAAATAAAATGCATTTGACATACTGTTGGTATTTTGGTATGGTTTTGTCATTGATGTCAACACCTACTAAATAAACCTACTTTGGAGATCCAGCAACATTCACCGGCAAACAGTAAACTGTGCAATAGTTATCGGTATATGGTTAACCGGTAGGATATAATGTTCACCGGTACTTGCAATGACATGGAAGACACTTGGTAATGTTGAAGACATCATGTGGACACTTTATTTTGAAGTAATAATCATTGGTATATTCTTATTTACATATTTGCTTTTACCGGCAAATAGGTCCAGGTTATCTAGGGTTACATCGACAGGTTTATCTTTTCTAGATCAGCATGGCACGCTATGGAGATGATTTATTATTGTTGTAAATGCATTAAGCTGACATGTTCAATCGGTTATTGCATCGAATATTGTATTGTTTGTAAAATGTTTTTATTGTAATATCTTGTAGAGAAGACCTACTAAAATTGGTCTTAGGGTATGGTAAAAATGTAAGATCTTATTTGTAAGATCAAGTGTGGAATGCAAAAAAGATTTTAAAAAAAGCGGTATATGCGAGATAAAGCAGAGGCATACACGAAGACATCATTTGAAGGTGAAGTTAGGTTTTTGTAGAAGCATATCAACATTACACCTGTACTGAATCTAGCATATGAAGATGCTATTTTGTACAGTACATTCTTATTGAATTTAATCATCCAACTGCAGTCAGTGTGACTCCAATTTGTCATTGAGCAGTGAGCTCTAGGCTATTGGCCTTTCTGCATGTGCAGACCCCTTTTGTACACTTACTATCTGCAGTAGTATCATCTGATTGTGGGTAAGGTTTCCCACCGTGGTTTTTCCCCTTACAGGGTTTCCACGTACAAATATTGGTGTCATGTGTTGTGGATGACTTTGTGCTTATGTTCATGCATTAATTCTTACCGGTATAGTAATTTTTTGTTAACACTGTTTACCATCATACTTAACTAATTTACCGGTATTAAGCATAAAGTTGGTTAATAAGTTTTTGGTTTGAATTTATTAGACAACAGATTCACCCCCCCCCCCCTCTCAGTTGTCTCCGGGACCTACAATTGTTATCAAAACCTAGTCCTCTTCTTGTAGAAGTTTAACAACTTGAGGAGATCCAATGTCTACTAATTATTTCAAAAAGGATAGTCCTAAACTTGATGGAACCAACTATGGGATATGGAAAATCAGAATGGAGACACATCTGAATTGCATTGGTAAAGACATCTAGGAAGTTACTAAGAATGGTTATACTGCTGCTGTAGCTGGTCAGACTGCTCCCACTACTTTAGCTAAAGATAAAGAAAATGATTGCAAAGGAAGAGAAGCACTCTTGAGCGCATTGTCAGATCAACAAATCATGGGATTATCAGATAGGTCCACTACAAAAGCTATTTGGGATCATTTGGAAACAATGAATGAAGGGGATTCCATATTCAAAATTGCAAAACTTGAAAGCTTCTGAGTTAGGTATGAACATCTGAAAATGGAAGAAGATGAAAGGATTTCTGCTTTTATGGAAAGGGTAAATGAAATTGTTTTGGGTATCAAATGTTGTGGAGGAACCTTGAGTGAAGATGAGATTGTTTCAAAAATCTTAAGAGGTTTGCCACCGGCATATAAAATGAAGTTTACTGCTATAAATGAGTTGAGAACAATGCCTAATACATCAATAACTAGGGATACATTGATTGGAAAACTTTCATCTTTTGAAATTGAGGAATTTGGTCTTGTTACTACTATAAAAACTGATTTGGCCTTCAAAGAATCAACATCATCTACTCCATCCTTTGACAAATCAGACTGGAGAGCCTTTTATGCAAGAGAACTTGAAGAAACCAGGAAGGAGAATGAAGAGCTTGAAGAACTTGAAGCACTATTTACAAGAAAAATGCCAAAAGGCCCAATTGGAAGTAAGTATGAAGGTAAATCACCCTTTAAATGTTTTAACTGCAATAAGATTGGTCATATGGCTTCAAGATGCCCTGATAGACATGCTAGACTAAGAGAAGAAGCTAGAAGAACATACAAACCTAATCCTGAATATCAAAGATATAGATTTAAGAAAAACAAAGATAAATCTTGTTACATTGCTGATGAAGGTGTGACTGATGATTCTGATGAGGATCTAGCAGACAATGGATGGGTCTTTGTTGCTATAACAGAAGATCAACCAGTACCTATTGCTCATCCAGTAGAACAAGCCCTAGCAGCTAAAGTTGAATCAAAGGACAAATGGATTATTGACTCAGGATGCTCACATCACATGACTGAAGACAAAGGTAAATTCTTGAACTTTCAAGAATACAATGGAGGTTTAGTAAGATTTGGAGATGACAAAGCCTGTTCAATCAATGGTAAGGGTTCAATATCTCTTGATGGTAAACATAAGACTGAAAATGTCTACTATGTTGAAGGATTAAAACATAATCTTTTGAGTGTTGGTCAATTAGTTGAGAAAGGTTTTTAGTTACAATTTAAAAATGGAAAATGCAAAATCATGAATAGAACTGGTCTGGAAATTGCAACCGGTAATCAGACTAGAGGTAATATCTTTCATTTGAATAACAGTGAAAAGGCATGCTTAATTGCACATATGGATGAAAGTTGGCTATGGCATAAAAGACTATGTCATGTAAATTTTGATTGCATGGTAAAAATCAGTACTTCTAAGGCAGTTAGAGATCTACCTAAAATTGTGATACCTCAGAATACAATTTGCAAGGAATGTCAATTTGGAAAACAAGTTAGAGCTAGTTTCAAAAGTATTCCAAAAAAATCCAATAATGCCCTTGATTTAATTCACACTGATTTATGTGGTCCAGCTAGAACTAAAAGCTTACAAGGTGATAGATATTTCATGCTAATTATTGATGATTATTCTAGAATGTGTTGGGTTACTTTTCTCAGAGAAAAATTAGAAGCACTTGGGAAGTTCAAGCTATTCAAAGCAATGGTTGAAAATGAAACCGGTAAGAAAATTAAATGTTTAAGATCATATCAAGGAGGAGAATTCACATCTAAAGATTTTAATACATTCTATGAAGTAAATGGAATCAAAAGACAGTTATCAGCACCTCAGACACCACAACAAAATGGAGTTGTTGAAAGGAAAAACAAAACTATTTTGAATGCAGCAAGAAGTATGTTATCAGAAGAAAATCTACCACATGTGTACTGGAGAGAGGTAGTAAGCACTGCTGTCTATACATTCAACAAAGTTCACATCAAAGGTGAAACCGGTAAGACCCCTCATGAACTATGGTTTGGTAATACTCCTACTCCTAAGTATTTCAGAATTTTTGGAAGTAAATGTTATATTAGAAGAGATGAGTATATTGGCAAGTTTGATCCTAGAAGTGATGAAGGAATATTTCTTGGTTATTCATCTAAGAGTAAAGCATATAGATGTTTTAATAAAAGATTACAGAAAATTGTTGAGAGTACAAATGTAAATATTGATGAACAATTTAGAGGAACTTCAAGGTATATAGACTCTGAACCAGGAATAGAAATTATGACAAATGAACCTACAATAAATCCACCGGTACAGAATGATGATCCAGTTACTCTGGTATCATCAAAGGATTCCACAGTAATTGAAGAACAACAACAAACTAAGACACCCCGATATTTAAGACTGAATCATTCTGAAGATCAGATAATTGGAAGCAAATTTAAAGGAGTCATGACAAGAGGAAGATTGGCAAATGAAGAGGTATGTCTTATTTCTCAAATTGAACCATTATATATCAATGAGGCATGTGAAGATGAATTTTGGATTAAAGCTATGGAAGAAGAATTAGGACAAATTCAAAAAAATAATACTTGGACATTAGTTCCCCGACCTAAAGATAAAAATATAATTGGAACCAAATGGGTATTTAGAAACAAACTCAATGAAGATGGTAAGGTTGTCAGAAATAAAGCAAGACTACTATGTAAGGGATATTCTCAGAAAGAAGGAGTTGACTACAATAAAACCTTTGCACCGGTAGCCAGAATTGAGGTAGTTAGATTATTATTGGCCTTTGTAGCCCACAAGGATTACAAAGTTTATCAAATGGATATCAAATGTGCAAGATGACAATGATATGGTTTGTAGATTAAGAAAAGCTTTATATGGATTAAAACAAGCTCCAAGAGCTTGGTATGCAAGATTGGATAAGTATCTTTTAAAGATTGGTTTTACTAAAGGAAATGCAGATAGCAATTTATATTACAAAGTAACTAATGATGACATCTTGATTATTGAAGTATTTGTTGATGATATAATCTTTGGAGGAGAAGATGAATTATGCAAAGAATTTTCTCTTGAAATGCAGCATGAATTTGAAATGTCTATGATCGGAGAAATAAAATTCTTTTTAGGATTGCAGATTTTACAGACTGATAAAGGCATATTTTTGAGTCAATCTAAGTACTTGAAAGAACTACTTAAGAAATTTGGGATGGAGCACTCTAAACCGGTAAGCACACCTATGAGTACAAATGACAAATTATCTCAAAGGGATGAATCTACACCTGTTAATCCAACTAGATACAAATCTATGATAGGAGGTTTACTATATTTAACTCAAACCAGACCTGATATTATGAATGCAATATGTATAGTTTTTAGATTTCAGAGTAATCCTAGGGAAAATCATGAATCAACAGTAAAAAGGATTTTCAGGTACTTACAAGGCACAGTAAATCTTGGATTATGGTATCCTAAAGATGAAAATTTTGATCTATATGCATACACAGATGCAAATTGGGCAGGAGATGTGGATGATAGAAAAAGCACCACTAGAGGAGCATTCTTTCTTGGAAAGAGATTAGTTTCTTGGTTAAGTAAGAAACAAAGTTGTACATCTTTATCAATAGCAGAATCAGAATATGTTGCAGCAGCAAAAAACTGTACACAGGTACTTTGGCTTAAGTAGATGTTGAAAGACATAAAGGTAAAATGCAAGGAACCTATTACTATATATTGTGATAACACTGCAGCAATTAATATATCTAAGAATCCAGTATTACATTCTAAAACAAAACATGTTTCTATCAAACTGAATTTTCTAAGGGAAAAAGTTGAAGAAAAGGAGATAAAACTGGTTTATGTGAATACTAAAGAATAGCTTGCAGATATTTTCACAAAACCTTTGCCTAAGGAAACTTTTGAGTATCTCAGAGATCAGCTCGGAGTCATACCTCCACCGGTAGAGACTTAGATAGTTGATGATTGTCATCAACCGACATAATTAAATGGACAAATCTTTTATTCCAGTATTTGATGAGGAAGCTACTTCTTAGGGGGAGTAGTTGGTATTTTTGTCTGGACTTCAAATTTTGTAGCTTTGGCATTTGATGTCAAAGGGGGAGAGATATATGGAAAAACACCTTATCAATTGAGGAGAGATATCTATGGTGAAAATTGGTACAGGATAACATAAAATAACTCATGTTGCTCCCAGGGGGAGAGATTGTCACTTTAGGGAGATTGTTGGTTTTACACTTGGCATTTCTGTTTTGGCACTTTGATTGATGGTTTTTCCATCTTGTGTTGCCATCAATGCCAAAGGGGGAGATTGTTGGTATTTTGGTATGGTTTTGTCATTGATGTCAACACCTACTAAATACACCTACTTTGGAGATCCAGCAACATTCACCGGCAAACAGTAAACTGTGCAACAGTTACCGGTATATGGTTAACCGACAGGATATAATGTTCACCGGTACCTGCAATGACATGGAAGACACTTGGTAATGTCGAAGACATCATGTGGACACTTTATTTTGAAGTAATAATCATTGGTATATTCTTATTTGCATATTTGCTTTTACCGACAAATAGGTCCAAGTTATCTAGGGTTACATCGGCAGGTTTATCTTTTCCAGATCAGCATGGCACGCTATGGAGATGATTTATTATTGTTGTAAATGCATTAAGCCGACATGTTCAATCGGTTATTGCATTGAATGTTGTATTGTTTGTAAAATGTTTTTATTGTAATATCTTGTAGAGCCGACCTACTAAAATTGGTCTTAGGGTATGGTATAAATGTAAGATCTTATTTGTAAGATCAAGTGTGGAATGCAAAAAAGATTTTAAAAAAAGGGGTATATGTGAGATAAAGAAGAGGCATACATGAAGACATTATTTGAAGGTGAAGTTAGGTTTTTGTAGAAGCATATCAGCATTACACCGGTATTGAATCCAGCATATGAAGATGCTATTTTGTGCAGTACATTCTTATTGGATTTAATCATCCAACTATAGTCAGTGTGACTCCCATTTGTGATTGAGCAGTTAGCTCTAGGCTATTGGCCTTTTTGCATGTGCAGACCCCTTTTGTACACTTACTATCTACAGTAGTATAATCTGATTGTGGGTAAGGTTTCCCACCATGGTTTTTCCCCTTACAAGGTTTCCACGTACAAATATTGGTGTCATGTGTTGTGAATAACTTTGTGCTTATGTTCATGCATTAATTCTTACCGGTATAGTAATTTTCTATTAACACTATTTAGCGGCATACTTAACTGATTTACCATTATTAAGCATTAAGTTGGTTAATAAGTTTTTGATTTGAATTTATTAGACAGCTGATTCATCCCTCCCCCCTCTCAGTTGTCTCCAAGACCTACACATACTTGACTGAAGTGACCTTTAAAATATTTAGTATGTCATCGTATATTCATTTGAATGATCTGTTTTACTCTAATTCATTAAAATAAAATATATACATTAGGGTAAATTATAAAGAGTTTGATTCGCTTTTTATGATGATATGTTTTCCTAATCAAATTGAAAAGTGAAAATATATTATTGTAAAGATAGAATATTTATCCAAAGTGATTATTTCCAAAGGGGAATTTATGTGGTTAATGTTACTTTTGAAAAGTATATTTGAAAATCCTGTGAATATTAGGGATTCCTATTTATGTAAATATTTGCCCTAAAATTCTATTTTAAGGGGCAAATTATTAAATATCCCTAATGTAATATGAATTTTTTATTATATTGTTTGGTGTGTAGGACGCTTACATATGAAAGTTTGAATTTATTTTTCCTAAGCACATGTTGAGCAGGGAGTATTTCTCACCACATAATAATCTTTATTGACTTGCAAAAGCACTCTGAAAACAAATTTTATTTGTAGTCTTTGATATAATTATGATAATATTCTAAAAACAAATTTTATTTGTAGTCTTTGATATAATTATGATAATATTCTAATTACCTTTGAAGAAGTTATAAAAGAATATATTTTGACAAAAGGGAAATTATATTTATACATAAGTGCTTTCAATATGGTGACTTAATGATATTATCTCCAATCATGTTTTTACCCTAATTTTTTGAATTGAATCCATATAAGGGTAAATATTATTCTTTATTGTATGAATAATGTATTTGAGGATCAAAGTGTGAATATTATATTTTGTTCAAAGAAGAAAATGTATTTTGAAAAGTTCTTTTTACCCAAGGTAAATGATGAATAGAATTTATTAAAATGGATTTTGGTATTTTGAGGCAATCTTTTCATATACATATTATTTGCCCTAAGTTAATAAATTGAATATGTTCATTAGGGTAAATTATCTTTATCATATAGTTAATGTTTGATTGATTTTTGCAAAGTATTTATCCTATATGATAAAATATTCCCAAGAAAGATGAAGTTGCCCTAAAAGGATGAAAATGTATTGCAAAGTGGAATATTTATCCATGGTTATCATTTTCCAAGGGAAGTATTATTATTTAGTATAAAGTATTTTACCTTCTGTTATTGTTTGGAAATAAATACTAGGGTAAATATTTTGTTTTATTATACGAATTAATGTTTTTAAAGTCCCAAGAATAAATATCACTTTACAAAATATCCTCTTGATGATATAGTTTGATTGAGGAGGATTAATCTTGCATTAGGGAAAGGGATTATTGATCTTTCATAAGCAAAACCTAATCGAGAGTAATTAATTGAATCAATGAATTTGATTGGTTTAGTTTGTGTGCAGGATATTTTATCAAAGTTTGGTGATGAGGAACATCAAGGAATTCAAGAGCGGAAGTGGAATTTTATCAAAGTGAAAGATTAGAAAGAACATTAGTAAATTATTTCTTTAGTTTGATTTTACTGTTATTACTTGTAATTATTTATTCAAACCAAAGGGTGTGTCCTTTGGGAATGCAACTATCTGTAACTCCCTCTTGTGTATGAAAGGGTGTGTCCTTTCAGATATGCCTTTTCATGGACGTACTTAGAGGGGGTAATTTTGTTTTGGGAGTGGGGGAGATTTTCATAGAACATCATGTTGCTGTAAGGACTAAAAGTTATTTGTATTAGGGAAGTCTATAGGAAGAGGAAGTATCATTTTGTGCAAGAAAATTATAATGAAGTATCTCCAAGTGTAGCTTTTGTATGCTATCATTTCTCAGAGATTAATATACAAGGTTCATTGTTTCTACTTCAAATATAGTGTATACTTCTGTGTTGATGAAATATTCTTTGTCTTCTTGATAAATCCATTTAAGGATTTGCTATAATGTGAATCACATGTTGTTACATTAAATGTGAGATTGGGCTCTTATTGTTTATGTGACACATACTGAACCTTTATAGTGATGATTAACATTGTCTCCTGAGTAGATAAAGTTATTTGTCCACAAAGTATCATATATATTCTTGGATAGAGGCACTGGTCTATTATTCATTCTTTGAGATTCTGATTTGATACACATAAGGTCCTTGAGAGAGAAACATTCTTCTAAAGCCTTTTGAACTAATCTATTGCATATTTCTTGTATGTCCTGAAAGCATTTTATTTCCAAAATACAACAATCTTTATACACAATTATCTTTACATTCACTTTTCAATTTCAAAAGCATTCAAATAAAAGCACTCAGCAGTAGCAGGAAATTATTGCCATTCTTGCAAAGAGTTGTCTTAGAAAAGTTTAAATCCACTTTAAATAACTCTTGTTGTGCTCGAGAAGGGGAGGTGTACCCACCTAGGTTCAGTGGAGCCTAAAGTGCAAAGGGATTTAGTCTCTGACTATCCTTGTTCATTGGCCAAGTCTGATTTGACTGCTTGAGGATTTGGCAAGTCTTTAGGTTTTCCAATCTGTGGTTTTGGGCACCAACATAGACGACATCCATTTAAGTCTGAAGAAATTGACCCTGTCGGAGCCCTATCCAGAGTACCCTACGGTGTATTATATGTTGAAGATGTTAGATCATATTACCATTGCAAAGTAGAAGATTTGGTTATGGTTGCAAGCATTATGTGATGATAATGGTATCTTGAAGGAACAATACAAGAAGGTTACCGACAAAGGGTTTCATCATGCACTTAACTTTATTGATGTATTTGTGGATGAACGTGTTAGATATATGATTAGCAGGATACATGATTAGTTTATGTGGCTTGAATGACCACAAAAAATCTCTAAGGAAGCTATTCATGTAGTCACGGGACTTTGTGCAACCGGTGAAGTACCTTTACTGAGATCTGTTACAAAGAATGATGTGGAAAATCTATCAGGATCCAAATGGGATGTGAGAGCTATGACAGTAAACAATATCAATGATCCGGTAGTGAAATATGCATCAATGGTGATTGGATACAGAGTATACTACTCTAGCAAGATGAACAATGTACCAGTAGCTGCTATCCATACTTCTTACTAGATGATCAAGGAAGATGTTGATTATGATCTATCTGAAGCACTGCGGAGTCAATTGATGCTGAACTTGGAGGCTATTAAGAAGGACAAAAGATTGAGGTTCAAATTTGGTCAACACATTCTTGGTCTATTCTTTATTTTCAAAACTCTTTTCCTCGTATTGGAGATATTCAATGGATTGCAGGAACACCTGCTTTAATGCGAATGAAGAATAGCATTAGGATGCTAGGTAATGACTTTGATAAGATTGCATGGGGATACTTCAAAGATTTTCAGAAGAAAATGCATGCAAGAGAAAGGATAACGGAAGAGGTAGTTAATTGGTATGAGAAAACAATTTGTTTCATGGTAGATACAGATACATGTATAATGGAAGCAGTTGAATGCCAGACGACTTGGGTTATACCCATGGGGTATGAAGTTGATAAAGATCTATTGATTTCATATGCTGACCATCTACTTGGTCAACCGGTTGATACCACAACAGAAAGGTTTGGCACTTACAAAGAAAAATCCCTTGAAGTGCACTCAGAACTTAACCAACCGATGATAGCCAAGAGAGTTAGGAAGGAAGTTGAAGCCTTTGCTAAGAAAGATGGATTTACAAAGGAATCTATTGTTGAAGCTAGGGCAAAAAATGCTGCTCAATAGGATGGAACATCAAGTACTCCAACTGGCACCTCCACCGGTATGCAAACAAGTGCTGGAAAAGGGAAAGCTATAGAAAAACCAACAGTTGTAAAGAAAGAGAAATCGACAAAAAAATCTTCAAAGATTCAATACAAGAAAGGAGGAAAGGTTGTTGATCCTCCAACAAAACTGGTTAAAATTGGTAAAAGAAAGAAGCAACAAGCTCAGAAACCAACACCGACAGATGAAGATGAGGAAGACACTGAATCGGAAAAAGAGAAGAAAGTCCTAAGGAATAGCCACAAGAAATCAAAGGTTGTTGGAACCTCCACTTTGAAATCTGTGGAGAAACCGGTAAACAAACCTACTTCTCTTGATAAGCTATTAAAAAGTATTATGGAATATGGTGTTCTTAAGGGTTTGAATAAATTGTATGATAATCTTGGTGAGAATGAACAAAGATTAATAGAAGATGTAGTTGTGTATATGATGAATAAATATAGTAAATCCCTTGTTGAGCTGCAAGGGAAAATTTCAAATTCATTATACAACAAAATTTATGCAAGGTAGTAGGTTGCAATGAAGCAAGACAAAGAATTTGTTGAATATACACTCAAAAGTCTTCAACCGGAATCCAAAAAGGAAGAATTAGATGATATTTTGTTAAAAACAAACTCTTCCTTTAGATCTAAGAAAAGATTGACAACGATGCTAATGGGTGAGACTAAATCATTCCAACAAGAGACTGCAATTTTGTTAAAGAAGGCTTTGGGTCTAATTCCTACTGAAGAGGAATATGTCAAAGATGTTGAACTTGTAAAGTTGAAGGGTGAATATTTTCCAGAGGGTATGAAACCTACTGATTTTAAGCCCGATGAAATTGTGTTAGATGACCAACAGATGAACACACAGACAAAACCGATGTTTATTCTTGATGATGATACTGGTCATAATGTTGATAATACTGCTAAAAACATAGATGTGTATGATGTGGATTTTTAGATGTCTGAACAACATGAGAAGATTCAGGAACATGAAGGACCAAAAGATGTAGGAGAAAAGAAGGATGAGGAGTGATCGGTTGATAATCAGACTATAGATACTCAACCACCATCGATAATAGAAAGTAATGAAGAAAAGCAAGTAGAAGAGAAGAATGAAGAAACTGAAAAGGAAAAGGAAGAAGAGAAAACTAAAAAATCAAGAGAGAACAGAGGAGAATAAGGCAGAAAAGACTGAACCCATAGTGACAACTTTGTCACTTGATTCCAAAAATAAAGTTGTTGATGAAGAAGATGATGATGATGATGCATTAAGAATCCAAGGACCTCTTGACATGGATAAACTAAGTTCTACTGAGCTAATGGAGATTGCAACTGCCATGCAATCCCGAGCTAAAAAGAAGAGGATGAAAGAACAATAGAATGAGGCAAAGACCATAAGGAGTGCAACAAATATTTTGTCTAGTCTTCTACCGGAGACTGATACAAGAAATTTTGCCACACCTATTGAAAAGCTTGGACAACTTGTTTCTGATGCCGAAGAGCAGATGAAATCATTAGAGGATGTAGCTTATGTCAATGTGGAGAAAAACTACAAGAAAAAGAGGACAAAGCACTTGATGTCTGAAATTGATAAAGGTAAAGTGGCTCTTATTGTTAATAAGGATTATTTGAAGGAAGCACCAAAAACTAGAGGTAAAATTCTCTCTACCGTTTCAACATTTTCCTTATTTTGTGTTTATTTGAAGAAGAAAAGAGATGAAGTTGAGCATGAACTTGAGGTTGTGAGTGATTCATTTAAACCCCTTAATGACTCTACTATTCATTTTGGAAGATCAGTTGTATAACTTCAGCACAAGCTGAAAGTATATGAGTAGGAACAGGTAAAGAGAGTCAAATCCCTGCAGGAACTTCAAACATAGCTTATACCGAAGGTTGAAGTTTTGCAGATATACAAAGAATGTGAAGCCACTCTTGCTACATCAAAAATGCAAACTATTGATGCTATGGAGGAACTAGCTAGACAAATCAAGACTCATGTGGAGATCGCTAGCATAATTTTAGAGACATGGCATAATGACTTTAAAAATTTGAAGTCTCATTTTAGTGATGTTTTTTTTTTCAGAATTCTTGTGTAAAGAATTTACAACTCTTATATCTATATATATGCTCTGATGCAAATTTTGATATCACATGTATTTTTTATTTTTCATGGCATTGTTGTGAAAGGGGGAGTAAGAGTTGAGTCAAAATTTGGTATGTAATTGTATATTTTATTTTTTTATAGCATGCAATTGCTAAGGGGGAGTATATGTCATTTAGTCCATTTAGTTAATTTTTGTTTTGCACACTTAGTTGACAATTTTTTTCCTAAGTGTTGCCATCAATGCCAAAAGGGGAGATTTTTGGCATTTGACTCAACCGGTAAAGATTTTTGTTGTTATGCAAATGGTATATGATTAGTTAGCGATTGTGATGAAGAGATTGAGATTCATGTTTGATGACTAAGTTTTGTGTTGTCATTGATGGCAACAATGTTTTTATAGTCATATAAGTCTTAGAAGCCTACTGGTAAGGGTAAACTGGTACAAAAGATAGTTTTATAGAGAACCGGTAATTAGGATCTCAACTAGTAAACTGAGATAGAGTTGCATTCTGAGAACTAGGACGGGTGATTCATGAAGATTTGGATGATGCAGTTTCACAATGATGATGGCAACAAGTATTTGAAGATATGCTCACAACCGCATTGGCAGATTCAACTGGATGAGTGAGATTTGATTTACAGAATAGACAAACTGATAGAACACTTAATCGGTAGTGATTTAGTCACTTAAATCGGTAACATGACACAAGTTTTAATTTGTTATGTCGGTGGCTGACATATTTAAAGTGTACGATGTAAGTTTTTCTAGATTCATTGAACCTAGGAAATTGTTCCAAGGTTGTAGCTGACTTAATATAAAATATTTATCAAAAAGTGTGATGAGGTATAAAGTCGACATGTATGTGAACAAAGATTTCATGAGCAAATATTGTGAATGTGATCATGCGGTGATTAGAAAAGTTCTATAATGAAGTGTTGTTGATGTTTTAAGGATTAGAAGTGGATCTTGTTACTATTTACTAAGTTGTCATTAGTTTTATGTCCAAAGTCATTCTATATACTCTAGTCAGTTATTACCACTGAAATATCTAGTTGGTAAGCACAGAGCAGTTAGTTACATAAGTTACAAGTCACAGAGTTTAGTATACACCGAGCTATCTACCGAGTAATGTTCTATGACTACCGAGCAGCAAAGATGGTATACTGAGTTGATACACACCAAGTTAAATGTGTTACTAGATTCATTGAATCTAGACACACATATGGAAACATGTTACAAGATTGAGGAACAAGGAACCGTTAACACATTGGAAATTGCACTTAAGATTTTGTACGATTTTGAGGACATATATCCAATGAAATAATTTGTATGCGTATTCATTTGATGAATCATGTTTGTAAGATTGAAGCATGAACAAGATCACCGTCATAAGAGATCTATTGATTCAACATGAATTGAGGATAAAAAATGTGTGTGTGTGTATGAGTGTGAAGCAAGACATATGTGAAAAGAAAAAGCATGAGAAAGCACTGAGTGTTATGACTATTATGATTGACAGAGATACACAAAGGTCACCGAGAAGGATTTCAGAGAACAGTCAAGGAACAGAGTAAACAGAAAGGTTTACCGAGGTATGCTATAAGCAAGGTAATCTCATTTTGAGCATATAGAATCTGCTTTAACATTTCAGATGTGAAGTTGTAGATGTTTTGTAAGATTTTGATTGTAATATTTTGAGTTGTAAGAGAAACCTTTAACAGAGTAAAAGACTCTAACAAAGTCTATAAATTGTAAAGCCTTTAACCAGATGCAACATTTTTAGAATAAGTGTTGTAAAATCCTTTAGCAAGGTAGATCTAAAGATCTTGATACTCCTAATAAGGTAAGCTATCGGAAATAGCTAAATATGTAGCTCTAACTGAGCAACCTTTATTATTGTAGTAGTGAAGTTGTGGGTGCCATCCCCACCGCAGTTTTTCTCTGTAACCAAGAGTTTCTACGTAACCAAAATATATGTGTTATGGAGCGAATCATGTATGATTGTTATCTATTTGTTTTAGCATTATGTTATGTTACAATAATATTCAGTTTATGCTTAATAGTAAAGTTATTGTTGAAGAAAGGATTTGAAGTACTAATTCACCCCTCCCCTCTCAGTACATTAGCTTTCCATATTGGGCCTAACAATTGGTATCAGAGGTTGAATCTTGGAAAAGGGTTTAACTGCCTAAAGAGAAAGATCTTATCAATGGAAGGCTACAAACAATCTCGGAGAATTGTGAATCTTCAAAATGAATTGGATCATGCTAATCAAGTGATTGC
The DNA here is from genome assembly GCF_030272615.1 of Cryptomeria japonica. NCBI lineage: Eukaryota > Viridiplantae > Streptophyta > Pinopsida > Cupressales > Cupressaceae > Cryptomeria > Cryptomeria japonica. Next base: position 537,203,415 of record NC_081414.1, on the reverse strand, counting down.
TGACATGCAGAAACAAATGCAAAAATCTTTGAAAGTTAGAAGAAGATTGTCTTATGATTTGCAAGACTCTCAAGAGCTGGTGGAACAAATTGAGACATCATCTGAGAACAGTATATCTGAAGAGACTGAAGAAATGATTGGAGCATTAAAAGAAAAGAACAAAGCACTGACTGATCAGCTAAAAGCAATGAAAAGAGAACATGAACATTTCAACACATAGATGATTGAAAATCTTGATGCATCATGGACAACTGAGGATAACATAAGAGATACGGAAAGAGAAAAACAACAACTTGAAGCATTAGTGTCTGAAAAGAATGATGAAATCATTAGGATGACTGGAATTCAAAGTATTCTGTCAGATCAGTTGGGTTATGCACATCATGAAGCAAATCTAAAAGATGATGAGAATCAAGCATTGAAACTTGAAATATCAAGGTTGACCGATGAACTTGAAATAGAAAAGAAGTCAAAGGAAACACTAAAGAAGAGCTATGAAGCATCCAAGATATTGGATGAGCAACTGAATACAAGAAGACCCAACAAAGATGCAGGACTTGGTTACAAAGGAAAAGACTCTACCGAGAGAGGAGAATCATCAAAGCAAGCTGGAAACAAGAAGAACATCAAAGGAAAGAAGCCGATTTGCAACTACTATGGAAAACAAGGACATACTGCCAACATGTGCCAAATTAGAAAAGGTAAGCAACCAAATGTCACTAGGTCTAATGGCTATTGTAACAATTGTAATAAGTATGGTCAACAATTATCAGAAGGCAAAATTCAAAGGGTTTTGTAAAAACTGCAATAGATATGGTCACAGTACCGAGAAGTGTTGGTTTAAACAAAAGAATTATATGTGGTCCTCACACCAAGCAAATGCTAGAGGTTACCGAACTCACACAGATATCACCCAACAATATGTTGCAGTACCATGGGATTACAACACAAGGATATGGTGTGAATGTTTTGGAAGATATGGACATATAAGTGCCAACTGCTTTATAAGGTTTGGAATGAACAACTGAAGATCATGGAGAAATACTGGTATGGCATGTTTTCATTGTCATAAAGTTGGACACTTGGCTAGAGGTTACAGAGATCAACCTAGAGGAGATATTGAAGAAATAAAAAGCAAATTCCAGAAGTTTTGGAAAAAGAAGGAAATTGTGTCAAATGAAGAAATCACCTTACCTACCGAGTTAGGTGCATCTATTCCAAATTAATCGATAAAAGGTATGAAGGGAATGCATTCTCTCAAAGTTAAATCTTAACAGTTCCTATTTTATCATGTACTTAATTCAAAATGTACATAGCTAAGATGCATTAGCAAGTTTGAAATTTAATCAAGTCTTTTGGAGCACTAGTCTAGTCGATAAATGCAGGAAGCCTATCTAGTCGGTAAATACAGGAAGTCTGGCTACTCGGTAAAAGCACAAAGAAAGGTAAATTGGTTTAGTGGAACTGAGTGCATTTAATGTTTTTGACCTAACTACATGGAGCCTGATAAGGCATATTGTGTACTTAAAGCTTTTGCGTGGTCATTTTACTCTTATCAAGTTTTCAGAAAGAAGAGCAAAGTGATTCAAAAGCGACCAAATCTCTACCGAAGTGAAATTCAAGGTATTTATATCAATTACAACATAGTGTTAAGCAAGTTAACCGATCATATCAGTTGTGTTATATTTACTAAGTGGAAGACGTCTGCCGATTAAAAGTTTTCAAACCCTAAGGCTATTTCGTTAGTGATTATCCAAAATTTAAAATGGCTCCTAAGATTCAGAAACCCATTGTAGTTGAGAACAATGAGAAGCCCATACTGAAATATTCACTACCTCGCAAAGTAGCATCTGAACCGGATGATAAAATTGCATTTTCATTCATTTCGAATATGGTTTTATTAGTTGAGGATGTTAGATTCTTCACTAAGTGTCCTGTTGAGAAATTAGGTCACACTGAGATCAAGGACACATATGATGAATTGTGTACCAATGGAAAATTGGATAGCAAGTTTGAACACATTAAAATGAAGGGATTGACCAAAGCCCTAACCTACCCGCAAGTCTTCAAACCCCAATGGGTTAAATTTGTTTTGAGTAGAGTTCTTGATGACTTTATGTGGTTAGAGGAGCAACCATTCAAGATCACCGAGGAAATCATCCACTTGATCACCGGTTACCCTATTTTTGACCATGCCCGAGCTCAGAAAATGATTTCGCAGAAAGAATTGATCACTTTAACCAGAGTTGAATCTGATTGCAGAGGTCTGAAATTGAACAATGTCACAAATACAGAGCTGAAGTTTGCAATTAGAGTCATAGGTTATTGTTTCTTTCAATCGGCAAGGGAAAACAGTGTACCCTATGTTGCTGTTGATTTAACCTATAAGATTGTGAAGAAAGGCATGAAGATTGATCTATGCGAAGTGTTGTTGAAAAATCTGTTTGAAAATCTTAGCACCATAAGGAAGCCAAAGAAGAACAACTCGGCAAACACACTAAAGTTTGGATCACTTTTGGTATGCATGTTTTTCTATTTTGAGAAATTCTTTCCATTAGTCGGTAATGTAGTTTGGGAGCTACACCGACCAATCACCCATCAAATCAATGACTTCATCAAACAGCTAGGTGATAACTTCAATGATATTATGGATGATTATCTTAGCAATTTTTCAGGAAAAGATGCATAACAGGCACAGGATTCCACCCCAGTTAGTGGATAAGTACAAGGATAGTATATGTTTTGAAGTGGACACCGACTACTGCTATGTTAATGTCATAGAACCAAGAACTCAATCTTTGCCACCTATGGGTTATGAGATTGATTTTGACCTTACACGATAGTAGATAGATGATTTTCTTGCACTGCCAAGGCATGCTACTGAGATCAGATACGTTACATATGAAGAAGTTAAGGAAAAAGTCAAAATGAGCATTGTAGTACCAAAGGCTACAAGGAAAGAAACAAAAATGATTAAAGCATTAATGGAGAAATTTGGAGAAGGTTCTTCCTCCACTCTTGTCAAAAGCGTTCAAGTCATCACTGAGGAGGAATTTGAAGCCCAAGAAGTAGCTATTACATTGAGCACCGAGTTGCCAAAAGGGAAAATTTTGAAAAGGAAGAAACATGATACATCACAGGTATCACCGACTCCTCCAGTGAAACGTCCAAACACTAGATCATCTGCAGTGTCACCGAGAAAGAAACAGAAAAATGTTGTTGTTCCAAAGGTAACAAAAACTTATAAGAAATCTACTCTAAGACTCATTTTGAATAAAGAGTCCAGTGACACCGAATCTGAAGACAAAAGTAAATTTTAGATTGTTAAGAGTAAAAAGGAAGATGTACATAGTGTTGATAATTTTTGTGCCAATCTGAAGCAATATGGTGGATTTGGAGCATTTAGATATGTAAAATATGACTCCAGATCTGATGCAGAAAAGAGACAAATTGAAGAAGTTGTCATCTGCACTCTTCTAAAATTCCGATTAGTCCCATTGGTAGTAACTAATTCTCTTCCAAAAGCTTTGTACTTACATATTGATAACAGGTGGAAATATGCCATGGACTCAGAAAAGAAGATGAGAAAAAGAAGTCTGGTACATCTCTTTCTAGACATGTCGATAGATGAAATAAGTGAACATCTGAAAAACTACCACACAAACTTTCTAGTCAAGCAAAGAGCCCTGAAACTGATGAATGGCCTTTATCTTGATGTAGAGAAAGAGACAAAAGAAAAATGGCAAGAAATATTTTGAATCAAGAATACCGATGAGCAAGGTGAAGGTTGAAATAGTAGATATCACCGAGCACGATCCCACTAAAACTATACACCCTGATGAGGATGTCATGGATACCGAGGAACATGAGCAGGAAATGATAGAAGGGAATGCTTATGCCAAACTGGTATCAAGTGAGTCAGTTTTGCAACAATTAAAATCCTACCCTCCGGTAAGTCAACATGTTTCAATCGAGACACCTCAGGATTCTGGACAAGGAAAAGAGGGTTGACAATCTACCAAAGGAGAAGCTACTTCTTAGGCCACCGGGGAATAGACTTCTCAAGCCCCTTCAAGTACTAAAAATGTTACAATAGAGACCCCAAGCAAGGATTCACTGAAGGCTACATCTAAGGCTAAAGAAACTAACAAAAGTGTTGCCTCTACCGAGCAACCCACCGAGGGTGCACAAGCCTCCCAAGCTATTGTATTAGCTCAACCGGTGAAAGCCTCTTCCTCTAAAGAAAAGAAAATGAAAAAGCATAGTTTCAAGTTAGATTTGTCAAAACCAATTGTGTTGCTGAATGTAGACATATCCAAATTAAAAGGGCAAGCACTTATTGAATTGGGTGAACTATGAAAAGCCAAAGCAGAACAAGAGAAACAAATGGCTATTCAAAGGAAAAACAAAGTACTTTAGAAGGTCAAAGCCTTATTAATAGATATGCTACCTAAAGCTACAGTGACAAAAGATGCAGCCATCCATATTCAAATGGATGATCTCCTCACTAAAATAGAAGCATCTGGAGTAGACGCATCTAAATACTTGAGAAAATTGAAGGGCAAAGAGCTAATCGCAAAAATGATTGAAGAGGTACAGAAAGCTGTAATGTCCCAACTTCACAAATCTAAGGAAACACGTAAACAATGATTTTAAATGAATGATTAACTCATCTAGGGTATAATTTGTCTAAATTCATTTGAGTTTATTAGTTATCAATAAGTCAACTCCATATTTAATTCCTAGTGGGATAAAAGGGATAAGCTACCATAGGATGCCCATAGCGCTTATCAGGCCCAAGGACGGTACATACCCCCTTGGCCCTCCTGTCAGAAGCCCTTTTGTCAACTGCAGTGGGTGGGCTACCTGGCAGAGGCCTAGTTCCTGCTATCCCTATTGCCTAATTCCTCATCTACCCCACTAGGTTTAAATATGTAATTGCTTTATCCATATTATTCATAATTTAGTAGTAATGCAAATTATATCTATTAACCCTTAATTACATAATGATGTTATTTCCTTAATTAGGAGTTGTGATTTATTAATCAGTTCATTTATTTAACTATTTACTGACTTGTTCATTCATGATCATTTACTCATATTGTGCAATCATATATATATATATATATTTATTATTTTTATATTAATTATAACATTTGTCTACCTTTTATATATTATATGATGTATTTAAAAAACTTTACACTATTATTCAACAATTACACCCTATATACTTTCTGTCTGAATTAATGTTTTTACTTTTACTATGAAATAAATCTCAAAGGCCACCGGTCTTACCTGGACTCCTGCGCTCAATCCCCTTTGGACCTGAGTTAACCCTCGGCCCCGTCTCTGCCTGAGTTTATTTCTCCCTGCGTTGTCCTTGCTGTGTTTTATCACCCTTGCGTTCTATTCTCCTTACGTTTCTCTTCCTCTCTAACCTCCGACCTCTCCCTTTGATGGGATGCCAACACGCACATAAATATCCATGGGAAGCGAAGATACAAAGTCACGCCCCTTTAGAAGAGACGTGACTTGCTTAAAGTCACATCCACACCTTATATTGTCCATCGTCTTGAGTTACGACCTTTGGGAATATGGTAATACCCAGTGCGATCTTTTTAAGCATTAAGCACCATTAATATTAATAGTTATTTATTAATATTTGTCATTAATTTAATAGTTAACAATGATTCATATTAATTAGAGTTTTAATAAATATTTGTTGCAAAGTGTATTTTATATTTATTATTTTGTAGCACCCATTATATAATAAAAAATTATGTATTAATAATTATATTTTTAATAATATTTTATGGTAACGTTAATTTAATAATTAGAGCGTAATTATTAAATAATGAATCATTTCTTATAAATGGAAGGTATAAATAATTACAAAATGTGGGGTCATGACAAAAGCCATTGCTATTGGAAAAGTAAAACTTGTCAAATTTATTGCTGAGTTGTCCCCTCAACTCAAGCACATTCTTTATTTATTTCAGAAACTCTGTACATTCTCTTTATTCATTAAAGATATTGTAGGGTAAAACTGTGGTTTGATTCTTTGGATTAACTTAGGACTAATTTGATGCAAGCACCCTCAGTTACACCTAAAAGTGTCAATCCGGGATTTGTAAACTGCTGAGAGGTATAGTGGCTATTTGCTCAAGGGATGAAGATAGTATGTTAAGTGATTATGAATGCATTTCTAATTTACACACTTATTCCAAGAACAAATCTAAGGCTCATTCACTAATAAATTAAATCTCACACTTAAAATATTTAAACTTAAGTCACACACTTTCAATCAAGTCTCTTTACTTAAACACCTACCTTATAAACACCAACTTAGAACATTCAACTGTGTTTTGCTTAGCAATCTAGGAGTGAAAATAAGATGGTTGTATGTAAGAATACCAAATTATGAAATCACAACTTATCGGATTAAACACATCTTTGTCACAACAAACACATATTTGTTTGAGCCTTCAAATTATGAATCACAACTTATTTAGTCAGATCAAACATGAATATAGAGCTGAGACCTTTTCCTTGTTCTACAATTTCCAGTTAGATTTGCGAATATAGAAATAGTATTACAGTTTGAACAAAGATATTCTACTATATTAAATGTGCTGCAAACTTGCAATTCCCTCAAACTGATACTAAGCTAACTATGAGAAAAACGGTTCATTTAATCACACTGCTATTATCATCAACAATGAATATATAAATCACATAATCAAAGCAGAAAACCACTCACTCCATACTTTACAAAAGTCACTTGATAACACAAGTGAGGGGGCCCTGCCTCCTCGGTCACCAGGGGAACACCACACACATGAGTCCTTACGCTACTTCAACCATACAATACATCGAATACTGAATTGATAGATTAAAAGGAGCAATATATTCATATGATGAACAAAAGGTATCCATGTCTTCGATTTACATCCATATTTATAATGTAAAGATTAAATCTCAGTTTGTTATAGCTTCCAGCCAATATCTTACCACAATACATTACATTACAAAATGGCCATAGATCGATACCCGTTTAGCAACAATTAAGATCTAAATAAAAATAGTATTTGTCTAACAAATGCCTTTCTTTGGCGACACCAAAATAACCACTAAACAACTATCCCAAAACTGGGTTATATCTATTGTGTCCTTCCATCACCCGCATTCTTGATAGCTGGATTGACCATTCATTCATTTCTTGTCATTGTAACAACAAAACAATCAGAATTGTCATGATTTTCAGTAACTCATTAATTCCTAATTTCCTTTCCATATCTTATTAAATATTAAGGTTCCTTCATCAAATGATGACAGGAACGTGGACAAGAACAAGGGTAAAGGCGTAAAATGTAAAGCAAACTAATGACACATCCTCTACTCATCATTTCCCCCCCAGCTAAATGTTTTGCATGTCCTCATGCAAAGGAATATTAGCTACAAACCAAGTAGAGTAGTAAGCCTTTGCAAGGTACCATTGATTTAACTGAGCCACTACTACCGCATATTTTGAATTTTTTGCTTATGCTCCTCAATGGGCATATGAGAGATAGTGACCTGGTTGAGTTCTGCCTTGAGCTTATCTAGTTCTTGTATTTGTGATTGGATAACTAAATGAGCTTCCTGTAACGATTCATACAGAGTGTTATTTTCCTTCTGTAGTGCAATCACTTTAGCACTCAAACCTGGTGTCTCTTTCCCTGTTGTCTTGTGAGGATCTTCCTTGTTGAAACTTCCCTTAACAACATGACTTTCAACCTGAGGATTTGTGTTTAGGGTCAATTCATTTACTACTTCAATATCATGTGGACTGCTGCTTAACAGCTCATCGTGTCCCCTGTTTTGATCATGTGTTGATTCCGCCTGCCTTGTTCCATGGGTTATGATTGCTATTGTATTCGAGTCCTATGCATGAGCATTATCTTCATCAACTAGTTTATGAGAGGTTTTATCCATGGATTCTTGAAGAGGACTGTCCCCCTTATCCTCAATCTCTAGATGAATATTATCATTATAATTGTGATCCTCAGGAATTGGTGTGTTTAGAGACACCCCAATGTCTATTTCTGGTTCCTGGTTTTCTTTTGTCGAGGATTCAACCCTAACATCTTCAGTTTGCCTTTGTTGCGCATCCATGGGTACATTCTCAAGATTATCTGCCAGCACATTAATATTACCTGTCAATGGTTCTGCATGTTGCTGAAATCGTTGTGCTTTCATTTTCTGACGTTTGGCCCTGCTAAAATCCCTATGATATTTTCCTCGTTTACCAACCAATGTAGATAAAATTTCAATTTCATCCGAACCTATTGTGTTAGCTACATGGGCCAAATGATCCAATTTTGCTGAGGTATTCTCTTTTTGTTTTCCCTTCCTGCCACTGGATTGTTCAGTTGTTAGAGATTGTGGGGTTTGCTGCCTTTCTTAACTTGTTTCAGCTGCCAGAAATGGCGTAGATCTGGATGCAACTTGTTTGGTGGCTCTGCAGGTTACCCTACCTCCAGATTTTGGGGTTTGAACAAAGGGTTTGCTAGGGCTGCCTTTAGGTTTCTTTTTACTTGGCCGTAAAGGAGGTTCTTCTTCAGAAATGGTTTTCTCCTCATGAACCTCATCCTCATCTACTGAATTATATTCCGAGGAACCTTCAGTGGACCGGTCCTCTTCCTTAGAAGGCTCAGTATCCTCATCATCTTGAGAGTGGACAAACGAGTCCCAGTCATCAGAAGGAGACAATAATTTTAGTTCCTGGATAACCAGAAGTTTAATTAAACCATGATGAGAAAGACAATGGGGTTTCTCACTTCTCACTGATTTAGCCATTCGTTGCATGGAACGATAAAGAAAATATGGAATGTTAATCAACAACCCCTGTCTTAAATGCAACATTAATTTAAAATGTTGAGTGAATAGATACAAGAATCTGCCTTCAAAGGTAGTTTAGTGAATAATGTACCTGGCAACATCAGGCCAATGTTGTGGAAGGGACTTCAATTTGGTACCTTGACCAACAACCATCTGCATAGACTCACCCCGTTGCAAGAATTTCTTGCATGTTGGTTGTAATTCCATAGACTTCTTAGACTTCATTGGGAAATATTGTTCTCCCATTAATGGCAAATGAGATACTTTGGCGATAGTATCCTCATCATCCTGAGAGTGGACAAACGAGTCCTAGTCATCAGAAGGAGACAATAATTTTAGTTCCTGGATAACCAGAAGTTTAATTAAACCATGATGAGAAAGACAATGGGGTTTCTCACTTCTCACTGATTTAGCCATTCATTGCAGGGAACGATAAAGAAAATATGGAATGTTAATCAACAACCCCTGTCTTAAATGCAACATTAATTTAAAATGCTGAGTGAATAGATACAAGAATCTGCCTTCATAGGTAGTGTAGTGAATAATGTACCTGGCAACATCAGGCCAATGTTGTGGAAGGGACTTCAATTTGGTACCTTGACCAACAACCATCTGCATAGACTCACCCCGTTGCAAGAATTTCTTGCATGTTGGTTGTAATTCCATAGACTTCTTAGACTTCATTGGGAAATATTGTTCTCCCATTAATGGCAAATGAGATACTTTGGCGATAGTTTCCATGGTAACTGTAACCTATAAACCTTGGACCAGTGCAGACTGCTTATGAAAATTGAAGGCAAAATCTTTGGCCATAGACACATCAAACCCTCTTAACCTCTTGAAATAAATGTCCCAGTGAGCCTTTTGGAGCTCGGCATACACCTTCGGACATGCCTTCAAACCTTGCAGAGAAGTGGGTTCATGGCAAGGACGGATATGCTTTGACATGTTTCCAAATACCCTTTTGTAGCTCAATACCAGAAACTAAGACAAAAGCGATATTGTGGGAAAGTATTAGAACATAGCTAATCAAGCAAAACATATGATGGTAAACTAGCAATGATGACAAAGACAGTCCAGGAGTTCGGAGGGATGGAAAATAATGGTAGATTTAATAGAGACAAGACCTTTTCCCCCCCAAGCGAATAGGTTGAGCCATCAACGAGGCAACACACCATTGGACAAAGAGAACACATAATTTAAAATAAATAAGGAAAAAGAAATCAAGAAGAGAACAAGTTACCAATCACCACGAGGAAGTTGGAGAGGGATAAGAAGCAGGCACATCGGCATGCCCAGTGATGAGGTCAGCAAAGTACACACAATCCTAAAAAGAGCCATCAATAAAGAACCATGATGAGGAAGCAGTTGTACCACATGCGCAAGAAGGACATGGTGAGGAGTCTCATGAAAGAAAGAGCCAACGTATGAAAGGACAACGAGGCGAAGCCATGTCAGTAGAGAGGACCGGCCAAAATGGTGACAGGGAGGAGCAGGAGAGGGTCCCTGGCATAGTAAAGACAGGAAGGTGAAGAGGGGTGTTGACCCTTTATTATTGTTAGTTGTAGTTATTGATTTTGGTATTGATGTTTATTCTATTATTTGTTTATATATTTTTGTTTATTTTTTTATTTTTTTTTATTTTTTATTTTTTATTTTTTATTTATTTTTTATTTTTTCTTCGACAATAAACCACCGGAGACCCGGTTTTCAGTCTATCACCGCCTAGGGGTGTCGGAAGACCTATTTTCACCCCTAAGATTATTTAGCAATGGACAACCACTAGGAAGCCAGTTTTCAGCTGCCAACTGGCCAATAGCGCCCATAGGTTTTCACTATTGGATCTTTTTTCTTTTTTTTTTAATAATTTTTTTATTCAATTTTGAAGGAGGTCAAAGGGAACCATAGTGAGTTCCTTAGCCACATCAAGAAAGAAGGCTTCCTTTGAAATAGGTTTCTGATATAGATTCAAGCAATGACCATTAACGAGGAGCTTGTGCTGTTCAGAATCCACTGTGCAGAGTTGAATAGCACCGTTATTATATACATGCTCAACTTCGTAAGGTCCCAGCCATCTTGTATGAAAGTTGCCTTTGAAATCTTGAAATCGGGAGTCATACAAGAGCGCCCAATCCCCAAGTTGAAAGGATTGTTGGCAAATATGTTGATCATGTCCGCTGCTTCTGGATGACCTCTATGTGAAAGAGTGCATCCTGACGGAGCTCATCTAAAGAGTGTAGTTGGGCAATGCGATCCTGCTAGGCATCAGAGAGACTTAGACCAAGTTGCAATGCAGTCTGCAAAGTCTTAATCTCAAACTCAATCGGAAGAACTGCCTTCTTACCATAAATGAGTTCATAAGGGGTCAGACCTATAGTGGTCTTCCACATCATGTGGTAGGCCCATACAGCCTCAGGAAGCCGCATGGCCCAATCACACTTATGAAGAGCAACCATCTTGGTAAGAATGTTCTCAAGCTCTCTATTGGTGACCTCAACTTGTCCATTAGCTTGGGGAAGGTAAGGAGTGGACTTCTAGTGATGGATCTCATATTCTTTGACTAGAGCAGCAATAAGTTCTGAAGTAAACTGGGGTCCTTGATCTATAGTGATTTCTTAAGGAACACCAAAGCGAGTGAAAATCTCTGAATATAGAAAGTCAACCACTTTAGTGTCTCGTGCATGTTTGAGTGCAATGACTTCAACCCATTTGGTGACATAATCTATGCAAACAAGAATATATTATTTGTTCCGAGAAGGTGGATTGATAGGACCTACGAAATCAAGGCCCTTTGAAACAACATCTCATCAAAGCGTGTAGGACGACCCATCCGCTGGCACTGATCACAATGATGAACATACCGCTTACAATCCTTATGAATTGTAGGCCAATAATACCCAACAATGAGAATCTTCTGAGCAGTTCTTTGAGCAGCAAAGTGTCCTCCACATGGTTCAGTATGACAAGCTTGAAAAATGTCAAAGACATCCTCCTTAGGTACACATCTACGCATGATGTTGTCAATGCCTGTGTGAAAGAGGAGACCATTAATCCAAGTATACTGTCCACTAAGGCCCACTAACTTCTGACGTTCACGAGGTGAGAAGTGAGGAGGAAACTTGCATGTGACCAAGTAGTTGGCAATATCAGCAAACCAGGGACTCTTTACAGAGATAGCAAAGAGGTGTTCATCTGGAAAGGTGTCATCAACTGGAGTTGGTTCATTGTCCGGCAGCTGCAACCTAGATAGGAAATATGCAACCACATTTTCTCGACCAGGCTTATCAAGTATAGTGACATCAAATTCTTGTAATAAAAGCAACCACCTAATGACTCTACCAGTGACTACTGGCTTATTCATTAGAAAGTGAATTGTCGAGTGGTCTGTGTGAAGAAACACTTTATATCCAGTAATATAATGACGAGTTTTATTAATAGCATAAACAACAGCTAAAAATTCCTTTTCAGTTACCGTATAATTTACCTCTGCACCGGTGAAATTCTTGTTGACGTAGTAAATAGAATAAAAGAGATTGTTTGCTTTTTGTCCAAGTACTGCGCCCATAGAAGAGTCAGAGGCATCGGTATGGATGTGGAATGGCAATTCCCAATTTGGACCCCTAAGGACTGGGGTGGTCACAATCTTGGTTTTAATAGTTTCAAAAGCCTCCTGACACTCAAGCATCCAAGAAAAGACAAAATCTTTAGCTAAAAGAGCAAACAAAGGAGAGGCAATCTTGCTAAAATTTTGAATAAATTGTCGGTAATACCCAGCATGGCCAAGAAAGCTCCTAAAATCTTTTGGATTGGATGGTGTAGGTAGGTCCTGAATTATCTGGACCTTTTTAGGATCAACTTGAATGCCTTTGGAAGAAATGAAATGTCCTAACACAATGCCCTCAGTCATAAGGACGTGACACTTTTCATGACTTAAAGATAGATTAGTATCTATACATCTTTTAAGCACTTTCTCTAAGTTTGCTTTTGCCTCTTCATAAGTATTGTCGTGAACTGTAAAGTCATCCATATAAACTTCTACACAATCATTCACAAGGTCAGCAAAAATACTTAGCACAGCCCACTGAAAGGTAGCTAGGGCTTACATAATCCAAATGGCAACACATTGTGGATGAATGTGTCCTAGGGACAAGTGAAGGTGGTCTTATCCTAGTCTTCAGGTGCTATGCGGATCTAATTATATCCACTAAATCCATCCAAGAATGAGAAGAATTATTTCCCTGCAAGAGTGTCCAAAACTTGATCAATAAATGGTAATGGAAAATGGTCCTTTTTAGTTGCTTTATTTAAAGCTCTATAATCGACACAAATATGCCACTTACCATTTTTTTTGGTACCACTACTAGAGGAGATACCCACCTGCTATCTGAAATCGGATAGATGAAACCAACATTTAACAATTTCTATAGCTCCTCCTTGACTATGTCCCACAAAATAGGGTTAAGTCTTCATTGTGGTTGTCTGATAAGACGACTCCCTTCTTCAATGTAAATGTGATGTGTGCAAGTGTCAGGATGGATACCACGCATATATTGGTACTCCCAAGAAAATGCGGCTTTATTTCCCCTAAGCATGGTAATAAGGTCCTTAATCTATTCTGGGCTTAACTGTGGATTAATATTAAGGGTGCGACCCGGTAAAATCTCCATAGGTTGCGACTGTATAGGGGAATCCAGAGCTAACACTTGTGATGAATCATGACTTTCTAAATATAGTAATGGACTATACAAACACTGATGAGGCAACAACTGGTGTAATATGAAAACGTGGTGAATAGACTAAGAACCACCTATTAGAGGGAAACTGCCAAAAGGAAAACTAGTAGTTATTTGCAAAGGAAGAACCAAGTTGTCCAAAATGTCATTTGTCCCATACCTATTTTGAAGAAAATTAACAAGAAGGTTATCCTCTATGGGTTCTTCAAAATCATATGCTTGTTCAATAGTTAGGACCGGTAAGGAATCTTCCAAGTCACTATCAATCCAAGTAGGATCTTTCATTTCTAGCAGGGGTTGAGCAGGTGGATACAGTGTTATTTGCTTAGTTTGTTCTCCATTAGAGATAACCATATTACCTAACCGACAATTGATAAAGGAAGAACCAAGTTGTCCAAAATGTCATTTGTCCCATACCTATTTTGAAGAAAATTAACAAGAAGGTTATCCTCTATGGGTTCTTCAAAATCATATGCTTGTTCAATAGTTAGGACCGGTAAGGAATCTTCCAAGTCACTATCAATCCAAGTAGGATCTTTCATTTCTAGCAGGGGTTGAGCAGGTGGATATAGTGCTATTTGCTTAGTTTGTTCTCCATTAGAGATAACCATATTACCTAACCGACAATTGATAAAAGCATTAGCAGTAGCTAGCCAAGGTCATCCTAAGATTAAGGGATATCCCCCCAGCTTAACTTTCAGCTGCAAGATCATAAAGTCAGTTGGAAAATCCCATGAATCAATAGAAAGGACCACATCTTCAATAACCCCTTTAGGCTTGACCAGTGAATGGTCAGCCATCTGGAGAACTGTAGGTGTGGGCCTAAGTCCTTCAAGAGATAATTTTGTTTTGGTCTTGTTAGTCATTACATTAATTGCAGCACCCAAATCCACAAGTGTATTAGGAATAGTAATCTTACCAATGCTTACCTAGATTACTGGGCTTCCGGGATCTGCATATTTGGGAATTGTCAAATTGCCAAGCATAAGATCTACCAATTGCCCAATAACTTGAATAGTTTTTGGATCTTCTTTGTTCTTTTTCCTTTGTGTACATAACTCTCAAACTGTTTTATTATACACCAGAATATCCTTGATAGCCTGCAACAAAGGAATCTTAATGTTAACATTGTGGAGTTCATTAATGAGATCGAATTCAGTTTGCATAGGTTGCATTTGTACAGGTTTAGAAAGCAACCGATTAGGAAATGGAGGTTCTTTTTTGGACTCCGCTTTAGGTTCTTCATTTATTTCTATGATTGTGGGACCTTGGAGGGCTTTTCCCGACCTCAATTGTACTCCTTCCAGTTCTACTATATTAACCGGATAAGTGGGATAACCTACCACCTCATTATTATACATGGGTTGGGATGGCTTATTATTAGGATTGGGATTTGGTTGAGTGGGCATTGATGTTGGCTTTGGTGGTTGTGGTGGGTTAGGTAGCGGATTAGAGGAGGATGATGGAATAGGTGGAAGGAATTGTTGTGGT
The DNA here is from genome assembly GCF_030272615.1 of Cryptomeria japonica. NCBI lineage: Eukaryota > Viridiplantae > Streptophyta > Pinopsida > Cupressales > Cupressaceae > Cryptomeria > Cryptomeria japonica. The sequence continues at coordinate 537,188,311 of NC_081414.1, read as the reverse complement.
TGTTGATAAAGATTTATTAAAGGTGGAGGTGGAAATTGAGTTTGAGGTGGATAGGGTTGGGGGTATGGTTGTGGATATGATGTAGGTGGTGGTGCATGCGGCCTCCATGCCTATTGCCATGGTTGTGTTCTAAATTGGTAATTTTGGGACCACTGAGGATAGGATGAAGGTTGTTGCTAGCCCCCATACCATGTATTTGAATTGGGAAAGGTTTGAATTTGACTAGGAAAATACTCATTAGGGAAACCTGGCTGCATTGCTCTTGGCAGAAAAGGACATCATGGGGCCATAAAATATACAGGTTCCTCAACATATTCCATACTAGCTAGTCCTTCTGGAAGAGGTCTTAAGGTAGAATTCTTACTTGCCTCCTCTAGGGATGAAATATTAGTTCTATTATATGGACAATCCTCAGGACCATGCTTTTTATGGCATGTAGGACAATATATTGCTAAATTCTTTTCTGCCTCTTCCTATTTCCTGTGGGTATACAAAGTGTCTATCTGTTTTCCCATATGATTTAATAAATCGGTTTTAAGATCCTCAAGTAGATTACCTATTTCGCGTTTCGAAATACCTAATACTCCTCCTGAAGTAGGCAACCTACTGGAGTGACTCCTTAGGGGATGTTGAGACCTGGAGTAATTCCTGCAAATTTCAATAATATCATCAAAACTCAATTTTGAAATATTTCCTTTACCCATTAAATTTAAGGCATCCATAGTCTCATCCCTTATTCCTCTAAGAAATAACATTTTAGTAGTGTCAAGAGTGAGTCCTAGCTGTCTTGATCATTGAAGACTGAATATGAAATGTTCCAGGTAATCTTCCACGGATTCATCCTCCTTTTGGTTCATGCAAAAGACTTCATCCCACATGTCTTTGGTTTTGCAGTAATCTTGATATTTGTCCATAAACAACTGTTTCATCTCATCCCAAGTTCGGATGTTTCACAGGGTCATAAACCATCGCAATGTTGCATCCTTGAGTGTAGCTGGAAATAGTTTTAGCTTTTGAGCATCATGCTTGTAATCATAGTTGCTACACAGGACTTGAAATTCAAACAAAAATATATCAGGATCTTCAATAGATAAACCATGGAAAATAGGTAATGTAGAATAAGGAATGTTTTTCATGGGGGTGTCCTCATCCGAGTGTTCAATGGGGAACTTGAAAGAAATAGGTTCATTGTTTACTAATGCCCTTTCATTATTATTATCTTGGTTTTGACCTCTCAAGTGTCCACCCAAGTTTTCCCCATTATTATTAGCATCACCCATGATGTCTATTGCCCAAGGAGTATAAACAAATATAGTTGGCTTGTTATTTACCAAAGATGAACCTGCTCTTAAGTCGTAGGACTCGTTGAACTATTTGGCAACCCTTTGATATGCTTCCTCTAAGGACTCTAGAGATTGCTCCACTGGAGCCTCTACAAGAGTAGACTCAATGGCACATTTTTCTAGATCGGGTTCACTAGACGTGTCTTTCAATGGACCATCAACTTCTTTATTGTCTTTGACTTCCCCTTTCGGTTGTATTTCTTGTTGCGAGTTCTCTTTTTGTATTTGTTTCCCTTTGAAAGATGTTTGAGGACTCAAAAGTTTGGACTTACTTTTTGATTTTTCTAAAGTTGACTCTTGCTTCTTAACAAATCTACCTTTACTATCTCTAGCTCTATTCATGCACCTAGATGAATTACTAGAATGAAAACCTAAGGTACTAGCTCAAGCAAGGTCAACAATTGTTCAAGCTTTCACTAACGCGCGTTGTTCCTATCTTACCTTACTACGGGTTCATGCCTTTAATACCTCTCCCCAGCAACAGTGCCAAAAATGTAGGGTAAAACTATGGTCTAATTCTTTGGATTAACTTAGGACTAATTTGATGCAAGCACCCTTAGTTACACCTAAAAGTGTCAATCTGGGATTTGTAAACTGATGAGAGGTATAGCAGCTATTTGCTCAAGGGATGAAGAGAGTATGTTAAGTGATTATGAATGGATTTCTAATTTACACACTTATCCAAGAACAAATCTAAGGCTCATTCACTAACAAATTAAATCTCACACTTAAAATATTTAAACTTAAGTCACACACTTTCAATCAAGTCTCTTTACTTAAACACCTACCTTATAAACACCAACTTAGAACATTCAACTGTGTTTTGCTTAGCAATCTAGGAGTGAAAATAAGATGGTTCTGCTTCCTGTCACGATAGTGACAGGAAGTGGAACAGTATGTAAGAATACCAAATTATGAAATCACAACTTATCGGATTAAACACATCTTTGTCACAGCAAACATATATTTGTTTGAGCCTTCAAATTATGAATCATAGCTTATTTAGTCAGATCAAACATGAATATAGAGCTGAGACCTTTTCCTTGTTCTACAATTTCCGGTTAGATTTGCGAATATAGAAATAGTATTACAGTTTGAACAAAGATATTCTACTGTATTAAATGTTCCGCAAACTCGCAATTCCCTCAAACTGATACTAAGCTAACTATGAGCTAAAAGGTTCATTTAATCACACTGCTATTATCATCAACAATGAATATATAAATCACACAATCAAAGCAGAAAACCACTCACTCCACACTTTGTGAAAGTCACCTGATAACACGAGTGAGGAGGCCCTGCTTCCTCGGTCACCAGGGGAATGCCACACACATGAGTCCTTACGCTACTTGAACCATACAATACATCAAATACTAAATTGATAGATTAAAAGGAGCAATATATTCATATGATGAACAAAAGGTATCCATGTCTTTGTTAGGGGTCCCATAGATACTGAGAGGGGGGGGGTGAATCAATATCTAACCGCTAATAAGAATTTCTTAAGTTAAAACATGTAGAACATAATATAACAGTGTACCGGTATGCAAGAAACAATGCAATAAATAGAATCAAGAACATCCACATGAAAAGTACACCATAACACAAGATGTTAATGAGGAAACCCGGTGTGGGAAAAACCTCAGTGGGATTTGTGACCCACAATATTTACTCACTGGCCAATAAGAGAATATTACTTACAATAGGGGCCTACACATGCAGGAAGGCCAACTCCCTAGAGCTCACTGCTCAATGGGAAGTCACACTGAATTACAATAAGGATTATACTAATCCAATGACTTGTATTGCTTTACAATAGCATCTTCAATGCCAGATTCTGTACCGGTTCCTACTTTGTTCTTTACATATACCCTTTTGACCTATATTTCACAGATTAGGTCTGCCTAATATTTTCCTTAATTCTCCTTCATCACTCCTACAAATGTCTACAATGATCTCCTTTATATATAGGAGTCATTTTATAATTTTCCAAGTCGGCTTACAATAATAAAGAAAAAAAAATTTCTTCTGTGCTGGTGTCGGTGTCCTGAGTGTTGGTGTAGAGTGTGATCTGCTGATGCTGGTGCACTATCTTGCCTGTGTAATGCTTTGTCGGTATAATGTCTTGGCAGTGCCATAGGATTGCAAGGTTTCCATCAATGACAAACCTTCAATCACATACAATTTCTCATTGGAGTGTGCATATGCCAACAATCTCCCCCTTTGGCATTGATGGCAACACTCATGAGAAATTTCAAAAAGTATCCAAAAATGTGTAGTCCAAAATTGTTACCAAAAATGTTTACCAAAAACGTGAGAGCTCCCCCTGAGCATATGATTCCCGTGTTTTGAATTTTCTCATCCCACTACTCCCCCTTTGGCATCAATGACAAAGGTTGTCAAGATGTCAGTAGAGTTTGTAGTTTCATCTATCCATAACCTCAACCTTGTAGTTGGGTAGTTATAATCTGAAAAAGATCTCCCAATATTAAGTTTATACTATCCATAAACTTCTTACTATCCTTTATTGTTGTCTCAGTTCTCTTTACTGTACCGGTGAGATGCTGCAAATGCTCTGTCAGTGTTTTGCTTCCCTATGTTAATGCCTTAGAAATTTCCTTCCACAGCGATGCTAAATAGTCCAATCTTGGACTTAGTTTAGATCTCAAATGTATCAAGATTTGAGTAATTCTTCCTCAAAACTTGCTATCTTCTCTTCAAAAATCTGATAGTGTATCAGGTGAGTTGACAAAGTTGTCTGCAAGTTTATTTATCTCATCCAGTGCCTTGCTTATTTTCTTTTCAATATCTACAGTCAAAAAGTTTGTTTTACATGTACCTTTATACAGATTTTTGTATTCTTCCAACAAATTACATAGTTCTGGTGGAAGTGTGTCAAAATCTCTGTTACACTTCTTTATTTCCTCATCAAAGAATTTTTGTTTTTCAATTTCTACCTTATCCTTTACTGACTCTTCCTTTATTTTCTCAATGTTTTCTGAGATATATTTACACAATGTATCTAATTGTCCTAAAGAATCTTTATTATGTATATTACAGGTGGGAGCTATTACCTTCAAAATTGGTATAGAATCATCAATTGCTTTATAAGCCTGTGAGTTGCAGTCAATTATTTTCTTGATAGAGTCAAGTAATACCTCAGTCACATTTATTGATTTAAATGCTGATGATGATAAAACAATCTGAGTACTGGTGGTTGTAACCATGCTTGTATTGACCTCTAGTAGGTCAGTTTGTGTCTGCATTTCTTTAAGCACTGGTTTTCCTATTTCACTAATTACCGATGGCACTGTTTCCTTATGTACCTATTCTGGTTGATGTTGTTCTGGGGCCTTTAGCTCTATTGGTTTCTCTATATGTTGTGTTGTCTCTGTCTGTGACCCAGATTCTACCTTTTTCTCTATATCTTCTGCTGATTTCTCTGTTTCCCCTACTACCGGAGGCTCATTAGCCATATCTGACTTATTAGTTGTATCTTTGTCTACTATTATGTTGATCTTCTGAGTATCAACATTGACAGTATATAGGACTTCAGAATTAGGATTGTTATCCTCTACATCCATACTTTCTGTTGTCGGTTGATCTTCAGTAGTTGTTATTTTCACCAGTGGGGGTAGGTTGTCTTTAACTTTGATGCTTGGTGGTCCCCCAACTTTGCCTTTCCCCTTGTCTCTATCTTTCTGATATACCTTTATAGGTTTAGGGTTTCTATACTCTTCTTGTTTTTCTTTGTCAACTAGGAATATATCCCATCCATCTTCTATTTCCTCTGTCACTTCATTAACTCTTCGTGCCATTAGTGAAATATGTCGGTGTGTAGTAGAGAATACAGACTGGTTTGCTTGAGTAATCAAATCATCAATTTCTTTTGGAGATTTTACCGGATATACAACAAGTATCTTCTTAATTTTTATTTTCTTATCTAATTCTATCACTGCTTGCCTTCTTGTTTATAGCCTTTTGAATAATTCATTAGGAATTTCATTGACTACTTCCATCAAAAAATTTCTTGTACATGTCCATATGCAATATAACACTATTCTCAACTTGCTCTTTCTCATCAGCTGTTAGAGTGTCATAAATTTTCTCTATGTTCTTCATATTTCCTTCCTCTGTGATTTCATTTAGTAGTACATCAAGAGGTACCAAGTCTTTGTTTGTCCTTTTCTTCTTCTTAGGTGTCAGCTTCTTCTTTGGTGTGGCCTTTCTAACCAGAGATCTCACTACTTGTTGCTTTTGCCTTGTTCTTCTAGGTGAAGGTGTGGTTGCCGGTGAGGGATCTCTTATTCTTACAACTCTTTTAAAAGTTGCTGGCATGTCACCTTCTGAAGAAGTACCTACCGGTGATAGGTGAGTTTCAGGTTGTGGAGCTGCCAACTCATCCTCTGTTATGCCGGTTTTCTTCAATACATCTTCCTTAATGGCTTTTGCTTGTCTGGATCCTTTCCTTACAAATGCCTCAACCTTCTTTACTCTTTTCTTTGATTGTATTTGGCTTTCTATAGTCTCAGCACTACCAAATACTTCTTCCTTAGGTTCATTGGGGGCTTCTAGAAGTGCTTTAGCATATGTTTCAACTATGTGGTCATTTGTTTCATAGCCCATCTCGGTTACCCAAATAATTCTTGGGATGACTGCTTCCATCCAGATTTCATCTTTCTTAATAACAAAGCATATATCATCTTTGTATTTGTCTACTATTTTCTAAGATAACCTTATTATTTTCTTCGTTTTGGTCTTTAATGCTAGAAAGAAGTCATTAATATTGTTTTCCTTGTTCTCACCCATGTTATTGAATAGTTCAGTCAATTGCTTTCCTACCGATATGTCATATCCAAGTTCTTTATAACCTATACTGGGAACCTGTTTTGTTATGTGTAGCATTAGGCATACTAATAGATTTCCAAATCTGAAAGTTCCTTTCTTGTCCTTTTTGATCTTTCCAAGGTTGTCAATTAGTTCATCCTTTAACCATTCATATATGTCAATTTTTGCATTATCTGTTACCATATCATAAGCACTTTTAATGCATAAACTTGAAACTAAATTAAGTCTATTAGCATGAGTGGCTTTATAACCTAATATCATACTAATGAATCTCACATTGATATCTTTTACATCATTAACCCTTAAAGACCTCTTGTCGAATGTTGCACCAGTTAGGTTTATAACTAGGTCATTGGGAACCTTCTTGGTTTTATCTGGTCTGTTACCGGTGGTTGGTAACCCTGTGACAGCTTTCACAGCTTCCTTGGTGATCTTATGGACTGCATCTAACTAGAAAAATTCTCCATGTACTCTACTTAAAACTATCCTAATCACATCCTTAGGAAATTTAGGATTGCTAAGGATTTCTGTAAAACCTAGGGTTTCAATAATCTTGTGTTCATTTTTAACATTGTGGGTATCATCACATATCACAGTTTTATACATGGTTTTGATTTCCTCATCTCCTAACTGTTCAATGTTGCAGTGGATGTACATTCTGGGGTCTTCAGCATATACAACTCCCTTAGGGATTTGGAAAAAGCACCTAAGGTATCATCCTTCTTTGCTATCTCGGGAACTAACTGAAATATGGGCCTAGGTCTTTTTATTACTTCAACAACAATAAGGTTTGCTATGTATTCAATTGCAGAGGTGGATGCCATGATTAAATACCTTTTACTACCTTGGATGGATGATTGCTTGGAGTGTGCTTGCTTCTTGCTCGAAATGCCTTAGCTCAGAATCTTCGCGCTCTCTGAAAATTTGAAATCACAGTGAAATGAAATGGAGCCAAAACCTTACTTTTATAATGTCTTTTCACCATCTACCACATTAATTGCATGCCGTTTAAGTATTCACTTAACATTGTTTGCCAGTAATAAGTAATTTTCAACTTCTTATCTCTAACTGAGGGAATAATTAGCACGTGTCATTTGATTGCCAAACCCTCAAGGAAATTTTCTTCAATTTGATGAAGAGCTTCCTACCGGTGGAGCACTACTCTGTCCTGCTGGTGAAGCATCACTCTGTCCTACTGGTGAAGCATTGGTTGGTTCTACTAGTGGAGAAGTATTCCCAATATTTAGATCAGCTTTTCTAATCCATTGTTTTGAGAATTCTTGCTTAACCTCCTCAACTTTTTCTTTACGTTTCAAGCTAGTACTTTTGTTGTCTACCAGTCTTCCTTTACTTCTACAAAATTGAGCAATATGCCCAATCTTGTTACATGCATAACAAGTTACATTATTCTTCTGAATAGCTTTCCCATAACCTATGCCGGTTTGTGTTCTGCATTGATTTGATAAATGTCCAAATCTTCCACAAACATAACATCTCACATTCATTCTGCAGTTTTCAGAGTTGTGACCAACTTTGTTGCATTTTTAACATTGACTGGTGGGTGTGTTGATATTCTGATAATTCCTAGATCTACATTCATTTAGTCTATGACCATACTTATTACAGTTTAAAACATTTTCCATTGAATTTATAAACAAAATATTATATAACAAAAATCATGTCGGCCTCTGTGCCGGTGTCCTGAGTGTCGGTGTAGAGTGTGATCTACTGATACCGGTGCACTATCTTGCCTATGTAATGCTTTGCTAGTATAATGTCTTGCCGGTGCCATAGGATTGCAAGGTTGCCATCAATGACAAAACCTTCAATCACATACAATGTCTCATTGGAGTGTGCATATGCCAACAGTCTTTGGTTTACATCCATATTTATAATGTAAAGATTAAATCTCAGTTTGATATAGCTTCCGGCCAATATCTTACCCAAATACAATACATTACAAAATGGCCATAGGTCGATACCTATTTAGCAACAATTAAGATCTAAATAAAAATAGTATTTGTCTAACAAATGCCTTTCTTTGGCGACACCAAAATAACCACTAAACAACTATCCCAAAATTGGGTTATATCCATTGTGTCCTTCCATCACTCACATTCTTGACAGCTGGATTGACCGTTCATTCATTTCCTATCATTGTAACAGCAAAATAATCATAATTGTCATGATTTTCAGTAACTCATTAATTCCTAATTTCCTTTCCATATCTTATTAAATATTAAGGTTCCTTCATCAAATGGTGATAGGAACGTGGACAAGAACAAGGGTAAAGGCATAAAATGTAAAGCAAACTAATGACACATCCTCTACTCATCAGATATCAAGAATAAAACAAAAGTGATTGAGAAAGAGATCACCGATCTCTCCAATAAATTGACCACTGAGCCAAATTCTATTTAGAATTTCTATACCAAGTTACAAATACTCATGGCTCAACAATTCACACTTAGGAATGAAGAGCACAAAATAAGGATGGACATTATGACTCTTCAAACCTTATTCATTCCACACTTGTCCTCCATCCAAGAACAGATCAACAAGGCTACCTCCTTATCCACTCAACCAGAGGGAAGCACTTTAGATGGGCTTATTTCACTGTTAGCTGATATTACAGCTCAAAATTCACTCATGGATAGTGTCAAGGATGCACTCTTTGTCACTCTCACTAATGCAAGAACAAAGTATAAATCCATTTTTGACTAGTTGCCTCCACTGAATGGTAACTAGTTTTGATGTTTGTCAAAAAGGGGGAGTCTAGTGTATACAAGAGGAGTATACCAAGCATATCAGCATACAGATAATTTTGACAGGGGGAGCAATGAACCAAGCAATGAACCAAGCAATGAACCGAGTAGTGAACCAAGCAGGGAATATAGAATATTGTTCACAGTGCATGCATAATTAGAGTTATGTATAGTATATTGATAAGGGGAGTATATCTGAGTATACAATTTTATTTGACAATTGTACATACTGTCAGTTTAGTCAAATTTTGTAAGTATATAGATTTTTTTGAGTTATGACTTTGAAAGAAGTTTTGTCAAACATTTCAAAACTAATGTCAAAAGGGGAGATTGTTACTATTTACTAAGTTGTCATTAGTTTTATATCCAAAGTCATTCTATATACTCTAGTCAGTTATTACCACCGAAATATCTATTCGGTAAGCACAGAGCAGTCGGTTACAGAAGTTACAAGTCACAAAGTTTAGTATATACTGAGCTATCTACCGAGTAACATTCTATGACTATCGAGCAGCAAAGATGGTATACCAAGTTGATACACACCAAGTTAAATGTGTTACTAGATTCATTGAACCTAGACATACATATGGAAATGTGTTACAAGATCGAGGAACAAGGAACCGTTAACACATTGGAAATTGCACTTAAGATTTTGTATGATTTTGAGGACATATATCCAATGAAATAATTTGTATGCTTATTCATTTGATGAATCATGTTTGTAAGATCGAAGCATGAACAAGATCACCGTCATAAGAGATCTTTTTATTCAGCATGAATTGAGGATAAAAAATGTGTGTGTGTATGAGTGTGAAGCAAGACATATGTGAAAAGCAAAATCATGAGAAAGCATTGAGTATTATGACTGTTATGATTGACAGAGATACACAAAGGTCACCGAGAAGGATTTCAGAGAACAGTCAAGGAACAGAGTAAATAGAAAGGTTTATCGAGTAAATTTATGGGTTACCGAGGTATGCTATAAGCAAGCTAATCTCATTTTGAGCACATAGAATCTTCTTTAACATTTCAGATGTGAAGTTTCAGATATTTTGTAAGATTTTGATTGTAATATTTTGAGTTGTAAGAGAAACCTTTAACAGGGTAAAAGACTCTAACAAAGTCTATAAATTGTAAAGCCTTTGACTAGGTGCAACATTTTTAGAATAAGTGTTGTAAAATCCTTTAGCAAGGTAGATCTAAAGATCTTGATACTCCTAATAGGGTAAGCTATCGGAAATAGCTAAATATGTAGCTCTAATCGAGCAACCTTTATTATTGCAGTAGTGAAGTTGTGGGTGCCATCCCCACCGCAATTTTTCTCTCTAACCAAGAGTTTCTGTGTAACCAAAATATATGTGTTATGGAGTGAATCATGTATGATTGTTATCTATTTGTTTTAGCATTATATTATGTTACAACAATATTCAATTTATGCTTAACAGTAAAGTTATTGTTGAAGAAAGGATTTGAAGTACTGATTCACCCCTCCCCTCTCAGTACATTAGCTTTCCATATTGGGCCTAATAGATCTTATCAGACACAGAAGGTGTTACTTGAATATCTTATCACTGTTGTTTTCCTAACAGTTTGCAGCAGCAAAATCCCTTAACCGGGTAGGTCTTAATAGGCCTTGATCTGTAAATCCCCTAAGGTAGCTCTAAATCAGAGTCTTAAATCCTCTTGCAAGGTTGATCCTAACAGATCATTGCTCCTAACAGGGCTTATCATTCAAATCCCCTAACTGGGTGACTCTTAACTGGATCTGCTCCTAACAAGCCATAGTTGTAAGACCTTAACCTGACAAGATTTCTATTCTGCAGATAGTGAATCTTGTGGGTACTAAATCCCACCGTGGTTTTTTTCCTTTTGGGTTTTCCATGTATAATCTCTTGTGTTATAAGGAAATTGTTTTATTGGGCATTTGCATATTTTTTGATATTTCTCATATGCTTGATAAGTTATAAGTTGTTAAAGTTGGTGATAATATTTATATTGTTTTTTCTTACACTGATTCACCCCCCCTCTCAGTTCCTTATAAGTTCATCATCATACCACTCACGAGCATAATCAAACTCCTTTAAACTCAAATCTTGCAATTCTTGCTTGGCTACCTTTACTACTTGAATGTTTGGATATGTATAATGCTCAAGGGAAACATACAAGGTAATTATGGTCTTGTGATTGAGTGTCAATAATGCTTACAAAATTGCTAATTGCCTAGCATACTCTAAAATGGTTATTTTATTGCTGCAATATCTAGGTAAGAGGATTGGGCTACCTATGAACCTGCTAACGCAGATGTAAGTAGATCATTGGTTTTGCAAGAACCAACACCCCCACATTTTAATCAATTGCGTGGCTTCAACGGTTAGCCTATATCCTACATCTCCTGTTAATTTTATTATTACAGCATAAATAAATGCATCATTTATCCTTTTGAAGTGTAAGTTAGCTTGAGAGAGAGGTAGCTGAGTATAATACTCCCATACCCTTTTCTGTCTCAGCTCTTCTCCTAGCTTTCCCTTAGTCCTTAACCCTAGAAATTTACCAGCTTCGACGACCACCCATACCACATAATAAGTCATGAATAACTTCTTTGTCTGCTGGACTGTAGTCATCTTATTGTGAATATTGTTAGAAATAATCTGCAGCCAGTCAAAATAATCCTTTCCAGTCAAAACTATGGTCATATAGTGAAACATCCATGTGTGAAAGTGTCTACAATCTGCCTTCCCAAAGGCTCTTCTTATCATAATAATGAGGTCTCTTTGGGGCTCTTGAAAATCTGCCCTCAAAATATTTATTGCTTTGAGGCTAGTTTTTCTTGGCTCTGATAGCCATGCCTCATTAATATGCCTTTTATAGTTAGAAGTGTTCTTTATAAACAAGGAAATAACATGTTCTTCTGTTGTCACTAATACATTTTCCCGTATTGGTATTCTAAAAGTCATTACTATCATATCTAGGGAAAGGTCCACAATTACATTTCCATCAGTGCCCACACATTGTCTTGTTTTTGGTTGATAATATTTTGCAATAGTTAGAATGAGCTCAAGTGATTGTATTGCCTGAGGAAAAATGGTTGCTTCTACCAAGCCCAATCTTTTGATTCTTCTAAATGGGGCTTCTAATGCTTCGGCATGAAATTGAGCTTCAATGTCCTCCAGCTTTATATGGCCAATTTCTATATCTATTACCCATTGTACTTCATCTTCCAGCTTGGATGCTAGAGTTTGTCCTTGATATTGGTACTTCATTGTTATAGGCTTCTTATCCAATTTTACCTCCTCTTTGGTCTTCTTCTTGCTTGGGTATGGGTGCATAAATCTCCTTTATCCTATAAGAAGAAATCCACAATTAGCTATTATATCATATTATAAAATCATCACATACTCCAAAACTCTGGGGTTCTGGGGTATGAAAACCCTTTAGAAAAGTTGATTTCGAGACTCTGGAGTTCTGGAGTTCCGAGTTAAGAAAATCTAGAAAAAAACTAACTTCGAAACTTCAATGTTTCATAGTTCCGAGGTGGGTGAAAACACTTCTAAGGATCAACTTCAGAAGTCCAGGGTTCCGAGGTGTGTAAGACTGCCCAAAACACCAACTCTGAGATTTCGAGGTTCAAGAATCCCAAAACAGGGTAAATCTCTCAAGGACAAATTTTTGGAACTCAGGGTTCTGGAGTTCTGAGGTGGGAAGGACCAAACAAATTTCAAATTGAGCTCAAATGTTCGGGATTTTGGAGTTCTAAGATCCCGAGATGGGTGAAAACTTCTCATTCGGTCACTTCGAAACTCTGGGGTTCTGAGGTGGGTAAGTCGGGCAAGATTGAGGCCCCTTGGGATTTCGGGGTTCCGAGATCCCGAGGTGCAAAAAATAGGCTTCCATAAAACAAAAAAGGCCCATTTTTTATTGAAAACACGCAAATCTAATCTAACCCTATCTAAAAACAACATGAAGGATGAAAAAACAAAAAAAAACACAACAGAAGAGACCAACCTTGAAAGTCGGCGAGACAGAAGACACAGACGAGTGAGGAGGTGAAATGCACAAGAGGAAGAGCTTGAATTTCATAAAAATAGTTTGTACAAATGAATGAAAATTACCCATTTCAACTTATTTATACTCCACCCTTCCTGACCATATGACCTCACTAAAAATGACCTGGGGATTCTAGGGTTTTGGGATCCTGAAACAAAAAAATGGAGAAGCTCAAAAGTTCGGGGTTCTGAGGCTCTGAACAAAAAACCGAAGCATACCTCAGGACTTCTGAGTTCCAGGGTTCCAAGGCAGGACATAAAAGAACACTTCGGGACTTCGGGGATCCAGAGTTCTAAAGGAGAACACAAAACATACTTGGGATTTCGAGACTCTGAAATTCTGAAACTGACCACAACAAAACATGAAGAACTCGGGGTTTTGGAGTTCCCAGAGTCTGAGGTTTCAATAAGATGGAACCACAAGACTTCAGAACTCTAACATTCTAAGGTTCCGGGGTCTTGAAGCAAAGACAGAAAGGAGGACCTCAGGACTTTGAGGTTTCGGGGTCCTGACAAAGAACAAGAGAACAAAACGACAAGGAAACCATTTCCGAACTCCGAGATTCTGTGGTTCCAAAATAGAACAAAAACAAGAGAAAGATCACCTCTGGACTTTGGGGTTCCGGGGTGATCAAAACAAAACAAAAAAAAAGAACAAAAATAACATTTTAGAACTCTGAGATTTTGGGGTTCCGAAATAGAACAAAAACAAAGATCAACTTGGGACTCTGGGGTTCCGGGGTGATCAAAGCAAAAACAGCAAGGTAAAAATAAAAATAAGAAAGACAACAAAAAGTGAAAAAAAAGGTGACCAACATTTTGAAATCAAGAAAAATGATGGGGTGGGTATGCAAGGAATAACAAATGGTGACTTTATGGAAAAAGTGAATCTAGGCATTTTAGAACTTCAGAATCTTTGGTTTCGTAGACCTCCAAACCTATTGTCATTCAGGGTAACATATAAAGGAAAAAGCATGAGTGAACCAAATATTTAGATGATTTAATTAGGAACAAAACAAAATCAACTCTTGAGTGTGTGTTTTTGATTTATTACTCCATCCTTTTGACGAGGAAGGTAGACAACAAAACTCGGGCCCAAGCTACATGGGTGAAGTCACTTGTACATTTTGTTCAATGTCATCCTGGGTATAGCTCTTCTGCCATACAAACATCTATAGCCTCGACAGAGATACCTTTGGTCCTCATTAAGAAGTGCTCCACTGCTAGCTAGGTGTCTATAGCCGTGGTGGAAATTACTTGAAACACCCTAATAAATTGCATCAACATGATATTTTCACTCTTATTATTTTCCTTCACTTTTTTTTTTAGAACATATTTTCACCTTGCTAGATATAAAGCCTTGACTACTTGAAATTTTGAAGCAACTTTCAAAACAATGAATCTTTGAGACTAAGTTGGGGACCACAGTGGACAACGAAAATGGCTTGACTTTGGATTTTTCACTTGGAAACAAGTTCTGCTAATACCTTCAAGAATTTCATGATGTATCTTAGTGTGATTACAGTGTTCGTAAATCATGTTAGTTCCTCACCAATCAATTATCAAAAACTCAAATCATTATTAATATTTTATATCCAACCTTGGATGAATGTAGGCAAGGACTTCAAATCTAGCCAAGAGAATAATAAAATTATAAAGAGCTAAGAGTCGAAGTCTCTATAAAGATAACCATGTTATGCAAAGAATATCAACCATACCAAAGACATTGAAACTAAATTCTTTCCCAAAATGGAACAGAACAACGACCAAAAGAAAAATAAACAAATAAAGGAAACAAACAAAACAACTAAGCTAATATAATACAAGAGATCAAGCTCCACTAAGGGTTAATCAAAATAATGCTTGAGAAACTGACTATTGACTGGCAATGGTACAGGTTCTCCAGTCAAGGAGGCTAATCGAAAGTTGTTCTATCCTAATATTTCAACAATCTAAGAAGGACCTAACCACAACCTCTCAAATTTATGGTGATCAACCTTCTTTTCTTTGGCTTTGTCCTATAAAAGAACTAAGTCAAAGATCCAGAAGACTTTAACCTTGGCTCTTTTATCAAACCATCGCTTAACAACATCTTGATGCTTAGTGAAGTGTTGTAGGGTATTTATCCTTTTCTCATCAAGTTTAACAAATTGAGGAGGCGAACTTCTACCTGGTCCTCAATTTCAAGCTCTTTCATTAGTTGGAGGATAGGGATTTACAAATTGACTGGGAAAACAGGATTTTTGGCCATAGACAAGGTAGTATGGAGAAGTCCCCAAGGCAGCCTTAATTCTTGTTCTATCAACCCAAAGGGCACATTTTAGTTAGGCATGCCATTCTCTAGGGTTCTTCTCAAGCAGTTTCTTAATGACATCTAAGATGTTTTTATTTGTTGACTCAGCTACCTTGTTTCCCTAAGTATAATAATTAGATGAAAATTTAAAAACAACCTTGAATTCATATGCCCATTGCATTAATTATGTAGAAGTAAAAGTTGGGCCATTGTCACATACCAGAGCGAAGGGCATGCCAAACCTAGTGACGATATGTTCTTCAAGGAATTTTAGGAATATTTATGCAGTGGCATTCTTACATGCTTGATCTTTTGTTCATTGGGTACAATAATCTATGACTGTTAGTATAAACTTGTGTCTTGCTAATGAATTAAGGTTAATCACTCCAACAAAGTCCAATGCCCATTGGGCGAAAGGTCTAACTTCAAATACTGGCTGGATTCCTTTCCCAAGAAGTTGCAGTTTGACAGGTATGGCAATGTCTGACGTGCTCATGTGTGTCTTTAAAGATGTTAGGCCAATAGTAACCTACTTTCAATATCTGGTGCATTGTAGCATCTACCAACCCATGACTGGTGCCATATTTCCATGAAATTTCTCAATCATCTTGCGAGCTTCTTGCCAATCAAGACACTTGAGATAGATGCCTTCATAATTCTTTCTATATAGTGTTACATCTTTGATCATGTAATTAGCACTTTTGAGCCTCAAGGCTCATCTTTGCGTAGAAATCAATCCCTTAAGACACCTATTATTGAGTAGGATGAAGATAAATTCTATATACCAAGGATCTTGAGTGAAGGACTCAAAAGTGTACTGTTGGCATTGAATATGAGGAGAATCGGCTTCTATAGCCTATGGAAAACCTTGACCTCTTACCAACTTCATGGGATGCATTTCTAAATTGAAATCTTGTAAATATCCATCCATTTCCCTAGGTGTTCTCCAAGTTCACTCTGTATTAATAGTGACTTAACTTCTTGATCAGGTATAATTACATATATCTTACTCCTTAAGATGTAGTGTCTAAATTTCTTCACGACTCTCACTAAAGCAAAAGCATGTTTCTCGAGAGCAGAATATCTTACTTTAGCATTCTTAAAAGGTGAACTCATGAATGTAGTTAGCTTTACATCCCTTGCTTTCCTTTGTGTCAAAACAACAACACCAAAATACAATGAGGCAAAAGAGTATATGTAAAATGGCAGAGTATAATCAGGACTAGTCTATTAGATAGTTCACATAACCCAAAAGACAACTGAAAGGGCGGGGGCTGGTGAATCAGTTGTCACTAGATTACTGGAACCTTAAGAAATTAAAACTTTAATACCGAAACCCAAAAGATCAATACTCAAATGCATAAACCAATTATCGAAATAGTAGATATACCAATTAAGCACAAGCAGCAATTACAAAATAAATACCATCCAAATGACACCAAGATTTGTACGTGGAAAACCTGGTAAAGGAAAAAACCATGGTGGGATGCCTACCTAGAGTCAGATAATACTTCTACAATAAGTATGTGATTACAAATTGAGGGTCCCGCACTTGTAGGAAGGCCAACAGCCTAGAGCACACTGCTCATTACAAAAGGAATCTCATTGACTACATAAAAATCCAAACTGCAATCCAGAAAAGAGAATGAACTACAATGATAGCTTCTCCTATCCCTTAGTACAGTTTCGATTAAGCTCAATACTAGAGGACTAAATCCTCTTACATAAACCCCACTCCATCACCAATGATCAGCCAAATCCTCTGTATGAATGATTATTACATTATTCTCTCGCCTACATCCTTATCCCTTACATTCCATACATGGTTTACAATGAGATCTTACATCATATATATACAAACCCTCAACCACAAATAATAAGGTCGGCCACTAGACAATAAACCAATTACATAATTATAAAACATGTCGTCCTAAGACCAAACAAATAATATCCAACCCATAAGACATCCCAGAAATACATCAAAAACTCCAATCACCATGTTACGTTAAGCCAATCCATAACCTTATCGGACCCAATTAGGTCCACACACACTAAAGCAATGATCTCAATTAGCCAAGTCTCAAACAGGATCACCATCAACACCACTTATGCATAACATCAAAGATCTTCAATAAATCTCTATCGGTGAAACCCTCACCGGATCAACAAACCAAGCTTATCAGCATACAAGATAGCATCCGATCACAAAATTAAAACCAACTGACTAAACAAGAATCATAGTAGCATGAATAGCAAATCTAAGTCAATTCCATAAGACAAAACATACTGGAGCATACCAGATCATCATGATGTAACCAACTAGAAACCAAACATCCTACCAAGACTAGAAGGATATCGTTAAAGCAGCCAAAAAAACTAGTGTTGACATCAATGACAAAACATCAATGCAACACATAATCAGTTCCTCCAAATGGCCAAAAATCTCCCCCTTTGTCATTGATGGAAACACTAGATGTGAAAAACATCCAAGTGCCAAGAAGTACTAAACAAATCTCCCACACAAAAATATAGCAATGAAGTTTTGATCCATGCTCCATATAAATGATATCTCAGTTAAGTTCGGCAAATTTCTCCCCCTAATGTATATATCTCATAAGTTTTTCACATGAATATCTCTCCCCCTTTGACATCAATGCCAAAGATCTGGCATAAATATCAAAGCAAAAATAAAAAACCACTGAATCACAAGGCTATCTACTCTCCCTGAGTAGTAGCATCACCAAATCAATCTAGAATGAATAATATCTCTAATAATGCATATTGGACTGATGCCAAATAGCATCAATCAGTTCTCTACCAGAGGGGCAGGAACCCCTAATCTGTCTCTGAGGTACTCAAATGATTCTTTAGGCAAAGGGTTAGTGAAAATGTCTGCAATCTTCTCTTTAGTGTTCACATAAACCAATCTAACTTCATTTTCTTCCACCTTCTCCTTCAAAAAGTTATACTTGATAGATATGTGCTTTTTCTTAGAGTGAAATATCAGATTCTTTGATATGTCAATAATAGCAGAGTTATCACAATGAATAACTACCAGTCCAATGCAATGCACTTTTTTGTCCTTCAACATTTGCTTCATCCATAGAACTTGTGTATAGTTAGTAGGAGCAACAACATACTCAGCTTCAGAAGTAGATAAAGAAATACATGACTATTTCTTGATGATCCATGAAATAAGTTTCTTTTGAAGAAAGAAAGCTCCATCGGAAGTACTTTTTTGGTCATCAACATCACCTACCCAATCTGCATCTGTATATGCACATAAAGTAAAGTCATCATCCTTAGGTCACCACAAACCATATTTAGATGTACCTCGCAAGTATCTAAAAATTCTTTTCATGGTACTCTCATGATTTTCTCTATGATCACTTTGATATCTTGATGCAATGAAAACAATATTCATTATATAAGGCCTAGTCTTAGTCAAATATAGCAGACCTCCAATCATAGACTTGTATCTTGTAGGATTTATCGATGCAGATTCATCTTTCTTTGTCAATTTATCACTTGTAACCATAGGAGTACTTACCGGTTTAGAGTCTTCCGTACCAAATTTCTTCAACATCTCCCTAGCATACTTAGTTTGACAGATGAAAATACCTTTATCAATTTTGGTAAAGGTATTACCGATTCAGTTATGATCATTTCCACTGTCAGTTCTTGCTCATAAACTCTGATTTGACTTCTATTCAGCTCATCCACCTTGACATTAGTGCTCTCCACAATTCTCTACAATCTCTTTTTATAACATCTATATGCTTTGCTTTCATTAGAATAACCAAGAAATATTCATTCATCACATCTAGGATCAAATTTGCCAATGAAATCATCTCTCCTAATATAACATTTACTACCAAAGATTCTGAAATACTTAACTATAGGTGTATTGCCAAACCATAATTTATAAGGTATCTTACTGGTTTCTCCTTTGATATGTATTTTGTTGAATGTATAGACTGATGTGCTCACTGCTTCTCTCTAGTTATGTGAGGTGTCTGAGGAGCAGAAAATTGTCTCCTTATGCCATGCTTCTCACAAAAGTTATTAAACTCACTGGATGTGAATGCTCCACCATGATATGACCTTAAACACTTAATCTTCAATCCTATCTTATTTTCAACCTTAGATTTAAATATTTTAAACTTTTCAAAAGCCTCAGATTTCTCCCTTAGGAAAGTAACCCATATCATTCTATAATAATCATCAATGATTAGCATAAAATATATATCACCTTGAAAACTTTTAATTCTAGCTGGGCCACACAAATCAATATGAATAAGATCAAGAACATCATTACATTTGTCTTGTATACTCTTAAAAGCGGTTCTGACATGTTTTCCCATTTGACATTCTTTACATACTGGATTATAGGGCTTGACAATTTTAGGTATATCTCTAACTACCTTAGTTGAACTAATCTTTACCATGCAATCACAACTCACATGACATGGCCTTTTATGCCATAGCCAACTCTCATCAATTTGTGCAATCAAACATGTCTTCTCACCAAAATTCAAATGAAATATATTACCTTTTGTCTGAGTATCAGTTGCAATCTCCAATCCAGATCTATTAATGATTTTGCATTTTCCATCCTTGAATTGTAATTGAAATCCCTTATCCACCAATTGTCTTACACTCAAAAGATTATGCCTTAAACCTTCAACATAATAAAGATTATCAATATTGTGCTCAACATCTAATATATATCTTTTTCGTTTTATCTTGCATTCTTTGTCATCTCCAAATATAACCAGACTGCCATCAAATTCTTGCAAAGATAGAAACTTCCTTTTATCTCCAGTCATATGATGTGAACATCCACTGTCAATTACCCATTCATCCTTATCTTCAATTTCAATAGCAAGAGCCTTCTCTTTAGGTACATTCTCTTCCACTATCGGATCATCTTCCTTGGTAGCTAGATACACCCATTCCATTCCATTGTTGGAACCACTAGTAGAGTCTTGTGTCAGTTCATCATCAAAATCAGTCACACCTTCCTCATCTACAATGTATCATGATTTATCTCTATTTTTCTTGTACTTATACTTGTTCTAATATCCAAGGTTAGGCTTAAAATATCTTCTAGCTCTTTCTTCAAATCTTGAATTCCTTTCAAGATATCTAGATGCAAAATGACCTATCCTATTACATGCAAAACATTTAAAAGGTTATTTTCCTTCATACTTACTTCATATCGGTCCTTTAGGTACTCTTCTAGCAAATGGGGCTTTAAGTTACTCAAATTTTTCATCTTCTCTCTTCATATCATCCAATTCCATTGCATACAAAGCTTTCCAATCTTGCTTGCCAGTTGATGATGTAAATACATGAAAATCAGGTTACAACTTCATCGCTCCAGAAGGTCCAAATTATTCAAGCTCAAGAGTAGATAATTTGCCAACCAAGGTATCTCTATTGATAGAAGTATTAGCCATTATTCTCAATTCATTAATTGTAGTAGCCTTCATCTTATAAGCCAGTGGTAAAGCTCTCAGGACTTTAGAAATTATTTCATCTTCACTCAAAGATCCACCACAACATTGAATTCCCATAACAATTTCATTTACCCTTTCCATGAATGTAATAATCCTTTCATCTTCTTCCATCTTCAAGTTTTCAGATCTCACCTAGTAACCATCAATTTTAGCAATCTTAACAGTAGGATCACCTTCATTAAGAGTCTCCAACTTGTCCCATACAGCCTTTACTGATGATTTGTCAATTAATCCCAGTATTTGCTAATCAGAAAGTGCACACAAGAGGGCTTCTCTAGCTCTGCAATAATTCTCAAGCTCCTTATCCAAGTTTTCCAAAGGAGGATTTCCAGATGCTGGATTGAATGGAGTTACACCATTCTCTGTGATTTCCCAAAAATTTTTACCGAGACATCTCAGATGAGTCTCCATCTGAATTTTCCATACTCTATAGTTTGTTCCATCAAGCCTAGGAATATCTCTCTGAAAGATAGCAGCGGATGTACTAGATGAACTTGAACTGTTAGTTGCCATAGGATCTTCCTCAAGCAGTTTAGCTTCTCCAGAGAGGACCAGAGCTTTGATACCAATTTTTATATAGTTCAAATAACCCGAAAGACAACTGAGAGGGGGGGGGATGAATCGGTTGTCACCAGATTACCGGAACCTTAAGCAATTAAAACTTTAATATAGAAAGCCAAAACATCACCGGAATACATAAACCGATTATCGAAATAGAAGATATACCAATTAAGCACAAGCAACAATTAAAGAATAAATACCATCTATCGCATGTATAAATTCATCAAATGTACTATCAACTAGGAATGAAAGGGCAATCATGAATCCCTATCCTAATTAAAATTCAAACAAACAAACAATGAATTAACATAGAAGCAAGAAACAAGAATATAAGATATATCAATCAATTCCCCCTATTCCAAGACTACATATAGCTTCCATTTCTCTTCTCCTCTTTGTGGTATGGTGGCTCTCAGATATCATGCTGGCAACCTGAAAATGACACAAAGATTCAAAGTTCATGATTCAGAGGAATTGTGAGGAAATGAATGCTCAATTTATAGATTTTTGGATGAGAATTGAATGAAAGGTGGAACAGATTGATCAAGAGGTGGAACTCAGGTGAGCTCACATGCTGATTGATAGTTGAACTGTTGAATTGGAGGTGAAACTGGATAGATTGAATAGATTAAATGAGTCAACTGATTGAGAAAAAGATGACTGAGGGATGAAAAAGGGTGATTGGAGGAAATAAAGAGGAGGAGATAGTTAACTGATTGAAAGCTAATTGAGAGCTTTATTTAGAAAAAGCTAACCAAAAGATAGAAAAAGAAATTAAAGAGATAATTCAATTAATTAATTTAGCATGTGCTTGAACTTTAACTTGGATTTTCAATTTGATCTTTGCATGAGATTTTAATTCAAATATTGAATTTATTTTAAATTCAATTTATTATTTGAATATATTTAGAACTTAACTTTGGAATTTAATTTGATTTTTGAAATCATGTACATGTATTTGAAATTAAATGAAATTAGAAGAATTTCAATTTGAATGAATTATGAAATTAAATAAAATTAGAAGAATTAATTAGAATTTGGGGATTTGGAGAATATGAAATTAGAAGAAATATGAAATTAACTAGTTAATTAAATCATTTAAAGAAACTATTTAATTATTTAGAAATGTATTTTAATTAAATAATAAAGATTATTCAAATTAAAGGAATACAAGCACAATTAATTAAATAATAAATATTTAATTAATATTTAGAAAAGGGTTGATTAAATTACTAGAGATAGAAATAAAAAAAAGAATTTATTTAAGTAATAAAAATTATTTAAATTGAGGGATTAATTAGAATTAATTAAATAATAAATATTTAATTAATAATTAAAAAATGATGACAAAATTGGAAATGAATTAATTAGTAAGATGATGAGGAAATATGAAATTAGAAGAATAAGATTAATTAACTTAATTATATAATAGAAGAATCATTTAATCAATTAGACGAATAATTAGTACATGATCAATGAGACATTTTTAGGTGTTTACATTTGCCCCTCTTTAAGACAAAGTTGGAATGATGTTGTTTCAAAGAAAACGAAAAAATTGTGCCCCGCTATGCATTGGTACCATTGTAAAGTATAAATATGCCCCCTCAAAAAGGGTGGTTGAAAAATTCTAATGAGCAATCATGTGAAGTTTCATGTATTTTCAAGATCGTTTGAGTAGCCTACAAGTTGTTTGAAGTTGATGGGGACCACGGGCATCAGAGTGGGAAAAAACACTAATTTTGAGTTATAAATAGAGATTTTAGCTTTTCATTTGCTCATTTGCATTGTGCTGAGTTTGTGGAGATCCTTGCGAGTATTTGATCATCATGGTTGGCTATAGGGCACAAGTGCACTTGTCTGACCGAGTACGTTCTTATCAAAGACCTTTGGGGACTGGCGACATGGTATGTTTCCAAATTTGTGCCTTTTTTTTGTTGATTTTTTTATAGAAAATTCCAGAGGTTTCATTTTTAGTCATCACACATATGCCTATCAATTTTAACGCATTAGTACTAAGTGTCACACAACCACTCTAAATGTACCACAAAAGCTTAAGTGTCACGCATAGCTACTTAGGTATGATGCATTCACTTATTTGTTCATGGATTAGTTCTAAATGCTATGCATTCATTGCAATTGATACGCATAAGCATTAATTGTACCGCAATAGTGTTAAATGTCACACATAAGTATTTAAATTCACACATTCGTCATTATTTGAAGTTTTTGTCATGCGTTTGATAATATTTTGTAATCACGTTATCCAATATCTGACATTTTCAATATTTTCTCTATGCAGGAGAATATTGGGGTGTTATGTTGCCGACAGAGTAGACCCAGTGGACTTGATCTTCAAGCTGGCTCACTTGATGAGGATATTGTGCATATCAGACATCTAGGTTTATATCATGTTTTACATTTGCTAGAGGTTACGACCAATAGGGCCTTGATTACAGCTTTAGTAGAGCGGTGGCATTTTGAGACATGTTCCTTCCATCTTCCTACTGGTGAGGCATCCATTACCTTAGAGGATGTTTGGCGTATACTACATATTCCCATTCATGGTGCGAGAGTGAGGAGAAAGATTTATAGATCAATGGTAATTATGATATCCCTTGGGCTCAATTGGACTATGATGATCTTACTATAGCATTGTGCGGTATCATTGGTGGTTTGTTGATTCCTAACAAATGAGGCCATGGCTTTCCAATTGGATGGGATAGAGTGCTCCATGATATGATTGTTCATCATCGAGTATATGCTTGGGGTCCTTGTCTTTTAGCCATGGTTTATTATCAGGATGCGTGACATTGTATACCTAGGATACCAATCGATTAGTTGTAGTGTAAAATTGCTCCAGACTTGGGCATGGGATAACATTTCTATCTCGAGACCAGTTATTCATGTTGACTTGCAGCGTGATGAGCCCTATGCGTATAGATACACACCTAGTATTAGACACAGGGGTTTAGGTAACACCTTCTACTGGTGACATCAGCTTGATATCTTACAACATTTCATTTGGAGACCATATTTAGATTTCCCCAGTTGGGCAGATGATGCACAACACTTTCCTTTCTATAGACAGTAGAGATATATTATTGGGAGGACCATTGAGACTCAGAGGATTATTGAGATGTCTCTTCCAGGATGGGTACTCAGATAGTTTGGGGAGGTACAGGTGACACATGTTGTTCCAGTGTACTATGCTCATGTTTCTCATGAGGTTTCTGATTGGGGTGTACGCATACAACCACATCTGGTGGTTGTTGAGTTTGATACTCTTCAGGAATTACAGTGGGGTTGGAGTGTAGGTGCGGCATATCTAAGGACTACTCCTGAGTATGATGCATGGTGGGCCAGCCATAGTCCTATTTCACAGACTGATCCGACTATTCTAATCATAGCACAGCTAATACACCATCCTAGACATCGACTGAGGATCGACATGGGGGAGAGGAGGGAAGATGAAATGGAAGAGGAAGGAGGAGGAGGGTGGAGGAGATGAGGGAGGAGATGAGGATGTAGACATTGGTGGAGACACTGAGTCTATGAGTAGCGGGGATGATGATGATGATTCTTCAGATTCATCGAGCAGCAAGGATAGGGATGATGATGATATGCCAGAACTAGAGGACATGCCTATTGCAGAGGGGGGAGGAGGACAGGGTGGTGATGCAGATGAGGATGATCCGCAGATTCTCAGAGCACGGATTCAGAGTCTAGAGGATGAGGTCACCAGACAAGATGTTGAGCGAGAGGCATACCGCAAAGACTATGGTGCACTAGAGACTGAGAGGGATCATCTCCAAAGAAAGAGATGAGGCAGTCAAGAGAGATCAGATCACCATGGATGCATATGATTAGTTATTTGGACCAGTGACAGAGGCACGTAGCTAGGCAGATATATATTTTGTTGCTGCACAGAAGGCTATTTATTATCGGCACACTTATGAGAGAGCTATTCCTAAGGATCAGAGGGAGCCTAGTTTTAGTGCCTTTATGGGGAGAAGATCAAGTCAATCTACCTCTCGATGGACTATTAGTGGAGGAGTCATGGGTCCACCTCAACATCCTAATTCAAGATCTAGCGGGCAGGATCCACCTGTTGATAGAGGCAGTGTCGGTTGAGACATTTATATCATGTTATATGAGCCTTCGGGCTTGTTTATGATTATTGTATTCGAACACATTACCATTTTTGAGTTATATATATATATGATATGCAGTTTTTGGCGGCAATCTATTACACCTTGTTTTCCATGTATGTTGTATGATGCTATGAGTTATGCAATATATGTCTATATGATTTATGAATAATGTTATGAATGCAATGGTTTAATGCTTTCTATATTATTAACATGAATGATGCTTATGAATGCAATGGTTATTAAATGCAATTTAAACTAGATGAATGCAGCTTAAAACTATAGGGATGCAATTTTAACTATATGGATGCAACTTTTGTTTTTGTATGAAAATGTCAGAATAGTCTTTTATCTCAGATTTATCTTGAAGAAATGTTAGTAAGATGAAAGAAAGAAGAGATTGATGAAAGAATAATGTTAGATGATAGAAAAATTGATTTAGAAAAAAGATGAGAAATCAGAAAACTCTCAATAAATAGATGAGATGAGAATGAGAATGAATGATTCAGGAACCTGTGTCATTATTTATTATGCAATATATATCATCACTAAGCCTTATTATTGAACAATGAAGCTTAGCATATCAGGATATAAGGAACCAAGATGTAAAGATATATCATTGAAGAAACAAACACGTAGCAGACAAGGAGTGAACCCCTCCATTCTGGGAAATACACTTGGGGTCGAGGTATGTGTGGCATTCACTACCTGAATGCTCCTATCACAGACAACCACTAGAGAAATTTCCCTAGAACTTCATCGGTTCAAACCACAAACAACAAACAAAGAAAAATATGATGCCCATCATGGCTCCTCTAGTCACTTGTGGACATCCTTGAGTAGCATAGGAACATGATTTGTCGTTAAATTATAAAACATAAAGACTGACCCGGACAAAATTCAGTAGCTATATTGACCTTGTGCCTTCGTTCTTAGTTGCTTGATGTGATGGTTGATAATGTCTGATCTCAGAGAATTGCAGACCCTGTTTAAGACTGGCCTGTCTATTTTTTAGTGTATCCTCTTATATTTAAGACAAGATAATGATCACTTGATATGGATATGATATGATTGATAAGATAGTTTGATCAGTTGATTGCAGATGTTTGGTTAGATAGTTGTATCCTTTGTTAACTTCGTACGAAGCGTTTGCTGGATATCTGCTAGGGTATTTGTTTCTTGCGAGACATTTTATTGCAAGTTTTTCTGATTGATTTTTTGATTGTTTTTGGGTTGATGTTGTGGATTGATATTTGGATGTTTTTGGTTGATTTTTTTTCTAGACATTATATGGATGTTTTTGATTGAGTTTTCCAAGACTTTTTTGAATGTTTTTGGTTTTTTATATTTTTTCAAAGTTTTTGGATTTTTATGTTTTTCACTGTGTTTGGATTTTTATGTTTTCATAATGTTTTTTGGATTTTTATGTTTTCTCAATGTTTTTGGATTTTTATGTTTTCTCAATGTTTTTTGGATTTTTATGTTTTCTCATTGTTTTTTGGATTTTTATGTTTTCTCAATGTTTTTGGATTTTATGGATTATATATGAATGCTTTTTATTGATTTTTTCAAGATTGTATTTGATTTTCAGGATTTTTTAGGATTTTTTCAAATATGTACCCTAGTATGTAGACCTATATGACATGATGATATGCAAAATGCATGTGGAGACAATGAATTTTTGACATGACCTATGTTGATGCAATATGCATGATGAAGATGCTTTTCCTATTCAAACAAGGATGACCGTGTTTGTTTAGCATGTTGTAATACACCAATTGAATTGGAGGTACACAACATTTCATAGATAAGTGGTCAATCAATCCTTAAGGTCCCTTGGAAAATCCAAATTAACACACTTAATGACTAGGATTTACAAATGGAGACGCAGAAAACTTCCCCATTTATTCTTGAAACTTTGATCTTCTTTTCCCCATGTGTGTGCAAATGAGTTAATTCCCACTCTTGTGTTCACTAGAGATCCTTAGCATCCTATATGACTAGCTACATGGATTATCCTAACTTCAAAAGCATCCCGAATAGAGCCTCCCTGCCAGCAAGCTTCTAAAGCTCCGATGAGGTTATAGACTATAATTTCTCAAAGATTGCTCCATTGCTAGCAGACATTCATAGCCCTAATGGAGTTACTTACATGGTCCCATAGTCAAGCTTTTTTGTCGCATTTTGTATGTGTTATATTTCAGTTATATATCATTGCTCTTTTGCCTTGAGATGGATATTTGGCATAGCACTTTTTCTTTTGTTTTTTAATTTTATTTCCTTGACTTATAAGTAATGAAACCTACTTGGGTGTGATAATTACAGTGGCGCTGAAGTAGAATTTTATATTTTTCACTAGTCATATGATTAACTAGGTGTCTCAAATGAATTAAAGATTTTGTTAATATGTTTGAGATATAGGAAGTGATAGATTTTGGGTAAACAAGTCTCAAATAGTGAAATCACTACCCAACCATAAGTAAAGCATCATCACAGGGTAATGTTGAAAATGAATGACCTTAGGATCTCAAAGACTTCATGTCCAAATGTCTAAGAAAGGAGATGACCCTTATTTCTCTTGAATGAAAACGAATGATAAACTTGGATAGTTGCCTTGTTTTATTGATGCTACTATATGATAATGCAGAAACTTTGCGAATGCGATGCATTTGAAAAAGAAACTATATGCGATGTAGTGCTTTGAATAAAATGAGATGCAATGTGGAAAGTAAAACCTAAACTAGCCCATCCCTTAGATATAATATCGTTTAAGGTGCATTTTGTTCATAGGGTCAGGAAGTGGATCTCCCTCCATGGTAGCCAAATTGTAAGCTCCATTTCCTATAACCCTCATTATGATAAAAGGACCTAGCCAGTTAGTTTCAAACTTCCCTAGCTTTTCTCGTTCCGCTAGGTTCCTTTGGTTCTCCTTGAGAACTAGATCTCCCACTTCAAAATTCCTTGGGCGTACTTGTTTATTGTAACTCCTTCTCAATATGTTCTGGTAAACTTGCAAATTATTTAAAGCAGTTTGTCTCTTTTTATCGAGTGTTTCCAGCTCTTGCAATCTTGCAACCCAATAGTCTTCCTTTGATATGATGTTTTTTAAGGAGACTCTTAAAGATGATACAATAGGTAGTATCACTTATGTACCATAGACCAAGGAATATGGTATTGCTCCTATAGAGGTGCCTACTCCTATTCTATAAGCCCAAAGGGTGGGATTTAACTGGAGATGTTAGTCCCATCTTGTGTTAGTGACAAGTTTCTTAAGGATCTTGAATATTGTCTTGTTTGTTGCCTCTTCTTGTCCATTGCTTTGCGGATAATGTGGTGTTGAAATCTCTGTTGTATTTGAAATTTTTTACACAATTCTCTCATTTATTGATTTTTGAATGGACGTCCATTGTCTATCACTATGCACATTGGAATCCTGTACCAACAGATAATGTAATTAAGCATGATTTTTTCTATTTTCTTACCAGTGGTTTATGTAAGGGGAATTGCCTCGGCCCATTTAGTAAAATACTCAGTAGCGATTAAGATGAATTTGTACTCATTGGAAGAAGTAGGATTGACTTTACCAATCTAACCCCCATTGTGAAAATGGTTATGGTGATGTAATAGGTTGAAGATCTTGTGTCGGTGCATGAATGAGGTCTCCATGCATTTGACATTGTTTATATTTTTGTACATATTTATTGGCAACATTTTCCATAGTTGGCCAATGGTATCCTGTTCTTAACAATTTCTTTGATAGTGGCGGGCCACTTTGATGCACCCTACAAATTCCATCATGTACCTCATTTAGGGCAAGTTGTGCTTCTCTTTCATCAAGACATCGGAGAAGGGTTCCATCAAAACCCTTTCTATACAATGTGTCAGCAATAATAGTGTCTGGATGCCTAAGGAATAAGAGTTTTCTTTTGATTTCTAGACAAATCAAGAGACATGTACTGAGTATGTAAGTATGTGTATATCTCATTATACCATGGGGATTAAGGACCCACAATTGCACATACATATTCTGATGAGGGAATCTCATATGTTGGTATCATCAATTGTTCTACAATAAACTCAAACCAAGTTTCATTATTAGGCATATTTAGTAGAGACCCTATTGTAGCCATGGTGTTGGTTGCCTTGTTCTGCATCCCTGGAATCTGTTCAAAAGTGATGTTACTAAAGTGTTCTTTGTAATCTTCTACCATTTGTTTATAAGGCAGTAGTTTATAATCTTTTATGTTATAGTCATCATTGACTTTATTTACAATTAGTTGTGAGTCATTGTAGACTTATAATTATTTTATCCTCCACTATACAGTGGTACGAAGTGCTATGATGAGAGCTTCATATTCAGCTATATTGTTTGTACATGCCAAATTTATTATGAATGACTTAGGGATAGAATCACCTTGAGGGGTGATGAAAAGAATCCTAGCTCTAGCTCCATGATTTGTATAGGATCCATCAAAGTATAATTTCCACATGGTAGATGTTGTCAATGTAAACACAAATTCATCAGGAAAGTCTATTAGTAGTGGGTGACTGTCTTGCAAGGGAGCCTCTACTAATTGATCTGCTATAATCTGCCCTTTGATCACCTTTCTGTCCACATACTCCATATCAAAATCACTTAAAATCATGACCCACTTAGCCAATCTTCCGGTCAATGTTGCTTTGCTTAAAAAATATTTGAGTGGATCAAAGCGTGCAATGAGTTGTACTTTGTGACAGCATATAATGTCTAAGTTTCTGAGATGCAAAAATCAGTGCTAGACATGCTTGTTCTATAGGAGTGTAATTAAGCTCATATCCACTTAAGGTTCTACTTATATAGTATATTGTTCTTTCCTTTCCTTGTTCGTCATGTTGTGCCAACAAGGCTCCCAAAGATGAGTTTGTTGCTGATATATATAGTAATAGGGGTTTTCCTCGAGTAGGTGGATCTAACACTAGAGTATTCAGAAGGTAATTTTTAAAAGCTTGAAAAGCTTCTTGGCATTATTTTGTCCATTTGAAGGTAACTACTTTTCTAAGTAAATACTAAAATGGATGACATTTATCTACTAGTTGTGCTACGAACCTCCTTATGGACTGTAGTCTTCCTTGTAACCCTCTTAACTGCTTAAGTGTTGATGGAGGTTGCATATCCATGATTGCTTTGACTTTTATAGGATCTACTTCAATTCCTTTGTTAGACACTATAAATTCTAAAAGTTTTCCTATTGTTACACCAAACACACACTTTTTGGGGTTTAACCTAACATTGTACTACTCTAATTGATTAAATATCTTTGCAAGAACTTCAAGGTGATCTTCTCTTGTATGGGATTTAGCCAATAGATCATCCACATAATCTTCCATGATATTGTGGATCATGTCATGAAATAGTGTCTTCATAACCCTTTGATATGTTGCTCCTGCATTCTTAAGACCAAATGGCATGACATTCCAGCAATATGTTCCCCATGGATAGGTAAATATAATCTTGTGTTGATCTTCTGATGCAATCCTGATCTAGTTGTATCCTAAGAAACCATCCATTAATGAAAGCATTTCATTCCCAGTAGTTAACTCAACTATCATGTCTATGTTGGGTAATGGGAAATCATCCTTAGGACATGCTTTGTTTAGATCTGGGAATTCGGTCCAGATTCTTATGCCCCGAGTGGGCTTAGTCATAGGTGCTAGATTGGATATCCATTCTACATAATCAATAGGTCGAATGAATCCCACATCTAGAATCTTTTACAGTTCTATTTTGACCAGTAATGCAATTTGTGCATGCATCTTTCTTAGCTTTTGTTTGTACGGTTTAATTCCTGGTAGCAATGGTAAATGATGTAATGCCAATTCTGGATCTAAGTTTGGCATATCCACATAGGACCAAGCAAAATTGATAGCTTTTTATTTGAAGAACTGTATAAATTTTTCCTTTTCTTCCTAGTTTAATGATTTTGCTAAATGGATATTATGTACAACTTCTCCTTCTGCTATATTTACTTCTTCAGTTTCTTCCATGAGTAATGCTGAATTCTCTTTTTCAATAGGGAGGTTGTCTAACTCACTCTTGCCATTGTGGTCACTTTGATGCATATCTTCTGTTATAGAGGTACTTTCTTCTCCAAAGTATGTTGTTCTATCTAGTTCTACAACAAATCCTGCCTTGTGATCACCTTATGGAAATCCTTCTCTAACACCAAGGAATTATGCAATAGCTTCATCATTCTCAAACCAATCTAGAGTTGGTTTTCCTTCTCATCCTCAATCAATCAAATGTGAGTGCACAAGGGGTAATTCATTACTCCCTTCTGTTGTAACAAATTCTGATAACATGCATACCTAGTTATTTGAGTGACCCGGTATACTTTCATCATCTATAGGTGATTTGTGATACCTTATCATGTCAATTGTTCATGGGCTAGAATCATGATCAGATAGGAATTCATAGTTGTGAGAATCTATCTCACTTTCTATATATGTTTTAGCTTCTGAGGTTGTATCACTTATCTCCTTTTGTTCTTGCATCTAATTTTGTTGTAGATTTGTGGGCCTCCTTTGTATGGGGGTCACCCTTCTTAAACTTGGTATAAGTTGTTGTAGTCTTTCTTCAGCTGATTCATTGGGTGGAGCTTGAGTTGTTTCCCTTGGCAAAAGTATTGACAATAACCAAGGATTAGGCTCATTTACTGGCACTAAGCCTGTGTCTGTTACCATATTTTCTTATACAGATGTTTCAGATATTGTATTGCTAGGTTCTTGCAGAAGTTGTCTCATATCTTCACCATCTGATTCCATACTAGGTGATGTTGGTACTTTCTTGCTTGTCTGAGATGAAGAGGGAAACACTCATGTTGACAATTGACTTTGAGATATGTTCTCTGATGGTAGGCTTGGTATGTTCAATATATCTAGTGTACATTGTCTTGCTTCCATTATATTTGGTACATGTTTATATCCTAAACCTTGATTCTTTAGATTGTCATTTGGTACAATGAGTTCTAATCTTCCTTGCTTTTGTAATCCCAAGCCTATGGTACCATCATACCCATGTTTGTGTAGCATCTTGAATCCATTTCCATACTGATCTAAAGGTAACCTTAGTATTGTCATGTCATCTTCTTCTGTGTATATCCAGTGATTGACATCTTCATTCAAAGATTCTTCTTGTAAATGTCCCCACCTAAAGAAAGAGCATGAATCTAAGTATCTAACTATTTCTTTTCCTTTGTCTTCTTTCATTACTATGCTTTGAGGTTTCCCAAAAGACCTAGGAGAAAGAGATAATTGTTTTCCATTGAGGTACTTGAAATAGAGTATTCCCCACAACCAATATCTTTTATCTGCAAAGAAGATGTTGTAGGCACATTCTTCTATGTTTTTGTGATTGTTAATGACTCCATTTTTGTAGTGAGAGGTGTTGCTTGATTAATGGATATCTGGTTATCTACACTTGCCTTTAAGTGATTATAGTGTTGGAATGGATTTGGATCACCCTTTATGGTGATTTCAATGCCATTGTACGAGAATTTAACACATTGATGAAATGTCAATGGTACAGCTTGCATGGTGTGAATCCATGGGCAACCCAATAACATGTTGTACCCTATTTCTCTATCCAACACTTGGAAAGTAACCTTTGTCATTATAGGTCCTACTTGCATTGGTAGCGTAACTATACCTTTTGAGGGACGCTCTTCATCATCATATGCTTTGATGTTTATTCTTTTTGAAGGATCAATATGAAGTTCAGAATATCCCAATGCCTTAACCAGCTTTAATGTACAAATGTTGAGACTAGATCCTCCATCTATAATTACTCTTTTGATTCTTCTCTTATGTATGTAAGCTTCTAGATGTAGCGGGTCATTATGGAGAAGTCTATCCCTAGGAATTTCTTGTTCTATGAACACAATACGAGTACCTTGTGCCAAAATCCCCACCATGGATTGGAAGGCATTTTCATCTATATTTTTGTCCACTACTAATTCTTGAAGTGCTTTTTCCAGTATAGCTTTATGAGTTGGTAATATACACAATAGTTCAAAGAGTGATATTTGTCGCGGGGTTTTCTTGAGTTTCTCAACAACATTATAGGTCCTTACTACTGGTGGTGGGTTTGATGGTACTCCTTGTAAAGTTACTTTAGATCTACGAGTAACTACTGCACAGTCTCTATCTCTAGGAGTTATCATGATTGTAGCCATTATATCATCTCTTGTGAAGGAACTGTCTGTAATATATGTTGTGTTATTGAGGTTTATTTTGTATCCCTCCCTATAGTCATCATGTGCAAGTCTAACATCCATGATATGTGCTATAAGTTCATCTTCAAACCATCCTGAATGGAACGATTCTTCATGCCCCCACTCCATAAGACATAGATTCTTGTTTTCATCATATTTCGGTGCTTCTGACAGCATGCAATTTTTTTTATCATCATTGCAAGTCTCTTGATATTGCTCATCATTATTGAGTGCTACTTGTGAATCATCATTTACTACATCTCCTGAGCTAATGGCATGAATAGTGTAGTCGTATGAGACTTTTGTGTAGTTAGTTGTATTCTCTTGTGTTCCCAATGTAGATGTCTTCCCTTTGTCATGTTTGACAAATGGATACTTAAAGATGGTATCGTTCATGTTTGCTGAAGTTTTGTTGGTGTCAATCATGATGTCACCTTGATCGATCATGTCTTGGATTAAGTTTTTCAATTTATAGCAACTTGCAGTTTTGTGACCTTTAGTATGATGATAGTCATAGAAATCGCTATCATTCCACCATGTAGGTTTGAAAGGACCTGGTTCATATACTCTTACTTCTAGAAAAGTGATCATGTTTGTTTGTATCAACTTTTTTAATGCTGATTCAATAGGTTCCCCTAGGGGTGTATAATTCCTTTTTGGAACATTTACCCTTGGAAATTTTGTGTTCATAGTTTGTGCAACATTTACATTTGTTGATATAGTGTTATTCTCTGTGTGCGGAGTAAATGATTGACTTGGACCTTGTAAAGACAAAATCGGTTAAGTTTTGTTCACTATACGGGCATCTACAACACCATCTTTGGTCACATTTTTGTTTTTTGACCAAAATTTGGATTTATCATTGTTGTTGTTATTGCCATATTTTATCAAACCTTGATCTACTAGTCCTTTCTCATACTTTAGGGCTTTTTCAGTGGTTTGTTTAAATGTGGTCAAACATTGCATTTGTATCAGGTACTTGATCTTAGGGATTAAGTTTTTTGTGAACATGTCAACTTGCTCTATTTCTGGAATAATAGTCTTGCATATCCTATAAAGAGCTCTCCATTGTTGTATGAAGGACGTGAATGATTCATTCTCATTATTTTTTGTGGCGCATAAGTCCATCAAAGTGACTGGGGTTTCAATGTTATGTGAGAAGTTAAAAATGAAGTGTTTAGCTAATTCACCCCATGATTTGATAGTTGGTGGTAAATGTGAAAACCACTCCAAGGCCGAGCCTCCCAGACTTTTAGGAAATAGTCTCTTTAGATAAGTGTCTTTAGTTGCAACATCTATTCATGTTGTAAAAAACTCTCTGATGTGATCTCTAAGATCACCTTTCCCTTGATATCTATCAAATTTTGGTGTTTAAAAATGTGGTGGGAAAGGTGACATGTATAATATTTGATCAAAAGGATAAGGACATAAGTCCTGCATTGTGTAGCTCTTTTTATCGTTACCAGTTTTCATTTGTTATTGTAGATTCTATACTTGTTCGGACAAAATATACATTTGAGTCAGAGGTACACTTTGCGCATGTATATTTCTCACAAAAGGATTTGTGGTAGTATAACTAGGAGGTTGTTGAAAGGTACCATAATTATAATTCCACGTGTTATGAGTTCCACTAGGAACTGTGAAATAAGTGATATGTAAACCCATGTTTGATTGAGTTGTACTCATTGTATTAGCTGAAACTAGGTTTGTATTCTGATGACTGTATGTAGATCCTATGGAATAGGAAACTAGAGGTTGAGTCGCACTTTTTGTATGAGGAACTTGTGTTTGAATAGGTGTTGAGACACTTGACATTATCGGTATAGCTTGTGTTGGTGCCCTAACGTTTATTGTTGAGGATGATGTACTTGGTTAGAATTTGCGTTTGAAATGACTTTTGTTTGTATAGATGATGTTGGTGCATTCTGAGGAAAACTTGATGTCATCTGTGGTATTTGACTGCTATTTTAACCTAGAGTATTTCCGGGTGGTAATATTGTTGTGATATCAAAATCTTTAGGTAATTTGGCCCAATTTTGTAATAACAATGAGAGATACTTGTCACTATCATTATGTATAAGAGCATCTAAGATCATAAGGACATGTGGGTCATTTTGAGCTAATTCAATCTCTTCGCGTGTTAAATTTTGTTGTAGTTCATGTACTGTGGGCATTGCTTGAGAATCTAACTGTTGACTAGTTGATATGTCCATGTTCCAAGTTGGATTTACTGAGAGGTCATTGTTTGGGTCCATTTTACTTTTTGCCTTTTGTGACCTTGTGATGGGCATTTAAAACTTCTATATGAGGATGGTTTAGAACCTAATGCGAGGCGACAATAATTCAAGACTTTAGACCTAAATATGGAATATGCAACACTAGACCAGACTCTCTATTAAGGATTTTGATGTGAGACTTGTTGAGTATTTCAAGATTTTTGCAATGCAAGTTTTTCAAGCTCTTCTCGTAGACGTTCTGTAGCAATTTCTCTATCAATTTTATGAGCAATTTTATAATCTATATTTAGTGTGTAATTGGACTCCTATATAATGAGGTGCATTTCTCTTTAATTTCTAGGCCAAGTTATTCAAATCATCAATTATTCCTCATTTACCATCGTTCGGCACTAGATTAGGTTGCTCGAAGGGGAGCAAACTATCACTTGGGAGACCCATTAGGATGCATGCTATGACTTTCTAGGATGATTATGCAAATGTTGATGGACTAAGATAGATGTATATGAGGTCTAGACAAGGACTTAAATCTAAGGACATATATGAGGACGATAATGAGGATGTAAATGAAGACTATGCAAGGACTACGCAACTTCCAAGGATGAAAATAAGGACATAAATGAAGACTATGAAACTTTTAAGGACGATAATAAGGACATAAATGAAGACTATGCAACTTTTAAGGATGATAATAAAGACGTAAATGAAAAATATGAAAATTTTCAGGATGATGGAT
The DNA here is from genome assembly GCF_030272615.1 of Cryptomeria japonica. Lineage (NCBI taxonomy): Eukaryota > Viridiplantae > Streptophyta > Pinopsida > Cupressales > Cupressaceae > Cryptomeria > Cryptomeria japonica. The sequence goes on along the minus strand of NC_081414.1, from coordinate 537,151,569 downwards.
GATAATAAGGAAGTAAATGAAGACTATGCAAGTTCTAAGATGATAATGAAGGCTATGAGGACTACGCAGGGACTATGCAGGGACTATGCAAGGATTGCCTATGGTCACAAGTATATAAAATTTTGAGTTTGTAGGACTATCTAATGTTTCAAGATGGACTTTATTTCTAGTAATTTTGTGTGTAGGACAAGTTTGTTGTTTTCCAAATCTAAGTTTAGTTGTTTGAAGACAAGTATAACTAACTCAATTGTGTTCTGACCAATTCTGAGAATTCAGAGATACGTAAGATAGGGCCTGAAATAGCCCAAAAAATTGACTCAATACTGGTCTTGTACAATAATACATAAAAAAACACAGAATACAATCTTAGGGTGGAAAGTGGACACCATTCAATGAGGCCCCTGCAGCAAAATACCAAAACAAGATGGATAGATAGAGAGTTTGGCAACACTAGCTCCACTCCACTCCACGACACACACTTCTTGGGCATGATAGTCTCTCTTACCCCGAAGATCCGAAGATCTTATCACCGAGGGATTTTTGTCTCATAATGCAATGTACATGAGGGGTATCTATGTGGTATGATCCGCACTCCCAGAATCAATGAATGTAGGATTTGGGCTACTAAGTTGGTTCTTATTGTAAAATTTTGAGGGGTCCCAATCCAACGATGGATTCTTAGAGAAAACCGCTTAAGACTTTAGTTGAGCTTATCGGTGCAAGGAAGGCCCCCACATACGTCGAATTTACTCAACACTCTAGCTGCCTGACTAGTATATTTATATAGCGGCTTGAAAAACCCGCTCGAGAGTACGCGGGGAGAGATGATATCTCCAAAGCATCCCAATTCGAAGTACCTCTGTGTGGTGATGAGATCCCCAGTCAAAGATACCACTAACTACTAAAATGAAAAATTTGGGCGTTGTTATCACCTTCTCCCTTTCTCCAAAGACCTTGAAGGCGGGTGGAAAGGTAGTTGATGCAATAGTAGGTCCACCCCAAAAACAATAAAAAGTTATTTCCCTTAAGAATAATGGAATGTGAGTTAATCTATTGAGCAACCTGATTCACGTTCATTTTAAAAGCCAAATTTAGGTGTGAGATACGCATGTGCATGTCAATTTGAAAACACCAAATAGAAATGTGAATGCATGCATGTCAATTTTAACCATTGTTTAGTTTAAGCCCAAAACTGAAGTGTGATAACATGCATGTCCATTTTAACCATTGCTTATTTTAAGCCCAAAACTGAAGTGTGAAAGCATGAGTGTTTATTATTCAGTAATGATCTAATCCTCTCTGTAAATTTGCCACATGCTGCAAACAAATAATCAGTAATCCAATAAAACCCACAAAAAAAAGAAAACTGAATTATGAAAAAAATGAATGCGTAATTGTACCTGATCAATTGCATGATACTGTATGACTGATTGCGTAATTCTATCAGAACAATTGCGTAATTCTAACAGAGCAATTGTGTGATCCTAACAGAATGATTGTTTAATCCTAACAAAGTGATTACATGATACACAAACAGACCAAACAAAAAAATAAAAAAGAAAGCTAATTCTGATCTGGAACCTGCAAAAGAGATTGTGATTCCCTAGCAAGATCTCTCATCATCCATTCTATGTTAAGAAAATCATATTTCACTCTATACGAGAGAAATAGGCTATTGTATCTGTCGATGGCTAGTTGATCCTCTAGATCTCGTATCTTCTTTTCTGCCTTTAAGATTTGTTGATAGCGTCTAGCTTGTCTTCTTTGTTCCTTCGGCCTCTTGGCACCTGAAATTCTGAATTGTACCTTACGTGCCATAAATTTCATAATTAAGCATGCAATAAATGTATATTGTATTCAGATTTACCTAATTTCATACAAAATTTAACATAACAGAGAGTAGAAAATAACAAACATAAAATATACAAAAACAAAAATATTCCTGACGAATGCGTGATCCTAAAAGAGTGATTGCATGACAAAGTAAAGGCTTTTCTGTAATGGGTTCTGCATGAATGTATGACCCTATATGCTCGATTGTGTGAGCCTATCTATCTGATTGCATGATGATGTAAACCTGATTGCATGATTCAAAATTTGTTCTGCAAATCCGTACAAACCTACAAAAAAATTTAAAAAATTCGTACGATCTGCAAAATCACACAGAAGAAAAGATAAGGTTAAATTGTTGTTAGTTCACATTGGGTTCACAAAAATGTCGCATGTATATATTCATCAAATGTAATATCAACTAGGAATGAAAGGGAAATCGTGAATCCCTATCCTAATTAGAATTCAAACAAACAAACAAACAAACAATGAAATAACACAGAAGCAAGAAACATGAATATAAGATATATCAATCAATTCCCCATATTCCAAGACTACATATAGCTTCCATTTCTCTTCTCCTCTTCGTGATATGGTGGCTCTCAGATATCACGCTGGCAACTTGCAAATGACACAAAGATTCAAAGTTCATGATTTAGAGGAATTGTGAGGAATTGAATGCTCAATTTATAGATTTTTGGATGACAATTGAATGAAAGGTGGAACAGATTGATCAAGAGGTGGAACTCAGGTGAACTCACATGTTGATTGATAGTTGAACTGTTGAATTGGAGGTGAAACAGAATAGATTGAATAGACTAAATGAGTCAACTAATTGAGAAAAAGATGACTGAGGGATGAAAAAGGGTGATTGGAAGAAATGCAGAGGAGGAGATAGTTAACTGATTGAAAGCTGATTGAGAACTTTATTTAGAAAAAGCTAACTAAAAGATAGAAAAATAAATTAGAGAGATAATTGAATTAATTAATTCTTTGATTGAATTAATCAATTTAGCATGTGCTTGAACTTTAACTTGGATTTTCAATTTGATCTTTGCATGAGATTTTAATTCAAATATTGACTTTATTTTAAATTTAATTTATTATTTGAATATATTTAGAACTTAACTTTGGAATTCAATTTGATTTTTGAAATCATGGACATGTATTTGAAATTAGATGAAATTAGAAGAATTTGAATTTGAATGAATTATGAAATTAAATGAAATTGGAAGAATATGAAATTAAATGAAATTCAATGGAATTAGAAGAATTAATTTGAATTTGGGGATTTGGAGAATATGAAATTAGAAGAAAATGAAATTAATTAGTTAATTAAATAATTTAAAGAAACTATTTAATTATTTAGAAATGGATTTTAATTAAATAATAAAGATTATTCAAATGAAAGCAATAAAATCATAATTAATTAAGTAATAAATATTTAATTAATATTTAGAAAAGGGTTAATGATTAAATGAGTAGAGATAGAAATTAAAAAATGAATTTATTTAAATAATAAAAATTATTTAAATTGAGGGATTATTCAGAATTAATTAAATAATACACATTTAATTAATAATTAGAAAATGGTTTAAATGATTAAATGATGACAGAATTGGAAATGAATTATTTAGTAAGATGATGAGGAATTGTGAAATTAGAAGAATAAGATTAATTAACTTAATTAAAGAATTAAAGAATTATTGAATCAATTAAATGAATAATTAATACATGATCAATGAGACATTTATAGGTGTCTACAACATCCACATGACACCAAGATTTGTATGTGGAAAATCTGGTAAAGGGAAAAACACGATGGGAAGCCTACCCATAGTCTGATAATACTTCTGCAGTAAGTATGTTATTACGAATTAAGGGGCCTGCACTTACAAGAAGACCAACAGCCTAGAACACACTCCTCATTACAAAAGGAGTCTCGCTGACTACATAAAAATCTAGACTACAATCCAGAAAAGAGAATGAATTGCAATGATAACATCTCCTATGCTTGAGTACAGTTCTAGTTAAGCTCAATATCGGAGGACTAAGTCCTCTTACATAAACCCAACTCGATCACCAATGATCAACCAAATCCTCTGCATGAATGATTGTTAGATTATTCCCTCACATACATCCTTATCCTTTAAATTCCATACATGATCTACAATGAGATCTTACATCATATATATACAAACCCTCAACCACAAACAATAAGGTCGGCCACCAGACAATAAACCAATTACATAATTACAAAACCTATCGATCTGAGACCAAATAAATAATATCCAACCCATAAGACATCATGGAAACACATTGAGAAGTCTAATCAACATGTTACATTAAGTTGGTCCATAACCTAGATAGTACCGGACCCAATTAGGTCCACACACGCTAAAGTAATGATCCCAATCAGCCAAGTATCAAACACGATCACCATCAACATCTTGAATCTCTACCAGAAGCCACATCAACACCACTTATGCATAACATCAAAGATCTTCAACAATGATATGTTGGTGAAACCCTCACTAGATCAACAAACCAAGCTTACCAGCATACAGGATAGCATCTGATCACCAAATCAAAACCAATTAACTGAACATGAATCTAAGTAGCATGAGTAGCAGATCTAAGCCAATTACATAAGCCAAAACATACCAGAGCATACTGGATCATCATGATCTAACCAACCAGAAACAAAACATCCTACCAGGACTAGAAGGATACCGGTAAAGCAGCCACACCAACTAGTGTTGACATCAATGACAAAACATCAATGCAACACATGATCAATTCCTCCAAATGGCCAACATAATCAACACGAGAGCTTTTGCAATGGACTTCTTGATCTAGGAAAATGCCTCTTTTCCTTCAGTGTTCCATTCTACCTTGGCATCCTTCATCATCATCTCGTTTAATGGCTTGACTATCTCTGCAAATCCGATGATGAATTTTCTTACAAAATTAATCTTCATGAAGAAATAACTCATCTCTTTTTTACTCCCAGACATTTGTAATTTCTGCAATGCTTCCACTCAATTTGGGTCGATGGATATTCCTCTTTCAAAGATCACGCGACCAAGGAGTTTCCCTTCAGCAACCCCGAATACACACTCTTTGGGATTAAGGGATATCCCATACTTTTGGCATCTTTCTAGAACTTTATGTAGGTGGTCTAGATGATATTTCCTAATTTTGGAGAATATGGTGAGGTCATCCATATATATGATGATGCATTTACCAATCAAGTCCTTGAAGGTTGTGTCCATTGCCCTCTGAAAAGTTGCCCCAGCATTGATCCACCCAAGTGGCATCCTGTGGTATGCATAGGTACCCCACTTCATAGTAAATGTCATCTTCATGCGATCTTCATGGTTCATCAACACTTGGTTATATCCAAAATAACCATCAAGGAATGACATCATCTATGAACCATTAATAATTTGTAACATCTCATCCAGGGAAGGTAGTGGATAACTATCCTTCTCTGATGCTTTATTGAGGTTACAAAAATCAACACAAAGTCTAATCTCTCCATTATTTTTCCTTATTGGCACTAGATTAGCAACCCAAGTGGAGTGGCAAACAAGGAAAATAATCCTATCAACGAGCAATTTTTGAACTTCCTTGAAAATTAGGGGTTCTGTCAATAAATTGACAGGTCATTTTTTCTGCCTGAATGGCTTCGTATTGGGTTTCAAAGGTATAACATGTGTACTGACTTCTTATTTGCTTAACCACCAACTCATAATCTCCTTATACTTTTAAGCATTTGGCTCCCTTTTTATGGGCAAAGAGGAGTCCTCTAACTAGGGCTTCATATTCAATCATATTGTTGGTGTAAGAGAATTGGAGTCGATAGGAGGATAAAAAGGTTTTTCCTTTGGGACTGGTTAATTCAACTCTAGCTCCACTACCTTGTTTGGATCTATCAAATTTTAGAAGCCAGATTTCATCCTTTAATTTCTTTATATTGTTTATCTTGGGTTCAACAATCAATGTCAGAGGACCGCTTTCTGAATGTGGTTGTTTCCCCTTTAGTTTGATATCTTCTAGTATCTGAGGTTGTTCATTTGCATGTTCTGGGAGTACTTCGATCATAATGGAGGTGAATTGTTCCATTTGAAATTCCATGGGAGGTTGAGTCTCCTCATTCTCTTGCTTGCCTACTTCGACTAGGACCTCCTTTTTACACTGCTCTAGTTGGGGAGCTTCCATTTTGATTCCCTCTCTTTGAAGAATTTCTCTCTCATAATTTATCTTTTCACTCTCTTCAGGTGTGGTATTATAATCAATATCTTTGCAAGGGATTGGACTCATCAACTTTATAACTTTGTTTTGACAAGGGATGAAGAATATCTCTGAGTTTTCCTAATGATGTATCCTACACCATTGTGGGAGTAGTAAGTCCTATAATCTCATATTATCTCCTAACAAGCACATCCCTTGTTTCATTCCTGCAATGAGATCCTTAATTCTCCCCATGTGTTCTACAACATCCACTCGATGGAGCTAGGGAATAGGGGGTGTAGAGAAAGTGAGAATCTCATTCACTCTATAAACTCTCGGACCTACTTCAACATATGCTACTTCATTGGGAGCCCTGTAATCTATAACCAGTTTCTTCAACTTGAGTTCCTTGTCAATTTGTACTTGGTTACTTACACCCTTCCATGGAAGCCATAAGTATGTAAAGCAAGTTGAAAAGTAACCTCCCAAATTATTTGACTAATCTCTACTAAGAAGAATCTCATATACTTCTAGAATATCCACTACTTGGATGTGATATGCATGGATAAACACCCAAATGAATATACACATATTTCAACTCCCCAAACACATTCACTCTGGTCTTGTCTAATTGTACCACTTTTTTGTTCACACGCACTGGGTTAAGACCAAGCTTCTGACATATGGAATAAGGCATCATGTTTCCAGAAGCACTTGAATCTACAAAACAACTATGTAGATTCTTTCTGCATATCTTTAAGCTAAGTAGGAATGGAGGGTTCTCGATAGTATCATTGTTAAAATTAATGTTGACTTCATTCAAATCTGCCATCTTGACCTCACTTCTCTAAGATTCCAACTGTTCTAATCTCTTGAGAAGGGTCTTTTTTTGTTCGGGGCAATATCTTAACACTTCCATTAATGACATAGTTGTTGTAGTCCTCTCCATCTCCTTGGTAACATCATACGATCCTTTTACAACATACTCTTAGTCTTGTCCTTGTCTAGAATGTGTCCCTTGAAAGGCTTGAGGAGGAGGAGGATTGTTACTTGCATTTGCATCTCGAGATACAAATCTACCTCTTGGTGGGGGTGGTTCTGTCAATGGTTCCTTGCCTTGACTTATGAGATTGTAATGGTTTCTAGTTTCGAAGGATTGCACATCGTAAACACATGGTTTCTTTTTTGACTTCTGCTTGAAACTATTTGTAGAGGAATGTGTCAACCAACATTGTTGTATTAACATTTTATGGTTCCTCATTAGAACACCCCTTTGGTTGTGAATTCGCTTGAGCAATCCTAATATTTATTTTGAACTATGCACAGTTGACTTCCAAATGTGATGTTATATCATGTAACCTACACCAATTAGTTAATAAATTCATATCTATCAGGTTAACACTTTGTGTGTTGTTATGGTTGTCTCTTGCATCAAGATGGTCATGGTTTACTCCGTAGTTGTTTGGACCCCTGTTCCATTGTCTATTGTATGGCCTTGAATTATATCATTGTTTTTTATTCTAATTATTATATGATTGGGATTGGTTGTATCCTCTCAGAGGATTCATCTTTAGTTGACTAAGATCTTAAGTAACTTGTGAAATCATCTTCTTCAAAGCTTCTACCTCAGCAGATATGTGTAACCTTTGACTCTCAGGTGTCAAGGTTGGCGCTTGGTTTGTTGTATTTAAGTTACCATATTGTTGTCTTGTCCCATGTACTTGATCAACATAGTTTGTTTGGATAGGGGTAACATTGGCATTATTCTGCCATTGCAAAGATTGTGTAGCAAATTGTTGACTAGCTTGAGGCTGGGTGCATAAAGTGGTACTGTGTTCATCGTTGGGGCTCCTATTGGTAAGGATGAAGGCACCCTAGGGAGTTGGTTGTAGTTTCTTTGGTTCACTCCTATAGGAAAGTTGTATCCAATCCCCCAGGTGTCTCATTTAATTCTTGATTCATGTTTATTGCCAGAGTATCCCTTTGATCTTCAGACACACTCTTCTTAATAAACATCGCACTCTAGGGGTCAATGGCTCTCAAATAGGAATCAATTGCTATGTTTGGTGCCACCTAGTAAGGAGCTTGTAATATCTTGTATGCCCTTTGGAAGTTGGAATTGAAAGTTGTCAAAGGTTCGTTAGGTAACTTCTTTAGGGAGGCAAACTGATGGTACAATGTTCCAAGATTGACATACACCTGAAATTGGTTAATAAAATATTTTTCTAAAAGATCCCAGCCATCAATGGAGTTTTTTGGTAAGGTTATATAAAAATTATACTCATTCTCCCCAAGTGAATATGGTAAAATTCAACACACCACATCTTGATGTTGAATGTTATTACGAACCACTACATCCTTAAATGCCTCAATATATTCTTCTGCGGACCTTGGTCCCCCAAAGTGGAACTTGCTACATAATTTCTCTAGATTCCTAGGTAGGTCATGTGTTCCTCCAGGTATATCTCCCAATGGTGTATGATCTTGGTTGAAGTGGGTCATTGCAGGTGGTGGTCGTGGATGTTGAGTTATGAAAGGTGTAGCGATGGGTTGAGGACTAGGGATTAGCTGGTCTTCTACATTGGATTCAGATGATTGCACTGGCGGGTCTGTTGAAGATTGTCCTTTAGATTTGTTTCTCTTCTTCCTAGTTGTAGGTCCTAACTCTACTAAGTCTGATGGGGAAGAATTACTCCTAAAAACTTTGTGAAACCTCTCTAGAGAGAAAGATAATATACGCTCTAGTTTAGTGTCTCAATTTCTTGGTTGGTGAGGAGGTGGTTGAGGGTTCCTTTGGGAAAGGAGTTTCTTTTGTGCCTCAGCTTATATGTGTATACCCTTCTCCCTTTCATTGTCAAGGACTTGTCATGTTTGTAACCAATCACTATGGTTCCTTCTACTATCCCAAGTAAGAGAGTATATTTGGGAAATGATTTTGTCTTGTTTGTAATTGATGTTGGGTTGTGTGAATAGTAAAATTCCTTCTCCTGGGAGTACCATGTTAGGTCATACCGTGACCATTCAATTGAAAGTTAGGAGAAATTATTCTAGGCCCTCCTTATAGTGCCAATTTCTATTGATGGGTGTTTTGACACACTCACCAATAGCTAGTTAGTTTATATGAACACTCACCACCTCTCCTGAAAAGAATTAGGTTTTGGGAAACTAACTACTACAAGGTCTCTATAGTCGGGTCTCAACAGTGATGGGAAGCTCAGCGACTGATGTGATTGTACCTGCCAAGGGGCCTGCTGGTTGAAACAAATTTGAATTACCTACTTTTTTCGTATTTTTTGATTTAGATTCTCTCAAAATAAATGGCAAAAGATATATTAGGGGAACAGGGAAATAACAATGAAATTGATACAATAACAACTGAATGATCCACACAGTTAGAATTTTGTAATCCAAATATTATCAATATCACAAAAATCAGCATTCAAATAACGAGCCCCAGAAAGTATATAAAGTCAGACAACTCTACACACCAATGAAATGAATATCACCCAACCAATAATTTCCCTATCAATTTAATCCTCATATACCATACATGCACAATATGATTCATAAAATAATAAAACATCCAAAAGAACTAGTCGTTGATTTCAATGATACAAGTTACCAGATCACGAAGAACACAACCATAAAGAACACACAAGTAGATCAGGCAATCCACAAGTTTCTTTTTGTATTAAGCTTTAAAGAGTATCACAAAATCTTCTAAACTTATAAAAATATGCATAAAATCGCTAATGGAATCTCTAAAATAGACCTCAAATCATCAATTCACAGACCCTTACAATGGCCCAAATTTTACAATTTATAGAATTTTTCCCTACACCTTAGGAAAGAATCATGCCTACAAAATAGTGTTACAAAAAGGAAGGAGTTGCAGTCGACATGCAAGTCACTTCTTGTGAACTCCAGTTAAGTGTTACTAAACTGACACTCCATGTCCACTTCCAAAATGGTGCTCCAAAAGCAAGTTTTTTGAACCATACAAAAATAGTGGCTCAAAAAGAAATTTCAAGATACAAATCCACTTGAAAACTCAGTTGAGATGGTGGTTCCAGTAACCTATCATGCATTCATCATCCAAACTACCTATTCATCATTCACTTCTTCTTGTAGTTTCGGTAGTTGTTGATGAAGCATTCCAAAGAAGCAACAGGTGGATCAACAATATAACTTATTTGAAACTTAGATACTTTGGGTACCTCTTTTATACTTTCCACCTTGCTAACCATCTCATCTATCTGTGTCTCATCTTCCTAGCACTGGAATATTACATACATATACCTATTCATTGTATCAGTAGTGAACTCATTAGTCTCTGAAAAATGAGCAGCAACATAGGAATCCCACTGGCTAAGTACACTCCCAACATAGGAATCCCACTAGCTAAGTACACTCCCCTAGTGTAATACTCCATCTTGTTTGAGACTATGACCATGCCCTCCCAACAGTTTAGTAAAAAATAGTTCATACTTATCAAGTGTATCCAGTAGAAAAGGATGTTCCTTGATCACTTTGATGTGACCTTGCTCCATTACTTCCATTTTCAATTCTAAAATATCAATGTATGATTGCAAATTCACAACCATCTCACCTCCCAATAGATCCCTAGCAATCACATCTTATTCCAGTTCTTTGATCTTCTTCAAAGTCTTATACTTTTTATAAAGTTGATGAAAATATTTCTCCCACTATGTAACACACTATATAAGAGCATTTTCATTAAAATTAGTTTCTTCTACAATCTCCATTGTGTTTTGCAAGAATGTTTTTACCTTGCCTAATTGGTCCTTCTCCCAAGATTTAATTGATGTGGCCACATTTTTCATCTCATATATAGCTTTAATATCACCATGAGGGAGTGATGAAGTGGATGGAAAAGCATCATCAGTTCTGGAGTCAAGAGGCTTAGCTATCTCCATTATCAATTGTTTGTACTGCTTCAATTGTGCCTTAATCTCTGCCTTAGTCTTATGTTCATTTTCTATCCTTGATTAGACAGTAGACGTTGTAGAAACCAAGGTATCCATCTCACCCCACTTAGTCTGTTTAACCAGATTCACTATAGACACTTGATATCCAGGGGTAGCTTGAGAGGATCCTTCGGTATCCTGCACCGGTGCTACTATATCAGCGATTACTTCCCCAGAGTCTGTTCTTGAAAAATGATGAATAGTTTTTTTTTTCTTCATTCTCCTCAGATACTTCTTAATCACATCTTGTATTGTCAAATTAGGGAGGAAGAACTTCTCTTTCTTCTTAAAAGTAAAACTTAACCATTGAGGGACAGTGTCGTCATGTTCCTCTCCCAGCACTGCTACTTTCGTAGTGACCTTATGAGCCTCTAAATTATGTTCTCCCTCTTCTTATTGTTGATCTTTATCTTGTTGTTCCTCTTGTTGATGCTCTGTTGATCCTATTGATCTTAAGGAATTGGTGGTCTTTGATGAAATTGAGCAGCTTTTTGGGCGAGACTAGTTTGAAGAGATCAGTTGAGTTGTTGTTGTATTTCTTCTAACTTTTCAGAAACCTCTTCTTCAAATTGCCTCTGTGTTTCATCCTTATTCCCCTGATCATCTCCTCCTAATTTTTGCAACAAAATCTATTGATCCTTAGGAGTGATAACCATCCTTTCATCTTGTTCATCATCAAGTGCCCCTTCTCATGTAACTTGTACATGAATCTCCATAGGTTGCACTTGTACGGCTAGCTCTTCAGTAGCTATAGCAGGTTCCTCTTGGGGATCTTTTTGTTTCTTCTCCACTTTCCTCTTCTTTGCTACAATTGTGATAGTTTCATCATCTTCATCTGAATATGATTTAACATTATGAATAATGATCATTTCTTGTGTTGGTACGGGAGTAGGTGTAACTTGTTGTGTAGAAGGAGCAGGAGGAGGTTGCACGTGGGCTTCCTTCGTTTGAGTGGTAGGAGACAATGGTGTTTTAGTTCTCTTAGCTTGAGAGACACCTTCACCTAGAGCAAGACCAATTGTAGGAAGGATGGGAGTGATAGAAGCCTGCAGGATAGCTTGTAATCCTGTAGTGATCCCATGCTCGGTAGCAATTTTTAAAAATTGGGACTCTTTCATCTTAGCATCCAATTTTCTTTTGAGCTTGTAGCGTCCTAAAATTGTGACACTTGCAATTTCGACTGCATTTCAGTCTTCACGATGGTGACGCAACACGCAACCTGAATGGAGACCCTGAAACTTGCTCACGACACTGAAAACTGCATTTTTCAAGGACCCTGGCCTGAACCTCCTTGCACCCTGTTGTCCCGGGAGGTGGGACCAAAGTGCCCAGCGCCCTGGTCCTTCAGGACCAGGGCACCCAACACCCTGGTCCCCAGGACCATGGCGCCCAGCGCCCTGGTCCCTGGGTCCTATTTTGGGCCCGATCTCCTAAGGGGTCTCGGGTCTTTTTGTTTGCAAATTGGAAATTAACTTTCCTGGTCGGCCTAAGGTCGGAAAAATCAGTCTATCAGCCCTAATTGACAAGTATATAAACTACATTTTTCTCTCTCATTTGGATGAGGAGGATATGTGTACAAAAGTGTGGAAATTATACTCAAGCATTCAAGCATTCAAGCATTCCTTCAAGCAATTGATCATTTCAAGTCTCCATTCAAGGCTAAGTGTTGCATTCAAGACAAGGATTCAACCATTGAAGAGGAGATCACATACTACATGCTACATACAACATACAACATACAACATCTAAACCTTCGCACATAAGGATACAAACATCCTTAGAACAAGGTATTAGTACTTGTTTTACAGTCATTTACATTTACAGCTCTTGCTCATTTCTTGGTTAATTCCAAAACTGGGGTTTGACCTAAAGGCAAACCCCTAATCCCTAACCCCCCAATCGTCTTCGCTTTTCTATGTGTAGGTTGCAGGTACGCGACTGAAATTGAAGATTTGGAATCCTTGTGCAGAGACGAACAGATCCCCCTTTGTTTCGCGGATTTTTCAGAGGACCGTGGCACCGAGTGCCATCGTCCCGACAACTTTTGCTCAAATTTGCAGGACAGCGCCGTATCGACATTTTACTACTAATTCTAGGTCCGCAGCTTCATCCTATAACCCGAACTCAGTTTATAAGCGAATCTTTATGACTTTCTATGCATTCCTAGCTTAATTTCCTTAACAACATTCTTTACAAAAGAGGGTAGCCTTGCTTTCCTAACCCTTGAAATTCATTTAGCATCCAATCTTACATTGTGTGGGATTGGATCTTATGAGTTTCAACCCCTCTTTTGAATGTAAATTCTCTCCCCTAAGTGAAAAACCATCGAATCCTAGCAAACCTCCCTTCTCTCTCCTCGGAGTCAGAAGAGGGGAGAGCAACTAGGGTTCGATCGCGATTTTCCGCTTTACATTTTGGTGAACCCGACGTGAACATCCTTTCTGATTTTTCATGCTTAGATCTGAAAAAAAAAATTGATTACATTTCCATGTTTGATCTTTTGCAAAATTTTAGAGGTGATTGCATAAAAACCCTAAATTTTCTTTTTTGTAATTGAACCTGCGAAATGTCTAAATGTTAATGCCTGTTTCAGATCTGCCCTTCTATTACAAATTTTTAATTCATATTTGTGCTTTAATTCTGAAAATTAAGTGGTTAAGTGTCAAAACCCTAATTTTTGAAACCCTCTTGATTCAACCTTTGTCCGACAATTTCACTGATCAAAACATCTCCAAATCAGCTGTAACTTTGGATTCCGCAATAAAATCACAATATCTTTCATCCCTGAAAATTTGGAAAAAAGTTGCGAGGACCGTGGCGCCGAGCACCATCGTCCCCGACATTTTTTCCGAAATTTTGGGAGCGAGATCTTATTGTATTTTCCTGCTAAAATCCAGAATTTTGGCTGATTTTATCAATTTTAACACCTTCAAAATTACAGTCAAAGTTGGTCTTGTGATTGCTTGGATTAAGGCTTTTAAACATTTAAAAATCATTGAAATTGAAATTTTGTGTCAAAATTGTGTTCTTACTGTCCTAAATCTAAAAAGTGTGTTATCATTCATTAAAAATTTCAGTGCTTTATTCAAATTCTTGCATTTTGTGACTTTTGAAATTAAGTGCTTAATTACAACAACTTTGATTTCCGCTTTCAAAATTGAATTTTGCGTGAAATTGAGTCAATTTTTAATTTCAAAATTTACATTGCTCTGGATATTCCCTCTAAAATCACAAAATTCAAAATTTCAGTTTCCCTCTCTTTTCAAATTTTTGCATTTTTCGACAATCTTGGTAGGGTTCAATTTTGAGATTACAACTTTAATTTGGCCTATCTACAGATCATAAAATCACTCAATTTTTTCAGATTAGCTCTAAAATCATCATACCTTTCATCCCTGCAAATTTCGAAAAAAGTTGCAAGGACCGTGTTGCACTCCGGGCGCCATGGTCTCGGGCATTTTTTTCGAAATTTCGGGAGACTGTTGTGATTGCATTTAACAGCTTAAATCCAGAAGATTGGCTGATTTTACTGAAAATTGCTACCTCTAAATTCAAAATCTTCTCTCTCTTTCTAGTGCATGAGTTTTACAACAATAAGCCCTACTTACACTATTCCTGTTAGACGAAGCCATAGAATTAAGTCTTTCCAAGGTTTAACTACTGAGGAGATGGAACCTAATTTGAATAGCCTTTTTAACAAGGACATGGGTAATTCCTCTAATCCTCCTAATGATGAAGAAGCTCTCCATGAGGTTTCTGAAGAACAACTTTCGAAATTGGATAACCAATTTGATGATTTTCGACAATGGATGTCTCAAGAATACCCTGATAGTCAAGCTCTTCCTTTAATTGAGGGTCTAAAACGTATGCTTCAAAGTGATAAGAATGGAATTGATATTTTGCGTGGTATTGCACACATTGTGGATTCGAATGTGATGCCTATGAAGAGTTGTGCTGAAAATTTGGGTTATACACAACCTCCTACACAAGTCAATCATTCTATTCCTTTGATGACTTCTATTGCTAGCATACCTACCTTTACATCAAACATAATGGCTACTTCTACACAAGATATTCCCCCTATGATCACCAGTCATGGGGGCAATCCCTCTTCTTCAATTAACCCTCTTCCTTCATTCAATCCGATTTCTTCATTCGTCCCTTCAATGAGTGTTCCTATTACATCTCCACAAATGAACATGACGCAAGGGGGCAATTCATTTAATCATTCCATTCCTCCTTGTAGTGTTCCTCCTGTCAATCATCTCCTATGACTAATTATCATAGGGTCCCACCACCTTACTCTCTACCTTCTTTCAATAACATAACACCTCCATCTCAATCTAACACAGCCAATATGAACTCTTCGACCGAAGCGACCATTAACAATCTTGCACAAACTGTCTCTTCTTTACAACAACAAATTGCCTCTATGAATCAATCTAAGTTTAGTGTGCCCACATTTGACGTTGCGAGCCCACTTTCTCTTGACATTGTTCGAGCTATCCCTCCTAAACATGTTGAAATCCCGCATTTGGAACTTTATAATGGTAAAGGAGATCCTCTAACACATGTTAAAACTTTTCAAACAATTTGTACCGATTTTGCTTATGACCAAAGGTTGCTTGCAAAACTATTCACTAGAACATTAAGAGACAAAGCCCTACAATGGTATTGCTCGTTGCCTTCTTATTCTATTACTTCTTTCGAACAACTTGCAAATGCTTTCATTCAACAATTTCAAAACAATATAAGTCCTAAAGTTACTTTGATTGATTTAATGCATTGTAAACAAGGTGTTAAAGAAAAAGTGACTGATTTCATTGGTAGATATAAGCATTTGTATGCTCAAATTTCTTTTCTAGTGCCTGACAATGATATTCAAAGAATCTTTATTTCTAATTTACAAAAAGATATTCGAGACAAACTTCTGTTTTCTGAGTTTACTTCTTTCCAACAGTTGTGTGCAACTCTTCACAATTATCAACTGACTGTGAGTCAAATGGAACAATCACATCCTATGGCTCTGAGTGATAAGGGTGATAGCAGTCAACAACCATTTGGGAAGTTTAAACCGAACAGAGATTCCATCAAATTCAATGAAAACATCATCAACAACAATGTGAATGTAGCATCAGGTGTGCCTCCTATTTCTAAATTTTTCAAGAAAGAAAGAAAGTATACTCCTTTGAATGAATCATTGCATAATATTATGAATAAGTTATTGGAACAAAATGTACTTACTCTTCCTCCTATAAGACAAATTGATCCTGCAAAGATTACTTCACCTTATTTTGATAACAAAGCTTTTTGTCAATTTCATCGTCAGCCTGGGCATGATACTGAAAAATGTTTTTCTTTAAAGGGTAAAATTCAAGATTTGATTGATAACAATACTATCTCTATTTCTGGAGTGAATAATAAAGGCAACACATCTGTAGCTCCTCCTAACCAAAATCTTCAGATTTTCACTGATCCATTGCCTTCTCATACCTCTATTGCAATTGAGGCTAATGATTCCTCTCTCTCATCTGATGGTCTTGTGTCTATGACTCCGAATGTGATTAACTTTGTAGAGCAGCAAGAAATCCCTAAAGAACCTTCTATCACATTTGATTCCAGTGAAACCATTAGGGCACCTGATGGTCCTTTATACATAGCTGCAAAAGTTAAGAATACACCTTGCCGTGGAGTGCTTATTGATCCTTCGTGCATGGTTAATGTTATTACTGAAGAATTTCTTTTTACTTTGCAATTGAATCAAGTGATATATGACAAAACAGATGTGATTGTGAAATTATTTGATGCATTTTCTTCTCCTGCAATTGGTTCTATTACATTGCCTATTGAGGTCCATAACAAATCTCTTAATGTGAACTTTTCTATTATTCCATCTTCCGAACAATTTCGTGTGAAGCTTGGCTATCCTTGGCTATCTTCCATGAAAGCTATTGCTTCTCCTATTCATAAGTGTTTGAAATTTCCCCATAATGGTGAAGTTGTTACTGTCAATCATAGTCTCTTTAAACCAGCTGAAAGAACCTCTAGTGTTCCTATTGATTACTTTTGGCCTAAACAATTCCAATCTCTTCCTCCGCGAAGTGATCATCTTTTCAAATCTTATCAAAAGTGGAAAACAGATATGATCCTATCTCTAAGTGAACCTAGAGCACCTAAACTTGATATTCCTATCATTCTTGAGAAGGAAGTTCTTCCTTTGAAAGATAAAACTAATGTCTTTCCTCAAGAAGATTCTCAACCCATCCCTATGGATGTGACTATGTCTATACCTAATAAACTTCCTAAGAGTAGACCTATACCTCCTCGTCATGATGGACTTGGTCTTCTCCCTAAACCAAAAATTCCTCCTTTATATGGAGCAGTTCCTCCTCCTTCTTTTTATACAGAGAAGAGACCTTCTTCTTCTCCTATTATCCAGCCTAAGAGACCACAACCTAAACACTCAAGTGCTAAGGATGAGAACATTCCTCCTCCTCAGTCTTCTCCACTTCTTACTAAGACTAGACGAAATCGTTCTGCACATGAACGTCGGCGAAAGCGTCGTCTTAGAGCTCAAACTTTACAATCTCCAAAAACACCTTCAACAAGCATTATTCCATTTTCTCCTCAGCCGGACATTGAGCCTAAATCTCCTAAACATAAGATGCATGATGGTCTTGATCCGGTGCGAGTTAAAGATCCTATTTTTATAAATCTTGATGATGATATAGATGAAAATGTTATTCATGATGAAAATGTTACTCCTCTTGCTTCTGATAGTGAATATGAACTTGTTGATGTTGATAACCATTTATCTAATGAATTTTCTAAAGCACTTATCCTAGCTCCTAGACAAGAACAATGTGGCTCGGAACATGAACATAGCCCTTGTTGGGATCTTGTGATAGCTCCATCTGCTGTGTTGGATGTTCCTCCTCTAGCGTGTTCCCTGCCTTCCCGAAACATTGATCAGCAAGATCGGGGGGTAGATGATGTGCTAGACTAGTTACATTAGCATAGCAGATTCTCTCCTCCTCTCTTTTGTTACTTCTTCTATATGTTATTCTCATTCTTCTATTTGTTGTCCTTGGTGTTGTCTACTTGAGGACGATGCAAAGTATTGAGATCTCTCGATCTCTCTCATGTTGACTCAAAAGACACATGTGTTCCCTTCTTCTAGGTGACCTTCCTTGATTGGGGAATGAAGAACAATTATGCATACATACATATGATATATATACATGACTTATCATACAGCATACTGACCCCGAGGAAAGCGAAGTCACCTTGTGCTTTGTGTTTTGTGTCTATTATCCTTGGGCTTATCTCACACTTGGGGGCTAAATCCTTGCGATAACATGCTCCTTTCCTTTCTCATTCTTATATGTATCACTACCTTAAAGCAATCACCCCCAGTGAGGCTTGTGCGATCGCTTTAACGTAGGGGGGCATACATCCCATTCATATCTTTTCAAGATACTTGAAAATTTCTTGGCAAATTTAGCCTTGCCTTGAAAATTTTTGATATCTTTCTTGCATGACTCATAGTGAGGGAGCCTTACTACTGATAGTCATGGTTCTTCCTCGTGATCTTCCCTTTTACTTTGTCAATCGAAGTCGTAAGATCCTTAGTCCACTGGGGGCTTGGTGTATCTTGCCTCCTTGACGTGGTGAAAGTCTTTCAATGTTGTTTCCTTGTACTTTACCGGAAGTATGAGCATACATACTCCCGCTAAAGTGGGGGCTAAATGTAGCGTCCTAAAATTGCGACACTTGCAATTTCGACTGCATTTCGGTCTTCACGATGGTGACGCAACACGCAACCTGAATGGAGACCCTGAAACTTGCTCACGACACTGAAAACTGCATTTTTCAAGCACCCTGGCCTGAACCTCCTTGCACCCTGCTGTCCCGCGAGGTGGGACCAGAGCGCCCAGTGCCCTGGTCCTTCAGGACCAGGGCGCCTCTCCTAAGGGGTCTCGGGTCTTTTTGTTTGCAAATTGGAAATTAACTTTCCTGGTCAGCCTAAGGTCGGGAAAATTAGTCTATCAGCCCTAATTGACAAGTATATAAACTACATTTTTCTCTCTCATTTGGATGAGGAGGATATGTGTACAAAAGTGTGGAAATTATACTCAAGCATTCAAGCATTCAAGCATTCCTTCAAGCAATTGATCATTTCAAGTCTCCATTCAAGGCTAAGTGTTGCATTCAAGACAAGGATTCAACCATTGAAGAGGAGATCACATACTACATGCTACATACAACATACAACATACAACATCTAAACCTTCACACATAAGGATACAAACATCCTTAGAACAAGGTATTAGTACTTGTTTTACAGTCATTTACATTTACAGCTCTTGCTCATTTCTTGGTTAATTCCAAAACTGGGGTTTGACCTAAAGGCAAACCCCTAATCCCTAACCCCCCAATCGTCTTCACTTTTCTGTGTGTAGGTTGCAGGTACGTGGCTGAAATTGAAGATCTGGAATCCTTGTGCAGAGACGAACAGATCCCCCTTCGTTTCGCGGATTTTTCGGAGGACCGTGGCGCCGGGCGCCATCGTCCTAACAACTTTTTCTCAAATTTGCAGGACAACACCGTATCGACATTTTACTACTAATTCCAGGTCCTCAGCTTCATCCTATAACCCGAACTCAGTTTATAAGCGAATCTTTATGACTTTCTATGCATTCCTAGCTTAATTTCCTTAACAACATTCTTTACAAAAGAGGGTAGCCTTGCTTTCCTAACCCTTGAAATTCATTTAGCATCCAATCTTACATTGTGTGGGATTGGATCTTATGAGTTTCAACCCCTCTTTTGAATGTAAAGTCTCTCCCCTAAGTGAAAAACCATCGAATCCTAACGAACCTCCCTTCTCTCTCCTCGGAGTCGGAAGAGGGGAGAGCAACTAGGGTTCGATCACGATTTTCCGCTTTATAGAGCTCTCGATTGTTAATTGGCATTGTTGCTTCTTTCAGATCAAGAGAAGTGTTCTTCCTCAAATTTAGCCATGTTCTCCTTGCATATTCTTTGTGTACCTTGGTTTGGGGGTTATCGGTTGCCTTAAAGTCAACCATTGCCTCATCCTTTCCAAAACTTTTTCTGTAAAAATTTCGATGCCCAACTCTTCTTTGTTCGACCATCTAATAGGAGTGAGCGGTCTTCGATCAATTCCCTTCTCTTTGAATGTAGGGTCAAGTAGTTTACCATCATCTCTCAGTTCTTTAGGGATATTTGTTTCAATCTCAAAATTCTTGATTTAGGGCATGAACAACCTATAATATCCCTTTTCTCTCATTTCAAAACTATCTTGGAAGTTGACCCAAAAATCTTGCAATGCAGGCTTATGTCCTTCATATGATTTTGGCATCATTTACTTCAATTTTGCATGGGGATTATAGCACTCGCGAGCATAATCAAACTCCTCTAAACTCAAATCTTGTAAGTCTTGCTTGGTTGCCTTTGTTGCTTGAATGTTTGGATATGTATAATGCTCGAGGGAAACATGAAAGGTGATTCTGGTCTTGTGCTTGAGTGTCGGTAATGCTTGCAAACCTTCCAATTGCCTAGCATACTCCAAAATGATTATTCTGTTCCTACAATATCTAGGTACGAGGAATGGGTTACCTATGAAACTGCTAACCCAAATGTAAGTAGATTGTTGGTTTTGCAAGAACCATCACCCCCACATTTTAATCAATTGCATGGCTTCAACGGTTAGACTATATCATACATCTCTTGTTAATTTTATTATTGCAACATAAATAAATGCATCATTTATCCTTTTGAAATGTAATTTAGCTTGAGAGAGAGGTAGCTGAGTATAATACTCACATACCTTTTTTTGTCCCTGCTCTTCTCCTAGCTTTCCCTTAGTCCTTAACCCTGGAAATTTACCATCTCAGGCGACCACTGATACCACATAATAAGTCATGAAGAAATTCTTTGTCTACTGGACTATAGTCATTTGATTGTGAATATTGTCAGAAATAATCTACGACTAACTGAAATAATCCTTTCCAATCAAAACTATGGTCATATGGTGAAACATCCATGTGTGAAAGTGTCTACAACCTACCTTCCCAAAGGCTCTTCTTAGCATAATAATGAGGTCTATTTAGGGCTCTTGAAAGTATGCCCTCAGAATATTTGTTGCTTTGAGGCCGGTTTTCCTTGGCTCTGATAGCCATGCTTCATTAATATGCCTTTTGTAGTTAGAAGTTCTCTTTATAAACAAGGAACAACCTGTTCTTCTATTATCACTAATGTTAGGATTCCCAAAGATACTGAGAGGGGGGTGATTCAGTAGCTGACCGGTATGTATATTTTCTTAACTTATAACATGAAAAGCATATTAAAATTGTGTACTGGTAAACCAAAAATAATGCAGCAAATAAGAATAACAACCACAACATGAAAAGCACACCATAATACAATGTTTTAATGAGGAAACCCAGTGTGGTAAAAACCTCGGTGGGATTTGTGACCCACAATATTCACTTGCTGGCCAATAAGAGAATATTACTTCTACAATAGGGGCCTGCACATGCAGGAAGGCCAAGTGCCTAGAGCTCAATGCTCAATTACAAAAGAAGTCACACTGACTTACAAAAATGGATTATACTAATCCAATGTCTTGTACTACTTTAGATTAGCATATGCTATGCCAGATTCAATACCCGTTTAAGCTCTGCTACATACATAAACTCTTATCTAATCATTCGCATAATAGGTTTGCTACCTTCTATTCATATTTTGCATCCTACCTCTTTTTTAAAATGATCTACAATGATCTCATACAAATATGAGTCATGTTACAATCTGCCATGTCCGCTTACAAAATATTTTACAATTAATTACAAAATATATTAACACAAAATTCTTGTCAGCCAGGGTGTCGGTATTCTTCCTTTTCACTATCAGTGTCGGTGTCGGTGTCTTCTTGCCAGTATCATATGATTGTAAGGTTGTCATCAATGACAATACCTTCAATCACCTACAATTTCTCATTGGAGTGTGCATTTGCCAACGATCTCCCCCTTTGGCATTGATGGCAACACTCATGAGAAAAATTCAAGAATGTATCCAAAAATCTTTGCCAAAAAGTTGTATGTCCAACAATGTATGCTCCCCCTGAGCAGATAATCTCTACTTCCTTTTGACCATTTTTCTCATCACACTACTCCCCCTTTGACAACAATGACAAAGGTTGTCATTTGCTGTCAGTGGAGTCCTACCTGGATTCTTGTAACCGATGGGTTACAATCTGAAAGATATTGGTCAAAATCAAATTTATACCATTACTAAATGTTTTGTTTTCTTTTATTGCCTCTTGTGTTCTCTGCACTGTACCAGTGAGTATGTGCATTTTCTCTTCCAATGTCTTCAGTCCAGGAACCAGAGCCTCAGATATTTCTTTTCTCAAAGAAATGAGGTATTCTAGTCTTGGACCAAGTTTGCATTTCAAGTCCTTTGCTTTA
Organism: Cryptomeria japonica; assembly: GCF_030272615.1. NCBI lineage: Eukaryota > Viridiplantae > Streptophyta > Pinopsida > Cupressales > Cupressaceae > Cryptomeria > Cryptomeria japonica. The sequence continues at coordinate 537,129,023 of NC_081414.1, read as the reverse complement.
TCCTTTATTCTCTATTTGTCATTCTCTAACTTCTTGATTTTCTCTTTTTTCTTTGCAATCTTCTTCTCTATCTACAAAAATGGGTTCAATGTACCTATCAGATTGTCAACAATATTGTTTAACTTATCTTGTGCTTTGTTGATTTCCTTGTCTAGATCCTCTGTTAGAATATTCATTTTACAAGTGTCTCTATACAATTTCTTGAAGTCAAGAATTATCTCTCCAAGTTCTGGTAATAATGTTTCCATTTTCTCTTTGTTCTTCTTCACAATTTCCTCAAAGAAATTCTCTTTTTCTTTAATCATTCTTTCCTTAAATGTATCCTCATTTATTTGATCAATAGTCAATATGTTGTCGGTGATGAACTTAGACAATGTGTCTAGTTGACCTAAAGAATATTTGTTATCTATAATACACTTTGGTGCTATGAGTTTAAGAATGGGAATTGTGTCATCAATAGCCTTATAGGCTTGTGCATTGCACTCAATGATCTTCTTTATTGAATCCAATAAGACCTCTGTTACATTTGTAGGTTTGAATTCTGCCATAGATGTACCAGATGTTTGTCCAACTATCTTTACAATAGCCATGCTACCGGTGGTGGTAATCACCTTGCTTGATTCGACCTCTGGTAGGTCAGTCTGTGTTTGCATTTCTACAGACAAAGGTCTAGGCTTTCAGTTTAGGCTGGTGGCACTATCTCTGTCTAAACATGTGCTTCAACCTGTACCTGTTTCAGTTTCTCTATCTGTGTCTCAGAATGTTTCTTTGAGCTTTCAACTATGGGTTTCTCAGATGTAGTCTCATTTTGTACTTTCGGTTTCTCTGTTTGTACCTTTGTACTTTTCTTGGCTGGTTCTTTGATGGTTTTTCAGTTGTATCTACCGGTTCTTAGTGGTATCCACTGTCGATTGCTCTGTAGGTGTGGGTTTTTCAATGCTTATCTCAACCTCTACAGCTGGTGACTCAATAGTCACATATGTCCTCTTGTCCTCAGCGGTTTCTCTATCCACCACAACATTTACTTCTTGAGTATCAATATTTACAGTATAAAAAACTTCAGACTCGGGATTAGTATCCTCAAGTGGAGTCTCCATACTCTCAGTGGTCGGTTGATTGTTAGTAGTATCTACTGATGGAGTATCTGAATGAGGTGGGGGCACATTATCAGTTATTTTAAGGCTTGGAGGTCCACCTACCTTACCTTTCCTCTTATCTTTTTCCTTTTGATATACTTTAATATTCTTTGGTCTGAGTAATTCTTCTTGTTTTTCTTTTTCCACAAAGAATATATCCTATGCATCTGTTGTTTCCTCGGAGACTTCATTTACTCTTCCTCCCATCAATGCTACATGCTAGTGAGTAGTAAAGAGTAATGTCTAGTTTGCTTCACTCATAAGTTTATCAATTTCATCAGTTGAGTTGACTGGATGTACTACCAGTAGTTTTCAATCTTAATTTTCTTGTCCAGCTCAATGATTGCTATCTTTCTAGCTTCTAATCTCCTATATAGATCATTTGGTATTTCATCAACAACTTCCATCAAAAATTTCTTATAAATATCTAAGTGTAAGATTACACTATTCTCTATGCTTTCCTTATCATCAGCTGATAGTGTATTGTATATTTTGTTTATGTTCTTCAGCTTACCATCCTCTATGATTTCACTCAAGAGTTTATCCAATGGAGCAATATTTTGTTTTACCTTCTTTTTCTTAGGTGTCATTTTCTTTACCAGAGGCCTAACTGTCTGTTGTTTTTGCCTTGTTTTCCTGGGTGTAGGTGAGGGTACCAGTGAGGGTTTTCTTTACCTTTCTACCCTTTTAAGTACGGCTAGCATATCACTCTCAGAGGAGGTTCCAACTGGTGAAAGATGAGATTCCAGTGGAAGTCCGTCCAACTCACTTTCCTTTATACCAATTTGCTTCAAAACATCTTCTTTAATTGCTTTAGCCTATCGGGTTCCTTTCTTTACTATTGCTTCAACTTTCTTAACCCTTTTCCTAGACTGAATTCCACTTTCTATTGTTTCAGCATTTCCAAAAACTTTCTCAGTAGGTTCTTTGGGTGCTTCAAGAAGTGCTTTTGCATAAGTTTCAATAATATTGTCATTGGTTTCATAGCCCATTTCAGTTACCCAGATAGTTCTAGGGACAACCGCCTCCATCCAGATTTCATCTTTCTTGATTACAAAATGGATTTCTTTCTGATATTTGTCCACAATAGCTTGTCACAGTTTTACTCTTCTTTTCATTTGAGCCTTTAATGCTTGAAAATGTTCATTTAAGTTATTCTCTGGGTTTTCTCCCATGTTGCTTAATAGATCCAATAGTTGTTTTCCTACCAGAATGTCAAAACCAAAATCTTTTGGACCAATACCAAGTACTTGTTTAGTTATGTACAACATTAGACAAACAAGCAAATTTCCAAATCTGAATGTTCCTTTCTTATCTCCTTTAATCTTTCCAAGATTGTCTATCAATTCATCTTTGAGCCATTCACATACATCTATTCTTGCATTGTTGTTGACCATGTCATAAGCACTCTTAATACATAGGCTAGAAACTGAGTTCAACCTATTTGCATGTGCAACTTTATAACCTAAGATCATACTGATAAATCTCACATTTATGTCCTTTACATGATTTACCCTTAGAGACCTTTTGTCGAATGTTGCACCAATTAAATCCATCACTATGTCATTTGAGACTCTCTTCATTTTGTCAGGTCTACTACCGGTGGAAGGTAACCCTGTTACAACTTTTACTGCTTCTTTTTTGATTTTATGAATTGAATCTAACCAGAAAAATTCACTATGCACTCGGCTTAACACAATCCTTATAATATCCTTGGGAAAATCCGGGACACTAAGGATTTCAGTAAAACCTAGGATTTCCACTATTTTATGTTCAGGCTTGACATTTCCAGACTCATCACAAATCACAGTCCTATACATATTCTTGATCTCATCATCACCTAATTCCTCAATATGACAATGTATTTATATCCTAGGGTCTTCAGCATATACTACTCCCTGAGAAATTTGAGAAAATACACCTATGCTAATCTTTCTTTGCAGTTTCGGTAACCAATTTGAAAACAGGTCTAGGGCACTTAGTAACCTCAACAATAGTAGGGTTTGCAATAAATTATGGAGTGGATGAAGATGCCATGATTATAAATACCTCAATCTACTTTTAGGATGAATTCTTTGATGGATTGCTTCACTTCTTCACTTAGAATGCCTTCGCTCAGGAATTTTTGCACTCTCAAAGATCTAAATGCTTGGTGAATGAAAAAGGAGCCAAAACACTTGCTTTATAATATTATTTTCTCCAACTACCACATTTAATCCTCGTCAGTTAAGTCTTAACTTAACTCATCTGCCGGTACAGAAGTAATTTCAACTTCTCACCATCAATCGAGGGATAATAGCATGTTTTTTATTTTGTTGCTAAACCCCCAAGGGATTTTCCTTCAGTTAGATGAAGAGTCTCTAGTCGATGGAGTGATACTCTATTTTACCAGTGGAGGGGTATTCCCTTCAACATTTTGATCTAACTTTCTGATCCATTGTTTTGATAATTCTTGCTTTACTTCTTCAACTTTTTCTTTACCTTTCAAACTAGGACCTTTGTTATTTGCCGGTGGGGACTTGCTTCTACAAAATTTTGCAATATGTCCAATTTTGTTACAAGCATAACAAGTCACATTGTTCTTCTGAATAGCTTTCTCATATCCTATGTGGGTATGTGTTCTACATTGATTAGATAAGTGTCCAAATCTTCCACAAACATAACATCTTACATTCATTCTGCAATTTTCTGAATTATGACCAACTTTGTTGCATTTAGAACATTGACTGGTGGGTGTATTAGTGTTCTAATAATTTCTAGATCTACACTGATTTTCTCTATGACCATACTTGTTACAATTAAAGCATTTCCCATTAAATTTGTAAGCATTAGGTTGTCTTACCAGTTTGCTATGATCATGATTATTTGCAGTAACAGAGCTCTCACTAGTTTCAAAGCCAAGTCCATTTGTATCACCATTAGGTTTTTGATTCTTCAGCATGTCACCAAGTTCTTCTAAACTTTTCTTAAATTTCTCCTTCTGTTTATTTGCAGTAGTTAGTTCATTCTCCAATATTCCTTTCTATCTTATGAGTTCAGTTCTATCATTTTGTGTGTGCATCAAATCTATCTTCAACACATCATTTTCATGACTAAGTTTTGTGTTTTCATTTCCAACATCATTTAGTCTTCTAACCAAGTCTTCTTCATTCTTCTTTCTATCTTCAATTTCTTTACAAAATCTCATAGTCATATCTTGCATCTCATTTTTTGTTGTACTGATTTCTTGTCTTACCTTGTTAACCAGATCATTAAGAGTTTCCTTTTCATCTTCCTCATTCTGCATCTTTTCACAAAGTTCTCTTCTTTTATTCCTTACTATAGTGTAATTTTCTTGAAGTGCTTGAATGATATCCTAAGCAGCCTTCAGATCATCTTCAAGTTTGATATTCTTCACCTTTTCTGCATCATACTCTGAAAGAGTTGTTTCCAATTGCTTTCTCAAGTTTTCCATCTCTACCGATGACAAGATCTTTCTCAAGTTGTCCAATTATTAGGATTCCCAAAGATACTAAGAGGGGAGGGTGAATCAGTATCTGACCGGTATGTATATTTTCTTAACTTATAACATGAAAAGCATATTAAAACTATGTACCAGTAAACCAGAAATAATGCAGCAAATAAGAATAACAACCACAACATAAAAAGCACACCATAACACAATGTTTTAACAAGGAAACCCAGTGTGGGAAAAACCTCAGTGGGATTTGTGAGCCACAATATTCACTCACTGGCCAATAAGAGAATATTACTGCTACAATAGGGGCCTACACATGCAGGAAGGCCAAGTGCCTAGAGCTCACTGCTCAATTACAAAAGAAGTCACACTAACTTACAAAAATGGATTATACTAATCCAATGTCTTGTACTGCTTTAGATTAGCATCTGCTATGCTAGATTCAGTACTGGTTTAAGCTCTGCTACATACATAAACTCTTATCTAATCATTCGCATAATAGGTTTGCTACCTTCTATTCATATTTTGCATCCTACCTCTTTTTTAAAATGATCTACAATGATCTCATACATATATGAGTCATATTATAATCCACCATGTCAGCTTACAAAAGATTTTACAATCAATTACAAAATATATTAACACAAAATTCCTATCAGCCAAGGTGTCGGTATTCTTCCTTTTTGCTATCGGTGTTCTGTGTGTCGGTGTAGTGTATGTCGATGTCAGTGTCAGTGTCGGTGTCTTCCTGCCGGTATCATATGATTGTAAGGTTTCCATCAATGACAATACCTTTAATCACCTACAATTTCTCATTGGAGTGTGTATTTTCCAACAACTAATACCTTTTCCTATACTGGTATTCCAAAAGTCATTGCTATCATATCCGAGGAAAGGTCCACAATTACATTTCCATCAGCGTCCACATGTTGTCTTGTTTTTGGTTGATAATATTTTACAATAGTTAGAATGAGCTCAGGTGACTACATCACCTAAGGAAAAATGGTTGCTTCTACCAAGCTCGATCTTTTGATTCTTCTATATGGGGCTTCTAATGCTTCAGCTTGCAATTGAGCTTCAATATCCTCTAGCTCTATATGGCCAATTTTTGTATATGTTACCCATTATACTTCATCTTCCAACTGGGATGCCAGAGTTTGTCCTTGATAGTGGTACTTCATTGTTACAGGCTTCTTATCCAATTTTACCTCCTCTTTGGTCTTCTTATTGCTTGGGGATGGGTCAATAAATCTCCTTTATCCTGCAAGAAGAAATCCACAATTAGCTACTATATCATATTATAAAATCATCACATACTCCGAAACTCCGGGTTTTCAGGGTAAAAAAACCTTTAGAAAAGTTAATTTCATGACTCCAGGGTTCCAGAGTTCTGAGTTAAGAAAAGCTTGAAAACAACTAACTTCAAAACTTTAGGGTTTCGTAGTTTCAGATTGGGTGAAAACACTTCTAAGGATCAACTTCAAAACTCTGAAGTTTTGGGGTTCAGAGGTGGGTAAGACTGCCTAAAACACCAACTCCAGGATTCTAGGGTTCTGAAATCTCAAAACAAGGTAAATCTCTCAAGGACAAATTTTTGGAACTCCAGGGTTTCGAAGTTCCAAGGTGGGAAAGACCAAAAAAAATTGAACAGAGCTCAAAGGTTCAGGATTTCGAAGTTTCGGGATCTTGAGATGAGTGAAAAATTCTCATTCGATCACTTCAGAACTTTGAGGTTTTGGGGTTCCGAGGTGGGTAAGTGGGGCAAAATTGAGGTGTCTCAGGATTTTGGGGTTCCAAGATCCTGAGGTGCAGATATTAGGGTTCCGCAAAATAAAAAAGGCCCAAAATTTATTGAAAACATGCAAATCTAATCTTACCCTAGCTGAAAAAAACATGAAAGAAGAAAAAATAAAAAAAAACACAATAGAGGAAACCAACCTGGAAAGTCAGTAAGACAGAAGACACAAATTAGGGAGGAGGTGAAATGCACAGGAGGAAGTGCTCAAATTTCGTAAAAATAGTTTGCACAAATGAATGAAAATCACCCATTTCAGCCTATTTATACCTCCTCCTTCATGACCGTACGACCTCACTAAAAATGACCTTGGGATTTCGGGGTTCTGGGATACCGAGACAAAAACATAGAGAAGCCTGGAATGCCAAGGTTCTGAGGTTATGAGGCTATGAGAAAAACACCAAAGCATACCACAGGACTCCAGGGTTCTAGGGTTCCGAGGCAGGACACAAAAGCACACTTCGGGACTCGAAGAATCTGGAGTTCTGAAGCAGAATACAAAACAAGCCCAGGATTTCAGGACTCCGAAATTCCAAAACATGAAGAGCTCGGGGTTCTAGAGTTCCAAGATTCTGAGGCTTCAACAACAATGAACCACAAGACTTCGAAACTTCGGGATTCCAAAGTTCTAGGATCTTGAAGTGAAAAAGAAATGAGGACCTCGGGACTTCAGGGTTCTCGAGTTTCGGGATCTTGACAGAGAACAAGAGAACAGAATGACAAAGAAAACATTTTAGAACGCCAAGATTTCGGGGTTTCGAATGAGAACAAAAACAAAGATCAACTCGGGACTCCAGGATTCCGGGGCAAAAACAAAAAGAAGAAAGATAACAAAAAGAAAAAAAAGGGGGACTAACATTTTGAAATCAAAGATAATGATTGGGTGGGTATGCAAGGCATAACAGGTGTGTTGGCATTTAGTTGGATATTGTCTTGACATTCTACTCTCATGTTTTGGAGGTCCAAAAGCTGTGATTTATAAGTCCATGCAATGATGATAATGATTGTCTGATAGAGTTTGCAGAGCTTTGCATTGCTCCGCATTTTCAATTCTCCTATTGTGTCTTTGGATTTATGTTATTCATGCATGTATCTCTATTATTCTTATTCGGCACATCTTGTTATGCTCTAGAATTGTGATCTTGTCCATGTTCATTCTTGGTCTGGTTGACCCTGGATGTTCTATATTTTGTTTTGGTGATTGCAATGTTTGGATAATGTGTTGTTGCTTTGTGGTGTGGTGCACTTCTCATTCCTTTACACCATAGTAATGCTTAGTGAAGACCTATTTTGAATTATGTTTTATTATCTCCTTGGCTGACTTGGAAATCTATTTTGGGGATCACTATATAAGGAATGATTGTAATGTAATATCATAAGGAAGGAATTTCATAGAAGAAAGTTGATTGTAAAAGGAAGATCTATCTATGGTGATGTAGAGGTGTTGATCAATGTGGTTGTTTGCTTATGTTGTTTGGTATCAGTGGCAGTGAGCCTAAGGTTTCTTTCAGCATTGAAGTTGTGTGGTAGTTGTGCCTTTGTGGTGGATTCTTTCTTTCTTCCTTCAAGAAGTGAGACCTCTTTCTTTTTCTGGCGGTTTTAGCCAAGCAGTGAACCCACTTGCAGTGTGCAATTCTGGTAGTGAGCCATCTTTGTAAAAATCACCTTAATTGGTGCTACCCTAACATGTGTTTTCATATTGAGAACTAACATTCTTCATGGTTTTCCCTTCTTGGTTTTTCCATGCCATATCTAGTGTTTGATGTCTGTTTTCTTTCATGTTCTTATCTGTTCATGGTTAAGTAATTTGAGATTTAAGTTGTCATCAAAGTTTGGATGCAAGGGGGCAATGGACATCTTGATTTTCTCCTAGTAAGATAAATATAATTGTTGAAGCATGGGGATAAAATTAGATTGTTGAGTCGAGGAAGTTAGGGAAATCTGCAAATGTTGCATTTGTAAGTTTTGATCTTTAATTTCTTTATGCAATCTACTAACTTCTACTTCAAAGGCAACATTTTCTAGTTGGGACTTAGCCAACTCTTGATTCCTTATTTGCAAAGCAAACTCCACTATTTCCTTATTCCATTTCTTATACTCTATTGATGCTTGAGCATCTTTTAATTTCTTTTGGAGTTGGACCAACTGAACTTCTATCGATTCTTTAACAACCTTTCTCTTTCTATTTGGGACTTCATGTTAGTTATCTCTTTAGTAGTTGTCTTTGTTGGAATCAATGAATACCTCGAGGGGGGCTGAATTAATGTTTTGTAATTTACAAACATATTAAGTTGATTCTTAAACCATTGGATGCATAAGAATAAAAGTAAAATGCAGAAACATAAAGCAATCAACCACACAACCATAACACCAATATTTTTACGTGGAAACCTGGAAAGGGAAAAACTATGGTGGGATTTGAACCCACAATATTATTATACTATGGCCAGAAGTATGATAATATTACATAAGGGGAATGCACTTGCATTCAAGCACACTGCCTAGAGCTCACTACTCAAATACAAAAGGGATACATCTTGGAGGAAGGCTCACTACCTTACATGTGATTACAAATGATTACGATAATGAATGAACTGAACTATAGCATCTACATATGCCAAAAAGCAGTTCCGATTAGGTTCAAATTAACTTTTGCAACTGTTTTGTCACTCTACTTTGTTTTCCTGTAGTGTCATTCACCGGAGTACCGAAATCTTCAATTACATTCACCAACCTTCACAAATTCGCTCATTAAGACTTCTCATGCTTATTTCATCTATCAAAATGTTCAGCTAAATTGATCTTATATATGTGCACCAACAAAATGAATCATTTACCAAGTCGGCTTCCAAAAACCACATGAAACATGTATCACCAAGTTGGCTCAATCTGCCCATAAATCCATATGTGGACCTAAACAAAATGATAAAAATCTTCATACAAGTCGACCCAATCTCCCTGAACATGAAACCAATCACCAAAATCAACCCTAAGATTTTGCAGCACGCGTTACACCAAAATAGCTATGTTCTAACTAAATTACCAAATACCATACCTTTAATATTACTCATGAATCAACACCAAATATCAGGATTACAGAATAATTTACCTTGAACCTTGAATCATTTTCCTTAATCATTGCAACCAAATTGTACACTCAAAATCAAGATGCACACTATACACATGTTCTACCGGTTATTATGCTCTGCCTTTCAGACTTATGCCTTATGAACAATATAACTTTTGGTAAATCAAATCTTTATACACTAGATATGATTCCAGGATTGGGTTTCCATCAATGACAACTCCTAAGCATCTCTCATGCATCAATCTTCACCGTAACGGTGTCTCTTGCCAATAGTCTTCTCAATTTGCAGCCTTTGTATTACCTCTTGGTCCTTGGCTTGAGTTGTTGACTCAAACTTCTCTCTCTTTGTTTTCTTTTAGTGGAAATTGCAATTGTCACATTAATGAGTTTATTCTAAAGCTCTCTTTTCTCTACAATTTCCTCACAAAGGGCTTCTGATGATCTTTCTTCATGTTCCTTTCTTAAATCATTAATTTCTATATTTTTCTCTTATTTCAGCTTATCTCCTTTTGAACATGGCGTCCATATTTTGCAACTTTGTTTCTAACTTGGCTAGCTTTTTGCTTAGCTTAAAGGAAACTATAAGTAACCAATTTTTATATTTCTTCCATAAATTCAACTTTATCTTGGGGGTGGGTTGGTCTCATGTTAATTCCAATGGCATACATCATGTAATCCTCTTATTATATTTGTCCTTTTGGTTTGTTGACATTGGGATTCTTCGTCACAATCATAATGATCTGGTGATCTTCATTGAATACACTCTCAATTTTTTAAAGTGGTTGCCTGACCAACATCCTTTTCTTTTCTTTTCAATATTCTCATTGCTTAAGACTCTTTAGATACTTGTTCTTGATTAACCCACACACTTGGAGAATCAATATACTATCCTGCAAATGGAGTGTTTGGAGGCAAACTAAAAGGAAATTGAATAGTAAGGGCCTTCCTTTGCACTTTAGGTGAAGCAATTTTTAGGAAACTCAATGGCTTCAAGGAAAACTATGGGATGCTTTACAAAGTGACCGTTGTCCTCAAAGAATCAAAATTTTTATCTATGGGTCAAACAAAAGTCTTGTCAGGGAAAAAGGTGAGGTTGACACAACTTGCATAGAGGTATGAATCATTTTCATGGATGTGAATTGTGGGGCAGGGGTTTGTGTTGATACCTGAGTGATAACTATAACTGTAGGGGATTCTATACTAGTGTTAGATGAAGGTAAAACTTGTGATTTAGGTTTGGAGGTCTTAGAGACCTTGGTTAGTGACACATTTGCAAAAGATAACAATGGGGAAAAACCATGTGTGGCAGGGGAAACATCTACAAATCTTGAAACAAATATGGGTGTCAAACAACTGACCAAAGATTGAGATAAGGAAAAAGAGGGGGGAAAAAACTTACATGTGCTACAAAAACTATAGGAACTTGTGTCACAACAATCACCTCTTTTTCATCATCTTCAAAATATTTAGGATTGACCCTTCATCTCCTTTTCTTTCTATCTTGAACTGTTTCTATTGGAAAAGATTAAATTTTGGGTTTGTACTTTGAACCAATTTAGGTTTTTGAATGATAATTCTTGAACTTCCCCTGTCAGCTTCTACGGGTTTTGTAGGCATTTGCACTAGTGGAAGTCTGATGACTAGTCCATGTTCTGGTATTCTTTCTTCTTGTTCCTATTCAACCACAAGAACACTTCCTTCTCCTTTTGGATTATTAGATGATCTTGAATGCCCTTTTTTCCTTTTATATCAAAGGCATCATCCAGGTCATTATCTTTGATTTGGGAAGTCACATCTTTAATTTACTAACAGAAAATTCAGAAATTTGCTATTTTGTCTTCATTCCAATCTTGATCCCTCAAATGCTTCTTTAATCCTAGAGGTATTTTCCAAGAGGGTTTTTCACTATCTTTCATTGTATAGAAACCATGCCAAGAGGGCCTTTAATAGATAGGTATGAAAGATAATTCTACATAGGTTTGAGTGTTCAAGGTAATAGGATTGAACCTTTTCTCCTAGTATGGCCATAGTTAATGGATTTGAAAGAATGGCCTATCTCTCCAACAGTTATCTGGTTCATATTTCCAAGGATTGCAAACAATATTAAGTCCCAGGTGGATGATTTTATTTGTCAATAATAGCTCTTCTTTTCCTTTTCCTAGGGTAATTTCATCTCTATTAAGCGGGAGCTTGTATATCATAGTTTTACCCCTCCCTACCCCAATTTGATTGTTGACTATTGAGAGTTGTTGAAACAACTCTAGGACCAAGGTTTTTTATGTTACACAAGTAGGTAACCTAAAATTTTCCTCTAAAAACTCATCCATGTGAATTATGGTAAAATTAAGCCTGTAAAACTAGTCACAAGAGGGAGACCTCTCTTTCAACCACAACATTTTCTCTACAATGAGCCTTGCAAGGGGGTGATGGCAATTTTTAAGAATAGGGGAAAAAAATTGATCCGAGAAAATATAGTAATCATGTGTTGTGGATAGAACATGGGTCCACACATTCACTAGAAGTTTTTTCCCCAATGCATCAATAACACTTAAATGAACATAGTCGTATCTTTGGAAAAATTGAACATTTTGTTATAAAAGCATATGTACCAAGTGTTGGTTCCCAAATAAACACATTACAAAACCCTAAGAGTATTGCAAATGCTATAATCATGCTTCACAAGTGATTTGGCTAATGGAAAAGAATCAACCCTAAGGTAGATATATTTTTCTCTTTAGGCTCTATTGTTCCTTGGTGGGTATACCTTTATCATCAATAATTATTCACTTTTGTTGATGATAATGAAGCAGATTAAAATCCTCACACAAATTATGAGAGTAAATATCTTCAATTATACAATCATTCTCCCTTATCTATATCATTCTTGCATGAGGATATTGAAACAGATAAATATAAATATGAAACTAATTTTACTACTACAATTGAAATGAAAGAATATAATTTGAAATTCAATTGAAATAAACTCTGAGAACATCTGGGATTGGTTCCTTCCTATAGGGCAACGAATTCTAACCACACACATCTATCTCCTAATCATAATTCAAGTTGCTTGGCACCTTAATTGTTTATGCCTTGCATAAACATACATAAATTCAATGTTATTAGGTTCTTCTTTTTAATCCAAATGATTCTTTCAAATTATTGTGATATATTAAATTAACCTTGATATACTAATTTAAACAATAAGAAAGAAATCAAATTGGTGAGAACCATATCAAATATAACCATACAAACAATTGAGATAAGAACAAGATCCTTGCAATTATATTATCACCACTACAAAAAAAGATACAACAATTTGTTGCCCATGTTCTTTCTTATGAGTCTTCTCCCAACCCCTTTATAAGTCCTAGTTTCTCCCTTATATACAAAATGGGAGAAGCGACAAGCTTCAAACCATTACAAGATGACTTTTTAGTTGATCAACCAAAATGAAAGGACATATCTTTTCATTAAAGATAACAAAGAATAATTAAAATATTTTAAATTTTTTGTAATTAAAACAAATTTTCTGAACAAGAAACAAATAAAACATGAGGAAAACCAATGACCATAAGTTCAACTCCTTATCTTCATAATCTGAATAGTACCTATGACCAATGGGTTTCACAAGGTTATTTTTTCAATTGGAGCGAGCTTCATGATCACCAATTGGAACTTCTCTGCATCCTTCTTATGAGGGCTTTAAGTATTGTATTTCCCATTCATAGACATTAGAATCACTAGGCCACTTATATTTCAAGACTTTTGGGACATTCAACATGTGATCTTTCCATCTTTTGTCTGTAATAGCATGAACCTCAAAGATGAACCTATTACATCCATTATCCAGTGTTAACACTCTATCCAGAAAGAGATTGAAACTTTGCACATGAATATCTTTTTCTTCCTTCATATGAGCAAGGATCTGCAACACCATCTGATAAAATTCACTTTTCCAGTCATTGAAATCTTAATTTATGCTTATCCTTATCTACAATTGAAGGGATCGTCTAATGTTTGAACGTGTGCAAGGAATAAATCTTACCCTTCACCTTGGGTTCTTCTACAAAGATATATTTAAGCTCTCCAATCACATTTTTCACCAATATTTTAATTATTTTGATGGCAAGGGGAGCACTTGGATCTCTTTGCAACACTTTGCACAATTGCACTAGTTTCCATATCTTGGATAATGACTCCAATACATGTTTATTTTCCTTGACTATCTCCAATATCTTCATCAATGAGTCATATCCCTTATACGCATCTTCTACCTTAACAACAATATATTTTACCCTCTGAGTCAATACCTTTTCAAATGTTGAAATAATTTTGACATCTTTTTCTTGCTATCTTCATCCATTTTCCTCAATTCTTCTATTTCTTTTTTATATTTTTCCTTTTTTGCAATCCAGATCTTAGTATCAACACTTTTATCAATGGGATTTGGTGGTGCATGCCTATGAAGGACAAGTGCCTTGCTTTGGCTGGCCTCTCCACCCTTCAACTTATCTTTCAACCTAACATTTTCAATGTACAACTTATTTATCTCTATCAATTTAAATTTTTTCAATCTCAGCCATTTTTTGTTGCATGCCTTTCACAGCATCTCTGGAGAACACTGCAAAATGCATTGTCATGGTGGCTACCTCCAAGGGAGGGGGTATCTTCAAGTTTTTTCAATATAGAAGCTCCTTTGGTTTCCTACACCATGTCAGCTAACTTTTTCTTGTCAGTACTCTTGAATCTTACCCATGCTACTAAAGTCTTTATCTTAGGGTTGTAGCCTGTCCCACTTACCCCTTGTTTTGAATCGAACTTTTCCACCAGTAGTGGATCCTTCTGATGCCTGACTTGATCCAATAGGAACATTTTTTTCACTGTCATCCTAGGGACAATTAGCATATTAGTTTTCAATACCATATCTCTGGCTTCATTTGGCTGACATTGATCTAATCAAGTCTCAATTCCCTAAAAGTTTTCATAGAAATTTAATCATGTTGTGATTCATCAGCACCCATCATATTCATTTGTTTGTTTTCTTCAAACTCTTTCATATTCATTTTTACCCAAAAATCTTTGAATTCGAGTGTTTTGATGAATTCATCATCTTCTATAAACTTCAAAGAAATAACAATTCTTTTATCATCTTCATCTCCTGGTAGTGCATTCCCCTTAGTTTGTGCCCCATTTCCATGTACTTCTTCTTCATATCTATCTAGGGTGATCCTTGAGGTTTATCAACTCTCTCGCCATCCTTTAAAGTTCTCAAGGCACTGACAGCGTCAGCAATAAATTTGGACAATGTGTCCAATTTACCTAAAGAATCCTTAATATGATCTATGTTACAATTTGGTGCAATAAATTTAAGAATAGGTACAGTGTTCTCAATTGCCTTATAGGCCAATGCATTCCAATCCGTTATCTTTTTGATTGAATCCAAAAGTACCTCTGTAACATTGGTAGGTCTGAATTCACTTGCGGGTGTGTCGGATGTCTCACCAATTGCCTTTATTGCCTCTGTGCTTCCATCAGTTGTAACCATTTTACTTGTGTTTTCCACTTGTGGATCAGTTTGGGTTTGCATCTCAACTTGCAAGGGTTTCTCAAATTGTTTTGATGTCTTAGTGATTGTCGGTTTCTCTACCTTAGTGTCTACCTTAGCCTCAGTAGGTTTCTCAGTCAGTTCAACTGTCGATATCTCAGTCTCTGGTGGCCCTATGCTAGCATATATTCCTTCAATAGGTTTCCCAGTATCTAATGGTTGATCTGTTTGGGTTGGGATCTCAACCTCAACAGTCTCTACCAATGTCTCAGCCATGTTGCCACTATCAACAATGTCTTCCTTAACCTCTGCACTATCCTTGTCTACAACAATATTTACTTCCTGAGTATCCACATTCATGGTGAAGAGTATCTCAGATTCAAGATTTTTGTCATCATGTGTAACACCTTCAGTGTCAATAACCGGTGGATCATCTGTGTGTACCGGTACAGTATCCAAAGGTGGCGATAGGTTGTCAGTAATCTTGATGTTTGGAATACCACCAACTTTTCCTTTTCCCTTGTCCTTATCATTCTGATACACTTTAAATGTCTTCTTCGGTTAGTTCATTTCCTCTTGTTTTTCCTTCTCCATAAAAAATATTCCCAATTATCAGCAATCTCATCTGCAATCTCTTTTACTCTTCCTGCCATTAAACTTACTTGCCAGTGTCCACTAGCAAAAAGAGATTGGTTAGCCTCAGAAATTAATTCATCAATTTCTTCTTTTGAATTTACAGGATGTACAACTAGAAGTTTTTCAACTTTCAGTTTCTTATCTAATTCCATCACTGCAATCCTTTTTGCTTCCAATCTACTATATAGTTCATTGGGTAAGTCATCCACAACTTCAATTAAAACCCTTTTATATATGTCTAGATGTAAAATAATACTATTCTCAATGCTTTCCCTTCTAGAATCATTAAATGTGTTATACAGTTGGTGTACATTAGCCAAAATTCCATTATCAGTTATCTCATTCAATAAATCATTCAAAGGAGGAGTAATATGTTGTTGTTTCTTCTTTGGTGTTAGTTTCTTTGGTGGTCTCCTTACTGCCTGTTGTTTCTTCCTCAAAGTCCTTGTTCTCTTAGGTGAAGAAGAGGGTATCGATGAAGGTTTTCTCTTCCTCCTTTCAACTCTTTTAAACTCAGCTGCCTTGTCACTATCGGTTCCAGAAGATGTGCCAACTGGTGAAATGTGTGCCTCCGGTTGAAGTTCTTCAAGCTCACTAGCTGATATGCCACCGATGTTCATTACATTTTCCTTGATTTTCTTCACTTTCTTGGAAGAATCTCTAATATATTTTTCTCTTTTCTTTCTTTGCTTCAATGTATTTACATCACTTTCAATAGTCTCAGCACTACCAAAAATCTATTCTGATGGTTCTCTTAGTGCATCCAGTAAAGCTTTTGCATATGTCTTCAGAATGTTAAGATATACCTCATATCCCATTTCAGTCACCCAAACAGTCCTAGGGAGTACAACTTCCATCCATGTCTCATCTCTCTTGATAATAAAATAGATCTCTTTGTCATATTTGTCCACTACAATCTGTCATAGCCTTTCTCTATTTTTCCTTTTAGCTTGGAAAGTTTTGAAGTATTCAATTATGTTGTCGTCTCTAGAAAATCCCATGCCGATAAAAGAAAATTGTAATTGTTTTACTACCAGTATATCATATCCAAGGTCTTTAGGTCCTGTACTAGGGATTTCCTTAGTGAAATACAGCATCAAGCATACCAAAAGATTTCCAAAGCAGAATGTCCCTTTCTTATCTCCTTTAATCTTTTTCAAATTGTCAATGAGTTCATCTATTAGCCATTCACACACATCTATCATTGCATTGTTGTTAACCATCTCATAAGCATTGTTTATACAAATACTAGAAACTGAATTTAGCCTATTAGCATGTGTGGTCTTGTATCCTAACACCATACTTACAAATCTCACATTGATGTCCTTGATATCATTCACTCTTAGTGATCTATTGTCAGATGTTTCTCTAGTTAGGGTCATCCCTTTGTTGTTATGAATCTTCTTTGTTTTATCAAATCTATTGTCGGCTGAGGGTAAACCAGTTACTACCCTAATTGCTTGCAGGGTTATTTTGCTGACAGAATCCAACCATAAGAATTCTCCTTGTGGTCTACTTAGAACAATTCTTACTACTTCCTCTGGAAATTGAGGAATGTTCAGTATCTCCACAAAACCTAGAGTTTCTACAATCTTGTGTTCGGGTTTAACAGCACCATTTTCATCACAAATTAACTTAGTAAACATTTTCATCAATTCTTCAGAACCTAGTTCTTCTATATTGCAATGTATATAAATCCTAGGGTCTTTTGCAAAATCTACACCTTTAGGAATTTTTGAAAATGCCCATACAGAGTCATCTTGCTTGGCAATCTCGGGAATTATCTTAAATATGGGCTTAGGGTGTTTCACATTTTCCACAATAGTAGGGTTCCGAATAAACTCAGGAGCAGAAGAAGAAGCCATTGAAAAATACTTTTAGCTACCTGAAAAATATTTTGAATGCTTGAAGAAATCACTCCGTACCTTCGCCTTGAATGCCTTCACTCTCTTTTCGCACTCTCTGCTAATTTGAAATTTCGGTGAGTCCAAAAATGACGGAAATTAGTTGATTTATAAGGACATTTCTCTTACCAACCGCATTAAATGCTCGTCAGTTAAGTGAAAACTTAACACATCTACTGGTAAAGAAGAAATCTATCTCTCACCATCGACCGAGGGTAATCTGCATGATTTTCAACTTACTACAATACCCCCAAAGGGTTATTTCTTAGTTGGATGAAGAATCTCTTCTCGGTGAAGGATTACTCTATTCTACCACTATAGAGAGAGTTTCATCAACATTCTAATTTCTCTTCCTAATCCATTGTTTTGAAAATTCTTGCTTTACCTCATCTACCTTTTCTTTGCCTTTCAAACTAGATCCTTTATTGTTTGTCGATGAAGTCTTGTTTCTACAAAATTTGGCAATATGTCCAATTTTTTTACAAGCATAACAAGTCACATTAATCCTCTGAATAGCCTTTCCATATCCTACACTAGTTTGTGTTCTGCTATTGATTAGATAAGTGTCCATATCTTCCACAAACATAGCATTTCACATTCATTCTGCAATTTTCTGAATTATGACCAACTTTGTTGCATTTGGAACATTGACCGGTGGGTGCTTTAATATTATGATTGTTTCTAAATCTGCATTGATTTTCTCTAGGACCATATTTGTTGCAATTGAAACATTTGCCATTAAACTTATAATCACTAGGTTATCTTACCAGTTTGTTCCATTCTAGATTGTTTGTAGTACCAGAACTTTCTCCAACTTGAAATCCAAGTCCATTTGTATCTCCATTAAGTTTCTGACTTTTCAGCATGTCATCAAGCTCCTCTAAACTTTCCTTGAATTTCTCTTTGTGTTGATTTCCAGTAGCCAACTCATTTTCTAGAATTTCTTTTTGTCTCATAAGCTCAGTTTTATCATGTTACATGTGAATCAAATGTGTCTTTTGTTGGCATATGTGCAAAGTATGATTGACAAGATAATAGTGTGTTGTCATTGATGTCAATATGCTAAAGAGTGAATCAGTAATATGCTAAAGAGTGAACCGGTATGATGTTGAGAACCAATATAGTGAAAGATGAACCAGTATGATGTTGAGAACCGGTATAGTGAAAGATGAATCGGTATATGGAATGTTTTCTATCAAGGTTTGATATGGTATGACTACTGGTTGGTAGTTCCAGCCTCAGGGTTTCCAGTTGAAGTGTTTCGAGCCTGTGTTATTCAACTAATGGCATTGTGTGATGAGTTATCATTTTATTGGAGATCTAATGGAGATCGAATCGTGTTGCCATGTCAGCCTCATGCGCTTGAAGGATCTTGCATGAAGGAGATTGATCCTATCTACCTCGGGAATGTCCGAAGTCTCTGCAAACAGTGGAGAATGCGTGATGGGTTATCGCCTCCACGAAGCGGTGAAGAATGAATGATGGAGAATGTCTTGAGATCTATTCAAGACCATTATATTCAAATGCATAGTGTTAAATGGTCAGGATTGAACCGACTGAATTGCTCAACCAAACGGTTTAGGGTTTAAGTTTTATGTTGCCGACCTGTCTGTTTCCTATAAGGTTGATGTTGTGTTTCATGTTGAAGGTGTTGGAAAATGTTGTATGTGTATCTAAGTGCAAAGATGCATGATTCTTGCCAAACCAGATAAGAGGAGTGATACCTGTAGAGTGTGTATGCAGAAGGAAGGAGCCAAAGCGGATCTGCATTGGCATTGAGTGCTATTACCAGATCATTGTAATACCTGTTGATCTCTAACCACTTCAACAATTGGAAAATCCCTTAATAGGGTAGCTTTAACCAGCTTACTATAAATCCTTTAACAGGGTGACTCAAAGCCACTGAGTTCATGAAATCCTCTAACAAGGTAACCTCTAGCAGGGTTTAACCCTTAACCGGGTGATCCCTAACAGGATCGATTCCTAACAGAACCTGTTGTAACAGTCTTTAACTGAACTAGGCTCCTAACAGAGCAGACTTCTAAAGAGTTCAAAAATAGCTTGTGGGTATTCATTCCCACTGTGGTTTTTCCCAGTTAGGTTTCCACATTAAAAATATGTGTGTCATGTGTGATGCCTCTTTCTTGTGATATTTTGTTACTTCCTGTTTAGGTGGTGAAGCATGTTGATTTAGAAAGTTATTATATTTCTGATGTTATATTACCTATCTATCACAATGATAAAGTGGAAATGAGGGTATAGGTTATGTGGAAAGATAAGTGTTTAGGTTTATGTCTTTCATAGTCACATTGTGTTTAACCGGTAGTAATCTGGTTTAGACCGGTGTCAGTGATTGCCAGTCAATTTCACTGCTTGCAATCAAACCGGTTCAAGAAAAGTTTTTGTATCTGTACTGATTCACCCCCCCCCTCTCAATACCGGTCTGATACTCTCTGTTCATCATTAAGTTATCAATTGATATCAGAGCATCCTCTAGGTCCTCTATGTTGAAAGCTTAACCGCTTGAGGGAAATATCCTATTGTAATGATGAAGAGGGAAGGTCCAAAGTTCAACAGAGATAACTTTACAATATGGAAGGACAGAATGAAGATATACATCGTAGAAGCATGGGTGCTCAACATTGGAGCTATGTTGAGAATGTCTATGTTATCCCTACCGATACTCTCACCGATGATCAAAAAATAGAGATCCAGGAGAATGGGCAAGTCATGGAAGCCCTAATCAGTAGCTTATCTGACATTGAGTTTATTGATGTCCAGGATAAAGATAATCCTAAAGAAGTATGGGATACTCTTGAGAACATCTATGTCAGTGATGAGCATGTGAAACAAGCTAAGGAAGAAAGCCTTAGAGTAAAGTTTGAAGATATTAAGAATCAAAACTGTTGTTAGATATATCAAGAGTGCAAGTGGTAAAATGGAAGACTCCACTATTGTTAGCAAAGTTTTGAGATCCTTATTACCGGTCTATGCAATAAGGGTAGCTTCTATTCAGGAGTTGAGGTCAATAGACAAAACTAAGGTATCCCTAGACTCCATCATTGCAAAGTTGATAGCCTATGAGCTAAATAGTTTTGTTGGCAGTATTCAGAAGACTGAATTAGCCTTTAGAGCATCTTCTACTCCATCTAGAAAAGGCAAAGAAGCTAGTACCAGTGGTGAACCAAGACAGAGCAGAGAAATGGATGATGAGGAGATCCTGATGGAATTTGAATCTCTTCTTGCCAAGAGACTTCCTAAGGGAACTAGTAAATACAGAAGTAAGCTCCCTTTGAAATGTTTTTCTTGTAACTGGATAGTACACATTGTTGTAAACTGTCCAAATGGTGATAGCAAGGACAAGCCAAAAATGTCCAAGAAGTTCAAAGGAGGAAACTGGAGAAACTATTTTGTAGCAGTTGATGAATGTGTCACTGATGAGGAATTAGAAGATGAAGAAAATGAGGATATTGTGTTTGTAGCAGTCAAGGAAGATGTGTCAGACAAGAAGGCTCTTGTCTCTAGCTTTGTTAATTCCAATGAGTGGATTATTGACAGTGGCTATTCTCACCATATGACTGGTGACCGGAGTAAGTTTCTTTCTCTAGAAGAGTATGATGGTGGTGTGGTTCATTTTGGTAATGATGCACCATGTATGGTAAAAGGCAGAGGGCCCATCTCTCTAAATGAAAGAAGCAGTGCTGACAATGTGTATTGGGTAGAAGGTCTAAGGCACAACCTTTTGAGTGTTGCTCAACTGAATAATAATGAACTTACTCTGGAATTCAAAAATGGAGTGTACAAAATCAAAGGAAAGAGTGGTGAACTGATGGCTACCAGCATGTAGACCAAAGGTAACCTATTTTAGGTAAATGCTAATGTCAGTACATGTCTTATGGCTAAGTTTGAAGATAGGTGGATATGGCATAGGAGACTCTGCCATGTAAACTTTGACAATATTGTGAAGGCCAGTAAGATCAAGGAAGTTAGAGCATTGTCGGTGCTGAGAAAACCAGAAAATCCTTTGTGCAGAGTGTCAACTGGGGAAAATGTCTTCCTTAACTTTCAAAGGTAAATCTTTCACTGCAAACAATCTACTTGATCTTGTGCATACTGATTTGTGTGGTCCTATGAAAACTAAGAGTGTGCAGGGAGATAGGTATTTTATGATTCTTACAAATTATTGCTCAAGAATGATGTGGGTCACATTCTTGAAGGACAAATTTGAAGCCTTTGGAAAGTTTAAAGCTTTCAGAGCACTGGTAGAAAAGGAAAACGATAGAAGAATCAAATGCCTTAGAACTGATAAAGAAGGGGAATTCACTTTTGGTGAATTCAACAAATATTGTGAAGAGAACGGCATCAAGAGGCAACTGTCTGTCCCCGGGACTCCATAGCAGAATGGATTAGTAGAATGAAACAATCGGACTATGGTTGAAGCGGCTAGAACTATGTTGATCCAAGGAAAGGTTGCTCACACCTTTTGGAGAGAAGCGGTGAGCACTACTGTCTACACAATGAACTGGGTACTCATCAAGAAAGGAAAGGATAAGACTCCTTATGAGTACAGGACTGGTAAGACACCAGTGGTAAGCTACTTCAGAGTGTTTGGTAGTAAATGTTATATCAAGAGGATTGAACATCAGAGCAAGTTTGATGCTAAATGTGATGAGGGAATATTCCTAGGGTATTCCACAAAGAGCAAAGCTCTCAAATGTTTCAACAATAGGACTCAAAGAATTGTTGAAAGCATCAATGTTAGGGTTGATGAAAACTCTGAGAAACCTGAGGAAACTAGCAAAGAGCATGTAGGAGATGAACTGGTAGTAACCTTCTGGGAGCCGGTTGCAAATCAGCCCAACACTAGTAATTGTGCTCCTACACCAGTGGATGCTGATGATGATGAAGATGAGGATGAAGAAGAAAAGCAAGAGGAATCTGTTAAGAATATACCTAGGTATGTAAAACTCAATCATGATCCTAAGAAGATCATAGGAGACAAAGATGTAGGAATTCTTACAAGAAGAAAGGTCAGAGAAAATTCATGTATGATCTTTGAATTTGAGCCTAAATCATTCAAAGAGGCACATAAAGATGAAGACTGGATCAAGGCAATGGAAGAGGAACTTGATCAGATAGAGAAGAATGGTACATGGTCTTTGGTACCCAGACCAGAGCATAAAAATGTCATTGGAACCAAATGGGTCTTTGGAAATAAACTAAATGAGGATGGCACAGTGGTAAGGAACAAAGCCAGGCTAGTATGCAAAGGATATACCCAAGAAGAAGGAGAAGACTATGGCGAAACCTTTGCTCCAGTAGCAAGATTGGAAGGAGTTTGTATGCTTCTTGCATATGCAGCTTTTAAATGATTCAAGGTATACAAAATGGATGTAAAATCTACATTTCTAAATGGAATACTTGAAGAGAAGGTATATATAGAGCAACCAGATGGGTTTGCTCTATCAGAAGATAGTGTCATGGTGTGTAGGCTACATAAAGCCTTGTATGGACTAAAGAAGGCACCTAGAGCATGGTATGAACGCTTGCACTCCCATCTTTTGAAGATTGGATTTGAAAGAACAAGCGAAGATATCAATATCTACTTGAAGTCTAAAGGAGATCAGATTCTGATTTGTGAGGTATTTGTTGATGACATAATCTTTGGTGGAGATGACAAGATGAGTCATGACTTTGCAGATGAGATGAAAAAGGAGTTTGAGATGTCACTCATAGGGGAGATTAAGTTCTTCATTGGACTGCAAATTCAGCAAATGAAAGATGGAATCTTTATTACTCAGTCTAAGTATGTCAAAGAGGTGTTGAAGACCTTTGGCATGGAAGACAACAAACCGGTTGGTACATCAATGGTGACCAGTTGTAAACTATCAAAAGAGGATGACTCAGCATTGGTAAATGAGAAGGATTACCGATCAACGATTGGTAAGTTGCATTATGTAGTGCATAGCAGACCGGACATTGCACATGCAGTAGGGATTACCACTCAGTTTCATAAAATCTCAAGAGAATCTCACTTGGTAGCAGTCAAGCGGATTCTTAGATATCTGAAGGGAACTATTGACTATGGATTATGGTATCCATGCAATGATGATCTCAACCTGAAAGTGTTCACAGATACTGATTGGGCTGGTAATGTGGATGACCAGAAGAGAACAACTGGTGGCACATTCTTTCTCAGTGGTAGACTAGTCTCATTGATGAGTAAAAAGAAGAGTTGTATCTCTCAGTCTACAATAGAAGCAGAGTATGTTGCAGCTTTTATGAATTGCACCCATACTATTTGGATGAAGAATGTATTGAATGGCTTCAAAGCTCCTGTATTTGAACTGGTAAGTATATTTTATGATAATACAAGTGCAATTAACATTTCCAAGAATCCAGTTCTACATGCTAGAACCAAGCACTTTGAACTCAAGTATCATTTCTTGAGGGAAAAGGTTCAGAACAATAAGGGGTGTTGCCCCTTCAAGAGGTAAACTAAAGGTTTGTGCTCCACATCAGTCAGATCTTACTTTTTTATATCCTTTCAGGATTGATGTAGTGAAGGATGCTACTCCTCAGGGGGAGCAGCATAGTGGAACAAGGAAACTTGTGCCTCCACTTTGGCATTGTTGTCAAAGGGGGAGAAGATGTGAAGCGAAGAAGATATTTGTAGTATTAAGGAGAATATGTGATGCAACAATCTTTGTATATTGCCATCAATGCCTAAGGGGGAGATTGTTGGCATATGTGCAAAGTGTGATTGACATGATGATATTGTGTTGACATTGATGTCAATTTGCTGAAGAGTGCACCGGTAATATGCTAAAGAGTGAACCGGTATAGTGAAAGATGAACCGGTATGATATTGAGAACTGGTATAGTGAAAGATGAACCGATATGATGTTGAGAACCGGTATAGTGAAAGATGAACCGATATGATGTTGAGAACTGATATAGTGAAAGATGAACTGGTATATGGAATGTTTTCTATCTAGGTTTAATATTGTATGACTACTGATTGGTAGTTCCAGCCTTAGGGTTTTCGGTTGAAGTGTTTTGAGCCTGTGTCATTCAACCGATGGCATTGTGTGATGAGTTAGCATTGTATTGGAGATATAGTGGAGATCAAATCATGTTTCCACGTCAGTCTTGTGTGCATGAAGGATCTTGAATGAAGGAGATTTATCCTATCTACCTTGAGAATGTGCGA
The DNA here is from genome assembly GCF_030272615.1 of Cryptomeria japonica. NCBI lineage: Eukaryota > Viridiplantae > Streptophyta > Pinopsida > Cupressales > Cupressaceae > Cryptomeria > Cryptomeria japonica. The sequence goes on along the minus strand of NC_081414.1, from coordinate 537,104,246 downwards.
AGTCTCTGCAAATGGTGGAGAACGCGTGATGGGTTATCGCCTCCATGAAGTGGTGAAGAATGAACGATGGAGAATATCTTGAGATCTGTTCAAGACCATTGTATTCAAATGCATAGTGTTCAATGGTCAGGATTGAACCAACTAATTGCTCAACCTAAAGGTTTAGGGTTTAGGGTTTATGTTGTCGACCTATCTGTTTCCTATAAGGTCGATGTTGTGTTTCATGTTGAAGGTGTTGGCAAATGTTGTATGTGTATCTAAGTGCAAAGATATGTGATTCTTGCCAAACCAAATAAGAGGAGTGATACCTGCAGAGTGTGTATGCAGAAGGAAGAAACAAAGCAGATCTGCATTGGCATTGAGTGCTATTACCAGATCATTGTAATACCTATTGATCTCTAACCACTTCAACAATTGGAAAATCCCTTAACAGGGTAGCTTTAACCAGCTTACTATAAATCCTTTAACAGGGTGACTCAAAGCCTTTGAGTTCATGAAATCCTCTAAAAAGGTAACCTCTAAAGGGTTTAATCCTTAACCGAGTATTCTAGCCAAACCTTAATTAGGTGATCCCTAATAGGATCGGTTCCTAATAGAACCTGTTGTAACAGTCTTTAGCCGAACTAGGCTCCTAACAAAGTAGACTTCTAAAGAGTTCAAAACCAGCTTGTGGGTATTCATCCCCACCATGGTTTTTCCCAGTTGGGTTTCCACGTGAAAAATATGTGTGTCATGTGTGATGCCTCTTTCTTGTGATATTTTGTTACTTCCTATTTAGGCAGTGAAGCATGTTGATTTAGCAAGTTATTATATTTTTTATGTTAGATTACCTGTCTATGCACAATGATAAAGTGGAAATGAGGGAATAGGCTAAGTGGAAAGATAAGTGTTTAGGTTTATGTCTTTCACAGTCACATTGTGTTTAACCGATAGTAATCTGGTTCAGACCGGTGTCAGTGATTGCCAGTCAAGTTCACTGCTTGCAGTCAAACCAGTTTAGGAAAAGTTTTTGTATCTGTACTGATTCACCCCCCCACCCTCTCAGTACCGGTCAGGATCTCTTTGTTCATCATTAAGTTATCATCTTTAACATATCATTTTCATGACTAAGGCTTAGATTTTCATTTCCAGCATCATTGAGTCTCCTAGTCAAGTCTTCTTCATTCTTCTTCTTGTCTTCAATGTCTTTACATAACCTCATAGTCATATCTTGCATTTCATTCCTCATATTTTTGTTTTCTTGTCTCAACTTGGTTTGCAAATTCATTAAGAGTTTCTTTTTCCTCATCATCTTTCTGCATCTTCTCATGAAGTTCTTTTCTTTTATTTTGTTCTATAGCAAGGTTCTCCTAAAGTCCTTTAATGAATTCTTGTGCAGTCCTTAGTTCATCTTCAAGTTTGATATTCTTCAATTTCTCTGCATCATAATTTACAAGAGCTCCATCCAATTGTTTTCTTAAGTTCTCCATCTGTACCGGTGTCAAAATATTCCTCAAGCTGTTAGGCTTTTGAGAATAGAGGACCAAGCTCTGATACCAATTGTTAGAATCAATGACAATCCCAAAGACACTGAGAGGTGGGGGTGAATTAGTGTCTAACTGGTTAGCAGAATATTTAAACTTATTAAGAACTTTGTATCCCAAAATAGTGTACCGGTAAATGAGAATTAATGGTGCAAATAAGAATAAGAGAGACAACATAGAGAACACACCATAACACAAGATATTTGACGAGGAAATCCAGTGTGGGAAAAACCTCGGTGGGATTTGTGACCCACAATATTCACTCACTGGCCAATGAATAAATATTACTTACAATGAGGGGCATACACATGTAGGAAGGCTAGTAGCCTAGAGCTCACTGCTCAACTACAAAGCATAAGTCTCACTGACTTACAAAATAGATTATCAAAATCCAATACAATGTACTGGTTTAGATCAGCATCAACTATGCCAGATTCAATATCAGTTTAAGCTCAATCTATTACCAAAACCTTCGCTGTCAATTATATCACCTTATACAAAATATCATCTATTCTCTCTCTCTCTCATCTCTATATCATATCTTCTCATATCAAAATAACTTATAAGATCTCATACATATATATGAGTCTTTTACAATATGCCATGTCGGCTTTTACAAAAGATAATTACAATATAAAAAAGTAAATAAAGTTTATTTCATGTCGGCTTGAGTGTCAATATGAATTATTGCCGCTGTCGGTGAAGTGCCTGTCGGTGTATGTAGAAGTCTATTGTTGGTGTCAGTAATTGTCGGTGGGTTGACAGATGATTGTCAGTTGGTTGCCAGTTTGTTGCTAGTTGGTTCCCATCAATGACAACATCAACTATTCTCATAAGAGTGTAGAATGCCAACAATCTCCCCCTTTGGCATTGATGGCAACACTCATGAGAAAAATCCAAAAATTGTTCAAAAACTGAAGTCCAAAAAAGTTTCCAAAAAGATGTCCTCCCCCTGAGCAAATCATCTCCTCTGGATAAGTATTTTTCTCTCCACTACTCCCCCTTTGACATCAATGACAAAGGTTGTCAAAAATAGTCAAACAAGTGCAAAAATTTCACCTCAAAGTTTGTAATTGGTTGGTTACAATCTGAAAGATATCTGCCAAAACCAAATTCAGTCTTTGCATAAACCTTTTGTTGTCATTCAAAGTTGCCTCAGTCTATTTGATGGTGTCGGTGAGATAATGCATGTGAACTTTCATTGATCGTTCTCCTTAAAGTAATGCCTTAGATATTTCTATTCTCTAAGAAATGAGAGTGTCCAACTTGGGAGCAAGTTTATTATTAAGTTCTCTGGCATTAGACTTTATCCTTGCCTTTTCTTTCTCAAGTTTCTCTAATTTTTCCTCCAAGCCTGCCATTTCTTGCTCAAAAACTGATATGTGGCCAGATGAACCATTTATGTTATCACCTATGTCATCAATTTCTTTCTGTGTTTTATTGATCTCCTTGTCTATGTCCTCTATCAGAAGGTGAGGTTTGCATGTTTCCCTATATAGCTCTTTGTACTCCAAAATAGTAGATTTTAGTGTCGGTAATAATGTATTCAAGTGTTTTGTGCACTTCTTTATGGTGTCATCAAAGAATTTGTCCTTCTCTTTTTCAACTCTCTCCTTTCTTGTATCCTCATTCACTTTATCAATGGTTATTACATTGTCAGCAATAAATTTGGACAATGTGTCCAATTTGCCTAAAGAATCCTTAATATGATCTATGTTACAATTTGGTGCAATCAATTTAAGAATAGGTACAGTGTTATCAATTGCCTTGTAATCCAATGCATTGCAATCTGTTATCTTTTTGATTGAATCCAAAAGTACCTGTGTAATATTGGTAGGTCTGAATTCACTTGCTGATGTGCCAGATGTCTCACCAATTACCTTTATTACCTCTGTGCTTGCATCAGTTGTAACCATTTTACTTGTGTTTTCTGTCGGTGGATCAATTTGGGTTTGCATATCAACTTGCAAGGGTTTCTCAGACTATTTTCATGTCTCAGTGATTGTCAATTTCTCTGCCTCAGTGTGTACCTCAGCCTTAGTAGGTTTCTTAGTAAGTTCAACTATTGGTATCTCAGTCTCCGGTGGCCTTGTGCCAGTATCTATTCCTTTAGTAGGTTTCCCAGTATCTAATGGTTGCTCTGTTTGGGTTGGGATCTCAACCTCAATAGTCTCTACCAGTTTCTCAGCCATGTTGCCACTGTCAACAATGTCTTCCTTAACCTCTACACTATCCTTGTCCATAACAATATTTAATTCTTGAGTATCCACATTCATGGTGAAGAGTATCTCAGATTCGGGATTTGTGTCATCATGTGTAACACCTTCAGTGTTAATAACCGGTGGATCATTTGTGTGTACTAGTACAATATCCAAAGGTGGCAGTAGGTTTTTAGTAATCTTGATGTTTGGAATACCACCAACTTTTCCTTTGCCCTTTTCCTTATCCTTCTAATACACTTTAAATGTCTTCTTTGGTCAGTTCATTTCCTCTTGTTTTTCCTTCTCCACAAACATTATATCCGAATAATCAGCAGTCTCATCTGAAATCTCTTTTACTCTTCCTGTCATTAAACTTACTTGCTAGCCTGAGAAATTAATTCATCAATTTCTTCTTTTGAATTTATAGGATGTACAGCTAGAAGTTTTTCAACTTTTAATTTCTTATCTAATTCAATCACTGCAATCCCTTTTGCTTCCAATCTCCTATATAGTTCATTGGGTAAGTCATCCACAAATTTAATTAAAACCCTTTTATATATGTCTAGATGTAAACTAATACTATTCTCAATGCTTTCCCTGTCAGAATCATTAAATATGTTATACGGTTGGTGTACATTAGCCAAATTTCCATCATCGGTTATCTCATTCAATAAATCATTCAAAGAAGGAGTAACAGGTTGTTGTTTCTTCTTTGGTGATCCCCTTACTGCTTCTTATTTCTTCCTCAAAGTCCTTGTTCTCTTAGGTGAGAGGAGGGTACCGGTGAAGGTTTTCTCTTCCTACTTTCAACTCTTTTAAACTCAATTGCCTTGTCACTGTCGGTTCCAGAAGATGTGCCAACCGGTGAAATGTGTGCCTCCGGTTGAAGTTCTTCAAGCTCACTAGCCGATATGCCACTAATGTTCATTACATTTTCCTTTATTTCCTACACTTTCTTGGAAACATGTCTAATATATTTTTCTCTTTTCTTTCTTTTCTTCAATGTATTTACATCACTTTCAATAGTCTCAGCACTACCAAAAACTTGTTCTGATGGTTCTCTTGGTGCATCCAGTAAAGATTTTGCATATGTCTCTAGAATATTAAGATCTACCTCATATCCCATTTCAGTCTCCCAGACAGACCTAGGGAGTACAGCTTCCATCCATGTCTCATCTCTCTTGATAATAAAATAGATCTCTTTGTCATATTTGTCCACTACACTCTGTGGTAGCCCTTCTCTAGTTTTCATTAGCTTGGAAAGTTTTGAAGTATTCAATTATGTTGTCATCTCTAGTAGTTCCCATGCTGGTAAAAGCTTCCTATAATTGTTTTCCTACCGGTATATCATATCCAAAGTCTTTAGGTCCTATACTGGGGATTTCCTTACTGAAATATAGCATCAAGCATACCAAAAGATTTCCAAAGCAGAATGTCCCTTTCTTATCTCCTTTAATCTTTTTCAAATTGTCAATGAGTTCATCTGTTAGCCATTCACACACATCTATCATTGCATTGGTGTTAACCATCTCATAAGCACTATTTATACAAAGACTAGACACTAAATTTAGCCTATTAGCATGTGTGGTCTTGTATCCTAACACCATACTTACAAATCTCACATTGATGTCCTTGATATCATTCACTCTTAGTGATCTATTGTGAGTTGTTGCTCTGGTTAGGGTCATCCCTTTGTTGTTAGGAATCTTCTTTGTTTTATCAGGTCTGTTGTCGGTTGAGGGTAAACCTGTTACTGCCCTAATTCATTGCCGTCTTATTTTGCAGACAGAATCCAACCATAATAATTATCCATGTGCTCTACTCAGAACAATTCTTACTACTTCCTCTAGAAATTGAGGAATGTTCCATATCTCGACAAAACCTAGAGTTTTTACAATCTTGTGTTTGGGTTTAATAGCACCATTTTCATCACAGCTTACCTTAGTAAACATTTTCATCAATTCTTCAGAACCTAGTTCTTCTATATTGCAATTTGAATAAATCCTAGGGTCTTCTGCAAAAGCTACACCTTTAGGAATTTTTGAAAATGCCCCTACAAAGTCATCTTGCTTGGCAATATCGGGAATTATCTTAAATACGAGCCTAGGGCGTTTCACTTTTTCCACAATAGTAGCGTTCTAAATAAACTCGAGAGCAGAGGAAGAAGCCATTGAAAAATAGCTTTAGCTGCCTGACAAATATTATGAATGCTTGAAGAAATCACTCCGCACCTTCGCCTTGAATGCCTTTGCTCTGTTTTCTTGCTCTCTGCTAATTTGAATGCTCGGTGAGTCCAAAAATGAGGGAAATTGGCTGATTTATAATGACATTTATCTTACCAACTGCATTAAATGCTTGTCGGTTAAGTGAAAACTTAAGACATATGTTGGTAAAGAAGAAATCTATCTTCTCACCATCGACCGAGGGTAATCTGCATGATTTTCAACTTGCTACAATACCCCCAAAGGGTTATTTCTCAATTGGATGAAGAATCTCTTGTTGGTGAAGGATTACTCTGTTCTACTAGTATAGAGATAGTTTCATCAACATTTTTATCTGTCTTCCTAATTCATTGTTTTGAAAATTATTGCTTGACCTCATCTACCTTTTCTTTGCCTTTCAAACTGGATCCTTTATTGTTTGTCGGTGAAGTCTTGTTTCTACAAAATTTGGCAATATGTCCAATTTTTTTACAAGCATAACAAGTCACATTATTCCTTTGAATAGCCTTTCCATATCCTATGCCGGTTTTTATTCTGCATTGATTAGATAAGTGTCAATATCTTCCACAAACATAGCATTTCACACTCATTTTGCAATTTTTTGAATTATGACCAACTTTGTTACATTTAGAACATTGACCGGTGGGTGCATTAATATTTTGATTGTTTCTAAATCTGCATTGAATTTCTCTATGACCATATTTGTTGCAATTGAAACATTTGCCATTAAACTTATAAGCACTAGGTTGTCTTACCGGTTTGTTTTGTTCTAGATTGTTTGGAGTACCGGAACTTTCTCCAACTTCAAATGCAATTCCATTTGTATCTCCATTAGGTTTCTGACTTTTCAGCATGTCATCAAGCTCCTCTGAACTTTTCTTGAATTTCTCTTTGTGTCGATTTGCAGTAGCCAACTCATTTTCCAAAATTTCCTTTTGTTTCATAAGCTCAGTTTTATCATGTTGCATGTGAATCAGATGTGTCTTTAACATATCATTTTCATGACTAAGTCTTAGATTTTCATTTCCAGCATCATTGAGTCTCCTAGTCAAGTCGTCTACATTCTTCTTCCTATCTTCAATGTCTTTACATAACCTCATAGTCATATCTTGCATTTCATTCCTCATATTATTGTTTTCCTGTCTCAACTTGTTTGCAAGTTCATTAAGGGTTTCTTTTTCCTCATCATCTTTCTGCATCTTCTCATGAAGTTCTTTCCTTTTATTTTGTGCTATAGCAAGGTACTCTTGAAGCCCTTTAATGAATTCTTATGATGTCCTTAGATCATCTTCAAGTTTGATATTCTTCAATTTCTCTACATCATAATCTACAAGAGCTCCTTCCAATTGTTTTCTTAAGTTCTCCATATGTACCGGTGTTAGAATCTTCCTCAAGCTGTTAGGATTTTGAAAATAGAGGACCAAGCTTTGATACCAATTGTTAGAATCAATGACTGTCCCAAAGACATTGAGAGGGGGGGTGAATCGGTGTCTAACTGGTTAGTAGAATATTTAAACTTATTAAAAACTTTGTATCCCAAAACAATGTACCAATAAATGAGAATTAATGCAACAAATAAGAATAACAGAGATAGCATAGACAACACACCATATCACAAGATATTTAACGAGGAAACCTGGTGTGGGAAAAACCTCGGTGGGATTTGTGACCCACAATATTCACTCACTAGCCAATGAATAAATATTACTTACAATGAGGGGCCTGCACATTCAGGAAGGCTAGTAGCCTAGAGCTCACTGCTCAACTACAAAACAAAAGTCTCATTGACTTACAAAATGGATTATCAAAATCCAATACAATGTACTGCTTCAGATTAGTATCAACTATGTTAGGTTCAGTACCGGTTTAAGCTCGGTCTATTACCAAAACCTTCGCTGTCAACTATATCACCTCATACAAAATATCATCTATTCTCTCTCTCTCATCTCTATATCATATCTTCTCATATCAAAATGACTTATAAGATATCATACATATATATGAGTCTTTTATAATATGCCATGTTAGCTTTTACAAAAGATAATTACAATATTAAACAATAAACAAAGTTTATTCCATGTCGGCTTGAGTGTCGGTATGCATTATTGCCGCTGTCGGTGAAGTGCCTGCTGGTGTATGTAGAAGTTTGTTGCCAGTGCCCGTAATTGCCAGTGGGTTGACAGATGATTGCCAGTTGGTTTCTAGTTGGTTTCCATCAATGACAACATCATCTATTCTCATAAGAGTGTAGAATGCCAATAGACCCTGTATCTTCAGATTGTGGTAGCACATCTAACATGGACTTTTGAAGTGGCCTCTTTTTAGGGTTTGATAATTCCCCCTTTTTTTAGATCTCACCCCCTTATTAGGCATTGTTGCCTATCTATTTTTGTTAAGCTTGCAGGAAGTTTTGTGTTTCCCTTTGTCATCACAGAGATCCAACCGTCGACTATTCAGGTACAGAATAAGTCTTCAAGTGGGAATTCTTAATTTAATGGAGGTCTGTGAATCTCACCTCAACATTTAATTCTTGTGTGCTGATTTACCACCTTATATCCTCACCACCCTTTTCAAAAATCTTGACTATGATGTACTCACATCATCCTCTATTTGCATTTTTATATTTCTTCTCTTACCACTGAAGTACAGACCTTCCCCAAGCACTACTTTTAACCTCTGCGATAATGTAATAACGGTTACCGCGTTACTGCATTATCCTTTAATATTATACTTATGACTCCCAAGGTAATGTAGTGTAAATTTTTTCACTTATCGCTCTCCTGCAACATTGCTTTTGTCTGGTGACCAATATCATGCAGTTTAGCGGTAACTTATATTGCTATCGCTCTACCACAAAGTCTTCTAACATGTAATAGATTGACAATGTGGGAATGTGGTAACACTTATGTTATTTCAACCCTTTACCACTATCCTACAATCCACCCAAATGGTTACACCTTAAGCTCTACGATAGCACAATAAACTTATAACCTGCCTCTTCCTTACCGCTATATCACCAAAGGTTTAATAAGACATGGCTAAGAGTTCGTGGTATTGCAGTAATTGTATCAACACCTTCCTTCTTACAGCAGCCCCGTAGCCTTCAAGCTATTCACAAAAATGACATTTACAGTATTGTGGTAACTTGTGATGGGGAAATACAAAGGTAATATAATCAATTGACTATGACAGAAGGGAAAAATATAAAATTTAAAGGGCAAAACAATAGGAAACTTGAGATATGAAGGATTTCACAAGGGTGATTTAGGGCTTGAAAGGTACAAAAGCAACAACATGGGCTCAATATTTATAACTTCTCAAGTAATTTTGAGGTTTGTAACACCAAGAATGAAGAATACCTAAATTTAGACAATTTCCCAATTCTCGCACTTGCTCTATCACTTCATGCGCAATGGTGTCTATGAAATCTAACCGAAAAAGATCTTTATGCCTTTGAAGCCTACAACCTAGAGCTACCTAGGATTTAGTAACCCCTTCATATGAGTCCATACCAAAAATAAATGCCATCATAAAAAATGCATCTTGCAAATCTAGTAAAAAAATTTCAATGCTATCAGGAAGGTCAAAAGTTCTATCTCATTTGTCTCAAATTCTTCATTAAAAAAGGTAAGTTTTAACCTTTTATGCTTGTCAAATTTTTGGATTCCAACTAGCCAATAAGGATGCATAGTATTTCTCATATAGATTCTACACTAATAACTACCTAGATCTATCCTCCTTGAATAGTCTTCATACATGCATCAAAATGTGATGCACAAATGTGTACTGGCTCAAGGGATGGATGGACCCAAGGAACTATGAATTATGGAAGGCCTGAATACCAGATCTTGATGCTTGTAGACTTATATTTCTGCTCACTTTCTCTTTTAAGCCTTCTATTCAAAGTGTCTTCTTCTTGAAGGCTTTTGAGATTATCGAACAAACTTGGGTCATAGATACCATCTGCATAATCAAATACTAAGAAAGGATTGGCAATGTCCTTCTATTTTACATTCTCTAATGTCCTGATACTCTTAAATAATATCTTCATAGCTTTGGGGTCAAAGCATATAATACATCTACAAGAACATCGACATAGAGTGATGGAATCACTGGAGCACTCGAGCTAGAACCTTGCACAACCATACTGATAATTTCTATTTAGCAAATATTTTTCAGCAAATTTTTGAATTTCTTTAGAAATTCGCTTTTCTCTGCAAACCCACAAAACTTCACATTTCTCTTCATCTTCTTTTTCCTCTGTTAATGCATGCAAAATGGGTGACAATAAAAAACTCATAGCATTTTAAGTGCTTATTAATCTTTGTAACTGCCACCTTCTTGGAAAAAGTACTTGCATTTAATAACAAAGTATTGGTGGCCTACTAAGCTGCCACATAATAGAAATATGGCTTGAAAGGCGGTGTATGGACTAGGTTGGAACAAAAAATAATTAAGGCCTTGGCAAAAGGTAATAGATAGTGGTCATTTCATTGGTTATTTTAATTTAAAGTGGAGACACTGGACAACTCTAGAAAGGACATCTAGCAACTCATACCTTATGGTACTTATTATAAATTGAAACAACACACAACTAAAGCAAAGTAATTAATATTAATAATCATGAGAGAGATGTGGGCTTTAATAAAAATATTTAAGATCAATTCCATTGATGAGAATTCCTAGAGAATCCTCTTCAATATTTTCTAACTCAAAAGACTTTCTCTCTCATTTAATGATGTGAAGAGGGCCTCCCCACAAAGTATCAAATGTTGCATACTGACCTAGTTTCGTGGGGAGTTTATCAAATTTCAAAACTAGGTCACCCTTTTCAAATCAAGGTCTAGTGACTTCTTATCAAACCAACGTTTGACAACCTATTAGTGATTGGCTAAGGAATCAAAATCCTTCTCTCTAGATTCTTGAACATTTAAAAGCTCTGGCTACCTTACATCAACAACACCATTTTCCTCTATTTCTATGGATTTGATCAATTGCAAGGTGGTAATTTTAATAGAAATTGGAAAAATAACCTTTTTACCATAAACTATCTCATAAGGAGTTGTCTTCAACATTTTCTTTGGTGTGATGCAATCGGCCCACAAGTCTGTCCACAAATTTTTATGCCAATCTCTTTGATGTTCTAATCCAATCCACTTGATGATCTTGATTAAATTTTTAAATTCGTTGATTCTGCTATACCATTCCCTTATGGGTAATAGTTTGAGGATGTTTTGAGAAAAATCCTATATGCCAATGCGAATTTTAACATCTTAATACCACTAAATTTCTTGTGTTGTCTAAGATAATAGTCTTGGCTAGGTTGAACCTAGCCACCAAATCCTCAAGGAACTTGACTATCTCATTCTCAAAAGTATTCTTTAGGGAAGAAGCCTTTGACCAACGAGTGATATAATTAGTGGCAATTTATATCCATTTATATCTAAAACTAGATGCAGGATTAATCATTCTAATGAAATTCAAATCTCATTGAGTGAAGGGTTCATCCACCATGATTAGACTCAGCGACATGGTTCATTTTTTTGACTTGCCAACAAAGAACACATTTCTGACATTTTTTGAGCATTTGGTGACAATCGAGATACATAGTAAGACAAAAAAAATTTGCTCAGATGATCTTCAAGGTAGTAGTGTTTACTAAAAAGTGTCCTCCCAAGGGGCCATTATGCATTCTATCTAAAATTATTTCAACTTGAGCCTTATCTACACAGTGGAGGAGGACACCATCAAAGTTATTCTTAGACAACACTCCATCTAAAGAGTATCTAGATCTATGCGATATAAAAAATCTCCTCTTGAAAGGAGGATGACCCTACAAATATCTACTGGTTTGCATAAAGTTAATTCAATCTTCTATCCAACCATCCGCAGAGTTAGATTGATTAATCAACACAAGCTCCAAAACTTCATTTTCTTTATTATTTGCTCACTTTCTATGGCTATGTATTCACAAATTACTTTTCTATGGATCACCTTGGTTGTTCGGACTTCAATGTCATATTCCATGGTTTTAGTGATCCAATTAGCTCTTTTTTCTATAATTTATCCTTCCATTTTATACTTACATACACTAGGATGTACCACAAATGTCAACACTTTATTACCTGCAATTAGATGTCGAAACTTGTTGAGGGCTTTGACTATGGAAAAGGATTGTTTCTCTATGAAGTTGTATTTCATTTCATATCCCTTAAGGTTATTTGAGTGAAAAGAAATCAATTCTTCTCCTTTCCTTTCCTCATCCTTTTGAGTTAACACTACTACAATACTATGCTTACTTCTATACACATACATAATCAAATCCTTCAAAAACTCTAAGTTAACCAACATTGGAGCTAAAGCTACAACTTCTTTGATTTTTTCGAAGGAAATTCTTCCTTCATGGGTTTGCTTGAAGCTTCAGTCTTTTCTCAACATCATAGTGATTGGTTGGACCAATCCAGCAAAATCAGAGATGAATCTACTAACAAAATTTACCTTCCTAAGGAAAGATTGCACTCCTTTTTTATTTGTGGTAAGAGTAGCTCTTTAATGTTTTTTACTCTATGAGGGTCAATAGATATCCCTTCTTTTAATACAAAAAAGCCAAGGATTTTCCCTTGTGGAACTCCAAACATACATTTCTTGGGGTTCAATGTGATGGTATGATGAAAGAACAAGGATCCAGTCAACTACTGAGAGGGGGAATGAATTAGTAGATAGAAAAATTGATAAAAATTCACCAATCTCAAAATCAATTTCTCAAAGTAAAATTAGAACTATCAATGCAATATCTCTGTCAAGATTAAATACTTGTCAAGTTAAAGTGGTTGACTATTACAATCAGATTAACAGTAAACAACTTGAAACTCACAAACATCCAAATACTTTTACTGACATAAGTAAAACTTCATTTCATATTGTTGTCCGTTATCATGACTTATCAAAGAGGATTAAGTAGTTAAGCAAATCAACCATAATAAAACATAACCACAAAAACATTCATCACTTGACACAATATTTTTAATGTGGAAACCCAAATGGGAAAAACCACGGTGAGATGGAACACACAAGAATTCTGAACTCTTCTGAAGTTCACCTTGTTAGGAGCCAAGCCTATTAAATCTTTACAAAAAGTCCTATTAAGAACAGATCTTGTTAGGGACCATTTGGTTAAGGGATTGACTATAATGCCTTGTTAGAAGCAATACCTTGTGAGGAGTAACCTTTCTAAAGGATTTAGAATCCAAGCTAATGGACCACCTCGTTAGAGGATTTGAATAACACCAAGCTTGTTAGAGCTTACCCAGTTAGGGGATTTCAATCTGTTATAATTGTTAGAAAACAACAGGAGTTTGCTAATATGTTTGAATAGCACTACACTTGCTTGTTCAAATCCTTTTCATGCTCCTATCTGCCTTTAATCAAACTACAGATACATCATCCAGTTCGGCAACCACACACTCAACTAAAACTTTGCCAACTCTGAAACTAAACAACTCATCGACCTAATAAACAAATCAACTAGGTTGGTAACACAACAAAAACCTAATTCTCTCATAGAGATTACAAACAAGCCAGTTCAAGTATGACCATTGGATTACATAACAATCTCTACACATCATTCAAGAAAGCCTCGACCACTCCTTGATCATCACTTCATCAAACTTAGTAACTCATCATGCACTTTGCATTACATGCAATATACTTTCTCATTCCCAAGACAAAAATCGTTACCTCAATGCACCAAAAACACTTTGAAACTCTCTTCATACAATATGCATACGTGTCGTAATCATTATCGCTCATCATCAGATCATAAACCAATATAACCAATTCACTAAACTCAATCGGTTAGGGTTTATCAAAACACTGGGTAGGGTTTACTGGTTCAACTCTCCAATACTTAGCAATATTGGTTCACTCCATAAACTTACCTACGGGTTATATTTTTCTTCACTAGCTCTTCCTACCGGTTACAAAACATCATTACAACAATATCATTACCAGTTAATTGACATCAATGACAACATAACATATCATTAATGCAATCTTCATGCAAATGACAATACAATGATACCCTAAATTCTTGAAAAACTTTTGAAGACTTCCAAATGATGAAAGTGAGCTTCTTTCCTTTTTCAAAAGACGGTAAGGTCATCTAGATAAATTAAAATTATTAGATTTATCAAATCCTTTAAAGAAATATATATTCAACACTGGAAAGTGGCTATAGCATTTGAAAGGACAAAGGGCATTTTGGCATATGCAAAAGTTCACCACTTAGTGGTGAATGTGGTTTTGTATTGATCTTCCTCTTAAACCAACACTTGATTATATCTAGAAAAATCATCTAGTAATGAAAACATATCGAACTTCGTGACTCTGGAAAATTTGTTTCATGGAAGGCAATGGATAATGGTCCTTTATAGAAACTTTGTTTAGATCACAAAAATCCACACACAGGTGGATATCCCCATCCTTCTAGCACCAAATTGGACACCCAGGTACTATGCTTAATTGGATATATAATTTTGTAATCAATGAGCTTCTTTAACTCTTGATCCATAAGAGATTTGATTTTTGGATTCAATGGCCTTTCTTTTTGTCAAATTAGCTTATCTCCTTCCATCAACTCTATATTATTTTGAATTATTCTAGGATCATATCCTTTGAAATTGTTGTAGGTCCATGCTATGAATCCCTTATACTTATCACATAAGGATATTAGTCATTCCTTATCTTTTTAGAGAACTCCTTTCTCAACTTTCAACTTCTTCCCATCTCCAACTTCCAAATTAGTGTAATCTCTTTCATTAGCAAAAAAAATTTCACTTGTCATTCCTCACATCCTCACAGTCAATGAGGTTCTCTAAGGTTATCCGACCCTTGGGAATCTTATTACTTTTGAGCTGAATAATTTTATAACTATAATCTTCCTCAAGCTTTGGTTGCAGTTTCTCTACAAATTCTCTGGCTTGTTGAATTACCAACACAATTTGAGCATCATGCCAATTCATATCATTATTAGGGACCAGTGGTCTCACAATCACCCTCACAGAGTTCTTATTTGTGATCAAATCTATAACTAAGTTGAATTGAGATTTAGTCATGAGTAACCGATCCACTTCAACATTTTTTCTCCTTGGAACCACTTAAATACCAAAACATTCAAAACTTTTGATCAAGTCCCAAACTTTGTGTCTATAAGATTTCATAGGCACATTCTTAGCAACAAAGGTGTTTCGTACTTTCTTGATGACTAGCTCAAAATATCTGAACACCCTTAATTATTTTATCCCCATTCACTTAGCTAAAATAAGTCCTCTAACAAGACCTCGTACTCAGAATCATTATTTGTATAGGAAAATTTCAATTAGAAATCTTTTAGAGCTCACTCTCCAATTAGAGAAGTTAATTAGACACAGGCTCCTGAATTGGCTTTGCATCTTGCACCTACAAAAAACATTGTCCATATTTTAAATTTTTGGGCATTATTACCTTCAACAAAACACCATTTTTCTTTAGTTCTTGAGGGAATGGGTTGATCCTCATCATAGATAACATACGTCCCAAGACCAGTATCATGATAGAATTGCAAAAATGGTCATTATCTATGAATTGGTTGAGCATAATTTCTCCTTCTTCGCTCCTATCCCAGGTCACTTTCTCTTCCTCCAACATCTCAACACAATACATCTTGTCCTTGGAGTAGGAAGTACGAGTGGGATCAAAATTTGTCATATCATCATTGCTTATTTGTTCAAGGTGTAAAGGTTCAAACAATACTTTAATCTTAAACCCATTTTTGGTTCTTGTAATCAAATGTGACCAATCCAAGGACATGTAGCCACCAATTTTAGCCATGAAATATCAAGACAAGAAAATGCCAAAAATAGGAGGAATATTGATTACAATGATATTCTGGGGGACTCTGATGCTTGGGCAAGAATATAGGGTAAGGGGAAGGTCTTTGATTATTCCCATGGATTGAACCCTTTTACCATCTAATTGCATAATACCTCTTTCTAAAGGCTCGTATTCTATTTAAGGGCCTCCACTAGTAATTTAGGCATGATTTTAGTAGTATCCCCAGAGTCTATCATTGAATTATGTAAAAGTTTGTCTCCAGCAAGAAGTGTTAAGAAGAAGGGCATAGGTTTTAACTTGTTTCATCTTTATTATGGTCGTTAGTTGAGTTCACAAATGCGATAGGTCATTGTCCCTATGAGTAAACTATTAGTTCTCTATACTTTTCTTGGGTCCATTCAAAAACATCTTTATCTCGTGCTTTATTTCTCAGCCCTCTAGTGCTTCTTTTAGTAATAGCTTCTATTCTAGGATAGCTAGAATATCTCAAAAGAGACATCTTCATGCAAGCTTTCTTCAATTATTTTACCACGTTTATTGAGGGGAGAGGTGGAGCTTTAGGATATTTTGGCTTATATGAAAATCTCTCCCTTGGCTTTTGAAATGGTTGTACTACTGGAGTAGGAACATGAGGTTTTTCAAAAGCAACCTTAAATTGTTGTGTTTGGGGAACAAGTTATCTAGTGAACCTTCACTTTGAGCAAGTGTTGTAATCAAATTGAACCTATGGAGTCTTTGATATAGGATCCTCATTTACAACCATGAAATCCTCTTCTTCCATCCAAGAGAAAAGTGCATGTTCAAGAGCAATTTTAGCCTCTTTCTCTAAGAATATGCCCTGCATTTAAGCTATGAGCATTGCATTATCTATACCCAGGGATGAGCATGTGTACACTCTAACATAAGGTGTAACACCTTGGTGCATTTCTCTACCGATTTTTGCTAAAAATTATCATGCGAGCAATTCAGAGGCATGTGGACATCATTACATGGAAAACACCAAGAATTTGTATCACCTGTTAAATTACTTTTCCTAGCCAACAAATCTTTGTTTTGATTTGGAGGTGTAGCTTGAAGGGGAGTAAAAATAGGGACGATTTTATTTGATGGTCATGCTTGATTGCCTTGACACCTCCATGATATTTATTCTATTGATACATGGGCCTTCTACCTTGGAAACATTGACATGGGGGCTTCGAAGGCATGGCTTGTTGGCGCTTTATGTTAATGATCTCATTCCAAGATGTTCGTAACAAGTTTTTCATATAATTTATCTCCACGATCAATGCAAGTTGGGCATCAACATTGCTTAGTTGTGCATTCAAGAAAACATACATGGTTTGAGGTGGTGTGGATGTACTAGGAGTAGCTTCTCCTTGGAATTGACTTGGTATTTTGGGAAACACAAGCATTGGCAGTCTTGGTGGGAGCTTTTTTGGCATTGATCAAGCTATTCTCTACTCTTACTGATATTTCATATGCATGTGGTACAACCATACCTCCTAGGGATTCAATCATCATAGATATATTTGGGTTAAAATATTTGAGAAAAAAGACTAAGCCATAGCAAGTGGGGGGCGAGCTTCTAAAGGAATTCCCTCCCACATTTTGTGGAACCAAGTGTTGAAATTGGACACAACTTCTTAGGGGGCTCTTTTGATGGTTATCAACTATTGCAACAAAGAACAATTTGCCTTTTCTGAAAAAATATGTCATTATAAAGATGATTCCCGAGTGCATCCCAATATACTATGGATTTTGAGGGCAAAGATCTATACCAATATTTCACTTTCCCTTGAAAGAAGTTCTAAGGGGTCTAAGAGAGACATTTTTCTCTATGATGTTACGTAATGTTATGTAACCTGCAATAATCAACTTCATCTTTCAAATGCTCCATGGGTGTCTTAAAATCTTCCTCTGTAAATTTAGGCAAACCTTTTAATGCTAAGATAGGGATATGATCCCATTGAGGGGGAGGCATGGGGGAAATTAATGGATTAAATTATCCCAAACAACAAAGTTTCTAGGTAGTAGGTGAGCCATTTGAAGGCATGGTTGGGCTTGTGATTGAATTTGGTTTGTGGTTTGTCTAGTAGCCCTAGCTTACGATACAAATGCTAAAGGAGGTACAAGTAGGATTCAATTTTAGGAAATTTGGGATCTATTAATAGGCCTATGGCTCATATAATTTCTTTAAGGCTTCAAAACCAATGTCCCACCAGGCATGCCAAAAAAAGAACTATTGATCTTAAAGTTTTCACTTACAAAAGAACAACCTTAAGGCAAGTTTAATGAATGGTGACCCATTGCGCTTCATTAAATGACCTTTGGGATTTTAGAAGCCATCTCTTTGTATTTATTGAGGAGGTGGAAAGGTATAGAAGGAAACATTAACTCAAAACAAATTAATCTAAGGCAATACACCAAGAACCTTTGAAAACTAGCTAGAAAAGCCAAAATATGATATCTCAAAGTATCTTACTGACTGTTTAGTTCATTGAGTAGCATGATATGATATTAAATCAAAATATCATAAATAACTAAAGGAGTGTATTTAAACATGATTCATAGATCTACACAATTGAATTGGGATCATAAGAGAAATAAATTAAGACCATATATTATACTCAAAGTGACATAGAATATTTAAATCATTCATCAATGAGATCTAACACAGTAAATACGAACTTGACACAATCTAATATGTTTTCTTCATTCATACATGAACTTAAGATTAAAGTCTAAGTAAAACAATAAAGTCTCTACAAAATTGATAAAATTTGATGAACCCATTACAAATTAAAACTTGCAGGCTTAAATAGATCAGAAGCACTAACTATAATCAATGAGCATAATAGAAAAAATGTGAGCATATCCATTGTGTGTATTAATCATCATGGTGTTTATTGGAATAACTTGATCTCACTATCAAATATCATCATTAGTTCCTTCTCTAGGTGAGGAAAAGCGTAACCCGGTTGTCCATCACTTTCAGTAGAAACCATCTAAATCAAAAACCTCATTTCATGAATGAATCTTTCCTTTGGACACCTGGTGTTAGGATAATCGGTGGACAACTGAGAGGGAGGGTGAATTAGTTGTCAACAGGTTATATTAATCAAACCACTTTATAACCTTTAACCGGAGCACATAAACATTGAATACTGAAATAGTAGAAACAGATACCGGTAAGCAATAAAACTTAAGAATGAAACAAAGAATAAACACAATGCAACCATACCACATAACACCATGATTTGTACATGGAAAACCCGGTAAAGAGAAAAACCATGGTGGGAAGCCTACCCACGGTTAGATGATACTTCTACAAAAAAATGTGATACAATAAGGGGTCTATACATGCAGGAAGGCACACTGCCTAAAGTGTACTGTTGATTACAAAAGAGTCTCACTGACTATAGAGGGGTTATAACCACCTCAAGATAATTGGAAAACAATCTAGAAGAATGAACTGCTAGAGATAGCATCTACCATGCCTGATTATAGTCCTAGTCAAGCTCAATACCAAAGGCCTTTGACCTCTTACTTAAACCCAATTTGATCACCTATGATTGACTAGATCTCCTTCACATATGATATATCATTCCATGACCACAAACATATATTTCATTCCCATACCCATGATCTACAATGAGATCTTACATCAATTTATACAAACCCTAAGGCCTAAACCAATTAGGTCAACCACCTAAAAGATATTACCATAAGATCATTACATATACCATATTACAATGATATTCCATGTCGTCTTAAGACCAAAACAACAATAACCAATCCATAAATCATCCTGGTAACATGTAGAGAACACGTTAACATGATACCGGTCCATAACCTAGATGGGTACTAGACCAAACATGGTCCACCATGCCAAAGTGATGTCTCCTATCAGTCGAGGCATGGTCAAGGATCACCTTTTGCATCCTGAATTCTATATAGAAGCTGCACCAACACCACTTATGCATTCTGTCAAAGTTTCTCAGTAAAAGCTCTATCGGTAAAAACTTAAACCCTTACCGGTAACACTAGATCTTCTACCGGTAACCAACCAAAATAGCTAGTGTTGACATTAATGACAAAAAATCAATGCAACACATAATCAACTCCTCCATATTGCCAACAATCTCCCCCTTTGGCATTGATGAAAACACTAGATGTGAAAAAGAAACATCTAAGTGCCAAGAAGTGCCAAGCATTTCCCATAGAAGATATAACAATGAAAAACTGAAAAATTCCAGCAACTCCCCCTGAGGAGTGTAGTCCAATATGAAACTGATATGAATTCTTTCTCCCATAAACATTATTTTTTACATATAACTCTCCCCCTTTGACATCAATGCCAAGGATATGACATAGATATCAAAAATTATGTGAATCTCAAAGCTGACTACTCCCCCTGAGTAGTAGCACCACTACATCAACCCAGAGAAAAGGATAAAGATGATGATGTATACCAGACTAATGGTCTACTTCATCAATTAAGTTTCTGCTGGAGGGGGTAGATACCCCTAACTTGACTCTCAAATACTCAAATGATTCCTTAGACAACGGTTTAGTGAATATATTTGCAATTTGTTCTTTAGTGTTCACATAAACCAATTTGACTTCCTTTTCTTCCACCTTGTCCTTTAGAAAGTTATATTTTATTGATATGTGCTTAGTCTTAGAGTGACATACCGGATTCATAGACATGTCAATAACTACAGAGTTATCACAAAAGATAACTACCGGTTCACTACAATTTACCTTAGTATCCTTCAACATTTGCTTCATCCACAAGACTTGAGTGCAATTAGTTGTTGTTGCAATATATTCAGCTTTTGCAATAGATAAAGAAATGCATGAGTATTTTTTGCTAATCCATGAAACCAATTTCTTCCCAAGAAATAAAGCTCCACTAGAAGTGCTCTTCCTGTCATCAAATCTCTTGCCCAATCTGAATTTGTATATGCACATAAAGTGAAGTTATCATCTCTAGAATACCATAAGCCATATTTTGTTGTTCCTTGCAAATACTGAAATATCCTCTTTACTGCACATTCATGATTTTCTTTAGGATTACTTTGATATCTTGAAACAATACTTACCGCATTCATAATATCCAGTCTAGTCTGAGTTAGATATAACAAGCCACCAATCATAGACTTATACCTTGTCGAATTTACTGGTGCAGATGTGTCTTTGATAGATAATTTCTCACTTGTCACCATAGAAGTACTTACCAGTTTGGAATTATCCATACCAAACATCTTCAACAATTCCCTTAGATACTTAGTTTGGCAAATAAAAATGCCTTTGTTAGCTTGAGTAATCTGCAAACCTACGAAAAATTTCATCTCACCAATCATGGACATTTCAAATTCATTCTTCATATTATTAGAGAATTCCATGCATAATTTATCTTCACCTCCAAAAATGATATCATCAACAAATACTTCAATAATCAAAATATCATCATTAGTGATCTTATAATATATATTGTTGTCAGCATTGCCTTTAGTAAAACCAAGTTTCAAAAGATATTTATCCAACCTTGCATACCAAGCTCTAGGAGCTTGTTTCAATCCATATAATGCTTTCCTTAACCTGCAAACCATATCTTTGTCATTTTTCAATGAAAATCCATCGGGTTGCTTAATGTATACCTCTTCCTCAAGTTCACCATTCAATAATGTGCTTTTAACATCCATTTGATAGACCTTATAGTTTTATATGCTACATAGGCAAGAAATAGTCTAACAACTTCAATTCTAGCTACAGGTGCAAATGTCTCACCATAATCAATTCCTTCCATTTGAGAATATCCTTTACAAACCAATCTAGCCTTGTTTCTTACAACTTGAACATCCTCATTTAGTTTATTTCTAAAAACCCATTTAGTTTCAATAACATTCTTATTTTTAGGTCGAGGAACTAAAGTCCAAGTCTCATTCTTCTCTATCTGATCTAATTCATCTTCCATAGCCTTTAACCAATGTTTATCTTTACAAGCTTCAATAACAGATGTCGGATCTATTTGAGAAATAAGACATAACTCTTCATTTGTTAGTCTTCTTCTTGACATAACTCCCTTGTTCCTATCTCCAAGGATTTGATCTTCAAAATGATTTAATCTTACATACCTTGGTGTCTTTTGAACTGTTATCACTGTTTAAAAAATGGATATTCTTGTTCCATAATTTGCTAAAAGTCTAAAAAATTTGAGTCTTCTTGTGGCCTTGTTGCTTCTATGTTCTTGGTCTAGAAGAGGGTTTAAGGTTTTTATTTCTAACCCTTCATGTTTTTGAAAAACCCTTATGTTCCATTCATGCATTACTTTTACCACTTAAGCGGAAGGGTCGCTTGGCCATGAAAATGTCCCCCACCCCTTTTGTATTTCTCCCTAGGCGGGTCTAGCAGCGCTTTATTTTCTCTAAGCCTTTCCTAAAGTTCTTAATGTTTAATCGGGCTCCCTAACCATCACGCGGGCTCTTTTTAATCTAACAGCGTGCGTGAATTCGCAATTCAAAGATGCTTGTGATTTACCATTCGTGAAATGGCGAAAGGTGGAAGTGGGTCTGACATTCAAGTTTTAACTAAGGTAAAGACCGATCAAGTTCTTTTTTATCAGATGGCTCGCGCTATTTCACAAGACAAAGGTGCACGTGTTTTAGGCTTCCACGAGGTAGTAACGATTGAAGGTAAAGGATGATAAAGTTCCTTTTGATTGGATGGTCGGTGCTATTTCACGACCCTAAGGTGACCGAGAGTTAACCTTAATGAAATAGCAAAGTGAAATGGCAGCCACTTAGTCGATGTCATGGCAGAACAGATGGATCAGACTGCAGACGAAGAGGCGACCTCTCAGATGCATGTGGCATTCCTGAAGTGGATCCCGTGGAAGTTTTTCGGCAAATAGGTGATTGCCACATTAGTTTCCTTTACCAGTCAATTGCTAGGTTGGATAGTGCTAAGTCAAAGAGCCCACCTCCGTCAGACTAGGTTTGTTAAAAGGCGGGTATCTCAAGGAGGATCCGACGGTGGGCGCCATTTTGCAGGCCGAAGATGCAGGGTAATTACTGCTCGCGAAATAGCAAAAACCGTTAGCCTTAAACAATTGGTGCACGGTTAGTGGGGTAAATCGTCAGTCACAGGAAAGGATAAAGACCGATCAAGTTCTTTTTGATTGGACGGCTCATGCGGTTTCACTGGATGAATGTGCACAATGTTTAGCTTTCGTGAAATAGCGAAAGAGATCTGAGCCCATCGCCAAATGAAGAATAGCCAAAAAGGTAAAGGTCATGCAAGTTCTATTTGATCTAACAGTTGGCGTGTTTTCGCTTGATGAAGATGCATGGATTTTACGCTTCGCGAAATGGCGAAACAACAAAGTGATAGAAACACTCAGACAGTTTGTGATCCGTTGGAGCCAAATTTTTGAATTCATTTATAAATTCAATTTTGAGGTGATGGCCGAAGCATGTGGTGTTAATGTCATAGTTAAGATCCCGATTGATGTATATACGCTCACATCAATTGAATGTAGATATCATTTCAAAGAGTTGTTGCAAAAAATCTGGTGCAGAGTAGAGTTCTTCAGGCCAAAAATAGGTTTTCTTGTGTTTTGCTTACCAGTTACCTAAAAATTGATGAACTATGGTTTTGTTCTATTAAAGAATTGCTTTGATTAGTAATTGAAATACTTGTAATCATTGAGATGGCACCTAGAAGGGAATTCACAGGGAAGGTTAATTACCAGGAGAGAGCAATTTGTGATACTTCCTAGAACAATTGTCCATGTCCACAAATGTAGCAGGTAAAGTTAAGGAATTAGTGCCCAAGGCTCCTCGTTTGAGAATAGGAGAAGGATTGTATCACAAGGGCAATTGGCTGAGAGATCCACAAATAGGGTTGTCTGGTTTAGGTTTATTCAAGGTTGGTTTTGGTATGAGACACTCCCTTGCCCCGATGAACAGTATTTGGGAGTTGGATGTAATTAAATTGGTGGTCCCTGGAGTTTTCATGGATGTGGATCTCCTAACTCAGATTGCACACAATTATGACCCTCTCACCAAAAGTGTTGGGGATATAAATGGAAAAACCCTCATTGAAGTCAATGATGATGAATTCAGAAACGTATTTGGGCTCAATGAGGTGTCCAATTATTTGGAGCCCATTAATTTTGAATCATTTGCTCAAGTCTACAGTGCATAGAGGAATCATCTTTTTAATGGGCCTCTTAAAGAATTTTTTGTCAAAATAGGTGGATTGACTTTTGTAGGACCTAATAGCATGGAGCCTTTCTCCCTAGATTGGTTCACTCTTAGAGCCAAAGGATTATACTGGTCACTCTACCAGATTTTTGGAGAGGATGTTGAAGTGAACATGCCAACTCATTACATGTTAGTGATAGCACAAATTTTAAATCCTTCTCTGGCAATAACATTTGATTATGCCCCCTACATTATTGATGCAATTCATGAAGGCTTGATAGGGATAAAGAATGGTAAGGTGGATAGGCCTTTTGGATGGTACTCCCTCCTCATGCATCTATTTCTATTCAAGGGTGGTGACTACTTTGCCAATGAAATGGATTTAGTGAAGGAAAAGGATGGGGAGAAAATGCCAGTTCAATTATGGAGCACAGTGTTGTCATGGGACAGGAGGATGCCATCTACCTAAAGTTTGATAAGTGCTTTGCATCCAAAATCAGAATTCTCTTATTCTCAAAGAATCCAAGGGTCCCTAAAGCTCTTTTGGAGTTTCTTAGGCCTAAGGAGTTCACTGAAGAAATAAAAATTGTCCACAATTGGGGTGACATATACTGGTACCCTATTTCCACAGTTTTCAGAGTGTTTGGTTTTAGAGGCACTCCATTTTTGTTACCTTATCAAGTCCCACTAAAAATAGGAATTGTAGAGGTCCTCGGGCAGATTGGAGGTGTGCAAAAGGCGGAGCTCTCCAATAGAGGAAAAGGGACCATTTTCCCAATAGTAACAATAGCACACTAGTTTGTAATTACTAAAGGTGGGTGGAAGTGCTTTGAGGAGTTCTTCTAGCCATACTAGCTATCCACTACAATGTCAAGGTTTTCTGACCTTGAGGATTTCTTTAATGGTATATTTAGGAAAAGGGCAGTATGCAAAGGTAGACCTCACCAATTCCAATTCCCTGAAGACCTCATCAGAAATGAGTTTGATTTGGATGAGCAGGAGTTGAGGAAAGAGAATTGGGTGGCCTACAAGAAGGCTCTTGATTTTGTACACCAATTCTACAGTAGTTATGACCCTTTATCCAGTTTTCACCCCTTTGAGGAAAAAGAAAAATTCCTAATTCTTTGCTTTGAGGATGTAATGCTAACACTAAAGGAGAAGAGGAAAGAAGTGATTAAAACCAACCCTGAGAAGGCAAGACTAGTTCTAGCTAGGTCTGCATTTGCTAAAGCAATCCCTTCTGGTGATTATGTGCTACATAGAAAATCCAAGTACAGTGTGTTGGTGCCAACAATAGGGGAGCCTTCTACTTCAAGAGGGAAGAGGAAAATACAAGATGTCATTGACATTCAGGATTCCCCAAAAAGGCAAAGGGTGGGAAAGAAAGTGCAAACTAATGAGCCCATGTATTCCCCATCTGAATCCCCCATTCATATAGGAGATGAGCAGGCAGTAGCTAAACAATTGTTGCAGTTAGGGAGTCTCGGGGAGATCACCTATACATATGATGAAGGAGAAGATGGAATGCCTAAGGAGCTAGAAGATGCTGAGATGGACATAACCACCAATGAGTTCAAAGGCCAGGATTTGGATCTTGTTATTAAACAAACCAGTGAGGAATTCCTGGCTGATAGCAACTTTGTTACCTCAGGAGCTTTCATGCAATTTGTGTGGAGGCAGAATATTGATAAGTTCAATGCTAGATAAGAGAAGAGGAAAAATGAGCAGCCCCACAAGGAGGCAGCTGTGGTGGAGGAAGAAATAAAACAAGAAATGGTCACTGAGTTTAAGACCATCACTCCTAAGCAGGGAAGGGAAATTGTAGCAAAGGCTGGTGTTCTCATCCTCCCTGAATGGGATATAGTAGATGCCTTGGTTTTAGAGGCAGTCAGGAAAGAGACCAAGCCTATGGAAGGAGTAACCTTCAGCAAGGATGATGCTGCCCTAGTCATGTGGTCTTTGAAAAGAGATGAAAATAAAAAGAGAAAGAATACCCCAGAGTCCAGCTACCTTGGGGGTATGATAGTAAAGAGGGTACAAAATACTGGAGTAGTGGAGGCTGCTAGCATAGTCTTGGAAACTGCCAAATTTATGTTCCAGTGGCAGAGAAAGAAGCAAAGGAAAGGGCAGATCTCCAAGCTAAGTTAGAGATAGTTTTAAAAGCTTATAATGATGCCAAAGGAGAGGTAATAATCCGAGACAACATTATTGCTAAATTGAAAGGCCAATTGGCAGGACAATACCATCAAGGTGAGTTCTCAACCTTAATGATTTCTTCTTCTCCTACACAACCTCCATCTACTAGCCCTATCATTGAATTCCCACCTTCTCCCGCACCTTCTGGTTCCCAAGCAATTGAGATCACTCAACAGGAGTTGGAAAAGCTAAAACAGGCTCAAACTCTGTTTGCAAATAAGTATGAAGAGAGAGTGAGGGCCACAATTTTGAGTTTTGCTAACACCATAGGATCCTCATTAGTGTATAACAACATGAGTAAAGTTTTGGACATGTGGAATGAGCTCAATGGAGACAGGGCTATTATAATGCCCATTTTGGACAAGGATGCCTAGGGAGGTGGACTTAGGATTTATATGTGTATCTTATGATGAGGCAAGGGATGACCCCACTATTAAGTCCACCTGTGACATGAAAAAGGACCTGACAAAGCTAGCAGAAGGAATAGATAATGCAGAGAAGAAGATCAATTTGTATAAAAAGGAATACACTGAACAGGAATTTGAATTATTTCCCGGGGGTTTTGCTAGTCCAGCTCAATTGAAGGACAAACAAGTATGGCTTAATGAATTAGGGGTGAACCTATCATTAAGGATAAAGGGAATCATTAGCACAGATGATACTTCCCTATTTATCAGAACAATTGAGGAGATAGAGAAAATAAAATCACACTATGGCTTTCTAAACTCGGAGGTCAATAAAATGAGAAACTCTTGGAAGAGATTAGCCAAGATAAGAGGGAAAGTTATTAACTTCTCATGGCCTACTGATGACGTGTACGAAGAGTGGACAAGAAAATATATGGTGCTAGATGTAGAGGTTCAAAAGGAAGCTGCGGAGTGACAAATTGCAAAAAGGGGTTGTTAGAAGATGAAAAGGACTTGTAACTTCTTGTTGAAACAAGAAGATTGTTGTAACAAACTTTTTTGGGGAAAGGTCTGAAGCTTGTATTCGTCCATACTATTATAAATGGATACCAGGACTAGTTAGAAATGGATCACAAGAATTTTGTAAAGAAATTTTGTAGAAATTCATCTTGGTTTTTTCTAGTTATTACAGATTTTCAAAATGAATATCAATACACAGATCAAAAACTTTTGAGCCTAAATTTGTGTTGTCTTCTGGTGTGCTTTCAATAATTTGTTGGTTTCATTTGAGTAATCTAGGGTTATTCAATTGAAAATGGATTGTAATGCAATCTTTATGGATGTGTTTCTTAGCTTTTCTATTTAGGAGAGGAATTAAATACGCATGAAATATCTCTGTCAGTAGGTTATTTTGTTGGAAACCTTGAATTTGATAAACACTATTTAGTTAACAAGGAAGGACTCTTATATATGTCAGGCATGTATGGGGTTAGTAGAAGCCGAAGTGATGAGATGTATGGGGGTGTTTAATTGTGAAATCCTTACTTAATTTAGATGACTTTGTAGGTTGGATAAGGCACCGGTATCGGTTGTAGTTTTCTTTCTACATCTCTTGAGGATCAATACTGAAAATGAGCATAAGTTTTCCTTTATTATTTCAATTTATGTTGAGGCAATAAGATCCACTAGTTTTTGGACACTGGTTTACTGTGGATCTCGTCTAAAAGTGTGAAATTATTCACAGAAGGTATACTTGCCTGAACTTTGGATAAGTTCAAAGTGTAGAAGGTTCTTAAAACCTTGTCATATGTTGCTCTAAGGTTCTTTTTTCCTTGATCTCTTCATTTGTAGACAAAGTTATTATATTTCTTATAAGGTATAAGAGGGGAATCAGAATTTGAGAAGAACAAAAGTGGCGACCCTGCTGGGGAGAGTTACAGTGTGTATCCATGTTGACCAACTGGCTCTTGAATTAGCTCAGAATGTTGTTTGGATGTCTATGTTGAAAAGATTTGTCTGACCTTTGATTTGTGTTGTTCCTCTCTCTCTCTCTGAAAATCTTCGTGATTTTGGTTTTAAAGATCTACAAATATTCTGTTTAAAGCCTATTTTCATATTTCCCACAGTCTTTGTGGGTGGCGACTCTGATAATCTTAACCAGTCCTTTTGATATAAGTGATTTTTTTAAGAAAACAAGCATATTGCAGGGAGTAAAAAATACCAAGTCTTTCATGAAGAAGCATCCTCGTGAGATGTTGTAGGAGGGATTACCTGAATAGTCACATAGAGGTCAGAAAAGATCAGTGGTACATGAGCCATCTAATGCTGCTTGGGTGCAAAAAAGCACCAATACAAGTAAGATATCTGAGAGACCTATCTATGCAAATTCAAATTCTTCTTCCCGCGAATCTGAGCATGATGTTTTAGGTTTCCATTCTGGTTTATTTGGGAATGTAGAAGATGTCCATTTTTCAAATCAAGGGTTATCCCATGCAAGTTTTTTTGGGAAAGACAGAAGTAGTTCAAACGTAGTAAGAGATTTTGTACCTAGGATAATTGATGGAAACATCAGTTTGATTGATATTGACCAAGTCAATATATCAGACTCTGAAGAAATCTTCCCTGATGAAGATAAAGTATCCCAAGAAATAGAGGACCTAAATAGAAGAGTCCATCATTTGATCTCCTTAAGAGCACAAAAGGAAGCAAATAAGGAGAGAGTAGTAAAGGCAAAATTGATGGAGAGAGACGGGCTCCTAAGACAAATTGCTGACCTTGAGTTACTTGCCCAAGAAAAGGCCAAGAGTGAGGATGAAGGTCCTATGATTAGGGAAATTTTAGTTCCCAAGACCAAACCAGCATACAAGTCAGTAGTGCAACCAAGTAGGGAAGTTCTTAGTGACCCACAACCTGTCAGAAATGATGTTGACAAAGGAAAGCAGAAATGAATGGAAGGTGGGTCTGGATCTAAGACTATAGTGGAGATCTCTCACATGCTATCAGTACATGAAAGAGAGATGGAAAGAATGAGGAAAGAGAAGGAAGATTTTCAAATGGAGTTAGAAAAGGCTGAATTAGAAGCAGCTAACCAAGAAGTTAAAAGAAAGATTAGCTATTTGAAAGCACCTCCTATAATATTTCCCTCGGTAGATCAAAATAAACCTGCTCCTCAGTAAGCTTCATTCCCTCTTGTTAAAATTCAGCCAACTCTGCCTATTAGCAATACCACAGCCAATCAAGCCCCTATTACTAACCAAAGTAATCAGATCTCTATGACTCAAAGCCCCAATGTCAGAATGAACATGGGAAATAACCATGCTGCCAACCAATTCCAAAGAAGACCTATTAACCTAGAACTTTATAGGGAGCTCTTTTTTTATGGAATCCCAGGATACCCCAACCATGTTCCTACCAAATAGAGGGATAGTCTTCACAAATTTGTTGGGAATAATGCAATCAATGTAGAAGAACACTTGAAGTATTTTGGTGACCTGATAAATGATTATGAAATTGTAAATGAAAATGTCATCGTGAAATTATTTGTACAGTCCTTAGTAGATGATGCAAGGGACTGGTATAGAGGTCTTCCTATGAATAGCATTGGGTCTTGGGAAGATTTTAAAAATTGTTTTCAGGAACAGTATGGTGACAAGACAAATGTGAGTTTCATGCTCAATGAGTTCAACAATATCAGAAAGTCTGACAATGAAATTGTCACAGATTTTAATGCCAGATTTCAAAAAGCAATGCATAGATTATATTAGGTAATGAGGTTAGATGACAACATGTGCCTGAATACTTATTACAATGCCTTTGATTCTAAAATGGCCTATATTATGAGGGATAAAAATCCGCATAGCCTGAGAGATACATTTAGAATTGCCATCAATGTAGAGAGCAATAGAAAAGCATCTGGGAAACTAGGGAGAAGAACTGATGGTAGGCTGTGGCAAGAATCAAAACAACAACCTAATAAAGTTGCTAAAGAAGAAGACAAAATAGAAAAATTAGTGACTACCATGAAGGATATAACTGCCAAGGTAAGTAAAAAGGATAAACCTCATTACAACTGGCAAGACAGACCTCCTAGGTTGCATGACATGCCTTACAACACTACTTGGAAGGATGGGAAGCCTCAAAATGAGAAGCCAAAAAATACCTAGAGCCAAGATACCCCTGATCCTTTAAAAGGAAAAAATGTTCATAACATAGAGAATACTTCTTGGTGTATGGCTTGTGATGGGCCACATTCTCCTCATCAATGTGTTGTAGCTCAAGCCCTTGAGGAATCCATGAGACAAGAAGCTAAGCCTGATATAAATATGTTTGAAACTATCATAGAGAGTGATGATGAGTCTTTGCAAAGTGAATTTAGTGAATGTGATGTGTTGAATACTAAGAGGTCTTACCAAGAGGTCTTACCAAGGATAGCTAACACTTGATTGGCATCCCACTTTGAATTTGGTAACAATTGAAGATGAAGAAGTTTATCTCAGGAGGCCTAGTGATGAAGAAGTAAAAAATCTCACTAAAGCTGCCATAGCCAAAGCCAAGCACAATTACAATTTGAGTACCAAGAGGGATAGTGATCAAGGTGAACCTAGGTCCATGTTTATAAAAGAAGCATCCTAGAAGAAAGCAGCAAATAGTGCTACCCTGTCTCAAGTTGGTCAAGAAAAGAAAAATCAAGTAAAAGAAGTACCTGAGGGTACAGATGATAAAGCTATCGGTGATATACAAGGAATTACTGCAATAAAGAAGGCAAGTCGGCCTAAAACAGAGAAAGCTAAAGCTACTACTGAGTTGACTAATAATTCCACATTTGATATGACTCAAGCTCTCACTCAGATGAAGGTTACTGTCCCATTGATAGAATTATTGAAAATAAAGGAACATAGAGAAGTTGCTCTATCTTTGTTTTCTAGAATACCTGACAGTAACACATCTTTACCTTCTAGTTCAATTAAGGATGAAAAGGATCATGAGCTGCAAACCCCAGAGGTATATGTTGGAACAACTATTACACAAGAACCCTCGTAGGTTGATCCTTTCTATGTTACTTTGTTAGTAAATTACTGTTTAATTAAGAATTGTATGATAGATTCTGGTGCAGCTGCAAATGTAATGCCCTATGGTATTATGAAAGAATTAGGATTATCAGTGAGTACAATGTATGGGAAATGTTATTCTATGGATAACAGAGAAGTGCCAGTGATAGGTACAATGAAAGATGTTGAAGTAAAAATAGCAGCCTTCCCTAAAGCAACATACAAGATGGATGTCATTGTAAATGACACTAAACCTCACTATGGCATGTTGTTGTCTAGGTAGTGGGTTGCAGCAGTGGCTGGATCTGTCATATGCCACTATCCCAATTAATGGGAACCATGGTAAATTGTATAGAGAACCACGTGCCCCTAGGGTGATTGAGAAAGTAGACCCTAGTATGTTGAATTCTATGATTGATGTGGATCTAAACAATTTTAGAATACAACCAATCTTGCCTCAATTAAAGAATATTGATTCTATTGTGACTAAATTGGAATCCCAATAGCATGATTTGTGGCACATGTATTTTGATGGTGCTTGTTCAAAAGAAGGATCTGGAGCAGGAGTTCTGTTTGTATCCCCATCAAGTATAACTTTCAAGTATTCCTTCTTGTTAGCCTTTCAATGTACAAATAATACTATTGAATATGAAGCCCTGCTATTGGGGCTTGAAGTTGCAAAAAGGCATGAGATTCAGTTGTTAAAAGTATTAGGTGACTCAGAATTGGTTGTCTCTCAAGTTAGGGCTAAGTATGCATCTAAGAATGATAGATTGAAAAGAGACAAGCATGCAGTATGGGATGTCATTGAGCATTTTAGTGCATTCTCTATAAATTGGATAGAAAGATCTAAAAATATCATGGCAAACTTCTTAGAAAATGTTGCATTAAAGAATGATGATGCAACACTAACCGGTATATCCACAGTTGAAGTAAAAGCTAGGCCTGCCATTCCTGACAATGTATATAATTGGCAAGTTTTTGTTGATGATGAAGATATTCTCAGGTTTATATAGTGCATTGATGATTATTATGGGCAAAAAATTGATTGCAATGCCTTAGTGGAAGTGGTTAAAAATAGTGAAACTGTGTTTAGAAACAACTTAGTTCAGTTAGACACTAATGAAATACCTAAAGGGTTGGTAGAGCTGGAAGGTCTGTTTAGTTACAGTGACAGTCATCTGCACCAGCAATCAACCACTAAGTTAGAGGAACTAGAGGAAGTAAAATTAGGGATAGAATCATCCCCTAAGTTGGTATATATTGGAAAAAATTTGCCTCCTCATGTCAGAATAAATCTTATTAATTTATTAAAGAAATATAAGCATGTCTTTGCTTGGTCTTATGAGGATCTGAAGGCATATAGACAGGATCTTTTTCAGCATGAAGTGCCTCTACTTCCAGATGCTAAGCCATTCAGACAAAAACAAAGACCTATTAACCCCCTGTTAGAATCTAAAATGCAGCAAAAACTGAACAAGTTAAGGGAAGGGGGAATTATTAAGCCTATAATACATTCATCATGGGTCTCAAATTTGGTCCCGGTCAGAAAGAAGAATGGGGACATAAGACTCTATGTTGACTTTAGAAACCTAAATGTTGCTTCCTTGAAAGATAATTACTCTTCTCCTAACATGGAAGCTATGTTGCAAAGAGTGACTAGTTGTGACCTATTGTCTATGATGGATGGGGTTTCAGGGTATAACCAGGTGTTGGTAAAAGAATCAGAACAATTCAAATCTGCTTTCACTACCCCTTGGGGAGCTTATGTGTATGTCAGAATGCCTTTTGGTTTGAAGAATGTTGCAGCTACATTTCAGAGGGCGATGGATGTAGCTTTCAAATAATTCATCAATATCATCATGGTAGTGTATCAAGATGATCTGACATGCTTATCCAAAAGGGCGGATGACCATTGTGGACACTTAGAACAGGTTTTCAATAAAGCTCTGGAATTTGGAGTATCCTTAAAACCTAAGAAGTGTTATTTTGTTGTTACTGAAGGGAAGTTGCTAGGGCATATTGTCTCTACAGAAGGAGTAAGAATAGACCCTGAAAGAATTGAGGCAATAAACAATGTGCCTGAACCAAAGAATGTTAAAGGTATCCAATCTTTTTTGGGCAAAGTTGATTTTGTTAGAAGATTTATTGCAAATTTTGCAGAGATAGTCAAGCCCATTGTTAAACTGCTTAAAAGTGATACAAAGTTCTGTTGGGATCAAGAAGCTTCAAAGGCTTTTGTTGAGATCAAAAAGGCTATCCAGGAGGCACCAGTGTTGAAGTCCCCTGACTACAGTAACCCTTTCTCCTTGTTTTCTTTTGCTTCATATCACACAGTGGTTGCAGTCCTTTTACAAAAGGATAATGAAGGATATGAACATCCTATAGCTTTTTATAGCAAATCTTTACAGGCTGCAGAATTAAAATATGAAATAATAGAGAAGCAAGCATATGCTTTGGTCAAGGTTGTCAAATCTTTTAGGCCATATCTTGTAAATGGACAAGTAGTTGTCTATGTCCTACATGTTGTTATCAAAGATATCTTATCCCAGTCTGAGGTCATAGGTAAGAGATGCAAATGGATAAACAGGATCCAGGAGTTTGATTTGGAAATAAAGATCACTAAATTAGTGAGAGGTTTAGGCCTTGCTAAGTTTATGGCTGAGTCAAACCTTCTTGATGTTGAAATAAATAATGTTGAAGTTGTGAACATCCTGGTCACCAGTATTGAAACATACCCCTGGTACTCAGAGATAGTATAATTTTTAAGGGATGCAATGTTTTCAGAAGGAATGACACATAATTAGAGAAGAACTCTGAAGTTGAAGTCACAAAAATATGTCCTCATTTGGGGTGATCTATTTTGGAGGAATAGAGATGGGGCATTGCTAATGTGTTTGGATGAATCCCAGGCTGAGAGAGTGTTAACTGAAATGCATGATGGAGTGTGTGGAGGTCATTACTCTGCTAAGACAACTGCTGGTAAGATAGTTCGAGCTGGATATTATTGGCCTACTTTGCTTAAAGATGCCTATGAATATGTCAGGAGATGTGACCCATGCCAGAAGTTTCCATCAAAGTTGAAGTATGAGGGAGCTTTACCCCTCAACCCAGTCACACTGGAAGCCCTTTTTGTCCAATGGGGTATTATTTTATTGGAGAAATTGTTGAGAAATCAGGAAGAGGTCATAGGTGGATTATAGTAACTACTGATTATTTTACCAAATGGATTGAAGCTATACCCACCAGGAGAGCCACAAGTAAGGTTGTTATTGACTTTCTGATGGATAATGTTATAACCAGATTTGGAGTCCCTGTAAAACTAGTAATGGATAATGCCATGAGTTTCAGGTCAGAAGAGTTTGTTGAATTTTGCACCAGTCATGGAATAGTTATGTCTTACTCTTCACCTTATCATCCTCAGGGTAATGGGCAAGTTAAATCTAGTAATAAGAGCCTCTTGAACATTATCAAGAAAATCCTAGAAGAGAACAAAAGGTCTTGGGACCAAAAGTTAAAATTGGCTTTATGGGCTGACAGGGTTACTGTCAAAAAGGCTATTGGGGTTTCCCCTTTTGAATTAGTTTATGGCACACAATCTAGGATGCCAGTAAATAATCTTCTTCCAGTATATAAGTTCCTACGAGCTGAAGACATGGAGTTATCTGAACCTATGGAAGACCGGATGATTCAGATAGTGGAAGTAGAAAGAATTAGAACTCTGGCCCACAACAGGAATCTAAAAATCCAATTGCAGTCCAAATATCTATTTGACAAGAGAACCTCATTAAGAAAGTTCCAAATTGGTGATGTAATTCTTCAATGGAATGCGAAAGGACAGGATAAGGGAAAGCACAAGAAATTTGAGTCACTACGGATTGGCCCCTCTGTGATTTGTGATCTCCATGGAAAGGACTCATATTTTTTGAAGAATATAAATGATGAAGTATAGGAATTTCCAATGCATGGACAATTCTTGAAACATTACTTCTCTTGATGTCCATGCACAGTAGGTCCCTGTTTGTATATATTTAGGGTTGCTTTTGTTGTTGTTTTTAGGCTTGTTTTTTGGTCTATTTCTCCAGAGAGTTTTTGAATTCTTGTGTTGATCTTGCGATCATCCATCCCCAGTCAGAGTCGTTGTTATCATTTTTAAAAAAATAGATATTCTTGTTCCATAATTGGCTAAAAGTCTAAAAAAATTGAGTCTGATTGTGGCCTTGTTGCTTCTGTGTTCTTGGTCCAGAAGAGGGTTTAAGGTTTTATTTCTAACCCTTCATGTTTTTGAAAAACCCTTATGTTCTATTCATGCGTTACTTTTACCACTTAAGCGGAAGGGTCGCTTGACCATGAAAATTTCCCCCCCCCCTTTTGTATTTCTCCCTAGGCGGTTCTAGCAGCGCTTTATTTTCTCTAAGCCTTTCCTAAAGTTCTTAATTTTTAATCGGGCTCCCTAACCATCACGCGGCTTCTTTTTAATCTAACGGTGTACATGAATTCGCAATTCAAAGATGCCTATGAGTTATCGTTCGTGAAATGGTGAAAGGTGGAAGTGGGTCTGGCATTCAGGTTTTAACTAAGGTAAAGACTGATCAAGTTCTTTTTGATCGGACGGCTCGCGCTATTTTGCAAGACAAAGGTGCATGGGTTTTAGGCTTCGCAAAATGGCGAAAAGGAAACATGATCCACGAGGTAGTAATGATTGAAGGTAAAGGCCGATCAAGTTCCTTTTGATTCGATGGTCGGCACTATTTCGCAACCCTAAGGTGACCGAGAGTTAACCTTCACAAAATAGTGAAGTGACAAGGCAGCCAATTGGTCGGTGTCGTGGCAGAACAGATGGATCAGACTGCGGACGAAGAGGCAACCTGTCAGATGCACATGGCAGTCCTAAAGTGGATCTTGTGGAAGTTTTTCGGCAAATAGGTGCTTGCCACGTCAGCTTCCTTTACCGGTCGATTGCTAGGTTGGATAGTGCTGAGTCAAAGGGCCCACATCCGCCAGGTTAGGTTTGTTAAAAGGCAGGTATCTCAAGGAGGATCCGATGGTGGGTACCATTTCACAAGCCGAAGATGCAGGGTAATTACTATTCACGAAACAGCGAAAACCATTAGCCTTAAATGCTTGGTGTGTAGTTAGTGAGGTAAACCGTCAGTCACAGAAAAGGATAAAGATCGATCAAGTTCTTTTTCATTGAATGACTCGCGTGGTTTCGTTGGATGAATGTGCACGATGTTTAGCTTTTGTGAAATAGTGAAAGAGATTTGAGTCCATCACCAAATGAAGAATAATCAAAAAGGTAAAGGTCATGCAAGTTCCATTTGATCTAACGGTTGGCGTGTTTTTGCTTGATGAAGATGCGCAGATTTTACACTTCGCGAAATGGCAAAACAATAAAGTGATAGAAACACTCAGACAGTTTGTGATCCATTGGAGCCAAATTTTTGAATTCATTTGTGAATTCAATTCTAAGGTGATGGCCGAAGCATGTGGTGTTAATGTCATAGTTAAGAGCCCAATTGCCATATATACGCTCACATCAATTGAATGTAGATATCATTTCGAAGAGTTGTTAAAGAAAAGCTGGTGCAGAGTAGAGTTCTACAGGCCAAAAATAGGTTTTCTTGTGTTTTGCTTATCAGTTACCTAAAAATTGATGAACTGTGGTTTTGTTCTGTTAAAGAATTGCTTTGATTTGTAATTGAAATACTTGTAATCATTGAGATGGCACTTAGAAGGGACTTCATAGGGAAGGTTAATTACCAGGAGAGAGCAATTTGTGATGACTTCCTAGAACAATTGTCCATGTCCACAAATGTAGTAGCTAAAGTTAAGGAATTAGTGTCCAAGGCTCCTCGTTTGAGAATAGGAGAAGGATTGTATCACAAGGGCAATTGGGTGAGAGATCCACAGATAGGGTTGTCTAGTTTAGGTTTATTCAAGGTTGGTTTTGGTATAAGACACTCCCCTACCCTGATGAATAGTATTTGGGAGTTGGATGTAGGTAAATTGGTGGTCCCTGGAGTTTTCATGGATGTGGATCTCCTAACTCAAATTGCACACAATTATGATCCTCTCACCAAAAGTGTTAGGGATATAACTGGAAAAACCCTCATTGAAGTCAATGATGATGAATTCAGAAATGTATTTGGGCTCAGTGAGGTGTCCAATTATTTGGAGCCTATTAATTTTGAATCATTTGCTCAAGTCTATAGTGCACAAAGGAATCATCTTAGAAATGGGCCTCTTAAAGAATTTTTTGTCAAAATAGGTGGATTGTTTGTTGTAGGACCTAATACCATGGATCCTTTCTCCCTAAATTGGTTCACTCTTAGAGCCAAAGGATTATACTGATCACTCTGCCAGATTTTTGGAGAGGATGTTGAAGTGAACATGCCAACTCATTACATGTTAATGATAGCACAAATTTTAAATCCTTCTCTAGCAGTAACATTTGATTATGCCCCCTACATTATTGATGCAATTCATGAAGGCTTGATAGGGATAAAGAATGGTAAGGTGGATAGGCCTTTTGGCTGGTACTCCCTCCTCATGCACCTATTTCTATTCAAGGGTGGTGACTCCTTTTCCAATGAAATGGATTTAGTGAAGGAAAAGGATGGGGAGAAAATGTCAGTTCAATTATGGAGCACGGTGTTGTCATGGGACGGGGAGGATGCCAGCTACCTAAAGTTTGATAAGTGCTTTGCATCCAAAATCAGAATTCTCTTATGCTCAGAGAATCCAAGGGTCCCTAAAGCTCTTTTGGAGTTTCTTAGGCCTAAGGAGTTCGTTGAAGAAATAAAAATTGTCCACAATTGGGGTGACATATACTTGTATCCTATTTCCACAGTTTTCAGAGTGTTTGGTTTCAGAGGCACTCCATTTTTGTTACCTTATCAGGTCCCACTGAAAATAGGAAGTGCAGAGGTCCTCAGGAAGATTGGAGGTGTGCAAGAGGCAGAGCTATCCAATAGAGGAAAAGGGACCATTTTCCCAATAGTAACAATAGCACATCAATTTGTAATTACTAAAGGTGGGTGGAAGTGCTTGAGCTTTCATGAAATTTGTGTGGAAGTAGAATATTGATAAGTTCAACGCTAGATGTGAGAAGAGGAAGAATAAGCAGCCCCACAAGGATGTAGCTATGGTGGAGGAAGAAATAAAACAAGAAATGGTCACTGAGTTTAAGACCATCACTCCTGAGCAAGGAAGGTAAATGGTAGCAAAGGTTGTGTTCTCATCCTCCCTGAATGGGATATATCAGATGCCTTTGTTTTAGAGGTAGTCAGGAAAGAGACCAAGCCTATGGAAGGAGTAACCTTTAGCAAGGATGATGTTGCCCTAGTCATGTGGTCTTTGAAAAGAGATGAAAATAAAAAGAGAAAGGATACCCCAGAGTCCAGCTACCTTGGAGGTATGATAGTAAAGAGGGTACAAAATACCGGAGTAGTGGAGGTTGCTAGCACAGTCTTGGAAACTGCAAAATTCAGTGTTGCAGTGGTAGAGAAAGAAGCAAAGGAAAGGGTAGATCTCCAAGCTAAGTTAGAGACTATTTTAAAATCTTATAATGATGCCAAAGAAGAGGTAATAAGCTGAGACAACATTATTGCTAAATTGAAAGGCCAATTGGCAGGACAATACCATCAAGGTGAGTCCTCAACCTTAATTGTTGTGTCTTCTCCTACATAGCCTCCATCTACTAGCCCTATCATTGAATTCCCACCTTCTCCCATACCTTCTGGTTTCCAAGCAGTTGAGATCACTCAACGGGAGTTGGAAAAGCTAAAACAGGCTCAAACCCTGTTTGCAAATAAGTATAAAGAGAGAGTGAGGGCCACAATTTTGAGTTTTGCTGACACCATAGGATCCTCATTAGTGTATAACAACATGAGTATAGTTTTGGATATGTGGAATGAGCTCAATGGAGACAGGGCTATTCTAATGCCCATTTTGGACAAGTGGATGCCTAGGGAGGTGGACTTAGGACTTATATGTGTATCTTATGATGAGGCAGGGGCCGACCCCACTATTAAGTCCACCTATGACATGACAAAGGATCTAACAAAGCTAGCAGAAGGAATAGATAATGTAGAGAGGAAGATCAATTTTTATAAAAAGGAATACACTGAATAGGAATTTGAATTATTTCCTGGGGGTTTTGCCAATCTAGCTCAATTGAAGGACAAACAAGTATGGCTTAATGAATTAGGGGCCAACCTATCATTAAGGATAAAGGGAATCATTAGCATAGATGATACTTCCCTATTTGTCAGAACAATTGAGGAGATAGAGAAAATAAAATCACACTATGGCTTTCTAAACTCGGAGGTCAATAAAATGAGAAACTCTTGGAAGAGATTGGCCAAGATAAGAGGGAAAGTTATTAACTTCTCCTAGTCTACTGATGATGTGTACGAAGAGTGGACAAGAAAATATATGGTGCTAGATGCAGAGGTTCAAAAGGAAGCTGCGGAGTGACAAATTGCAAAAAGGGGTCCTTAGAAAGGGATCGCAAGAATTTTGTAAAGAAACTCTGCAAAAATTCATCTAGGTTTTTTCTAGTTATTACAAAGAATATTTTGAGTTATGTAAGATTTTTCAAAATGAATATCAATATACAGATCAAAAACTTTTGAGCCTAAATTTGTGTTGTCTTCTGGTGTGCTTTCAATAATTTGCTGGTTTCATTTGAGTAATCTAGGGTTATTCAATTGAAAATGGATTGTAATGCAATCTTTATGGATGTGTTTCTTAGCTTTTCTCTTTAGGAGAGTAATTAAATATGCATGAAATATCTCTGTCGGTATGTTATTTTGTTGGAAACCTTGAATTTTATAAACACTATTTAGTTAACAATGAAGGACTCTTATATATGTCAGACATGTATGGGGTTAGTAGAAGCCAAAATGATGAGATGCATGGGGGTGTTTAATTGTGAAATCCTTACTTAATTTAGATGACTCTATAGCCTGGATAAGGCACTAGTATCAGTTGTAGTTTTCTTTCTACATCTCTTGAGGATCAATACTAAAAATGAGCATAAGTTTTCCTTTATTATATCAGTTTATGTTTAGGCGATAAGATCCACTGGTTTTTGGACACTGGTTTACTGTGGATCTCGTTTAAAAGTGTGAAATTATTCACAGAAGGTATACCCACCTGAACTTTGGATAAGTTCAAAGTGTAGAAGGTTCTTGAAACCTTGTCATATGTTGCTCTAAGATTATTTTTTCCTTGATCTCTTCATTTGTAGACAAAGTTATTATATTTCTTATAAGGGATAAGAGGGGAATCAGAATTTGAGAACAACATGAACTTCAGGTTCACTGTTTTGATTATCGGTCACAGTTGAATTTTCTGATTGTGCTGGTGTAACTCTCTTAGTGTCTTGTACCGATTGAGGCATTGTCGGTTCAATTATGATCATTTCCATTGTCAGTTCCCTGTCATATAATATAGATTGATTTTTTTATTGCTCATCCACTTTCATATTTGCGCTCTCCACAATTTTTTGCAATCTTTTGTTATAACATCTATATGCTTTTCTTTGAATTGAATATCCAAGAAATATCCCTTCATCACATCTAGGATCAAACTTCCCAATCGAATCATCCCTTTTGAAATAACATTTACTTCCAAAAATTTTGAAATATTTAATAGTAGGTGTATGTCCAAACCATAATTCGTAAGGGGTCTTACCGGTTTCACCTTTGATGTGAACTCTGTTGAATGTGTATACTGTTGTACTCACTGCTTCTCTCCAGTAGATGTGAGGCAATTTGTCTTCCATCATCATGGTTCTTGCTGCATCCAAAATGGTTCTATTCTTCCTTTCCACTACTCCATTCTGTTGAGGAGTGTGGGGTGCAAATAACTATCTCCTAATTCCATTTGTCTCACAATAACTGTTAAATTCATGAGAAGTGAACTCATTGCCTTGATCTGATCTCAGACATTTCATTTTAAATCCAGTTTCTATTTCCACCTATTCTTTAAAGATCTTGAATTTCTCAAAAGCTTCAGACTTCTCCCTGAGAAAAGTCACCCACATCATTCTAGAATAATCATCAATTATCAGCATGAAGTATCTATCACCTTGAAAGCTTCTAGTCCTTGTTGGACCACATAAGTCAATGTTAATCAAATCAAGCACATCATTAGATTTATCATTTATGCTCTTAAAAGAAGTTCTAACTTTATTTCCCAATTGACATTCCTTACATACCAGATTATGAGGCTTTATAATCTTAGGTATATCTCTAATTGCCTTTGTTGAACTGATCTTAACAATACAATAAAAATTAGCATGACACAACCTCTTATGCCATAACCAACTTTCATCAATATGAGCAATCAAACATGTCTTATTTCCAGTGTTCAAGTGAAATATATTACCTCCAGTCTAAGTACCGGTTGCAATCTCCAAACTAGTTTTGTTAATGATTTTGCATTTTCTATCTTTAAACTGAAGTTGGAATCCCTTGTCCACCAATTGACCAACACTTAAAAGATTATGATTTAAACCTTCTACATAATAGACATTATCAATATTATTCTTTCCATCCAGAGAAATAATACCTTTACCTTTGATCATACATGCTTTGTCATCTCCAAATCTGACTTGACCGCCATTGTATTCTTACAGGGACAAAAAATTTCTTTTATCTCCAGTCATATGATGTGAGCATCCACTATCAATTACACATTCATCCTTGTCTTCAACTTTTTGATGCCAGTGCCTTTTCTTCATTCTTGATAGCTGGTTCCGATTCATCTTCCTTTAAGGCATAGAACACGCATTCCTTTCCATTGTCAGATCCACTAATAGAGTCTGTTGTCGGTTCATCCTTGGAGTCATCACTTACTCCTTCCTCATCTGCTATGTAGCATTGTTTTCTTTTCTTGAATCTATATCTGTTCTGATTAGGCTTAAACAATTTCTTAACTCTTTCTTCAAATCTTCCATTCCTTTTAGGACATATATATGCAAAATGACCAATCTTATTACATGAAAAACATTTAAAAGGCACTCTTCCTTCATACTTACTTCCTACCGGTCCTTTAGGTACTCTTCTAGCAAATAAGGCTTCAAGTTGCTCAAATTCTTCATCCTCTTTTCTCATATCTTCCAATTCTTTTGCATATAAGGCTTTCCAATCATTTTTGTCAGTGGATGATGATGCATGAAAAGAAGGTTCTGACTTTGTAGCTCCAAAAGGTCCAAATTCTTCAAGCTCAAAAGCAGATAATTTCCCAATCAGAATGTCTTTGTTAACTAAAGTTTTTGCCATTGTTCTCAATTCATTAATTGCAGTTGCCTTGATCTTGTAAGCCGGTGGAAGGTCTCTCAAGACTTTGGAAACTATTTCATCTTCACTCAAAGATCCTCCACAACATTGAATTCCCATGACAATCTCGTTTACTCTTTTCATAAATGTAGCAATTCTTTCATTATCTCCCATCTTCAAGTTCTCATATCTTACTCGGTAACCATCAAGTTTAGCAATTTTGATAGTAGGATCACCTTCATTCAGAGTTTGCAATTTATCCCACATAACCTTTGTTGATGATTTATTAGTCAATCCCATGATTTGTTGATCAGTAAGTGCACACAAGAGGACTTCTCTAGCTCTGCAATCATTTTCAATATTCTTGTCCAAGTTTGCAAGAGCAGGATTGCCAGATGTCGAATCATAAGGTGTATATCCTTTCTCAGTGATCTCCCAAATATCCTTGCCAATACATCTAAGACGAGTCTCCATTTGGATTTTCCATATCCCATAATTTGTTCCATCAAGCTTAGGGATTTCTCTTCTAAAAATAGTTGTCGGTGGATTTGAAGTATTAGTTGCCATAGGATCTACCTCAAGAGGTTATGATTCTGCAAAAGAGGACTAGAGCTCTGATACCAATTACTAGGATAACTGGTGGACAACTGAGAGGGGGGGTGAATCAGTTGTCAACAAATTATATTAATCAAACCACTTCATAACCTTTAACTGGAGCACATAAACATTGAATACCGGAATAGCATAAACATATACCGGTAAGCCATAAAACTTAAGAATAAAACAAAGAATTAACACAATGCAACCATACCACATAACACCATGATTTGTACGTGGAAAACCTGGTAAAGGGAAAACCCACGATGGGAAGCCTACCCATAGTTAGATGATACTTTTGCATAAAGTATGTGATACAATAAGGGGCCTGCACATGCAGGAAGGCACAGTGCCTAAAGCGTACTGCTCATTACAAAAGAGTCTCACTGACTATGGAGAGGTTATAACAACCTCAAGATAATTGGACAACAATCCAAAAGAATGAACTGCTAGAGATAGCATCTACCATGCCTGATTATAGTCTCGGTTAAGCTCAATACCAGAGGCCTTTGACCTCTTACTTAAACCCAATTCAATCACCTATGATCGACCAGATCTCCTTCGCATATGATATATCATTCCACAACCACAAACATATATTTCATTCCCATACTCATGATCTACAATGAGATCTTACATCAATTTATACAAACCCTAAGGCCTAAACCAATTAGGTCGGCCACCTAAAAGATATTACAATAAGATCATTACATATATCCATATTACAATGATATGC
Organism: Cryptomeria japonica; assembly: GCF_030272615.1. NCBI lineage: Eukaryota > Viridiplantae > Streptophyta > Pinopsida > Cupressales > Cupressaceae > Cryptomeria > Cryptomeria japonica. Next base: position 537,060,446 of record NC_081414.1, on the reverse strand, counting down.
CATGTTATATTAAGACCAAAACAATAATAACCAATCTATAAATCATCTCGATAACGTGTAGAGAACACATTAACATGATATCGGTCCAAAACCTAGATAGGTGTCGGACCTAATCTGGGTCCACCACGCCAAAGCGATGTCTCCAATTAGTCGAGGTACGATCAAGGATCACCTTTTGCATCCTAAATTCCATCTAGAAGCTGCACCAACACTACTTATGCATTCTATCAAAGTTTCTCAGTAAAAGCTCTGTCGGTAAAACCTTAAACCCTTACTAATAACACTAGATCTTCTACCGGTAACCAACCAAAACAGCTATTGTTGACAGCAATGACAAAACATCAATGCAAAACATAATCAATTCCTCCATATTGCCAACACCTGGTGCAATTGTGTCCCTCCTTGGGATGATCGCAAGTCAATATTATAAAAAAAATTCAGTCACTTTTAATAATAATTCAAAATCTCCACTGAGCCACCAAGTGTAATCATCTTTGTGCACATTGTTGGTCTTCTTTTAGATTTCCTTGCCTTTGAAACATGACACTTCATCGATCTTTTCCTAAGACTTTAACTTTCTACCCATCTAGAATTTTGTAGGCCTACCACATGGCATATTATGACAAAGACTTCAGAGGCAAGAGAATTTTTTAGATGAAGATGCACGAAGGAAAAAAATGGTGGCTTTGCATGCCTTTGAAGAGAGAAGTGGACTATAGGCCTTTCAAACTTCTTCCCTGCTGCCAAGTGTCCTCTGTGTGCAAGATACCACATTTCAAATATAAAATCTAAGGACAATAGAAATAAAAGAGAGGTACTTCAACTCTTAGAATCAACAAATAAAATTATAGAGTGGCCTGCAACCATTATAGATGAGTCTACAATATGTGTAGAATAATCATTCAAAAAATCAGATCATTGGAAATTAAGACAAAGGGGTTCAAATAAGAAGACTAGCCAATGCTAATGAATAAGAAAATATTTATTTCTTATCTAAGGTGGATCCAGAGACCTTTGTAGAGGCCTATAAAGATGATGGATAGATGAAGGAAATGGAAGAAGAACTAAATTAGATAGAAAATAATTAGACATGGGAGTTGGTATCTAGACCAATGGACAAGAATGTGATAAGAACAATGTGGATGTTTTGAAACAAGATAAATAAAGATGGAGAAGTCATAGGAAACAATGCAAGGCTGGTTTGTAAAGGTTATTCACAAGTTAAAGGTATAGACTTTGAGGAAACTTTTTCTTTAGTAGCTAGGATGGAAGCTATAAGATTATTTCTTGCATTTTTTACTTACAAGAAACTTAATGTATATCAAATGGATGTTAAGTTAGTATTTTCAATTATAAAACTTGAAGAAGAAGTTTGCATTGAACAATTTCATGGGTTTCAGTTGTCAAAAGATTCGAATGTGATCTTTAGACTTGAGAAGGCACTTTATGGGCTCTAAGTAGCTCCTAGAGCCCGGTGTGCAAAGTTGGATAGATATTTGTTGCAACAAAACTTCAAGAAAGGTACTGCAAACAATAATCTTTATTTTAAGGTTGAAAGAGAAAACTATTGATAGTAGTTGTATATGATGATGATATCATTTTTTGGTGGAGATGATGATGTTTGTAAGAAATTTATAGAAGAAATGCAAAAGGAATTTGAGATGTCTGAGATTGGTGAGCTATCATTTTTTTCTTGGTCTTTAAGTAACATAGTTAGAAGATGGTATTTTCATTTCTGAGACCAATTATATCAAGATGTTGAAGAAGTTGGTATGGAGGATTGTAAGCCAGTTGGAACCCCATGATTACTGGCTATCATTTAAGAAAAAATGATGAATCTCCAAAAGTGGATGAAAAATTTATAATCTATGATTGGTGGATTGTTGTATTTGAGTGCTTCAAGATTAAATATTATGCATGCAATTTTTTTGGTTTCTATGTATCAACCTAATCCTAAGTAGTCTCATGATAAAGTAGTGAAAAGGATATTTAGATATTTAGAAGGGACTCCAAATTTTCTTCTATGGTATAAGAAGGATAGCGATTTCTCCTTGAACACTTACATAGATGTTAATTAGTTCAGATGTATTGATGATAGAAGAGGTACAAGTGGTGGTACATTTTTCTTGGGAGATAGATTGGTTTCTTGGTTGAGCAAGAAGAAGGATTTAGTGTCATTATCTACAATAAAAGCAAAAGTATTACAACATCCATTTGTACTCGAGCAATGTGGATGAAGAAAACTCTCAAATATATCAAGGTGATAAATGATGAGGCAATTCATATTATGTGTGATAATACAAGTGCACTTCAAATTTTAAATAATCCAGTGATACATTCAAGGACAAAACACATTTCTATCTGATATCATTTCATAAGAGAGAATGTTGCAAAGAAGGAAGTCATACTAGAATATGTGCCTACAAAGGATTAGATTGTAGATATTTTCACCAAGGCACTGTCAAAGGATACCTTTGAGTATCTCCAACATAAATGAGGGGTTATTGCCCCTCCTAATTCAAACTAGATTCCTAGAAGTGGCACATCTTTCCAGGGGAGATTCAATGTATGCCTTTTGATTCTTGGATTGGTGCGGTGGCTGCTCTCAAAGGGAGCAATGAAGGTTGTGGTTTCATGATTGTAAGAAAATGTTGTAGAAGAGAGATATCCCTGATAGGGGGAGTGATGCAAATATCAAAGATATATCTGGAAGGGGAATAGCTTTATGAAAAAGTGTTGGGCCCATTGTCCTTGATGTTAAGAGGCAAGAGAGTTACAGTCAAAGAGTTAATTGTCGATTGGTACTACAAGTGTTGTCATCAATGACAAAGGGGCCCAAAATTGTTAGCAATGTGTGTTCAGTGTTATTATTAATGTCAACTTGATATGTATATGTTTGGATTGTTACCTAGCATGTGAATGAGACATGGGAACTTGTTCCAAGATGTAAGGATAAGAATGCAATTAGCACAAAATGAGTATTAAAAGTAAAGTGAATGAATATGGAAAAGTGATCATAAATTAGGAAAGACTATTTTGCAAGGGCTATGCTCAAGTGTAAGGTATTGATTTTTAAGAAACTTTTTCTCAAGTGGTCATACTAGAAGCAATCAGGATGTTCTTGGCATTTGCAGTATTTAAGAATTTTAAATGATATCAAATGGATGTTAAGTTAACATTTCTAAATGGTAATTTGGAAGAAGTGTATATTCAACAACTTGAAGGATAAGATATGGACTTGGGGGGATCACTCCCTCTCTATTAAGCCCTAGAATCCTTCCTTCAACCCCCTTATGGAATCTCTCTCTGTTCGTCCGGTTTGGGTCCGCCTCCCCAATCTCCCCCTCCATTTCTGGGAACCTTCCTATTTTGAGGCCATCGGTAACTCCATTGGCAGCTTCTTGAAGGTTGATGATGCCACGTTCTCCATGGGTCATTCTACCTTTGCTCACCTATTAATTGATGTTGAAATATCTCTAGCCCTCCCTAGGGATGTGATTCTTATGGTTGGGGATAGGCCTTGGACTCAACCGCTGGATTATGAGGGCCTCTCGTTTTGATGTCAAAGGTGTTTCTCAATGGGTCACCTTGCTTCTGACTGTTCTCTCTCTCATTGCAAAGGTGTTGCTACTTGGTAAAAGGATGCTAAAGAAGGCCACTTGACGATTAATGCTTCAGATTCTGTTTCGGTTGATTCATCTCAAGATGAGGTGCCCCTTACCGTTGATGAAGCCCTAGTTGATGTTACTATTATTGCGGTCCCTTCCACCCCCTTAGTTCCTACACATGTTGCTCATGCTACTCACTTTCACTCTGCTCCTGGCATTTCTTCTCTTGTTGCTGCTCTGCTGCAACAACCTGTTGTCACTCTACAACAACGGTCTGGCAGTGACTCTGCAGGGTCTTCCCCGCTTGTTTCTTCTTTGAAAGTTCCTAATGATAGTGTTTCCTGGATGGTTTTTTATCATAGGTGGAAAGGAAAATCTAACCCCCTTTGTCAAGATTTGGATTTTTCTTCCCCCTCTTGATTTGGGTTGGGTTATTGATGGTTTGATAGGTTGGTTTGGCATGTCCGACTTTGTCTTTTTGTGGTTTGCACCCCTGCTTGGTCTTTTAATTTTGATAGCCTTTGTCATTGTAAAGGGTCGGCACCCTTCTTAATGCTTCTTTTTTAATCAAAAACAACTTGAAGGATATAAATTATCTAAAAATTGAAGAAAATGATATATGGACTTAAGCATGCCCCTAGGGCTTGGTATTCAAGACTAGATAGATACCTATGATAGCAAGGGTTCAATAAAGGTATTTTTGATAGCATTATATAATCAAAACTAATGGTGGTCATCAGTAGATTGTTGATGTTTATGTTGATGATAGCATTTTTGGTGGTTGTAGTGACAAGAAGTGTAAAGAGCTTGGTAAAGAAATGCAAAAAGAGTTTGAGATGCCTATTCTCAAGGTGTGTTATGATTTTTTATTGGTTTAAAAATTTCTTAGTCAGAATAAGATATATTCATATAAAAAATTAAGTATGTCAAGGAGATGTTGTAGAAGTTCAAGATAGAGGATTTAACACTTGTCAATACACCTATGGTTACTAGGTGTAGGTTAAGGATGATGAGTCACCTGAATAAAATCAAATTTTATACAAATCAATGATTGGAATATTGTTGTATGTGACTACATCTAAACCTGATATTATGCAAGTAGTACATATGACCGCAAGATTTCAAGAAGTACCTAAGGAGAAGCATGTAAGGGGAGTAAAAATAATTTTTAGATATTTCAAAACTACTATGGACAAAATAATTTTTAGATATTTCAAAACTACTATGGACTATGGTCTTGTTGAATTGGTTGAAAGCACAAGAATACTAAGAGGGGAGGGGGTGAATCGATATTCCCACAAATTCTAAAAACTTTCTCACAAGTTCTTAACCTTTTACTGATATATTATATTTAACCATTAAGTACATCAACATGAAATAGACAAATGCAGAATAAACATGAAAACACAGTCACAAATGGAACAATAGATTTTATACGAGGAAAACCAAAATGGGAAAAACCACCAAGAGTGTTAGATATCAAGATAATATAACTAGTTATATGGTGTTTACAAAATGGGTGGCTCACTGCCAAATTACAAAAATGGATCACTGTCGGAAATCTCACTGCAATTGATAAAAATGAACTGAGGAAAGTTGCATCTCCAAATAAATGAAATCGGTTCCAGATTAAGCTCAGATCACACCTCACAAAGCTTACAAAAGATCTAGTAAAAGATCTCTATACCACTATCCACTGCAGTAGATCCAGTGAAGGATTACTGCAACACTACTCTACCGAACCAAACACCTATAGCAAATCTGGTAAAGGATTACTGCAATGATGTCCACACTCTGACTTTGCTCCAACTGCTTCGTTGTCCACAACTTGCACTCAATGCACTACACACTTATCTATTACCTCTCACCCATATCTTCACATACATATCCACACACCTATATATAATGGAAAGCTTACACACCGAGATAATATGTTGTCCAAGCACAAGTAATGTGTTGCTCAGATCAACATGTTATCCAATAAAGCCTTATCAAAACATGATAACCAAGTAGACCTCCACAAGATCTCTACACGCTTCCTTTACGCAATTCATTCACTAATGCACATTTCTTAATTACCAGAATAGAACAGGGGTCAACCAGACCCATAGATATGAACTCATAAAGCACAAAACTCCAAGCACGACAAGTCTAAACTCCAAAATACAAATACCACACATACCACAGATACTAAACCAAAAAACATGAAAGATACAATTGATGTCGAAACACACAACTGATACCGGGACCAAAATAAGCATAACTTAGGATTCCAAAGATGAGGATCTTTTGGAAGCGACTTCAGTAGATCATCATGTCTTACTGCATCATATCTCATACATACCTATCTTCCAACAATACCAAAATTGCACGTATCATCTGCATATATCATCCATACCAAACTGAATAATTGGTTTGACATCAATGACAATAATGACAATATTCACACAAGTCTGACAGGTCTATCATATCCTAGAAGAAAGAATTTTAATTTGATAGCATACATAAATGAAGATTGGGATAGAAGTGTCGATGACAAAAAGAGCACTAGTGGTGGTGCATTCTTTCTTGGAGATAGTCTACAAGTGTCATGGCTAAGAAAGAAGCATGACTTTGTGTCCTTATCTACTATAGAAGCAAAATATATTGTAGGAGTATCATGTTGCATTCAGATAATTTGAATGAAGTAGACCTTGAAAGTAATGAAAATTGAATATGATGAACCTATTCGATTCTCTATGAAAATACAAGTGCACTCAATATTTGAAAGAATTCAGTGATGAATTCAAGGACAAAGCATATCTCTATCAAGTATCATTTTTTGAAAGAAAAGGTTACAAATTGGGAAGCTAAAATAGAGTATGTTGATACAAAAGAGCAGATTATAGACATCTTTACTAAACCCCTTCCAAAAGAAACATTTGAGTATCTTAGGCAAAGGTTGGGAGTGATATCTCCTTCTTCCTATCTCTAGATGTTTAAGAAGCACAAGTTTAAGGAGAGCTAATTAATACATTATTTTTGCATCATTTAAATACTATAGCTAGAAGGAAAGAAATACCTCTCCACAATATGAGTTTTGACCACTGACATTTGAGTATGATGTGTGTATGTCATTACAGATCACACGTTCCTTTGTATAAGACAAAATATCTCTTTTGTAGCTTGATTTGTGGAAAATTTCCTTGGTATGCTTCTAGCTTAAAAAGTAAGTTCAGAGTTTTTGGATTAAAAAAGGTCCTTGTTGATCTATTGATTTGCTGCCACAAATTGAATAGAGCTCTTGTAGTGAAATACAATGAGAAATAGTCAGGAGAGATGAAAAAAACAATCTAATTTTTAAAATAAAAATAAAAATCCTTAAAGGGAAAGGAATTGAAATGTGCAACACATACTTATAGAGAAATGAACATGAGTAGGTGAAAAGAAAGAATAATACAGGTTGAGCATCCCTTTGCCATTGATGTCAAATGGGGAGAGTTCAAGGAAGGGATAGCAGTAGAGATAGGGGGAGCATTATGTTCATATAATACTCACAAATGGCTTGATTGCAAGATTGCCATCAGTGACCTTTAGGGTAGATTGTTAGAAATATTGTCATTGATGTCAAAGACTTATGGTAAATCGTTGAAAATATTGTCATTGATGTCAAAGGCATATGGGGATTGTTGGAAATATATTAATCATATTGTTGTCATTGATGTCAAGTAGGAATGTCAAAATTGTATAAGTTATCCTTGTTGTCAAGATTTGGTGCACTCTCAAACATTGTCTCAGTTAATTGGAAATATTAACATTAAAATTGCAAAAGCTCCACAGAAGATTTCTAGGAACTAATGTTTTAGAAGCTCCACAAAAAGAATTTGAGAAATAACATAGATGGGTGGGAAGCAATAGTTTCATTAAGCAACCTACCCCTCCCTACTCTGGCACTTAACTTGAAAACAAACTTTTTTGATTGATTTATTCCTACAAGTAGTACTTAGATTCCTGGGTGTGGAAGAGTTTGCACTAAGATTCTTGAGGTTTGTTGCTCAAAGGTGGTATTTGCACCATGTTGTATTCTCATTGGATGTGTTGCATTCTAGACTACAATTAGTTATTTGGGCATGCGATTTGGTGGATAGGTGGAGCTAGTCAGGAAGTATGTTGGATCCAAGTTTTAGAAGATTTGAGTTACTGGAGAAATATATAGAGGTGTCAAAATGAAGACTATTTTTATTGGACGACTCTGCAAATGTTTGGATATTTGCACTAGTCAAAGGAAACATGTGCTAGCTAGAGGAAGCATGTGAAGGTAATTTGGGGCCAGTAGAGATTATGATATGATGTGCATACCACTTCACTCTTGTGCTATTGCATATCATTTGAGGTTAAGTTGACTACACATTACATGAATCCAAGATTGATTTTTGACCGACATATATTATCTTGAAGAGTTGTGATAGTGTTAATGTTTCTAAGTGGACATCAAGATGATTGTAGCATGATCAAATTGATTTATATAGTCGAATATTTCATGCAAATTGGTAAGTAATGTGTGAAATTTAATCTTGTATGCACTATGACAGTACATGTGTATATGTATTTGTATGAACATAATGTTTTATTCTCAATTGTAGTACAAAAATTTTGAGAAGTGAATAATGTTGAAAATTATAAGCTAGTTGATTTAGATTAGAAAAATGGATATATGCAGATTGAATTTGTGAAGATCTTTATGACAATCATTTGCTACTCCTTTATCATTCATTTTGTAATATGAGGTTGGTGCCTCTTAATCTGATTTGGTGCTCAGTGGTTGGGTTGATGCTTAGTCTGAGCAGATCAATGTCTCATGCAAATTGGTTCTTGCTAATCAGATTGTCAAGTGGATTGGTGTCTCCTATAGGTTAGTTCCTACAAATCAAATCATAAAGGGGATTGGTGTCTCCTTGCTAATTAAATTGTAAAGGGGATTGGTGTATCCTATATTTTGGTTTCTGCAAATCAAATTGTAAAGGGGATTAGTGTCTCCTAGAGGTTAGTACCTACAAATCATATTTTTGGGGGGATTGGTGTGTTGTGTGGGTTGGCGCCTACAAATCATATTGTAAAGGGGATTGGTGTCTCTTGTGGGTTGGTGCCTACAAATTAGATTGTAAGGGGATTGGTATCTCCTTTAGGTTAAAATTTGTCTGGGTTGGTACTTGCAAAATAATTGTAAGTTCAATTTTCTTTTGTGAGGCTAGATTTGGGTAGTAGATCCAAGCAACTATTCTCACGGTGTTTTTTCCCTTTAGGGTTTCCACATAAATCAAGTGTTTTCTTGTGTGGATCTTGCATAGTCACTTTTACTATGATTGTTGATGCTTTGATGGTGATTGAAATATTTGTTCAAGTTAAAAATATTAGAATACAAATACAACCCCCACTCAGTATTTTTGTGCTCTTCAACAATTATTGTAAGTTGGCCAATAGATGTACCTCTCTCTTATAGATCTTTTATGTGGCATTCATATTTTTTTATATTTTTAATGTCAGAGATCTAACTTATAGAAGGTATAAATTTTGATCTAAGAGACTTTTCTAGAGTTTGAAAAAATATATCAAACAACTCTATAAGTGATGCTAAATAGCTAAAAGTTATTTTGGGGGCCTAAAACAACCTCTATAGCCTAGAAATTGAGTTTTCATGTTTTATAACATAAAATTATGTGTTTAATATTTTAAACATTTGGAGAAAGGTTCAAACACTTTTCTTAACAAATATGTGGTACATTTATTGATAAATATTTTTTGCATATATTAATATTTGATAAAACAATATATTTTTTTCTTCAAATTAGATTGGTTGGAATGACAACTACTTATTTTCTTAAAAAAATTAATAGATGCCTTTTTTGAATATCTAATTTCAACAAACCAATTTGAAATTATTTTAAATAAAATTCATAAACTATATATAATTTCTCACAACTTATATTACTTTTTATTGTTTAATTTTTACATAAGTCCTTTTATTTGCCATGTGAAATTACTTGAATCTATTTTAAAGCATTTTTATTTATTACTCAAGGCTATTATATGGCCCATCATGATCTTGCACTTTATTAAGGTGCAAGAAACTCAAAAATCTTACACCCCTATATCATTAAAAATATTTTAATTTACCAAGTATATCATTATTGTACATGCACAAGTCAAATTTACTTTAGTCAACCAAATTAAACATCTATCAAAGCTATGTATAATGTAAACAATGTAATAAATACATATTAAATTATCAACTTACATTATATAAACATAATATTTATTTTTCCAAGGTACAATTCTAGACATGATATTCAAGCTATTAGATTATCTCATTAATATTCATTTACTATAAAATAGAAGGTATCCCCAACCAAACATCCCATAAAAAATGTTACAATCATCTCAACATACCATAAATAGTGCCTACTTAAAATTGAAGACCATAAGAAATAGCATGAAGCACAAATACCTCTTTACCTACCAATAGCCAAGACCAAGCAGATTGCAAGAATGAGGAACATAAACATACTAAATCTAATTGGAGAGGAGAATCCATTTAATCTCTCTAGGATGGTAGGTGTTCCCTTTAGTTTGATTGATTGGTTTGTAACACCTCATCACTCTTTCCAAGCTAATAAATCAATTTAAGACAAAATCTCCAACACAAATATTTAAAATGGTCGAAGGAGTAATACCAACCAAATTAATTTATCATAATACTACCCCTAAGTAAAAAACATAGAGGCTGTCTCACAATTATGTAAGGATCTAAAATGCACACATTGTGTGGTTTAATAAATAATCAAAATAGTTGAATGTATAGTTGACAATTGATGTATCAATGATGTGTAATTTCTATACAATTGTATCATTAGTTTTCATGTTTAGAGTTTTCTAAAAAACTACTTAGAGAGCCCTCTATAATGTACTTCTATATTTTTCTTTATTATAATGTTGGAGAACTATTGATTAAAATTCACAAACATATCAATATTTTTTATATGTATACACATTGTCACTAAGTGAATTGTATATATATTGTTACAAGTATTTGTAAGAGTTTTACCTAAATGATTTGGAAAAACTTGTAAGAGTTTTAAGTAACAATCAAATGAGAAATTATAATAATTGTGACTTTTTTATTATTTGAAAATGTGAGTTAAACTTGTTTTATTTTGAGTATCACAACACTATACAACACTATAGTAACATTCATCTTGAAATTAATCAAGTTTGTTTTTTATTATAAAGCAGCCAAAACTGGGGGCTGATCGGAAAGAAACAGAAAAAAGAATTAATCAAGTTTGTTTGAAAGTATCTATAAAGGCATTATCTACAAATCCAATTTGTCGATATCCTAAATTCATTGCAATCCATGAGACAATGTTTAACCTTAAGGCATTTTGTCAACTCACATGATTTTTTCTATGCCTCCACATTTTGGATACATGTTAACTAGACTAGTTGCAATTCCAACATATGATGAAATTCATATATCCTTTATGCTTTGATGGATTAATTATATTAAAAAAACTTTCATTGGCACTTTAAAGTTACTTTTAGTTTTGTGCATTTATAGATTCACCCAAAAATTGACAATCAAGCTTGCTTCAAGTAAAGTAATGTCATATTGTTGCTCATCTACATTGCAATCTACTTTGTAAACGGTAGGTATGGTCTTGGTACTATGGCTATTCCACATGAATGCATACACATACTATATCCAATTATCTTTGAAGCAACAAGTATAACCATGTCAACCACAATATTTACAAAATGGTATTTCAAAAGTTTCAACCAAGCTCTATTGATCATATTAAAGTTTATCTATGAGACTTGGATAGGGCCACTATGCTAAAAACAAACATGATCAATGACTAGTATCTAGATGTCTAGTCCACTAATCAATCCACTAATGTGCCTCTTAGCAATGAGCAAAGGTCAAGGTGGGCAAATCTCTATACAATCCACTAATGCATCTCTTAGCAATGAGCAAAGGTCATGGTGGGCAAATCTCTATTTGAGGTGCTTAGGTGAGTAAAAGAAATCATTTTATTTTTTATTTTTATTGAATGCTATCAATAGTTATCATATTATTGCTAGCATTAATTGTGGGCCTCGACAATGAGACAACTAACTACAAAATATCGTGATCAAAGTTAAATCAATGGTTAGTGATTCAAAACATAAAAACAATCATGATAACAATTACTTTTCTACTAGAACTTCATAATTAGTTTCCTTTGTGATATTCATAGAAAAATAATGCAACAAAAGAAAATAATATGAAATATCTAGAACAAGAGGCATAATCTACTAGAACTTCATAATTAATTTCCTTTGTGCAACAAAAGAAAGTAATATGAAAGAGAACAAGAGGCATAATCCACATGACATTTTTGACAGTCAATGCTTCCTATATGCCAGACAAGAAGCATCATTTGGTGCACCTAATTTCATAATGCTGTGCACCTAATTTCATAAGACGATTGTTAGAACACCTCATTTTTATGGATCTGATATAAAACTCTCAACCAAAAAAAAAAAATTGCCTCACTACTCAATTCTTCTCATCTGCTATAAAAAACCTTCAACGAAAAAACAATAAATAAATAATCAAATCTGCATCATCATTCTTGACATCACATTTTTTAAATTTTTTTTACAAATTGCAATAATAGCAGATTATTTGGGGCATTGCAATAGAGATATGTTCAAATAAATGCAGATGTCCAGACAAAACTCCCTGAAACGCAGAATGTACTCAAATTTGATGTATTGTGTTTGAGCGGGAAGTGAGAATCATCGTCGCGTTGGCACAAGAAATGCCTAGATTGCTGAGCAACACAAGCAAAAGTAATGGACGAGGAACACATTTGAAACCCTCGAGCTTCTTAAAACGAATATCGTCGCCTCCTTTAATCATGTCTGAAAATTACAAATTTTTAATCAAGAAGATTTCACTATTTTACACTATGGGCATTCATTTCTCGATCTTGATGAGCGCGAATTAGGTACATTCAGAGAAGGCATTGGCGCCGAGCTTCTCCTCTGCCAAATTGAGGGTTTGGGAGAAGAAATCGGCAGTGGTTTGGTGTTTTTCAGGGAACAAGCCGCAACCAAGGAAGCAGCGCCCAATCTCATTCCCTTCTCACAATTTTCCTCCCGCTTACCGACTTTACCTACAAATCGCTTCAGCTTTCTAATGACCTGCTTCCACTTGGACTCCACAGGCCGGAAAATCTTCACATCTCCAAAATCAAGAACTTCTGTAGCATTCACCCGGCTGCTGTCAGAGCGCTGCCATCGAACCGTCGTTAATCGACGGCCGTTTAGATTAGGGCAGCCGCGACATCGGTCATGAGAGGCCGTCGATGGAGAGGGGGTTTCAAATGATCGTACACAAGCTCCCCTGTCCATTTCAGCCATGGAAATGCACAGCTCTGCTAAAATTTTCTCAAGACTCGAAAAGATCTTCAACAATTGAGTGAAATGGGTCAAATTCAGAATGAACTTTATAGGCATTACAATGAAATATCATAGAAGGTAGGTACCTAGGGTTTGTTTGCAAAGAAATATAATTGCTCTGAGCGCGTATATCGAAAACAGGCTGGCACACTCGGTAATGGCGTAACATAGGAGGAATCTTCCACTCTTTTAAACACTTTCCGCGTGACTCCTACTTTCCTTCACTAAAGTGTCTCCATTACGAATTCTGCAGGTTCATTCCAGTCTACTTGGAATGAATCTACACCAGTTATCAGAGCCATTAATTGGAGGTAATTAGCTTAAACTTTGAGTAAAATAATGGTGTCCCTGCCTCGAGTTCTGGCTGTGTCAGATGTGATGTGCTGAGGAATAAAATAAATTAATGCAACTTGCACGTGGTTCAACGATTCATGTCATGCATATATCGTGGAGGACTGTTCTCCAGAAATTTCCTTTTCGTTTCCTCAAGGTCATAAATTTTACGGCCGTTTTGACCGTCAGGACGTTACGACGGCTTCTCTACTTGGGAGATTGTACAATCGCCAGCTGTGGTGAGTGACAGCTTTCGACATTTATGTCAGATTTGAACACATTATATGAATTTATACAGCTAAGAGAGGGTGTTCAGCTGTTGTCCAGGTTGCTTCTAAGAATGCGTACCTATTGATATAGGAGGAATTATGTGGGTTTCTGAAAATCTGATATGGATTCTTAGAAGAGGATTGAGATGTGAGTCTGTAATATTATTAAAAACTGTATATAAACTAGTATTTGCAGTTGCATCGAAAAGAGGTGTAAGAGGGACGCGGTTAAACTGATTTCAAAAAGAGGTTATAAATCTCGTGTTATTGATTTTTTCAAAAAAAAATTGAAAAATCAAAGTCGCAGGCTGCTGATCAACGATCTATAACTTTTGAAATTTTTTGTGTTATTGACATGCAGTTTTGGAACCAGTTTTAGCCGTGGCCAAGTAAGAGTAAGTTATGCCAATAAAAAAATTATATTTAGGTTAATATGTGATAGACTACAATTTTATATATGCATAGAAGATGTGATGCTTTACTTAAATTCACAATATTTTATGTATAGAATAGTATCTTTTAGGTTGATGATTTGTCTTCGACCTACATTTCCCTCTGTGAAGTATACTTCATGTTTTTAGTGGTCTATTTGGTTTGGTTAACATCAAGATTGTAATAAAGGTATAATGGTTATGCCAATTGTAATTTATATAGAATGTCTTATAAATTTGAAAGTAGCATTCGGTCGAAAAAGAAGAAAATAATTTTATAAAAGATCTTAAGAAAATGTTTATTGGCATATGCTAATATGAGATAATATCTCAAAATTAAAGATTTTTAATTAAGTAACTATTGGCAAGGGTTCTTAATGGACAATAACTATAATCTATCATTCAAAATTAAATCGTCAATAAGTAGTTGTTTCTTTTACTTTTATGGCTAGAGAGGTTTGCGTTTTTCTTGGGTTCACTCATAGAGGTAGTTGTTTACTAATGGAGTGGTAGGTGTTTATCAAGTACCACATAACATTAATTGAATCTAAGGACATGAATTGATTCTTCATGTCAATTTGCATTCCATGGCAAGAGACACAAGTTCTCTGGAGTAGGATAGAGGAATTAGTGGAATAAATAAAGAAAGATAAGCTTGAGCTCTATTCACATGGCAAAAATGTCTTTGTTGAGCACAACACATTTTATGGCTTCTTTGGGTTGTAGTGGTAATTGTTGGAGGACTGTTCTCCAAAAAATTATTTTTTTTTGGCCTCGCAGTCATAAATTTTATGATTGTTTTGATCATCAGGACGTTACGACGACTTCTCGAATCGGGAGATTGTACAATCACCAGTGGTGGTGAGTGACAACTTTCGACCTTTATGTCAAATTCCAACATATTATATGAATTTATATAGCTAAGAGAGGGGGTTTAGCAATTGTCCAGGTTACTTCTAAGAATGTGTATTGATATAGGAATTATGTGGGTTTTTGAAAATCTGATATGGATTCTTATTTGAGTCATCATAAAACTTGTCACATCAGCATTTTTAATAGAAAATTGTTAAAAAAAAATTAGAAGGTTTGATTAAAATTTTATCAAAAGAATTTAGTAGGTGAATATTTAAATATCATTTATTATTGTAAGAACTTCATATTTTTCTTTCAAATATAATTCATATAACACTTAAACGAGCCCAAATTTTACCAACCATCATTAATGTTGTTATATCTTACTTTAATATTTAACATAGAAGACCCAATAATTGCACATAATTTATGTTAAAAAAGCATTTCTATACAATACAAATAATCATAAATCTATTCTAATCCTACGTTATCTTTTATATTTCATCCTATAAAAAATTTATTTGCCCTACAAAAACATACATACCTAACTTGAACTTACTTAACTTGAACTTACTACAACTTTAAATCTAAATTGTTACTAGCTTTAAATTACAATACCCTCAAATTAAAAATTTTAATGTATAACCCTAAATTACTGCACCCTGAAATCTATGTGCATTTTTATTATGTCATTCTCATCAAGCAACACGATGTGGAAGCATGGAGGATGTTTTTTATATTAAAAGCAACCAAAACAAGGGGGCTGACCCAGGAGTAGAACAAGGAAACAGTGGCAAGCCAACTGTCAACAAAACATCATCAAAATTACAGCCCTCTTACTTTCCTCTATCAAAAACTATAATGACAATGTGGAAGCATAGAGGATGTTGGGAGGAAGGAGTGTTCACTCTTAACATGTGCATCTAGGATGAGTGTAAAATGACAATATTCTTTTTGCGACTATTTTTATTTTAGTTCCAATACCTATTTGTTGTGTGTTTTAAAGGTGTGTATCCACATCACATTCTCAAAGGAGTACAATTTCTCAACTACACAAATACCAAATATTTGGCTCAATCTTAGTTCATTGGATTTGATACAAATTTATCATGTATTTATCCAAATATGTTTGTTAATTGTAACAAAAATAAAACTCAAATAGACTCAATAGGCATGTATTTACTTTTGTAAGGTGTACAAAATAGTTGTTATGCCTAAATATCTCACAACTTTGAAGTAGATGGGTTACACAAAGGTCATTAGTTGCTATGGAATTTAGGAGGTCAAGCATTAATTCATTTATGTGTATTGTCAAAGGGCATACATTTTGCATTGGTATAATAGTTTAGCAAGATCGCAAATCTCTATGAGGAGCTTACGAGATAAATTGATCTTGGTGTTGTTGGATGTTGTTGAGAGGATTTGTTGTCATTGATGTCAACATATTCTTCTGTGTATTCCAGTGTTGCAGTCAGATTAAATGAGTCGGTTTGGTCAGTGTGTTGCAAATGAGCTGATGCAGTTTAATGGGGTTAGAGATACTTATCTCTAGTTGATTCAGCATAATTTTCAATGGTCCATGTGATATTCTGATCGAGTTATGAGTGAAGAGCGGAAAATGAGAAAATGTAAGGATTGATGGTTAGTATTCAAATAAAACATTCAAACACATAATAAACCACTTATACCTTGATATCTTACCTTCTCCTTTGGATTAGACCTTCGGTGAAGTGAAGAATGCACCCCTTCCTCACTTGATTGGATTGGTCCTTGATGAGGACGTGGATTGCTCTCCTTTTCTCAACAAGAGGGATTGGGTTTGATAGGATTTGATAGGACTTGGATGGATTTGGATTGGAAGATTGAATGAAGAAGATAGAAGACAAATGGGCAGCATGAGAATGCTATAGAGGAAGTGAATCCTTTTTTGAGGAAATGATCCTCCCATTTATAGATTGGGAGAGGCCAATGAAGGGCCAAGATTGATTTTCTTATGGAGGGTTGAGATTGATTTGAAATGGAAGGCATGGATCAAGGATGCCTTGAGAAAATAAACAGGAATATAAAATTCTTTGAGAAGAGGGGGGAAAGGAAATTTGAATTTCAAAATGAGGAATTAAAAATTCCAAAATAAGGATGCATGGAGGGATTCAAAGAAATTTGAATTTCTTTGAGAGGCTCAATGTTGATGTGACATGAGTGGGAATATAAAATTGAAGGGTGATGATAAGCATGTTTATGAGAGATTCTAGAAGGATTAATTAGGTTGAGTGGGATTAGGAAAAAGTAATTTGTAGGAATCACATGAATAGGTTAATTAATTAAAATTAATTAATTGAGTGGGTTTAGAGGAAATAATTATTGGAGGGACTTTAGAAGAATAGGGGAATAATTAATTTATTTGATAAATTAATTATTGGTGACAGGATTAATTAAATTAGATTTAACTGACACTAAGAGGAATAAGGATAACACAATTAAATCAATTAATTATGTTGATAAGCTTAAATTAATTAAATATTAATTTTAGGTGTCTAGAATGAGATCTGGTAATGAGATTGATATTCAGTTGTTCGTGTTATTTGGTATTCTGGTTTGTACTCTAAATTGCTCTGGAATTTCTCTATCTTTAGTTGTGGATGTATGGGATGTGCTATGTACATTGATGTGTATCCTTAGTTCAATTGGTTCATGATTTGGATGTCCACAAGAAAATCATTCATGTTGACAGTCAGTTATGATGTTGTTCTTGAGCTCTAGTGATGAGATGGTAATGATTCTGGTAATCCGAGTGGTTGCAGTTGTTGCGATGCAATTCATGTTTCTTGTGAATATTTCTAGATCATGTTCTATGAGTATTGGTGGTACGCATTAATCATTGTGCGTGTTATTGAAGATTTTCTTGATCTGGTGATATTATTCATGTTATGTGACATTTATGGAGTTGTAGCATGTTGCATATTTGCAGCGTTGGTTTGGGTCTAGACTATGACTTAACCGACATTTTTTTGGTCCGCATATGTTGTGGTAGGGTATGAGGTTATTATTTTGTTATTTGTATTGAGGGTTTGGCCAACCTTGAAATATAGGTTGATGTCTTGTATGAATAAATGTAATAATCATGTAAAATGTATGTCTACGATCATTAAAAGTGTGTATGGTCGAATTGTATGTGCGAGCAAGAGATTTCATCTTTCAGAAGTGTGAAGAAGAGAAGAGAAGTGTTGTGGTGCAGACTGTGTGCCTAATCAAAATTGTACTCTAGCATATGCAGATGCTATTTGCATAGTTCATGTAATCCAGATTGTAGTCTGAATACTTTTGTAAGTCAATGAGACTTCTTGTAAGGCAATGAGCCTTCCCTTAAAGTTGTAGCCTTTCTGGGTTTCCTATTTGAGCAGTGTGCTTGAATGCATGTGCATTCCCATTGTAATATTTTATTTACTCCTAATAGGGTATTATCTCACTGTGGGTGGGTTCCCACCATGGTTTTTCCCTTGACCGGGTTTTCCACGTCAAAAATCTTGGTGTTATGTGTGATATTGATGTGGTATTGTTTAATGCATTAACTGTTAATTATCAAATCTGAACTATGGTTTAAGTTGTCGAAGTTTTTGTTGCAAACTAATTCACCCCCCCTCCCCTCCCCACTCAACCCCTCTTTGTTTGTTGCATTGTTGCCAACAATTGGTATCAAAGCTAGATCCTCTGAAAAAAGCTTGACTGCTTGAGGAAGATCCGGGATGGTAACCTTTGCTTTCAAGAAGGATAGTATGAGATTTGATGGAACGAACTACACTCTCAGGAAGAGCTGGATGCAAGTTCATTTGAGATGCATTGGAGAAGAGTACTAGAAGATCACTAAGAATGTATATAATATTCCCCGAAATGGTTCTTCTACTCTGGATGAGCTAAAGGAAGCATAATACAATATTAGAGCCAAGGAAGCATTGTTGAGTGCCTTGTCAGATTCTGAGATGACTAATGTGATGGATCTTGAAACCGCTCATGAGATTTGGATAAAGTTGGAGACCTTGCATAAAGATGATAGTCATGTGAAAGTTGCTAAGTTGCAGATCTTGAAAGGAAAGTATGAGAACCCGAAGATGGGTGAAGATGAAAATGTAGGCATATAAAAATGGTCAACGCTTGCGATGTCATACTTTTTCATGTTTGCATTACCTTCTTTTAGGATTTCGTATTTTACTAACACTTCCTCTATGTTGCACATTTGGTCTTGATCATTTGTCAACATCGTGTCATTCTTATGCTTTCTCTTCCTATTCAATCTCGTTCAGTTGTTTCAATTTAGGTCTTATCAATGTCATTCTCAATTGTCATTTCACGATCATGATCGACTTTTAATATTAATCAATCATCATTTCTCATTATCAATTTTTATCAATTTCCATCAATCCTTGTCAATTTTGATCAATTTGTCATTGGTCTTTGTCATTATCAATTTAATAAACTTTTGGTCCTTGTCAATTATCTTTATGATCATGATCGCCATCATTCATTTATTGGATTAATTGTGTCAAGAAATTGTTTTGACCTATTTCATTCATTTTCTCCTTTTCAGGGTTTAATAATTATTTAATTATTAATCCTTTCCAACATCCTCCTTAGGATAAATGAATTTATTCATTTACCATATGTCTTGTGTCATAATTAAATATTTTATTTAATTGGCTGATTTCCCTTTTGTGGGCTAATTAATAAATGAGAAATTATTATTGTTAGAAATTAGGATCTTAGGATACTAATCATTATAAACAAAATCATAAAGTAAATTAAATGAGAAACATACATGCATAAATGTACACATTACACAAGATATACATGGGGAAAACCCTTTCAGGTAAAAAACCCCATAAAGAATTATTTAATTAAAACACTTACAAATATAGTCTATCACAAAATAAACATGAACCTAGGGATACTGCTCCAATACTTCCACATGGCCAATAATACCTCTTATGTATAGTGATACAACTCACCATAAAGCTCCAAATTTTTTATACAGCTCTCAAATGAGAGAGAACCTCCATAAATATAGGAGGAAGGGTGGCTTCACTAGTCACACCTTTTCAATAACCCCCACTCATAAATAATTAATAATCTAATAATTATTAGATTATAATTATTTCAAATGGGATATGCTTATAAAGCATATAATATATAAGTTTTTATAACCTTATATTAGAACATTATATATAAATGTTATAAGGATGTTATCCCTAATAACATTATGTCCTAACAATTATTTATTCCCACATTTCTCTCCCTTAATTTTCTCCTAATTTTTGTCATAATTTGTCATTCCCAATTTCATGCTTCCCATTTCCTATATTTTGTCCCACCATTTTTCCACTAATTTGTCTCCGCCTTTTTCTCAAATCCTGAAGCTATTTTTGCTCAATTTATCATTCAATCAATGAGCTATTTTCGTGGCTAATTTGTCATATAATCAAGTGGCTATTTTCTCTCTCAATCATGTCATAATTGATGAGCACAAATTGCTCTCAATTTGTCATATTCTTACATAGCAACTTGTCATGAAATTGGTCATTCAATTTGTCATAATTTTGTCATAATCATGCTAAATTTCTAATTTGTTGCCCTTTTCAAATGCTCGTCAATTTTGGAGATAATTTGTCTATAAATTGACTTCTAAATTCAATCAATCTTAACCACAATTCAAGTACCCTCATGCCGTCACTTTCACTTTGTAACTTTTCTTTCAATCACACTTTGCACTTGTAGGTGAAACCCACATAATTTGGAGGTGAAAGAATAACAATGGAGAATCATGGAGGAAGCACTTTGTTATGGTTTGCATGTTTGTTTTAAGTGCTTTGTCTTCATATCTTTATTGGATGTGATAAGATCAATGTCTTAGCTTGTTATGTTTTGTGGTTGCATAACTTAAGCTTTGATGCTTTACCTATTTTCCTACCTCATAGAAAATATTACCTCTTTTATGCAGAAAGTGAATGAGCTTGTGTGCAGAATCAAATGTGTCGGTGGAGTACTTGAAGAGTCTGAGATTGTTGCCAAAGTATTGAGATCCTTGCTTCCTACTTATAAACACAAGGTTGTTGCTATAGATGAGCTCCAGACTGTGACAAATGTGACAAGAGCTATGATGGTTGGTAAACTTGTTGATTTTGATTTGAGTGAGTTTGGTGATCCTCTTCCTAAGACTGAATCTGCATTAAAAGATACTGTATCTAGGAAGCAGAAATATGATTAAGGAGAAAGTTCTACAAGAGTATCTAGATATGAGAAAGAGATGAAAGAGATGGAAGATGAAGAAAGAGAGCTTGAGGAGCTTGAAGAACTTATTACCATAAGATTGCCTAAAGGTGTCGATAAGTATGAAGGTAAGTTACCTCTTAAATGCTTTTCATGTGACAAGATAGGACATTTTGCATCAAGGTGTCTGGAAGAGAGATAGAAATCCTAAGAAGCCATTTAAGCCATGTAAGCCTAAATATCGGAAGAAGTGTTATTATGCTACTGACGAAGGTGTGAGATGATGAGTCGGATAAAGAAAATTTAGGAGACGAATTTGTGTTCATTGCTTTCAAGGAAGATGATCATGTAACTATAGATTCTACAAGCTGCATTAATGAGGAGAAAGCTTTAGCTGCTAAAGTAAAAGAGAAAGATGAATGGGTGATTGGCAATGGTTTCTCTCATCATATGACAAGTGATAAGTGTAAATTTGTGAGCTTTGAAAAGTATGATGGTGGTCTAGTAAGATTTGGTGATAACAAAACTTGTATAATTTGTGGTAGAGGTTCTATTTCTCTTGATGGTAAGCACAATATTGATGATGTGTTGTATGTTGAAGGATTAAAGCATAATCTTTTGAGTGTTGGTCAGATGGTTGATAAGGGATATAACTTGCAATTCAAGAATGACAAATATGAGATCTTGAGTAGCTCCAAAACTAAGATTACATCAAGAACCTAGACTAAAGGTAATATGTTTCACTTGAATGCTGGTGGTAAGAGTTATTTAACTGCTCAGATTGATGAAAGCTAGTAGTGGCATAAAAGGATGTGTCATGTAAATTTTGATTGCATGGTTAAGATAAGTTCTACTAGAGTAGTAAGAGATCTATCAAAGTTGATAAACCCCTCTAATCCTATATGTAAGGATGTCAATTAGGGAAGCAAACAAGAGTTACTTATCAGAGAAACAATATAATTCAAATGGATTGTTGGATCTTGCGCATACTGATTTATATGGTCCTACTAGATCAAGAAGCTTGCAGGGTGACAGGTATTTCATGTTGTTGATTGATGACTATTCAAGAATGATGTGGGTTACCTTCTTAAAGGAGAAATCTAAAGCATTGGAGAAGTTTAATATTTTCAAGACTATGGCTAAGACAAAGACTGTTTTGAAGTTGAATGCATATTTTCCGGTGAGTTTAATGCATATTGTGAAGAACATGGAATTAAGAGACAATTATCTATTCCTAGAAAACCACAACAGAATGGTGTTGTGGAAAGGAAGGATAGAATAATTCAAGAAGCTACTAGAACCGTGATGATTGAAGGAAATGTTTCGCATATGTTTTGGAGAGAAATTGTGAGTGCTGCAGTATACACTCTTAACCAGGTAAATGTCAAAATTGGTACTGGTAAGAATCCTTATGAGTTATGGTTTGGTCATGCTCCTACTCTTAGATATTTCAAAATTTTTGGAAGTAAATGCTATATAAAAAAAGATGAAGATCTTGGAAAGTTTGATGCTATATATGATGAAGGAATCTCTCTTGGTTATTCTACTAAAAGTAAAGCATATAATAAAATATTGAGAAAGATTGTTGAAAGTGCTAATATGAAGGTTGATGAAGGTAATATGTATCAGATTAGATCTTACAGATATAATTTTGATGATCGGGATGCTAGTTTAGATAGAGAAAGACAATTGCAGACCCAAAGTCAAGATCAAATTGATCTGGAAAAGCCTATGAATGAAGTTGTAGATGCTAATACAAAAGAAAGAGTTCAAGAGCCTAAAATTCTAGAAAATCCTAAAATTCTAGAAAATCCTAAAACTCCCAGGTATGTAAGGTTGAATCATTCAGAAAATAAGATAATTGGTAATAAGAATAAAGGTGTGATGACTAGGATAAGACTTGCTAAAGAAATTTGTTTGATTTCTAAGATTGAGCCTAAAAGTGTTGATGAAGCTTGTAAAGATGAGAATTGGATTAAAGCTATGAAAGAATAATTGAATCAAATTGAGAGCATGGATTATTGTTCCTAGACCTAAGGATACAAATGTAATTGGAACTAAATGGGTTTTTGGGAATAAGTTGAATGAACAAGGTGAAGTTGTTCGAAATAAAGCCAGACTTGTTTGTAAAGGTTATTCATAGATGGAAGGAATTGAATATGAGGAGACTTTTTCTCTAGTAGACAAAATTGAAGTTGTTAGATTATTTCTTGCCTATGTTGCTCATAAATATATCAAGGTTTATCAGAGGGATGTCAAATAAACCTTTCTTAATGGTGAGTTGGAAGAAGAAGTTTGCATTGATCAACCAGATGGATTTTTGATAGAAGAAAAGGACATGGTTTGTCAGTTGATGAAAGCATTGTATGGATTAAAGCAAGACCCCAGAGCCTAGTATGCCAGATTGGACATGTATTTGATGAAGCTTGGATTTGATGAAGGTACTGCTGACATTAATCTGTATTTCAAGATTAATCAGAATAACATTTTGATTGTTGAATTTTTTGTTGATGACATTATCTTTGGAGGAAATGATTGCCTATGTAAGAATTTTGTTGAAGAAATGCATAATGAATTTGAGATGTCTATGATTGGCGAGATAAAATTCTTTTTGGGATTGCAAATTACTCAATTGGAAAAAGGTTTTTCATATCTCAGTCTAAGTATGTGAAGGAACTTCTAAAAAAAAATGGTTTTGAAGACTCTAAGCCTTTTGGTACACCTATGGTGACCAAATGTAAGCTAACAAAGGATGATGACTCTTTGAAAGCTAATCAGACCAGATCTAGATCTATGATTGGTGGTTTGTTATATTTGACTCAAATTAGACATGATATAATGAATGTTGTATGTCGTGTTGCTAGATTTCAAGCTGATCCTAAAGAATCTCATGTTGCTGCTATAAAAAGGATACTCAGATATTTGAGAGGAACAATTGATTTTGGTTTGTGGTATTCTAAGAATGATGATTTCACTTTGAGTGTTTTTACAGATGTTGATTGGACTAGTGATGTTGATGACTGGAAGCTAGTCTCTTGGGCAAGTAAGAAACAAAATTATATTTCATTATCTACTGTAGAAGTTGAATACATTGTTGTTGCTAGCAATTGTACTCAAGTTATTTGGATGAAGCAGATGTTGAAAGATATAGGAGTTATTTATGATGAGCCTATTGCTATATACTATGACAATTCTAATGCTATCAATATTCAAAGAATCCAATGCTGCATTCCAAAACAAAGCATATATCCATCAAGTTTCATTTTTTGAGAGAGAAGGTGAATGAGAATGAAGTCAGACTGGAGTATGTATCCACAAAGGAACATGTTGCAGATATCTTTACGAAGCCTTTGCCTAAAGATACTTTTGATTATCTCAGAGAGAAGTTAGGGGTAATTGCCCCTCTTGATAATAACTAAGATGCATGGATTTGCATTAGTCTGGTGAACTTCACAGAGATCTTGTGATCCAGATTGATGAGTAAGGTTGCTACTCAAAGGGAGTAGTCAGTGTTGATGATCATATTTGTGTGTTTATCATAGGGGAGAGAATCAAGATTTGTGTTGTGTATGTCTTTTTCATTGATGTCAAAGGGGGAGAGAAGCATATGAAAAACTATCATATCTTGTGGAGAGTTTGTTGAGAATTATGAGGAGATTGTTTATTGTTGATTTCTTTCTTTACATTAATTATTTTTCACATTCATATGTTGTCATCAATGTCAAAGGGGGAGATTGTTGGATTTTGCTGAGAGGATGTGTTGTCATTGATGTCAACATATTCTTTTGTGTATTCCAGTGTTGCAGTCAGATTAAGTGAATTGGTTTGGTTAGTGTGTTGCAGATGAGCTGATGTGGTTTAATGGGTTTAGAGATACTTATCTCTAGTTGATTTAGCATAATTTTTAGTGGTCTGCGTGATATTCTGATCAAGTTATGAGATCTGGTATTGAGATTGATATTCAGTCGTTCGTGTTATTTGATATTCTGGTTTGTACTCCAAATTGCTCTGGAATTGTTATATCTTTAGTTGCAGATGTATGTGATGTGTTTTGTATGTTGATGTGTATCCTCAGTTCGATTGGTTCATGATTTGGATGTCCACAAGCAAATCTTTCATGTTTACAGTTAGTTATGATGTTGTTCTTGAGATTCGGTGATGAGATGGCAATGATTATGGTAATCCGAGTGGTTGCACTTGTCGCGGTGCAATTCACGTTGCTTGTGAATATTTCTAGATTGTGTTGTATGAGTATTGGTGGTTCACATTGATCGTTGTGGGTGTTATTGAATATTTTCTTGGTTCGGTGATATTCTTTGTGTTAAGTGACATTTGTGGAGTTGTAGTGTGTTGTGGATGATCGAGGCGTAATTGTTGGAAGTGTTGCATATTTGTGGTGTTGATTTGGGTTCAGGCTATGTCTTAATCAACATTGTTTTGGTCTGCATATGTTGTGGTAGCGTATGAGGTTATTATTTTGTTATTTGTATTGAGGGTTTGGCCGACCTTGAAATATAGGTTGGTCTTATATAAATAAATGTAATAATCATGTAAAATGTATGTCTACGATCATTAAAAGTGTGTATGGTTGAATTATATGTGTGAGCAAGAGATTTCATCTTTCAGAAGTGTGAAGAAGAGAAAATAAGTGTTGTAGTGCAAACTATGTGCCTAACCAGAACTATACTCAAGCATATGTAGATTTTATTTTCATAGTTCATGTAATCCAGATTGTAGTCCAAATGCTTTTGTAAGTTAGTGAGACTTCTTATAAGGCAGTGAGCCTTCCCTTAAGGTTGTAGCCTTTTTGGGTTTCTTATTTGAGTAGTGAGCTCTAAGCAGTGTGCCTGAATGTATGTGCATTCCCTATTGTAATATTTCATTTTCTCCTAATAGGGTATTATCTCATTGTAGGTAGGTTTCCACTGTGATTTTTCCCTTGATCAAGTTTTCCACATCAAAAATATTGGTGTTATGTGTGATATTTATGTGGTATTGTTTAATGCTTTAACTGTTAATTATCATATCTGAATTGTGGTTTAAGTTGCATACGTTTTGGGTGCAAACTGATTCACCCCCCCCCGCCTCCCCTCTCAGTTTGTTGCATTGTTGCAAGATGTGTTAGGTTTAACTTTAATGAAGATCATGACCATATTTTCAATAATTAAATTGTAAGGACCTTCATAACAATTTACACAAAATACACATAATTAAATATAATATGAAATGACATGCTAAAAAAATGACATGTTATTAGATTTTGACATATTGTTTGAATACATAAGCCCAATGATTAGGAAAACATAAGGAAAATGTTTCCTCTATATTAATACCATAATGTTGAATACAATGAGTGCATAAAGTACATAACTAAAAATAATCCTGACATGTACTCCTAACTTATGACATTTGCATGAGTACACCACAAGCAAGAACATCATTAGAGTGCTTTACCACCCAACCTCAAAGTACTATGCTTCCCTAAAATCTTTGTAATGAAGAAAACTTGACCCTACACAAGGATTCTTGGAAATCTAAAAATTGTAGGAGCGATGAAATCTTGTACAACGTGATATATCTAGATTTTGGATTTTAATGTAATGATATCATGATATGGTAGAGAGAATGAGAATAAACAATCAAATAGAAAGCATCTACTAATGATCAAAAAACTTCAGCCAAAGCATCTTATTGGGCCAACTATCGGTAGGTAGGTTTGAAGTAAAAACCTACCCTTCTCTATTGCTCCATATATAATAGTCATTCAACCTCAAATAAAACAAACATAAAAAATAGAAGAATGCAACTATGCATATCTAATTGATAATTTACACAAAAAATTATATCAGTTCAAGCAAATTATTCTAAAAGTAAACTAATGTGTGCACACACACACACACACACACGCGCATACACTGATATACTCATGACTAAGAAAAATTGTAACTCCCCACTAAGGAATCCCAGAGGACAACAACTAACTAAGCAACTAAACATAGCAGCAAATTATAATTTTTTAAACAAATTACATAACATTAAAAACTCATTAGGAAATTAAATATAACATTTGCACATGTAGAAGATACTAATTCTACTAACCAAGTCCTCTTGCGGGTTCCCTAATGTCACTACCTAAACAATGCTCTAGACAAAAGTAAAAGAATCTAACATCATAATGAAATGTCATAACATTACAAATGCATGGACATAAGTACTTGTATACACCTAAAAATGGTCTAAAGATTATTAATTAAATACGCAGTTATTTAATTAATCCCCCTTCCCAATTAATCAAATTCACAAGCAAATTTGATTAATTCCCTTATTTATCTACAGTAAAAAAATCTACATGATTTTGTAAAGCGGAAAAATCGAACCCTAGTTGTTCTCCCCTCCCCAACTCCGAGGAGAGAGAAGGGAGGTCACTAGGGTTGATGGTTTTCACTTAGGAGATACTTTACATTCAAAAGAGGGGTTGAAACCCACAAGATCCAATCCCATGCAATGCAAGATTGGATTCTATATGAGTTTCAAGGGTTAAGACATCAAGGATACCCTCTTTTGTAAAGAAATGTAGAAAGAAAGATTGAACTAGGGATGCATGTAAAGTAGGACAGATTCGCTTATAAACAGAGATAGGGATATGGGATGAAGCTGCGGACCTAGAATTAGCAGTAAAAGGTCGAGACGGTGCTGTTTTGCAAATTTGAGTGAAAGTTGACGGGACGATGGCGCCCGACGTGCACACGGTCCTCCGAAAAATCCGCGAAACGAAGGGGGATCTATTCGTCTCTGCACAAGGATTCCAGATCTTCAATTACAGCCGCGTACCTGCAACCTACACACAGAAAAGAGAGGATGATTGGGGGGTTAGGGATGAGGGGTTTGCCTTTAGGTCAAACCCCGATTTTGGAATTAACGAAGAAATGAGAATGCTGTAAATGTAAATGTTTGTAATGTAAACAAGTATTGATACCTTGTTGTAAGAATGTTTGTATTCTTACATGCGAAGGTGTAATGTATGTAGCATGTAATGTGTTGTATGTGATCTCCTCTTCAATTGTTGAATCCTTGTCTTAAATGCAACACTTAGCCTTGAATGGAGACTTAGAATGATCAATTGCTTGAAGGAATGCTTGAATGCTTGAAAGTTTGAATGCTTGAATATCGTTTCCGCCTTTTTTCCATCTACCAAAATGGGAGAGGAAATGTAATTTATATACTTGTCAATTAGGGTTGATAGACTAATTTTTCCGACCTTAGGCCGACCAGGAATATTATTTTCCAATTTGCAAACATAAAGACTCGAGACCCAAAAGAAACCGGGCCCAAAAATAGGGCTAGGGACCAGGGCGCTGGGCGTCCTAGTCCTGAAGGACCAGGGTGCTGGGTGCCATGGTCCCACCTCCAGGGATAGCAGGGTGCAAGGAGGATCAGGCCAGGGTGCTGAAAAATGCAGTTTTTGATGTCATGAACAAGTTTCGGGGTCTCCATTCAGGTTCCGTGTTGCATCGCCATCGTGAAGACCCAAATGTAGTCGAAATTGCAAGTGTCGCAATTTTAGGACGCTACATTTAGCCCCCACTTTAGCAGGAGTATAAGCGTACACTCATACTTCCGGTAAAGTACAAGGAAACAACATTGAAAAACTTTCACCACGTCAAGGAGGCAAGATACACCAAGCCCCCAGTGGACTAAGGATCTTACGACTTTGATTGACAAAGTAAAAGGGAAGATCACGAGGGAGAACCATGACTGTCAGTAGTAAGGTTCCCTCACTATGAGTCATGCAAGAAAGATATCAAAATTTTCAAGGCAAAGCTAAATTTGTCAAGAAATTTTCAAGTATCTTGAAAAGATATGAACGGGATGTATGCCCCCCTACGTTAAAGCGATCGCACACGCCTCACTGGGGGTGATTGCTTTAAGGTAGTGATACATATAAGAATGAGAAGGGAAAGGAGCACATTATCACAAGGATTTAGCCCCCAAGTGTGAGATAAGCCCAAGGATAATAGACACAAAACACAAAGCACAAGGTGACTTCGCTTTCCTCGGGGTCAGTATGCTGTATGATAATTCATGTATATCATATGTATGTATGCATAATTGTTCTTCATTCCCCAATCAAGGAAGGTCACCTAGAAGAAGGGAACACATGTGTCTTTTGAGTCAACATGAGAGAGACCAAAAGAGGTCTCAATGTTTTTCATCGTCCTCAAGTAGACAACACTAAGGACAACAAATAGAAGAATGAGAATAACACATAGAAGAAGTAACAAAAGAGGGGAGGAGAGAGTCTGCTATGCTAATGAACTAGTCTAGCATGTCATCTACCCCCCAATCTTGCTGATCAATATTTCGGGAAGGTAGGAAACACGCTAGAGGAGGAACATCCAACATAGCAGATGGAGCTATCACAAGATCCAAACAAGGGCTATGTTCATGTTCCGAGCCACGTTGTTCTTGTCTAGGAGCTAGGATAAGTGCTTTAGAAAATGCGTTAGATAAATGGTTATCAACATCAACATATTCATATTCTCTATCAGAATGAACAGGAGTAACATTTTCATCATGAATAACATTTTCATCTATATCATCATCAAGATTTATAAAAATAGGATGTTTAACTCACACAGGATCAAGACCATCATGCATCTTATGTTTAGGAGATTTCGGCTCAATCGTCGACTGAGGAGAAAATGGAATAATACTGGCTGAAGGTGTTTTTGGGGATTGCAAAGTTTGAGAAGCAGCTGCCTAAGCTCTAAGACGACGCTTTCGTCGGCGTTCACGTGCAGAACGATTTCGTCTAGTCTTAGTAGGAAGTTGAGAAGAGTGAGGAGGAGGAATGTTCTCATCCTTATCACTTGGGTGTTTAGGTTGTGGTCTCTTAAGTTGAACAATAGGAGAAGAGGAAGCTCTCTTCTCTCCATAAGAGGAAGGAGGAGGAACTGCTCCATATAAGGGAGGAATATTTGGTTTTGGAAGGAGACCAAGTCCATCATGATGAGGAGGTATAGGTCTACTTTTAGAAAGCTTATTAGATATAGGCATAGTCACATCCATAGGAATGGGTTGGGAATCTTCTTGAGGAAAGACATTAGTTTTATCTTTCAAAGGAAGAACTTCCTTCTCAAGAATGATAGGAATATCAAGTTTGGGTGTTCTAGGTTCACTTAGAGAAAGGATCATATCTTTTTTCCACTTTTGATAAGATTTGAAAAGATGATCACTTCACGGTGGAAGAGATTGGAATTGTTTAGGCCAAAAGTAATCAGTAGGAATGCTAGAAGTTCTTTCAGCTGGTTTAAAGAGACTATGATTGACAGTAACAACTTCACCATTATGGGGAAATTTCAAGCACTTGTGAATAGGAGAAGCAATAGATTTCATGGAAGATAGCCAAGGATAGCCTAGCTTCACACGAAATTGTTCAGATGATGGAATAATAGCAAAGTCCACATCAAGGGATTTGTTATGGACCTCAATAGGTAATGTAATAGAACCAATTGCAGGAGAAGAAAATGCATCAAATAATTTCACAACCACATTTGTTTCATCATAGATTACTTGATTCAATTGCAAAGTAAAAAGAAATTCTTCAGTAATGACATTAACCATGCAAGAAGGATCAATAAGCACTCCACGGCAAGGTGTATTTTTGACTTTTGCAACTATATATAAAGGACCATCAGGTGCCCTGATAGTTTCACTGGAATCAAATGTGATGGAAGGTTCTTTAGGGATTTTCTGTTGCTTCACAAAGTTAATCACATTCGGAGTCATAGACACAAGATCATCAGGTGAGATAGAGGAATCAGTAGTATCAATCGCATTAGAGGTATGAGAAGGCAATGGATCAGTGAAAATTTTAAGATTTTGGTTAGGAGGAGCTACAGATGTGTTGCCTTTATCATTCACACCAGAAACAGAGATAGTATTATTATCAATGAAATCTTGAATTTTACCCTTTAAAGCAAAACATTTTTCAGTATCATGCCCAGGATGACGGTGAAATTGACAAAAAGATTTGTTATCAAAATAGGGTGAGTTAATCTTTGCAGGATCTATTTTCCTTATAGGAGGAAGAGTAAGCACATTTTGTTCCAATAACTTATTCATAATACTATGCAATGATTCATTCAAAGGAGTAAACTTTCTTTCTTTCTTGAAAAACTTAGAAATAGGAGGCACACCTGATGCTGCATTCACATGGTTGTTGATGATGTTTTCATTGAATTTAATGGACTCTCTGTTCGGTTTAAACTTCCCAAATGGTTGTTGACTACTATCACCCTTATCACTCGGAGCCATAGGATTTGCTTGTTCCATTTGACTCACAGTCAGTTGATAATTGTGAAGAGTTGCGCACAACTGTTGGAAAGAAGTAAACTCAGAAAACAGGAGTTTTTCTCTAATATCTTTTTGTAAATTAGAAATAAAGATTCTTTGAATATCATTGTCAGGCACTGGAAAAGAAATTTGAGCATACAAATGCTTATATCTACCAATGAAATCAGTCACTTTTTCTTTAACACCTTGTTTACAATGCATTAAATCAATCAAATTAACTTTAGGACTTATATTGTTTTGAAATTGTTGAATAAAAGCATTTGCAAGTTGTTCGAAAGAAGTAATAGAATAGGAAGGCAACGAGCAATACCATTGTAGGGCTTTATCTCTTAATGTTCTAGTAAACAGTTTTGCAAGCAACCTTTGGTCATAAGCAAAATCGGTACATATTGTTTGAAAAGTCTTAACATGTGTTAGAGGATCACCCTTACCATTATAAAGCTCCAAATGCAGAATTTCAACATGTTTAGGGGGAATAGCTCGGACAATGTCAAGAGAAAGTGGGCTCGCAACATCAAATGTGGGCACACTAAACTTAGATTGATTCATAGAGGCAATTTGTTGCTGTAAAGAAGAGACAGTTTGTGCAAGATTGTTAATGGTCGCTTCAGTCGAAGAGTTCATATTAGACGTGTTAGATTGTGATGGAGGTGTTATGTTATTGAAAGAAGGTAGAGAGTAAGGTGGTGGGACACTATGATAGTTAGTCATAGGAGATGATTGGAAAGGAGGAACACTACAAGGAGGAATGGAATGGTTAAATGAATTGCCCCCTTGCGTCATGTTCATTTGTGGAGATATAAGAGGAACACTCATTGAAGGAATGAATGAAGAAGTTGGATTGAATGAAGGAAGAGGGTTGATTGAAGAAGAGGGATTGCCCCCATGACTAGTGATCATAGGAGGAATGTCTTGTATTGAAGTAGCCATTATGTTTGATGTAAAAGTAGGTATACTAGCAATAGGAGTCGTCAAAGGAATAGAATGATTGACTTGAGTAGGAGGTTGTGTATAACCTAAGGTTTGGGCACAACTTTTCATCGGCATCACATTCGAATCCACAATGTGTGCAATACCACGCAAAATATCAATTCCATTCTTATCACTTTGAACCATACGTTTTAGACCTTCAATTAAAGGAAGAGCTTGACTATCAGGGTATTCTTGAGACATCCATTGTCGAAAATCATCAAATTGGTTATCCAATTTTGAAAGTTGTTCTACAGAAACCTCATGGAGAGCTTCTTCATCATTAAGAGGATTAGAGGAATTACCCATGTCCTCGTTAAAAAGGCCATTCAAATTAGGTTCCATCTCCTCAGTAATTAAACCTTGGAAGGACTTAATTCTAAGGCTTCGTCTAATGGGAATAGTGTAAGTAGGGCTTATTGTTGTAAAACTCATGCACTAAAGAGAGAGAGAAGATTTTGAATTTTAGAGGTAGCAAATTTCAATAAAACCAGCCAATCTCCTAGATTTAAGTTGTTAAATGCAATCAGGACAATCTCCCGAAATTTCGAAAAAAATGTCCGGGACCGTGGCGAACGGAGTGCACACGGTCCTCGCAACTTTTTTCAAAATTTTCAAGGATGAAAGTTATGACGATTTTAAAGCTAATCTGAAAAAATTGAGTGATTTTACGATCTGTAGATAGGCCAAATTAAAGTTGCAATCTCAAAATTGAACCCTACCAAGATTGTTGAAAAATGTAAAATTTGAATTTTGAAAAAGGAGAGGGAAACTGAAATTTTGAATTTTATGATTTTGGATGGAATGCTAAAAGCAATGCAAGTTTTGAAATTTAAAAGTTGACTCGATTTCATGCAAAATTCAAATTTGAAAGTGGAAATCAAAGTTGTTGTAATTAAACACTTAATTTCAAAAGTCACAAATTGTAAAAATTTGAATAAGGCACTGAAATTTTGAATGAATGCCAACACACTTTTCAGATTTAAGACTGTAAGAAACACAATTTTGATATGAATTTCAATTTCACCAATTTTTTGAATGATTAGAAGCCTCAATCCAAGCAATCACTAGACCAACTTTGACTTTAATTTTGAAAGTGTTAGAATTGATAAAATCAGCCAAAATTCTGGATTTTAGCAGAAAAATATAGTAAGATCTAGCTCCCGAAATTTCGGAAAAAATGTCGGGGACGATGGCGCTCGGGATGCACACGGTCCTCGCAACTTTTTTCCAAATTTTCAGGGATGAAAGATATTGTGATTTTATTGCGGAATCCAAAGTTACAGCCGATTTGGAAGTGTTTTGATCAGTGGAATTATCAGTCAAAGGTTGAATCAAGAAGGTTTTAAAAATTAGGGTTTTGACACTTAACCACTTAATTTTCAGAATTAAAGCACAAATATGAATTGATAATTTGCAATAGAAGGGTAGATCTGAAACAAGCATTAACAATTAAACATTTCACAAGCTCAATTACTAAAAAGAAAATTTTAGGGTTTTTATGCAATTAACCTCTAAAATTTGCAAAAGATCAAACATGGAAATGTAATTAAGGAAGCAAATTTTTCAGATCTAACCATGAATAATCAGAATGAGGATGTTCACGTCGGGTTCACCAAAATGTAAAGCAGAAAAATCGAACCCTAGTCGTTCTCCCCTCCCCAACTCCGAGGAGAGAGAAGGGAGGTCACTAGGGTTGATGGTTTTCACTTAGGAGATACTTTACATTCAAAAGAGGGGTTGAAACCCACAAGATCCAATCCCACGCAATGCAAGATTGGATTCTATATGAGTTTCAAGGGTTAAGACATCAAGGATACCCTCTTTTGTAAAGAAATGTAGAAAGAAAGATTGAACTAGGGATGCATGTAAAGTAGGGCAGATTCGCTTATAAATAGAGATAGGGATATGGGATGAAGCTGCGGACCTGGAATTAGCAGTAAAAGGTCGAGACGGTGCTGTTCTGCAAATTTGAGCAAAAGTTGACGGGACGATGGCGCCCGACGTGCACACGGTCCTCCGAAAAATCCACGAAACGAAGGGGGATCTGTTCGTCTCTGCACAAGGATTCCAGATCTTCAATTACAGCCGTGTGTCGTGCCCAAACTTTAGGGCACAAAAACGGAACAACAAAATTTTTTTTGACGTCATGAACTCGCTATAAATCCTAATACATAACGACTGTATTTAAAGTTTTGTCTTATCTAGGATGTAATTAACTTACTTACTAAGGTTAAGTTAAATAACCAACTCGAGCGAGTGACTTGATTGGTGAAGATTAATTTGCATTGCCGATTAGTTAGCTAGCTCAATTACCTAAGACAAGTTGTCGCTAATTAAATCAAGGAATAATTGGTTACCTTAAGGTATTAAATCATTCCCAATCCATATAAGGATAATGCTATTGATTAATTGATACACCTGCGAAATTATTATATACATCCAACTGATGAGGGTTCGAATTACTACAATGTCGTTTGTCCACTAAAACCGACAATAAGCTAAGGCCAATTCTAATTTTCCCTAACTTCTTAATTTGTCGATTAAATTAAATTTGGCCCAAGCTTACCCCCAAGGGTTTATGGTCCATAAAATTGGTTCTACAAATTCCCCTTTTAAATTTTCCTAATACCCCAAATATAATGAGGGAAGTCTATTGATTAATTAAATAAATTAATCGAGTTAATGTATGGTGTTTCCGATTTTGATAACCCCTTCATTCTTAAATCCCTTTTTAAAATTTCAAATCTCCTAAGGAGTAAATGGACGTATAATAATCCTATCATTAATTAACCCCATTTCATATATTAAAACCAAGTTTAAAACTCCAATCTAAATGGTCATATAAAAAAAAAATCCCATTATTGAATTGCCCCCAAAATATATATATATTAAAATCAATGTTTAAAAAAAATCCCCATTTAAATTCCTTATATATATATATATAAAATCATATATATATATTTTTAAATACTAACCCTCATTATAATTTAAAAATTAATTATGATGCTCTACTTTAATTCTCTTACTTATATATATATACATATATATATAAATACATTTATTTGTATATATATATATATATATATAATTCTTATAGTGCTAACCCTAACCCGAAATTGGGTTAGGGTTGCATTTTTATAATTTACACTTGACCTATTTTATTTTTCATCCTTTTATACCCTAACCCGAAATGGGTTAGGGTTTATTAAACGTCTATATTTTATTGAGTGTCCCTTTTTTTTTGTGGTTTTGGATGTTGCAGGTACGGCAAAGCTAGGGCACGGCGGAGGGTTTCGCAGAGAGGAGGCGGCGCGGGGCTTTCCCGGTCGCCACTGTGTTTATACACAGTGACGGCGGTTGCCGTCCACTGTGTATAAGCACAGTGGCGGCCGCGGACCGTCCACTGTGCTTACACACAGTGGCGGCACCCTCCGTGCCGTCCACTGTGGGTAAGCACAGTGGCGCGGCCCGAGCACCGCCCACTGTGTTTACACATAGTGGCTCGGCTGCCGTGCCGTCCACTGTGGGTAAACACAGTGGCGCGGCCCGTGAGCCATCCACTGTGTTTACACACAGTGGTTCGGCCGGCATTATTATTACTATATTTTTTTGTTTTTCATTTAAACATTTCATGGGGCATAGCTTATGTGATGTGTTTATTTTTGAATATCAATGTGTATTTTATATATATATATATATATATATATATATATATATATATATATATATATATATATATATATATATATATATATATATATATATATATATATATATATATATATATATATATATGCACAATATAAGTTATGAATATGAAGATATTATCTTCTACAGGCACCCACAGAGCATGACTTGAGATTGCAGAATATATATATATATATATATATATATATATATATAGGATAAAAGGGTTTATTCTGCATTATATTTTGTATGATTTGTAACAGAGATGCACAGGATTGAGAATACATGTTTTTGTTTCTTTTTAATTTCGTTGTTACAGAGGTATACATATACAGGATATCTTATATATATATATTTTCTATATATATAGGTATATATTTTCAATATATATATTTATATACATATAGAAATATATATATGATTAAATGTTGAAGTAATAGGGTTAAAAACCCTTATATCGTTTTGAGATTTCAAACATCTACATTCTGTTTTTTTTTTTTGTTTTCTAACAGCATTTAGAATAGATCTATTTTCTTCTTCTTCCTTTTATTTAAAATTTTCTATAGAAATAAAACAAATTCTGTTTACCCCCCCCTTTTTTTTTTTTTTTTCAGTCATAAAATAACAGAAATCTAAATTGTGCAAATTAATAGTGGGAAATAAAAACAATACTAGTTCTCTCTTTTCTTTTTAAAACAGTCATAAAATTACAGAATTTACACTATGCAAGTAAATAATAACCCTACTGCATTTCTTTTTCTTTTCCTTACTAATGCAGTAAATAAACTAGTGAATAGTAAATAAGGAATTCTAGTGCATTTTTCTTTTTCTGTTTCTCTCCTTTAATAATGCAGTAAATAACAAGAGAATAGACTAGATTTAAAATGTAGACTACAGCAAACACTATAGACATCAAAACATAAAATGAAATTTACATTGTTTTTTCCAGAATGATAGTTACAATAACCCAAATAAGAAAATGGGTAGGAAATCTAAACAGTCATCTTTCTCTAATTTTTACACAGAAATAAAAATTACATTTATTTAAATAGAAACATAATAATTTTAAGCCCTATATTTACATATGCACTTTCTCTTCCTTTTTCTTTTTGCTACAAATCATAAGGTTACATTTCTTTCTTCTTTTCTGCATTTAAATAAAAATTAGAAATCAGAAATAGAAGTCTGCAACACAAAATCTGCAACTCCTAGTCTTTTTCCCCAAGCCACCTGCAAGTAAAGTTTTAGGACTGTGACCATGGGATGCTCACCTCCCAGCCTAGGCTTACCAGAAGCCACCCCCGAGCTAGGAGAATCAAGACCTAGACGGGTTACAACCAAGCAATACAACACAACAATAGGGAAAACACACAACACATACACTTTCCCATCCCAAGCTACACTATCACCACATTTTGTGATGATCAATCTACGGGTGGAAGTGGACCAAGTACCATTGGGGAGACTGCAGCCCAAAAAAAATATATCACAAGCCACCTCATGGCAACACAAAATACTCAACAGAATTCATCCCAACCACCTTATGCCCCCCAAAGGCTCAAAGCCATTTCTCTCCCCTTATGACCCCCAAATGCATACACAAGGCTATGCAGCAAGGGTCACAAAGGACACCCTTGAGATCACTCTCCTTAAGGAGAGCCTCTCACCCAAGGTTGTCATGCTTCTTCCACCCCAAGATCATCCTACTCTCCCAAGAGTAGAAGATCTTGGACACTCCCAAAACCAGAACACAAAACAGAAAAACATAGAAATGAAACTACACATTATTTTCTTCAACAACAATTTACATACACACTTTCTTTACAAGCAAATCTTTCCTTCAACAAAACAACATAACTAACATAAACAACATAAACAAGAGGAGATAACAACCAACCTTATTCTACCAATAGGTATGCTAAATTTAGTTGGAGATGAGCTGCCCAATCCACACAACTTCCTGCAATTCCTTGGCCCCCAAATTCCTCTAATTCCTAAAACTGGTTTTTTTTTTTTTTTCCTTCCAAGTTTTTCCAAAAAATCTCCAAGAATGGAGAGTGGGTGATTAGCTCACTAAGCTTCCATTCTTAGCCTAAGAAGGCCTCTCTCACTCCTTCCAACCCCTTGGATAGAGTGAGAGATCTCCCATTGGGTTGGTCTTCCCTAGGTCTTACACACTCCCTAACCTAGGTGTCTAGAGAAGGGAAATGGAATGGGGAAGAGGGATTACTCTCTCCAAGAAGGTTATCCTACCAAGGAGGGCACTCCTATAGATGGAATTCGTCCATCTTGGGAAAACCGCTTTTTTGGGTGGTTAAACAAGTCCTAAGGGAAAGACACATGGCCAATTTTGGCCTTCACCCATAGGTACCCCATGAGGCCTAATAGAAAAGCTCTAAAATTGACTCTAGGAGTTGATTTGACCTTCAGAAAGTCCACCTGAAGTTAACCTACGGGTCAACTCTGAGTTGACCTTTCTTGTGGCTCTCTAACCTAGATTTCTTGGTTCCTTCAAGGATAATTAGGGGATATAACTATTAACAAAAATAAAACTTTCAAAAAGGTGACATGACAAATTGCCAACACAACATACTACATAGGTGTCAAGTGACACTACAACATAATTCCACATCACAATAAACACATGGCAATTGTCCCTTAAACAATTTAAATAATCCAATAAATACAAATTACACTCATGCAACATTTTACATTTACGAATAAAATACAGTACATACGGGGCGTTGTCTCTCCAAATAGACAACCCCTGGTTTTACTAACGCACATTGGCCTAGGCTTGATTCTCCATAATATTTCCATGGTCACATGGATAATTTCCTGCACATCTCAATTTAAACATTAGTACTTTCCAAATAACCTCATATAATATACAACACAAAATCAGAATGCAATACATTCATTCCACAAAGGCTTGTCATTATAAAATATGATTTATCACAAATCAAAGCAATTATCATAATCCTCAAAATTTGATCCATCTACAAGATATGCAAATATTTTTCTAACATTATAACAATTCCTGAAATTCAGATAATAATCTGCATCATCACAATATTACCCTAATCTAGCATCATATAATACTTTATAATCCACAAGGCATAGAAATGAAGCATCCACATATATCAATGTTACCAAAATCGCGAGACCATGAAAAGTTCTATATCCATAGTGTGTCAAAACTAGCATCCAAAATAGTTCCAAAATAAAAATAACTGAAGAGATAGGATGGGTCGAGGTAGGGCCTCACACCGCGTACCTGCAACCTACACACAGAAAAGAGAGGATGATTGGGGGGTTAGGGATGAGGGGTTTGCCTTTAGGTCAAACCCCGATTTTGGAATTAACGAAGAAATGAGAATGCTGTAAATGTAAATGTTTGTAATGTAAACAAGTACTGATACCTTGTTGTAAGAATGTTTGTATTCTTACATGCGAAGGTGTAATGTATGTAGCATGTAATGTGTTGTATGTGATCTCCTCTTCAATGGTTGAATCCTTGTCTTGAATACAACACTTAGCCTTGAATGGAGACTTAGAATGATCAATTGCTTGAAGGAATGCTTGAATGCTTGAATGTTTGAATGCTTGAATATCGTTTCTGCCTTTTTTCCATCTACCAAAATGGGAGAGGAAATGTAATTTATATACTTGTCAATTAGGGTTGATAGACTAATTTTTCCGACCTTAGGCCGACCAGGAAATATTATTTTCCAATTTGCAAACATAAAGACCCGAGACCCAAAAGAGACCGGGCCCAAAAATAGGGCCAGGGACCAAGGCGCTGGGCGCCATGGTCCCACCTCCAGGGATAGCAGGGTGCAAGGAGGATCAGGCCAGGGTGCTGAAAAATGCAGTTTTTGATGTCATGAACAAGTTTTGGGGTCTCCATTCAGGTTCTGTGTTGCATCGCCATCATGAAGACCCAAATGCAGTCGAAATTGCAAGTGTCGCAATTTTAGGACGCTACAGATTTATTTATATAGTTCATTTCATATCCCTTTTTGATTATTTAATCTAAATTAATTAATCCTCCCCCCATCTAAATCACTTCTTCTAATCCCTAATTAAAATTAACAAACTCAAGTATGTTGAGATTAATTACCATTTTCCAATTATTTGAATTTATAAATTCAAATGAGCACATGGCTCCTAACTTTCAACCACCTAACCTAACCATCCCCTATCCTAACTCATTCTATCTAATCCTAGGGTCTAACTAACCCTATCATATCTTGTACATCCTAACCTCCTTATCCTAACCTCCTATGGTGTGGATATTCTCCCCTTGAGACACATGGCACTTTTGCCACATGTCTCCTCCCTTGGACACTTGCCCTCTCATGAGCAAGGCTCCGTGACACTTGTCACCACAGAGATGACAAGTGTCCCTTCCTCCAACCTCTTCTCCAACTTCCTCAATCTCAACTCTTGATATCTTTAGATCAAATCTGGACCGTCGATTCCTGCCACCTCAGCTTTGGCCTTGGAATTCCTATAAATACCCCTCATTTTGGAGAAATAAGGATCCCTTGCATTCATAGTTTTAGCATCATTACTATAGGCATTTTTCATTTCAATTATCTAGTAATTAGCATGTTAATCTAGTTTCTTAGATCATGCATTTCATATCATTTGCATAATCAATCATGATCAAGTAGCTACTCAACTCTTGAGTTACAACTTTGGAGGTCATTGCTCCATTGAGAGCCAATCAATCCAACACCTTCAAGGTCCTCAAGAATAGAGGAAAATTGGACATTTCAAGGAAGGCTTATGGTTTGCATCTTTAATTTAGTTTTCAATTAAGCTTTCCATTATGTTTTATTGTCTTATTATATGTGTATGCCTTTCTATTTACCACCTTTTTAGCATCACATTAATTGGCGCCCACCGTGGCACCTGCGACGTCTACCACCCCTGTGGTGGTGTCACCATGGCACCACCACACGCCCCCTAATACACCAAAAACCAAAAAGAAAAACATAAATATTTTTGGAGGATGCGAGTTTCAAATTTTTTTAAAAACCCCAAAAACCCATTTTATAACTCGAAAAACCCATGTCAAAAATGCAAATTTTTTTCCAACCCACATGGTGAAAATGCTAAAAAATGATTTATTCTACAAATGGCTACATTTTTCAAAAATCAACTAAAATTTGACAAAGTTGGGTTTTCTTGAAGTACGTACCAATGGACCGTAGGCCGGAGGACGCTCGTGTCACTAAACTCGCTCAAACCTATATTAGTGGTACGGGGTCGCCATTCCTTCCTCGAGAGAAACTTTTTCAAACAAATGAAGAGTGGTAAAAGGAATTCACCTTTTTAAACTCAAAATGGGGCATTTAAGTGGGATTTTTATTCCACTAATTTTTAATCATCTAATCAACTAATCATTCTGGCAGGGCAGTGTTTTCAAATTTCTTATCGGGAAATGAATTGGATCGACTCTAAAAATATCTCAAAATCGAAAAATCATTCAAAATCTAAAAATCGTAAAAATTTCAAAAATATCAAAAAAATTAAAAAATTGCGAAAAATTCAAAAGCACTAAAAACTTATCCGATTCATCTTCGAGGGGGAAACCTCACATCAAAATCTATCAGTCAACATCTAGGGCAACATATCGAGATTTATCATCTCAAACATCAAAACCGCATCATATCGAGATTTATCATCTCAAAATCGAATTAGTATCATATTGAAATTGAATTCGCATCGAAATCAAGATCAAATCTACATCCTATCAAAATCAATATCAGCAACATCATCAATCGAGTCTTCTTTGAAACAACGCGTCGCCACACATGGCTTCAAAGAGGGGCAAAATGTATACACCTCAAAATGGTCTGCAGATAATTAATTACATATGCAGTTATTTAATTAATCCCCCTTCCCAATTAATTGAATTCACAAGCAAATTTGATTAATTCCCTTAATTATCTACTAGTAAATAAATCTACATGATTTATATATATAGTTCATTTCATATCCCTTTTTGATTAATTAATCTAAATTAATTAGTCCCCCCCATCTAAATCACTTCTTCTAATCCCTAATTAAAATTAACAAACTCAAGGTTGTTGAGATTAATTACCATTTTCCAATTATTTGAATTTCTAAATTCAAATGAGCACATGGCTCCTAACTTTCAACCACCTAACCTAACCGTCCCCTATCCTAACTCATTCTATCTAATCCTAGGATCTAACTAACCCAGTCCTATCTTGCACATCCTAACCTCCTATGGTGTGGATATTCTCCCCTTGAGACACATGGCACTTTTGCCACATCTCCTCCCTTGGACACTTGCCCTCTCATGAGCAAGGCTCCTTGACACTTGTCACCATGGAGATGACAAGTGTCCCTTCCTCCAACCTCTTCTCCAACTTCCTCAATCTCAACCCTTGATATCTTCAGATCAAATTTGGACCGTCGATTCCTGCCACCTCAGCTTTGGCCTTGGAATTCCTATAAATACCCCTCATTTTGGAGCAATAAGGATCCCTTGTATTATAGTTTTAGCATCATTACTATAGGCATTTTCATTTCAATCATCTAGTAATTAGCATGTTAATCTATTTTTTTAGATCATGCATTTCATATCATTTGCATAATCAATCATGATCAAGTAGCTACTCAACTCTTGAGTTTCCACTTTGGAGGTCATTGCTCCGTTGAGAGCCAATCAATCCAACACCTTCAAGGTCCTCAAGAATAGAGGAAAATGGGACATTTCAAGGAAGGCTTATGGTTTGCATCTTTAATTTAGTTTTCAATTAATCTTTCCATTATATTTTATTGTCTCATTATATTGTTAGGAATCAGAAGGACAACTGAGAGGGGGGGGGGGGTGAATCAGTTGTCAATGAATTTCAACCCAATTATAAATTAATTCAACTTAATACTTAATACCAGTAAACCAATCTTAATGCCGGTTAAACAGATTAACAATGTATATCAATACCAGTGAAACTTAATGCATGAAATAGAAAGAGAAACAATATCCACACACATATATTTTTGACGTGGAAACCCTGTAGGGGGAAAAAACATGGTGGGAAACCTTACCCACAATTAGATGATACTACTGCAGATAGTATGTGTATACAAATGGGGTCTGCACATGTAGAAAGGCCAACCGCCTAAAGCACACTGCTCCATAATGGGAGTCACGTTGACTATAGTAGGATGGTTAAATCCTAGAATAATGTACCGCTTCAAAGTGCATCTGCAATGTTGGATTCAATACCAGTTTAAGCTCTGATAAACACATTTAAACCTTCCTTTAACTATCAAATGATGTCTACTTGATTTTCTCTATGGTCTGCTCATATGATCTTTAATATTCACACATACCATATTACAATATCATACCATGACCATACCCATGCATTCATCTGACAAATGAGATCTTACATTTATACAAAACCTAAGACCAAATACTAAGGCCGGCTCACTAAGAATATTATATTCAAATCAATTACAAATAAGTCTTGATGCAATATAACATGTCAGCTCAATACATTTACAACAATATCCAATCAATAAATCATCTCCATAACGTGTCGTACTGATCTGGAATAGATAACATATATCAGTCCATAA
Source organism: Cryptomeria japonica (assembly GCF_030272615.1). NCBI lineage: Eukaryota > Viridiplantae > Streptophyta > Pinopsida > Cupressales > Cupressaceae > Cryptomeria > Cryptomeria japonica. The sequence goes on along the minus strand of NC_081414.1, from coordinate 537,016,571 downwards.
CCTAGACCCATTTGTCGGTAATAGCAAAATATGTCAACCCGATTAGACCAAAAACCAAAACACCAAAACCAAGTATCCAAACCATGTCTTCGACATAATCAAGTGATCTCCAGATGATAACAAGTCATCATCAGTACTAGTGAACCATATAACCTGTCGGTGAGCATATACTAGTAACTGTGCATAAGTCATTGACCTTGCCAGTGAACACAATGTGTCGGTTCAATAGTAAACCAATATAACCATAGTGCCAAATCAACAATATAGATCTCCAGAAGGATAAGTGTTGACATCAATGATAAAACTAATGCAACACATCCATAATACCAACATATATGTGTATGTAATCTGGTTTTAGGATGCCATTTTCTCGCTGGCCTTGTGTTGTTCTTTTCCCTGGCTGCTGTTTTTTCTGTTGTTCTTTTGCAACCTTTCTCTCTTTGTTCTGTTCTTCCTAGTTTCTCTTTTTCTTATCTCCTTGTTATGTAAGCGGGTTTCGGGTCCCTTAAAACCTAATTTTCCTTAATCAAAAACATATATGTGTATGCCTTTCTATTTACCACATTTTTAGCATCACAGTACTATCTCAAAATTCATTTGAAACACTAACCTATGTATTCATATGACAACCTTTATGTAAGACATAATGATTCATTACATCACATGAGGGTGGTCGATACCAATATAACACCACTAAATACTAATCTAAAATTATATTCTTTCACTCACTACACATTACATATTACATCAATATCCCTAAGGAAGTTTCCAATTGCAATGATAGTAAAATAATTACAATGATACATTAACAATGATAAAATACATAGCATGTTCTAATAGAACACTAAATCATCCACATCAAGTAGAGAGAGAAAACTAGAAAGAAGACATAGGATCCATCTAATGCATGAACATGTCCACAGGTCCCCAATGGAGGTAGGCAACAACCTCTCAACCATGTAAAACCCTTCAGTCCAACCCACCATCATCAGGAGATAATCTCAAGGCTCCACACAACACAAGAAAAATAGGCTAAAAATCCAACATCAAAGAAGACACAAGGACACAAGGATATAACTTATGAGAAAACATGACTTATCACAAGGTTTCACTAGAGGCTTCACACCACCACATATGATAGGGTACTAGGATACAACTAAGGAGAGTGTCATCACATAGCCTCAAATGTTTTTTCCTGGCAATCTGACCCTCTCCTAACTCCATAACTTGACACCCATGGAGAACTCATGTGGAATCGAACAATCCTTTCATGAAGACAAGGAGGTTTGATCACACCATGGTACAGTCATGACAGGAGAGTCCTCAAAGAGAATAGTCTAGACTGTGTAGAAAGAATTACACAATAGAAAAAACTTAGAGTGATGGAGGTAATGTAGAAATAGGTTATATTATATCATGAAAATTAGTTACAAACTGTTAGCAACATACGGGCTCACAAAATTCAGCTCACGGGATTGAGTACAAAACATGTGTGTTATGCAACATTCGATCTCAAGAAAGAATGTGAACCAACTCTGGACATCCTAACCTTCAGAGCTATCTTCTGTCTTCTAAAACTTTATTCTAAATGCTTAATTACATTGATTTATATGATCGAGGGTAATCTATGTCGATCCAAAATGAAACAATCACCGATGAACAAGATGAAATGTGTAAAACAACAAGGTCATCCTCTGCTAAAGAGATCCATTTGAAACATCGGGATGAAGTCTAGACCTAAGAGAGGGTCAGCCACACACCAAGGAATGTTGGAAACAAAAAACTAAAGCTATGGAAATGATTTACAAGATCCACCAAAAGCCAAATAGGTCCAAGTGATTCCAATGTTCAAAACCAGAAAATTGTCTCAGATTCTAGAAGCGATAACTAGTTGGGAAAATATCAAAACATCTCACGGACTTAGGATAGGGAAAATGAACACTTCCACAATTAAAATCCACCTCTACAAGATCCAGTGAGCAAATGCAAGAAACACATAATGAAATGCTGAACTGCAAAATAGGAATAGATTGAAAAGAAAATATTTTTGGTTGATGCAAGATTGCTAAGAACCAGGGATGCTCCTGCATCAGACATCTAAGGTTGTTGAAAAAGTGAGTCCCTCACCTTGCTGGGGTTAGAGAAAAACCTAGACGGTCTACCTCTACCTAAGAAATACATGATGAGTCTTCAATTGGTTTGCCTTTCCATTTCACAAGATACTCTGTGTACTAGTTGCTCCAGGTGCTACGCCTAATTTTTCTATCCAAAATCTCTTCAATCTGGTTTGGTATCCACTGGGGTATCTGCTTCTCCAAGTCTCCTACACTATCCTCACTAAATTTTGTCTCATGATACTGATGTAGATCTGCAATGTTGAATATAGGTGAAATACCCAAACTATCCAGTAACTCCACTTCATATGCATTTCCGAAACAAAATTTCCTCAAGATCTTATATGGTCCAAGCTTCCTCATTTGCAACTTATTATAGGTTCCAATTGGAAATCTCTCTTTTCTCAGATACACCATTACTTCATCGCCAAATTCAAATTCATTGTGTCTCCTCTTTTCATCTTCTTTCTCCGTATACTCACTATTCATGTCTTCCAAATGTTGTTTAAATTGAGTATGCACTATCTTCATATGCTTTGCATATTCTTCTACTTCCGCACTCCTTTTATCTTCATTACTGATGTCTCTCAATTCTGATATGCCTCTAGGGTGTGCTCCGGTAACAATCTCAAAAGGTGTTCTTTCAGTACTTCTAGTCATTGAATTATTGTAGGCAAATTCTGCTTGCGCAAGAATCAAATTACAATTTCTATTATTCTCTCCCACTAAGCATCTCAACAAATTTCCCAAACTCCTATTCACTACCTCTGTCTGTACATTAGTTTGTGGGTGAAAAGTAGAAGTGAACTTCAAATCTGTCTTCATCTTCTTCCAAAGTGTTCTCCAAAAATATCCAACAAACTTAGTATCTCTGTCTGAATCTATGCTCTTAGGTAATCCATGTAATCTCACTACTTCCTTGAAAAATAGGTCAACAAATTATATTGTATATGTTTTTCTCTTATAAGGTATGAAATGTGTCATCTTTGAGAATCTATCCACCACCACAATTATAAAATCATTTCCTCTTTGTGTCCTAGGAAAGCCAAGTATAAAATCCATGCTTATGCCCTCACAAGGTCTCTCCGGAACTATCAAAGGCTTATACAATCCAACATTCTGGCTACTACCTTTTGCAAGTTGACAAATTCTATAGCTTTACATGAATTTCCTGACATCCTTATGAACCTAAGGCCAAAATTAATTCTCACTTATCAATGCCATTGTCTTATCAACTCCAAAGTGTCCGACTAATCTTGCACTATGCTTCTCCTTTATTAGATTTTCTCTCATAGAGCTCTGGGGTATAAACAATTGATTTCCTTCGAAAAACATCTCATCTTGAATGAAATAGTCCAACCACTTACTTCTATCTACAATAACTGATTCCTTACAAGTTTTCCAAGGTTTGGCAAAATCCGAGTCATCCTCATACAAGTTTTTCAATTCCTCAAAACCTAATACCTCCACTCTCATCTATATCATCAAGTTCATCCTTATGCTCAATGCATCAACAACTTTATTTGACTTTCCACTTCTATGCTTCAAACACAAAGGTATAATTATGCAAGAACTCTACCCATCTCATATGTCTCTGATTCAACTTACTTTGACTATTCAAATACTACAAATCTTGATGATATGTATACAACACAAACTCCTTAGGCAACAAGTAATGTTTCCACTTCTTCAATGCTTCACTTATGGCATAAAACTCCTTATAATACACATATTATCTCCTCCTTTCATCATTCAACTTCTCACTGAAATAAGCAACTAGTCTTCCTTCATGACTTAACACTGCTCCAATTGCATTCCCACTTGCATCACAGTCCACTTGAAATACTTTGCTGAAATCTAGTAAAGCCAACATAGGATACTCAGTTACCTTCTTCTTCAACAATTCAAAGCTCCTATTTTCTCTGGTTGTCCACTTGAAATCATTTTAATCCCCTCTTATTTCTTCTTTCATAGGGCTACAAATTGAACTAAAATTTATGATGAACTTCTGTTAGAAACTATCCAATCCATGAAATGATCTTTCCTCTCCAATGCTTTCTGGTGTAGGCCAATTAACAATTTATCTTACCTTCTCAGGATCCATCTTCAATCCATCCACAAATATCATAAATCCCAAATAGACTAACTCTTCCTTCATGAAACTGCACTTCTTAATGTTTATCAACAACTTCTCTTCACTCAACCTCTAAAAAACTTGTCTCAAATACAACATATGTTCTTCCTTTGTCTTATTGAAAATCAAGATGTCATCCAAGTACACAATAACAAACTTACCCAAAAATTTCTTCAATACCTCATTCATCAATCTCATGAAAGTGCTTGGTGCATTAGTCAATCCAAAAGGCACCTCCAACCATTCATACAATCCTCCATTTGTCTTTTATGTTGTCTTCCACTCATCTCCTTCTCTGATTGTGATTTTATGGTATCCACTCTTCAAGTCTATCTTTGTATAATATCTGGCTCCACTCAAACAATCCATTATGTCATCCATCCTAGGCAAGGGATGTTAGGAAAATGGTGTCTCAACCTTGCATTTACATGAGGTTACTATTTATAGTAAGTTTTCATTTGAGCATGAAATGGTGTGAAATTCTCCCCGAAGCTTCTGGTTGGCTAGATAAGTATTCTGGTAAAGTTACGTCGCAATATCACAACTAGTTTTGGGGATATTAAATTTTATGTTTTGGAGGGGTCTAATGAAAGGTTTAAATTTGATTTTAAGGACTTTAGATGCCCCAAAATGCCTTGAAAAGTGGGCGTAAACAATGTCACTATTTACGAGGCAATAGAGCACTTCGCAAGATTTCTAACGCTTGAAACGGTTCGTCAATCGAACACACGATTTACAAGTTATGGCCTCCAAAAGTTTGTACTCTTGAAATAGGAAATATAAAATACATCGGACACATAAATGAGCTGTAAAAAGGGAGGGACACATCATAGGGAATCTAGGAGGGAGATAAGGTTGGCTACACCTTATTGGGTGGTTTTTAGCCCATGATTTTATAATACCGTTTGACGGTTTCTTGTAATGTATCTCCTATATATGAGGTGCGTGAGATAGAGGTTGTGTGTAAGAGTCTTATGGCTATTGAGTTACCTCTGAATCTCTGATTACTAGTACTCCTTCAAAGAGCTTGCTCTGCAAGTATATTGTAATTTGTTTTTTATTGTTGAATAATATATTGGGTGGCTTTTGGAGTGTGGGGGTTTTCTCCCAAAAGGGTTTTCCCCACGTAAATCATTGTGTTATAGTTTGAATGTTATTATATCTATTTTTATTTTATGTAACTGTTGTGATGATCTATAAAAAAATTTGCATTACCCTCCTCTCAAGGTTAGTGTAGGAAGTTTTTGCACTACTTAACTTCCTTACAAGGGAAATCTGTACTCCACTGTGATCTTGTTTATTGCTCTAGAGTTGTACACATCCTCCATTATCCATTCTTCTTAGGTGCTAACACTATTGGTACTGTACCAAGACTCAAGCTTTCTCTGATTAAACATTTCCTCAACTCAACAAATCCTGTACTTGTCTATTCAGGTCTTCATTCTCTATCGGTGTCATCCAATGTGTTGCTTTGTTAGGAAAACTAGCTCTGGGAATTAGGTCCATGCAATGATTGATACTTCTCATAGGGGGTAATCCATCAGGTACATTATCTGAAATGATGTCTGCATACTCTGTCAACAACTCCTTTATCTCCTCTAGTTTTTCTTCTTCATGCTCTGGATCTTCAGTCTTCTTAGGAACTATAGGAAAACATACATTCTCATATCTTATCCCATCTAGAAATTTCCTTCCATCCACCAAATAGATTCTAGCACTGGTACAAACTTCAATTTTCAGAGGCTCCTCCAAGGGCAACAAGGTCTGCTTCATCCCATTTGCAACAATAGTGTATATGTTCTTCCTTCCATCATGTATTGCTTGTCTATCATATTGCTAAGGTCTACCCAACAAGATATGACAAATATCCATAGGCATGATATCACACAAAACTTCATCATGATAAGATCCAATCTTCAATTTCACCAAAAATTGTTCACTCACTAGTATCTTATAATCATCCAAAATCCATGTTATTTGATAAGGCTTAGGGTGCTTCAACCTTTCCAAATTTAGCTTATTCACCATCTCCTTTGAAACAAGATTATCTAAACTACCACTATCAATTATAACTATACAACACTTACTGTATACCTTACACCTGGTCTTGAACAAATTCCTCCTCTACAAGGGCTCATCATCTTCGCTATGACACAAAGATGTCCTCATCACCAACAATTCTCCATCTTCTGATTTATTAGCAGATCCAATATGGTCTTCTTCTACTGATGCTACTCTTCCAATTTTCTATTCCTTCTTAAATTTAAAAGCACGATGTCCTTCTCCTTCACACTTAAAGTAGGTTCCTCCAAGCACTCTTTTATCTTGTCTTCTGTCATCTTTTCCATAAATCTCATTCCAATATCCATCAGGTTCTCTTCTCCGATAATTTTTTTTTCATCCTTTCGGTATGAACTACCATCTCTTCTAACTTCTATGTCTTTGTTTTGATCTGTACAATGTCCTCTTCCTCCAAAATATCTTCTTCCTCCTTGAAATATTCCTTCGGAAAACCTTCCACCTCTACCTCTTTACTTCTGCTCATATCTTTTGTTCAACTTTTCTTTGGCCTTCAAGGCATATTTATAGGCTTTCTCAACACTTTGCAACTTGATTAAACTAAGTTCATCTTGTATAGACATCTGCAAGCCATTCAAATATCTAGCAACTTGTTCATTCTCATCATCAACATGTTTGGATTTGATATTGAACTTGTAAAATGTTTCAGTATACTCCTTCACACTAGATTCCTTCTTCAGGTTCTGCAAATTTCAGAACAAATTCACTTGATAATCGATAGGTATAAACTTTGATTTTAACTTGCTAACCATCCCCTCCCAAGATTTAATCTTCTCTTTACCCCTTCTCTATCTATCAACCTACAAATGTTCCCACCAAAGGGATGCATGTCCTTTCAACTAAGTGCAAGCATATCTTACCTTCCTATCCTTAGTGGTGCCTTCAAAATCAAAACACCTTTTTATCTTTGTGATCCAATCTAGAAATTCATCCGAATCCAACTTGCCATTATAATTCAGTGGGGTAAAATGTGATCGAGTATTCACTCTAGACAATTCTCGTATAAACCTTTTTCATTCAGATCATTCATTGGTGGATTTTCTCCTTATTCTCCAGTTGCCACTTCTTCCTCATCATCACTCACATCTTCAACATTATGACCTCTTCTCTGGGTTATTTCAACAACTTCTAATCGGGCTGCAATTCCTCACCACATTTCCATCACAACAGGGTCTGCATTTCCACATGATCCACCATTTCTATTTCCTCTTTGCACCATCTTCTTGCAAGTCCTCTGCAGCTGGAGGCCAGATTTGTAATCCACCACCCTAAAATAAAACCTTATGGGATAATGCAATCTCTGGAATGAAATCATTCTCTTATACCACTTAGTGCAATCACGATGGGAGGGTCCTCAAAGAGAACAATCTGGACTGTGCAACAAGAGTTACACAACATAAACAACTCAAAGTGATGGAGGCAATGCATAAACAAACTATATTATATCATTAAAATCAGCTACAAACTCCTGACAAGATGCGGGCCAACAAAATTTGGCTCACATGTCTGAGTACAAAATATTCATGTTATGCAACATTCGGGCTCAAACAAGAATGTGAGCCAACTCCAAACCTCCTAACCTTTAGATCTATCTTCTATCTTCTGAAACTTTATTCTAAATGCTTAATTACATTGATTTATATGATCAAGGGTGATCTACGTCACCCCAAGATGAAATAATTGGTGATCAACAAGATGAAATGTGTAAAACAACAAGGTCAGCCTCCACCAAAGAGATCCATCCAAAACATCCTTAGGATGAAGTGCAGACCTAAGGGAAGGTTGGCCACATGCCAAGGAACATTGGAAATAATGAACTAAAGCTCCACAAGCTATGAAAATGATATGAAAGATTTGCCAAAAGCCAAATAGGTCCAAGCAGTTTTGGTGTTCTAAGCCAGAAAACTGTCTCAAATTCCAAAAGCGATAAATTGGTGGGAAAAGATCCAAAATCCCATGGACTTAGGACAGGGAAAATGAACATATCCACAATCAAAATCCAGCTCCGCAAGATTCGGTGAGAAAATGCAAGAAATGCAGAATGAAATGTTGAATTTTAAAACAAGAACAAACTGAAAAGAAAATGTTTTTGGTTGATGCAAGATTGCCAAGAACCAAGGATGCTCCTGCATCACATCGGATCCAAATGTCCCCTGGATGGATAGGTCTTCCCACTCCCATCCTTAGTTTGTACAAGTACTAAGGCCATGGGTGGGGAAACAACAATTATCTTGATTAATGTGTTTTTACCTCCCAACTCACAATGGGTTTCTTTGGTAGCCACTTTACAGCCCCGATGCCCAATTGTGAGCCAGTCTCCCTAATTTACACCTAGGCACCTCTAACCTAGGATTACATCTCAAGGTATGATAAACATAAATAGTATAGATATCTGAAAAATAATAATATATGAATCCTTAATCAATAATCAGAATCATAGATCATACACAGGGCCTCTCTAGGCCTTATCCATCAGGATACATCAATCAATCCACTTCCAATTGCAATAACCACTGGATTTATTTGCATCCAATAATAGAGAAAATATGAATACATGATTCAATCTAATTAAGGCCATACAAATCCCAAAATATAGAAACAACAAAGAATAAACCTATCCCAAGCCTCTAAAAATCACCGGGGAACCTACAAACCAAAAACTGGGCCAAACAAGATCAAAACCCATAAACTATGCATCTAACACTTCTTGTTGTGCATATGTCACTTCTTGTTGCACATATTTTAATTCTTTCTATGCATATGTTAATTCTTTCTACACTTTTTTTCATTGTAACTGTGTATATGAAACATACATTGTGCAAACAGAAATAGGGGTCTTTAGGCTCCAAATTAGGCATCAATTTGGACTTGGAAGTGAATTCAGGAAAAGACCCATTTGAGGTGTACTTGTTTCCCTCTAATAAAACCCTTCAAAATGACTCTAATTCTCATAGAAAAGTTACAAGATGCTAAACCCTAAAAATAACCACTTAAAAACTCCATTTGGAGAGGCCATACTAACTCAAAACTCAAAACACATAACCAAAATTTAAAATCCCACATAAAAAACATAATAGGACATAAAGTATACTAATATATAGTATGAAATCAAATAACAACCTTAATTTACAAGAGAGCTACAAAACCCTATTACATTTTCCAAGAAACTAAGAGAGAAAGGAGAGGAACTCTTCAAACCAAATTCTACAAAAGTTTAGAATTTCAAACCTCTTTCAAACAAAAAACAAGAGAATTGAATACATCATTTCATTTCTCAAAAACAACCTAAGATGAGATTCATTCCAATTGTACATAAACTCTAAACAATTCCAAGAAAAGCAAAAGAAATAGGAATGTGTTCAAAACCCTCTACACCCATGTTTGACCAACAAACAAGATAACTTTAAATAACATCAAAGTACTAAAAATAACATCTTTTTCTTTTCAAAGAAATTACATATTCATTCTCCTACAATTGGCCTCAAATCCTACCTCAGGTCCTACAGAGACAACTCAAACTGAAGGATATTCGATGATAGATGAAAGCCACACTCAATCAAATCAACACAACCAACAAAAAGCCACAACATAACATCCAAGAACTAGCAAAAGCATCTTCCACAAAAACTCCTTTCAATTTGCATAAGAAAAATGAGAAAGAAAATCCCAAAAAGCCTCTCTTCACACACCCAAGATCCAAGCCTCTTAAACTGTAGCAAAAACCACCATTAAATGAGCAGTCATATCCTCTCTAAAAATAATACATAAAACAACAATAATTTCCCTCACAAAAAAGTGTATGGGAAATTCAACCAACTCCCACAATTAAAGTTAAAATAAAACTCATAAACCAAAGTTAACTTGTGAAATACAAAACCAACTCCCCACCAATCAAATAAGCATAAAAAGAATAATTAAAACCATAGGATATAATCATCCCACTCAACATAGATGTGTAAATAATAATATAATAGTTATTATCTTTTATTATTATTTATTATTCCTCACTAGAAAGAATACACATAAAATAATCTCTCAAATAGCATAGTGGAGATAATAATTTAATATTAATATGAGATATATTAATTATTTAAATAATAATTACATTAATATTTATAAATACTCACACTCAAAATAACCATAATCAACTCATAATATAATGCATGAAACTAAAGACAATGCCAAGACACATTCATCACATACTCAAAGCGACTGACATAATGTCAACTTGGGCCTACATGATATCTTTGTTACCACCATTGGTGATTATTAAGCATGCTCGAACCTCTCTCTCTCTCTCTCTCTCTCTCTCTCTCTCTCTCTCTCTCTCTCTCTCTCTCTCTCTCTCTCTCTCTCTCTCTCTCTCTCTCTCTCTCTCTCTCTCTATCTATCTATCTATCTATCTATATATATATATATGTTGGGAAAAATGGTGTCTCAACCTTGCATTTATGGGAGGTTAATATTTATAGTAAGTTTTTATTTGAGCACGAAATGGTGCGAAACTCTCCCTGAAGCTTCTGGTTGGCTAGATAAGCATTCCGATAAAGTTGCGTCGCAAGGTCACAGCTAGTTTTGAAGATATTAAAGTTTTCGTCTTGGAGGGGTGCAATAAAATATTTAAACTTAATTTTGGGGACTTTAGAGGCTCCGAAACGCCCTGAAAAGTTGCCGTAACTGGCGAAGCCGGTTACGAGGTGATAGAGCACTTCGCGAGCTTTCCGGCGCTTCAAACGGTTCGTCAATCGGACACCCGGTTCTCAAGTTATGGCCTCCGGAAGTTTGTACTCCTGAAATAGGAAAAATAATTTGTATTGAATACATAAATGAGCTGTAAAAGGGAGTGACACGTGTTGATGTGTGCTTTAACATGTCATAGGGCATCTAGAAGGGAGATAAGGTCGGCTACACCTTATTGGGTGGTTTTAGCCCGTGGTTTTGTAATACCGTTTGACGGTTTCTTGTATTGTATCTCCTATTTATGAGGTGTGTGAGATAGAGGTTGTGTGTAAGAGTCTTATGGCTATTGAGTTGCCTCTGAATCTCTGATTAGTGGTACTCCTGCGAAGAGCTTGCTCTGCAAGTATTTTGTAATCTGTTTTTGATTGCTGAATAAAATATTGAGCTGCTTTTGGAGGGTGGGGTTTTTCTCCCGAAAGGGTTTTCCCCACGTAAATCATTGTGTTGTGGTATAATTGCTCTTATATCTATTTCTATTTTCTGTAACTGTTGTAATGATCTGAAAAAGTTTTGCATTACCCTCCTCTCAAGGTTAGTGTAGGAAGTTGTTTCCGCTACTTAACTTCCTTACAATATATATATATATATAGACACACACACACATGCATATGACAAATAGCATTAGTAATCATAAGTATTCCTCATATTCAATCCTTTGAACATATGTTAGTACATCATAAATGCAATACATCATCTAAGATTTAGCCACCAAGAGATTATAACATAAAACTCTATCATCCTCATTAGACCTCATGAGCATAAAAAATCATAATCATAATACTTCATCTCACATCTAATCCACAAGTAACCCTAATATTTCATTATTATACCCTTGACATGTCAGCACCACTAGGAAATCATAGACAATCGTAAACCCTAATACCACTAATAGATCCTTGAAAATATAAATCATCCTATAGTCATGTCCTAAAACATAGATCCATTATACATAAGTATCCTTCATTAAATCAACTAATTCTATCAACATCTAACAAACAACATGTCACTAAAATCAACATAAATCCAAAACAACCATAATCAATATATTTCCACATTATACCTAAGCACCCTCAAATACATTTAAGCAACCAAAAGTTAAATTTATTCGAAGGGGATTCTAACATCACATGCATTCTTATTTAGTCAGATGATGTGGTGTTATCCCTTTCCATCCACCATCCATAGAATATAACCATGCTACCTTCATGAGTTAACTATATTAGTGCAAACATTATTATCATGATGACCACTGGATCTAATAGACATCTTTATCTACATTTATTACCAATTCAATACTTAAATCTGCTACATTTAAGTGTAGGTTCAGTGTCATAAACCTACTCTATTGTGTTATGGTTAGAGGGGTATTACATAAATATCAAAATAACTTATATGCAATACTGTTGACATTTCGATCATTTCAACTAAACATTTAATAATTAAACAATAACCTCATGTTTTAAGACAATATTATATTATGTACATGTATCCCTTTGTTAACTAAAAGAAGATACCTACCTACCTACATACATGCACACACACACACACACACACACACACACACACACACACACACACACACACACACATACATACATACATACATACATACATACATACATACATACATAGCAATAATAATCTATCCTATCTTAGGAATAAACAAGACAACTTTGATAATATTATCAAACAAAATGATAACATTATAATGATAGTTAAATTTTTAATACCACTTTAGGCAAGATAAATATAGCATTGATAAAGATAGGTGATACTATAAACTACAATTCCTATCTATAACTCCAACTTTCAAAGAATATGGTCTAATAAATAATGTATTTAGATTATTACAATTCATTATCAAGATTAGCGCTTTTAGGATAGACTAAGAGGAATGATTAATCAACTTAAAAAAGTGATTTATCTCATTAATAACTATTTGAGAAGGATAAAAGTATCTAACAAATTGATAATTTCCAGCTAATATTAGTGATATTAAATTTGACAAAGATTATCTAAAGAATATAAATAGACGAGTCTATGCATGGTAAATAATTCTTTTACCTAACAATTCTCTTATTTCAAATAATTTTTTTTATACAAATCATCTTCAATTTCTATATCCGAAATAAAAGTCCACATTCCTTATAATTCTAACTAATATACCTTTCATAGAATGCTAGGTTTTAAGTTATAGCTATGCAAGAAAAAATATGTTAAACAGATAAACATATAGCTTTGGAAAGATATGTGTAGGATAATAATTTATAAGAGGGTTGAGTAGCTATAATACTAAGCGATCATAGAAGAAGACTATTGATTGTTCCAACAAGGAGAAATTTGGTAGAGGGTAATATATTCTTCACATGTACCAAAAATAATAAAGATACATTTGATACCTCCATTAAATTCATGTCTGCATAACACAGATTAGGGGAAAAGTATAATGATAGTGCTCAAATTGATTGACATGGCTTTTTGTCAAACTTCCTTAAGATTGCATAGGGTCAAAATGACAAATAGATTAGGCAAGAGATTCATGATTTTATTCAAATTCAACCACAAGAATCAACACTTACCCATGTTGTTAAGCCTAGATTCTAATCTCTAATCGACTACAAAGTATTTTTCACAAGGTAAATCAATGTCATTCACACTAATACATTTGGTCTAGAATTTCGATGGAGAAGGTATATTGTGACCAAATTTGATTTTTTTTTGAAAAAATGCCTGAATTCATTGGAATTCCGACGGCAATTTCACATTTGGTTTCAACGGAGAAGGCATTAGTAATGAAATTTGTTTTTTTTCAAAAAAGTGTCTGCGTTCATCTAAATTTCGATGACAATGGGAATTACTTGAAAAAAAGAAGAGGGCAAGTCATTTGTGCATTCAATCCCGTGCAGGCTTCTGCATCAACCTCAACCCCTGGAAAGATCAAACAAAACACTCACCATTCGAGGTAGAATCTTCACCTTCATTTTGGATTTGCATAATATGAGGAATTGCTGAATCTTCACCTTCATTCATTGAATCTTCGAATTTGCATAATATGAGCAATTGCTTGGGTAGAATCTTCACCATTCAAGGTAGCTGAATCTTCACCTTCATTAATTGATTTGCATATATGAGGAATTTCTTGCGTCCCACCCATTGCTTGAGCTATCCACTGCAACTATAGGGACTGGTTCCCAGCTTCTCCATCTCGATGTATGAGATACGCTCCAATGGGCATGGGGTCAACTAAGTCCATTTGCACTCCAATACCAGAGATGATTGATCAAGTACCAGGAGCACAGTCATCATCAACACTAGATTGAGAGCATGTAGGATCCCTCCCATTTCTTACTGAACCATAGCCTGTTTCAAATCCGATTGTTGAACCTATTGATTCACAACTACCTGTGCTTTGTTGTTCCTAGGTCAACATCATCGAAAGTCTTTTAATGTTGCCCCCATGTCTTGGTTGTTGATGTTTAGTCTTCTCCTTTCGCCAGTGAGTGCATAGGTTTTAAAAAAAAAGAGTATATCAAAAGAGTATATTACTTGGTCTAAATAAGCAAAGTAGAGTAGCAGTACAAAGAACATAAAGTTTTTAAGATAGTCAATTTTGGTAGAAAGTTTTGGATACCAAGAGACAAATTGTCAGCAATAGACTTAAGGATCTCAATAAAAGGGAAACAATAGTCATTTAGATCCTTTGAAAAAGCATGCTAGGATGTGATATTTGTGGTCTAAATGAATGAGATAAATAAGTATAACGTGGAGCACAAGTTAGTCCATGATGATATGGATAAAAATGCAATGATCGACAATCTAATCAAACAGGAAGACATCACATTCCAAGTAGCAATGACAATACCTAGCATGATATAGAGAAGAAATCCGAAAAAAGGATGTTAAACTTGAGCATTGATACATTGATGAAGGTGATTCCAAAAACAAATTGATAGTCTTATAGAAGATTCCAACAATAAGGCAGATTTGAAACCAAGAAGAGCAAACATGATAGTTTAAAAAGGGATGTGGACATTGTGGCAGTCATGGAGGCCTAATTTTGTGATGGTCAAGATGCAATAAGTGTAGATATATATTTTATATAAATAGACAAAGGTTTATTCCCACCATTATATGTTAAGGTATGAAGTCTATGGTGAACTAAACAACAATAATGAGAAAGCACAAAGATAGCATTACATGATAATGACCATTTTGTAAATTTATTTTCAACCAATTGGAAGCTATATACTAAACTAGTTGGAAGCTAAAACAAGTTGTCTTATATCTTGGTCAAGAGTTAGCAAATAAAGTTGTTATGCTGGCCTTATGGAATATTCAGTTCATAAACAAGCTATCCTTACCTCAAGAAATAGAGGCAGACCAAAAGTTGAAGAGATCCTAGAATGTAATGTACTATTTTTACCAATGGTTAAAAACATTATTCAAGAATTGCAAGATGATTTCTACTATACAAAGGCCAATTCAATGCATTATAGGGTATAAAAATAGTTAAAAGAAGAGTTATTTATTTAAATGATGATAAGCATATTTTCAGATAAAGTGACAACCATGTCATTGTCAAGACAATCATGTGAAAAGCTATAAAGAATGGTGCATAAATGTAAATAAAAAATTGACAAATATACCTCAATTTTGAAATGCTTGGCATGAAGTTCCACACAAGCCTTAATGTTTCTAGAACATTTTAGTGTATTCTTTCATCATCGAAAAACATAATTTAGTTGATCATAAGTGATGTAAGAAAGTTGTATCTTTGAATGCCTTGTTCCTTGATTATAGATCTATGCTCAATTGATTTGAATTGCTTGATTGAAAAATTGGTAGATGTGGGTTGGAGTTGATAGGGGTTTGAAATGAGAAATAGACTTGTATCTATATGCAACTTGCACCTTTTCAAATTGAACTTTTGGAAAAGTCCAAATTTGGAGAGGAAATTCGTACTATTTGTGAATCCAACATTCATCTTTCAAATTTTAGGTCCTATTTCCATGAATAAGGGTTCCCAAGACCCTAGTCCTAGAAAATTGAGCCATGAGGAACATCATGAATAAGGGAATGAACTAAATTTATGGAAACATTCTCTAGGCATAAATAAGGCACAACCACTAAAGTGAGTCCAAACCTAGTGTATATTTATAAAGAGATACAAATTATGATGCATTATTTAGCCCCCTCTTAGCGAGAGTTTGAAATTATGCTCATGTACTCTTGGGAAAATATGGAGAAACCAAATATTATTTCACCAAGATATTGAAGAGACAATATGACTACAAGTTTGGAAAGGTGGTAGCTCCCAAGACTTATGATATTGTCAATCTACAATATTGAGATAAAAGGGAAGTACAGAGTGAGTAATATGAGTAACATTGGTAACACACATGGAGCATGCAAAACACAAAGTTATGACATTTAGAACTAGTAAGATTCATCTATTCTCACTAGGAACCATATAAAAAAGACAAGGCATAGATCTAGGACTAGTAAGAATCTCAGGACATGATCATCAGAGTATCATCGAAGACATTTCCAATTTACGTATTGAGATGATTAATACTGCCTGTTTTATGCAAGCAACACTCAAGTTATCTTGGTTCAATTATACCTCGATGCTTGTGCTAACTTTCCATATCAAAATCTAGGAAATTCGTGCTCAGGTCATCATGGTTTAATTATACCATCAATGTTTGCACTCACTCCCACATTTGAAAAAAGCTCAATGATGACAAAACACATTAACCCAGTGACTGGTCCAGTCGTAGCTTTGCATTTCATTTGCATTTAGCTTGCATTTCATTCTTGCATGGAATCCCACATGCTCATTCTATCCAAGGTTAAATCTATCGCAGGAATCATCAAGGTATCATCATGAATGTATACGTAATCAGAATGATGACTCATCTATCTCCATATATTGTTGAACCAGTGAAAATCTTATTTTCCACCCTCAACTGAACCAACATCAGCATATCTGCATCTTCCTGCAACTGGATATCAGGAAAACTATTAGTTCTTTATCCAATCAACCTTATCAATTCTATCAATCAATCGCATCTAAATTGATTCTATCATGTCTTATACAGGATGTATCTTTCCTGGGACCAAACGTTCTGATCATGTCTTATACAGGATATATCATTCCTGAAACCAGACACTTTGATCTTCTTTGTCTTATACAGGAGGTGTCATTCCTGAAACCAGATTGAATCTTGATCTTATCAATCTAATCAATCAAGATTTATCAATAATCAAGAACCACATCACCATGATCGTAGAGCTCGCACTTTCATCAACCACAGTTGTAGAAATTAAATCATTTCTAATCGGGATATCAATTTCGCAAAGATCCAAAAACTCCAAAGGTCAATTATCTCAATTGATCTCCCGAGGGGGCATCATCGTATCACAATTTATCAATCAATAGCCGGGGCATCCTAATTGAACCAATATCATCATCAACATGAGATTATTCTTTGAATCAACGCATCATCACACCTCGCTTCAAAGAGGGGCAAAATGTATACACTTAAAAATGGTCTGAAGATAATTAATTAAATAAACAATTATTTAATTAATCCCCCTTCCTAATTTAATTGAATTCATTAGGCAATTTGATTAAATTCTCCCTTTCATCTACTTATTAATAAATCTAAGGATTTATTCATTAAGTTCATTCCATGGTCTCCTTTGATTAATTAATTTAAATTAATTAATCTTCCCCCCCATTTCAATCAATTCTTCTAATCCCCTAATTAATTAAAACAAATCAATTTATGAGTTGTTGAAAATTAATTAGTCTTTTCCTATTATTTGAATTTTTAAAATTCAAATTACCCGCATGCCTCCTAACTTCTAACCACCTAACCTAACCATCCCTCTAACCTAACCCATTCCACCTAACCTTGGGTTTAACCAACCCTATCCTATCTTGCACATTCTAACCTCCTTATCCTAACCTCCTATGGTGTGGATGTTCTTCCCTTGAGACACATGGCACTTTGGCCACATGTCTCCTCTCTTGGACACTTTCCCTTTTATGAGAAAGGCTCCTTGACACTTGTCACCACAGAGATGACAAGTGTCCCTTCCTCCAACCTCTTCTCCAACCTCCTCCAATTTCACCCTTGATATCTTCATACTCAATCTTGACCGTTGATTCCTTCCACCTCACCCTTGGCCTTGGAAATCCTATAAATATCCCCCATTTTGGAGCAAAAAGGATCCCATCTCATTATCAATTTAGGCATTGTTACTATAGGCATATCATTTGAGCATTGTTGTTATAGGAAATTGCATCTTAGATTTAGTTTAATTTGATCATTTTCTAGCATAATTGTTGAATCAAGTAGCTTAATCAATCTCTTTTCTAGCTTAATTAGTCTCTTGGATCAATGTAGCTTAATCAATCTCATCTTTGCATATCATTATCATTTTAAATCCTCCATCTAGGTGTAGTCAAGTCACTGGGATTGCTTATCCAGATTTGAGAGAAAATCCATACTCGCATCTCTTAGGAGGCGATAGTTCACTTTGCCATGGTTCATCTTTCATTTTCTTCTTATTTGCTAACCATTCTTGTAATGATCTATTGAGTGTTTGTGTTGCAGCTATAGGTATCACACTTCATAGGCACGACAAGAAGAATAAGATTAATTAAATTAATTAAATAATTAAAGAATTATTTAACTAATTGGATGAATAATAAGTACATGATCAATGAGACATTTTTAGGTGTCTACATTCATGATCCATGCCCAAAACCTAACAGAGGGAAAAATATGTTCCGATGAACTAATTCTCAATAATGTCATAATATAGTGGCTCTTACATTTGATCTGTGATTATTCTCTCTTATTTTGTTAGGTTTTTTAGGTTTGAAATTTGGAACTTGCTTATCTTATATCCCTTTTTCATTTTTTCGCTCCCTTCTTAATTCCCTAAAATCAATGGGAAAAATGACATTAGGGTTTAGATTAAATGTTTCACAGATTATTGCTCTTAAATTCATGAAACTTCCACAGTCCATAATGATTTGTTTACAAC
The DNA here is from genome assembly GCF_030272615.1 of Cryptomeria japonica. NCBI lineage: Eukaryota > Viridiplantae > Streptophyta > Pinopsida > Cupressales > Cupressaceae > Cryptomeria > Cryptomeria japonica. Next base: position 536,997,443 of record NC_081414.1, on the reverse strand, counting down.
TTAAAAAACTACACGGTCAAATCCAGACTAATTAGAAATAGATTATTACTCTATCAATATTCATGAGACACTTTCCCTTTGGGTCAAATAGGGTGCCCATGTTAGGATTGTAGGCCTTTTCTATGGCCATGATCAAATCTAAATTCACAACTACATTTGGGACAATGAATTTCCCACCTCTAATGTTTAGATATTAGAAATGGGAGCCTTTGATTTGGCTTTATTATACCCATGGTATCTTAAAAGTTTATAACCTTAGAGAGGAACATTGGTGTCTCTATAACCAATATTAATGTCAACTATTTTGTCTAACAATATACCTGATCCCCAAGGTCTCTTGCTCTTGTGAGATGAACCAGGTAGTTGGGTAATCAAGTCCCATCCAATTTTGTCTTGGTTCCTATTGATAGTTCAACCATAATGACACACTAGGGTTTCTTACAGAGAAAAGGCAACTAGGGTTGTCGACAAATTGAAAATTGAAAATTGTTAACATGAACTATAAGAAATTTATGCACTAGGAGCTTCAAATTCTACACAAGTACCACAAAAAATCTGGAAACCTCACCCTTTCAAGAAAACTAGGGCATCAATAGAGAATTTGAACTTATTGGTTTATTGAAGCTATAAATCCTTTTTGAAGATGAAATTAGTTTTTATAATTTTAGCTTGAGCAATGGGAGATACAACACACTTTTTAGGAGCTCTCATAATGAAAATGTTTACAATTGAATGCAAAATACCTAACTCAATTATGACTTGTTATCATTTAGCATAACATTAACACCATACATGCAAGACAAGTTGATATTGTTTAGGACTAGCCATTTTTTGCATTTGATTAGCCCTTGATCTGTTAGATCAGATGGTCTAGATGTCTTCATAAATGCCTTTAAAAGATCAACATTAAATCATTGAAAGACTTTACTTTTTGTAATGAACGGTTAGAATGAAGACACTTGTGCAATCACATAGTTTTGAAAAAAACAAATCTTTGATAATTTTCTTTTTTGCGAAGCATGAAACTTTTTCATATGGACAAAAGTGGGTCCCTCAGTCTAGGTTGGAACTATGGAACCATTTCACAATTTAATGACTATGAAAAGACTCTATGTCTTTGAATGGTGAAACTATGTAGCCAATATAATAACACTAGCATGACAAAGGGTGGGTTCAGAGATACATCCTTATGAAAGGAGTAGGGGGTCCACTTCACAATTTTGCAAGTATTAAATTAAGAATAGACCCTAACATGCAAAATAGAGAAACCAATCAGAAGAATCTTGGCTAGAAGGGGTGGTCCCTATAAATATTTTTAATACAAACTAAGAGTGGGCTCTTTTTCACAATTTTGTAGGCTTCTATATGCAAGCAATTTCCTACATGTGAAATAGAAAAACCAATCAAATGTTATCCAGTAATTGCTTCTGGATTCGATTGTGTAAGCCAATTTTTATCATCGACGTCTTGAATCACACTCTGTGATTCATCATCAGGATGAATAGGAAAACCAAGGAGATGAAAGATAGTGGGCTACAGACCTAACAAATAATAAAAAGAGGAGGATAAAAAAAGGCACAAAGAATGAGGAAAAGAGATGAAACAAAAATATAAAATATAAAACCCAAAACAGAAAGAGGAAACAAAAATAATGGCGAATAAAGGGAAAAAGGAAAGAAAAATTATAATATAAAATGAAAAAGAACAAAAAAATATTCAAAATAATATATATACATATATACACACACACACACACACACACACACACACACACACACACACACACACACACACACACACACACACACACACACACACACACACACACACACACACACACACACACACACACACACACACATATATGTATGTATATATATACACACATATGTATATATGTGTATATATATTTATATACAAACATATATACCTATGTAAATGCATACATACATACATACATACATACATACATACATACATACATACATACATATATATAACATACATACATACTCTATATATATGTATGTATGTATGTATGTATGTATGTATATTTATGCATTTACATAGGTACATATGTTTGTATATATTTATATACATATATATACATATGTGTGTATACACACACACACACACACACATATATATAATGGTACTTTTGTATATTGCTTATATATTTATGAGCATACATTTATATATATATATATATGTATATATGTGTACTTATATATATATATATATATATATATATATATATATATATATTCTTTTGAATATTTCTTTGTTCTTTTTCATTTTCTATTGTAATTTTTCTTTCCTTTCTTCCTTTATTCGCCTTGTAGCATTTGGGTATTTTTGTCCTCTTTATTTATTTATATGAATTATTTTTGTTTCCTCTCTCTGTTTTGGGTTTTATATTCTATATTTTTATTTTTTCATCTCTTTTCCTCATTCTTTGTGCCTTTTTTATCCTCCTCTTTTTATTCTTTTTCAGGTTTGCAACCCACTATCTTTCATCTCCTTGGTTTCCTATTCATCCTGATGATGAATCACATAGTGTGATTCAAAACGTCGATGATAAAAATTGGCTACACAATCAAATCCAGAAGCAATTATTGAATATTAATATGGATTGTGGAAATCCGATAGCTCTAATCAAATGTTGTTGACTAGGATAAGAGTGGACCTAGACCAGTCTTCAAAGTAAAAGGAGTGCAAGCCCCATGACTTCACTACTTTGTGGACATGGAAAATGATGAGAATTTTGACATGTGAAATCATGATACCAATCAAGTCTTATGTACTCTAGTGTGGATAGTGATAGACTATCAACCAATAGTGCAATTTTATAACTCTATAATTAAGTCCCACTATTGATCTCATGGAACAAAGTTTAGCAGTGAAATAAAACATGGTTGGTCTTAGGTGACACATGGAATTCTTTCATGATTTCCCAAATTCAGTGATTGTTGATTAGGATACTCATGCAAATGTGTGAAAAGATGACAACTCAACATAGATGGGATCCTTTGTTGGATGAATTGGTAGTCATGTAAGCATATTATGGCTTCACAGCTAAGGGAAAGACTTTGGGCTCTAACACATGAAACCAAAAAATAAATAGAAAAACACTAACTCAAATAAAGGTAGGGACCACTTGCGTGGAACAACCTAAGACATTTCAATTAGAATGTGAAGAATCAAGAGTGCTAGGACTTGAGGTATGAAGGGGCCAGTTACCACATGACTCATAAGGATTAACAGACCACTTAAGTGAAAACTTAATTGGCTAGACCATTCAATGAAAAAATATAATGATTAATTCAAACCATTTCAAAGGACTCAAGTTTTTTTGGAAGATTAGAAAACTTAAACCCTAAAGAGCTATAAAATCCTTTTTTTTATGGAGGTGCCATTAGGTCCCTTGAAAACATGTTTTACTCTTTAATAAAAAGAAATTCCTAGACTAATCTAGGGTTTTTAAATTTAAGGCAAAATGAAAACCCTAATAGGAAATCATAGACCTTAAATTAATTGCAACAATTATTCCAAAGGGATATCCAGAGATGTCAACCTAAACTAACTCATCATCTTTCTTCTTTGACAACATATCCAATCAATAGAGACAACATCTGCAACAATCTAACACAACACTAATCGTTGACATCAGTGACACCAGAAAAACATTTGCAACAATATTAAAGGTTCATTTGTTAGGAATTAAAAAATGAGAAAATGTGCTTTAAAGGTTATCAATATCTAAGAAAAGGGAAAGAAAATAAAAGATATACTACAAAAAAAACTAATTCCTTATGGTGATTCAAGTATCTCTATTAGGTCTATGGATACTTATTTGGTAGTAGAGCAATGCTCAGAGAGAACCAAAGATATCTTTGTCGAGGTTATAGATACCTAGTTGACAACAAAGCTATTCCCAAGAAATAATTGCACACAAAAGTGTAACTTAACCTACATAGCTTAGATATATTCTACCTTCCTTTGATGATAATGACACTCTATAGAAGGGAATGAATCATTTACACACGTGACAAATTTCAACCTTGACTTGGGTCTTTATGATGTTTTGTGTCTTGAATGAGTGTAAACTAAATATTTTGGGTGTTTGGAGGGTTATGTATTTTAAAATGCTTGGAACATTTTCCCATCAAATTTGTCGTTTATTATGCCATGGATACACATCCCAACTTTTTGTTTCTCCAAGTCAAGGACCCTCTTTTGCTTCCCTTCTCTTATTCCTGTTTTCCCTCTATTTTTTGTTTTCCCTCTTTCCTTGTGCTTTCTTTCTATCCTTATGAAACTACAAGTCATAATGGGGCATATGGATCTTTGTCCCTTTTTACTTGCTCTACCCAAAAATTTTGTTCCCCATTGGTCTTGTTATAACTTTGGGTGCCTAATGGACATGTGGAACATCTATGTCAAACCTTAGTTTCTATTAGTTTATTTGTCTTAGACTTTAAACCCGAAATTTAAAATTACCTCGGACTTAATAGTGCTTGCGATTGTGAAATCCTTGAAGAGTCAAACTTTTGTGCCGGTGAGGGAAATGAGTTATTCAAGCCAAGAAATATGGTTATCATTGTATATTGTATGACCATCTCAATGCCCACTTCCAATGAAAAAGTCGATACCATATAGTGATAAGCATTCCTATGGTCATACAAATTTCATTATAATTATTCTGAAGAAACTTCATGGAACAAGAAAATGGAGAGTGGTTTCATGCATAGGTCATGTGGAATATAAGCAATACAAGGGAGTCATGGAGATCATAGGTCAGATGGGGATCTTCAAATAAAAGTAACTTTGCCAATGTTGAATCTTAGTCAGCAGTGAGCATTAATGAGACCAATACAACTTAAATGTTTCATATTTTCGAGCACTTTCAATTCTTATGCGTAAAGTTGAATAAGGGTGAGATCTTATCGAAGCTTAAGCAAGAGTAGGCTTCCTACATAAAAATTGTTACATGATTATTTGGAATCTTTTCTACAAAAACAGAAGCTCCTACTTTTTAGGCTTACATATTTGAGTGAGTGAAAATGGGGCAGGGCTAAAAATCGCCCCACTATAGTCAAGATCTTGTCAAACTTCCAAGTTTAGATTTTCATTATAAAATAGTTTTGGAGGGAATTTTTTTTTTTTTTACTTGTTTTTGTGACTAAGACGAAGGTATATTCATGAGACCACCATACCTTAAATTTTGGAGGTTAAACTAAACAGCACTACAAAATTCATTGGACCAACAACTTTACAATATTCCTTAAAAATCTCAACAACTCTAGCTCTATTTTTTAAGAAGCCCCCCTCCTTGGGACCCCAACCTAAGGGGTCTTCATAGTTACTTGGCTTTAGCATGAATTTGTAACTTTTAAGGTCCAAATCCCATTTCCTCCCCATCTCCCACATGCAATAAATTGAGTAGAGGCGGGCCCGATTTAAACATAGGGTATTTTTATGACTTAACTCATAATAGTTTCCCAATCTCCTCGTCAAGGTTAAAATATAATTGGATTTTGTTTTGTACTCTTGAGTTTATTTTAATTTTGTTCTTGAGGTGTCAACTTAACCATGAGATTTTAGTTTCTAATTTTTAAATAATGTCCTAAGTTTCCCCTTTCTCCATTTCCTTGCTTGGTATTGTACAGGCCAGTCACAAAGATCTCATGTTTAATGTTGCATGAAAAGTGTGAGATGAATATTTTTTCCATCTCCTAGAAATATTTAATTCCATGTGGGAGATGAGAGAACCATCCAATGGCTTTTCCCTTCTAGACTTCAAGAAATGAGTCACATTAGATATGTGTTATTATAAGCAACCTCTAAGAAGGCTATGTAGAACTACCTAATATGCTCTCATGGATCATCATTTCCCATGTACTTAACAAATTTAGGTATTTCAAAGTTGTGAGGTAAAGGTGAGATGAGTATATATTTATCAAAGGGATAAGGACATGCATCCTCAAGAATGTAGCTTTTCTTGATTAATCTCAATTGCATGTTCATTATTAGTTCCGGACATGCCTGGAACTATTGTCGAGGGCTCTTCCTTAATTAGTGATTAATCTATGTAGATAGAACGAATCAAATTCCTGCATTTCTTTATCTAAATTTTCTCCTAAATGTGTTATAGACAACTTGCTCAAATCTTAATTAAGTACAATTAATTTTTTTAGAAAAATAGACGTGTTTAATCTAAACTGGCTTGTTAGTTCTTGCAGTTCCTTTGCATAGATATCAAGAAGAGAGAACACATGAAAAACAAAGGTGGTGGTGTAAGTTTGCAGAGAAGGTGTAGATACATCAGGGAAAGTAAAAAACAAGTGCAAATTACGAGCTGCAATAAGGACAGTTGTGAAAGTTCCTGTATGCAAATTTTATATACAATTAATTTTTTTCCAGTTGTTAAGAACTCGCAGCAGCTAGACATGCAACCAATATACGTGGAGATTCATACCAAGCTTCAACTCTAGATTCAAGATAGAAAATAAAGGCGTTTCTGTAATTCCACCATCTGGTAATTCTAATCTTTCCTCTTTGGTAAACGTAATTTTTTCAGTTGCAGTTTATTTCTATCAAAGCTATTTGTTTGGGTAAGTTTTAGATTTCAATTACATTGTCATTTGTTTGAATAAAGACATTATCATAGTCCTTTAAATTCAGTAAATCCTTTTCTGTTTAGCCTTCATCATCACCTGCTACTATAATAATATCTCTCAAATTGGAGATGGCCATCCTTTACGTAAGTTTGTTCGAATAGGCTCTTTCATACTAGCGATAGTAAAAATAATTATATGATCTAGTTTTTTATTTTTTAAATTAGGTTAACCATGTAAGAAAAATTAGGTTTCAACCTTATCCATATTTGTGCATTTTTTATATTATTGAAATAATGGTAGATTGGCTCGTCACCTCTCTATGTTGCGCTATGAGTCCCAAGGCTACCATTGTGGCTTTCTGCGTAGAGCTTTTATTTTTCACTTGTGCTATCATTAGAGGTGTCACTACATATATCCATTTTATGTTACTCAGGAAACACTCCTTGAAAGAGGACCAACAAAAATTCATTTAGCCTCATCATAAGCAACTTCACAGACCACCTTCTTGAACTGTTAAAAGTTTATATTGGCCTCTTCTAAAGGATTTAAAGAATTTGAAAGAAAATTAGACATAATTTCTGATTATTACTGTATAAAAGTCTTTCTTAAATAAATGTTGGTTGAATGTGTCATGCAATAGGTCAACAATCAACTGTTTGTAGTTGAATGCTAGTGACACGGTCCATAAAGAATTTGATGCTGAATTTGCCACATTTTTAAAATACGGCGAACTTGATTAAGATTGATGATTATTGGTTCACGTATAACTAATTTGGTGAGTTTCTTGGCAAGTCTAATTATTGGCGGTTTGGAAAACATTTAAAAAGAGAGTGTTAGGTGAGTTTCATGTAAATGCTAATGGTACTTTGGAGACTAATAGTACATCAACAAAGACCATGTCTCTTGGGTTGGCTGTTAGGATTTTCTTTGCATACCCACAAATTCTTAATGTTATTTAGAGTTTCTTATTTTTTTTTTTAACATTCTAGATTAGTTGGTATTTGTTAGTTTGGAGTTTCTTAAGTTTCCTGGTATGGTCTCTGTCTGTACAATTTTTGTGTTAGTGAAGGAATGCTTGTCAGCTGTGAACTTTGTTATGTTTTCCTATCATACTGAATGTGATCAGATTTGATTGTTGTGTGCCTCGAGTTGATTAAGCCTCTTTTCTTTTCTAATGTTTGTTGGGATGCTTTTTTTTTTTTTTCTATTGTAGTTTTCTCATGTTTGGTGACGAGTGATATCTTTATTGTGAGACTTCATGAGATGAAGTATGTGCTCATAAGTTGGAATTCTATCTATACCAGACTACATTGCAAGTGCATTCTATATGTGAATTTAAAATGCCCAATTCATTATTGCCGCTTTTTTTTGCATTAGATTGTTCTTAGCTAAATTAAGATGTTCTTAATCATGCACATCTTTGCAATGATCATGGAAGAGAATGTATTCCTTTGAATATAGGTTTTCTATGTTGTGTTCAAATGTTTGGTACTATGGAATGGTTCTTTACAAATGCGTATGATTCCCCATTGTAAGATCTATCATTAAGTTAAATTTTACAAGTCAACATAACATTTTGTAGATTCATTCAAACATTACCAGCATTACCTACCTACATGAAAGCTGATTCTTATTTTTCAAATTTGTCCTACCAGCATTTGGCCAAAACTTCGCTGCAATGCAGCTCTTGTTTATTATTGTAAGTTTCGAATCTATTGTGCCAATTCATTTGTGGGAGTGAAAGTGGGTATGTTGGTAGATTGGTTGGATAATATGTTTTTACTTTGGGGGTTATATGTGTTTGATGGAGTGGTGAAGGATGATTGACCTTGAAGAATTTTAATGAAGGATTATTATTTTGGGGATATATGTATGGTTTTGTGAAATGGGGTTTTATTTTTTTTGGAATTAGGTTTTATTTTAAGGTAAATTGCTTTGGTTTTGTGAAATTAGGTTTTGGTTTTGTTGTATGAGGTTTCATAAATTGAGGCATGTTTTAATTTTGTGATAGGGGTTTTGGTTTTGAGGTATGAGGTTTTTGTTTAGAGGTATTAGGTTTTGGTTTTGAGATTTATTGTTGTTTTTAGGTATGGTAGATGTGGGTGTTTGCGAGATAAATTATGCATGGAAGCTTATGGATTGGTCATGGGAATTGATGTATTGGTTTGAGGGTTTGTCATGGGGATGAATGTAGTTTTAGAATTATGTAAAGTGAGTTGTTGGTAAAGAGGGTTAGTGAATTGTAAGGTATATGATGGTGATTGGATATTCAATAGAGGTACAAAGACTTTGGTTGAGTTGTCTAGTATTGTGGCTTCTAAAATAGGAGTGGTAATTTGTTGTAATACAAAAGTGTTATTTGAAGGTTGTGTAGAAGGGTTAGTTTTTTGTGATGTGAAAGTGTTGTTAAAATGTTTTATGGAAGGTTTTGTGTAGACACCTAGATATGTCTCATCACTAACATGCTAATTATTCGTCTTAATTAATTAAATAATTATTTAATTATTTAATTAATCAATTTTTTGTTCTTCTAAACTAATCTGATCATCACATTTCATCAATTTTTAATTACTCAATTTCCATCTTAATCATTTAACCTTCTTTTCTTTATATTGATTAAATAATTTTATTATTTAATTGATTTCGAATTAATACCCTTAATTAAATAATCTTTATTATTTAATTATATATTTTTTTTTCAATAAAAGTGGATTATTCCACTAAACTTTTTTATTAATATTTTTTATTTTTTACACAGGATTCAAAGAGCGTACCAGAGGAAAGAACCCTGGGAAGAAAACCTCTGATCACAACTCATAAAATTAACCTATAGTATCTAACAGATCAATTTATACACCCCGCCCAAAACCACATACAAAATGCGGTCACAAACACATATAATATCAGTTTTGCATAGAGCCCATATGATAATTTGCCCAAAAAAACCCATCGGATAATTTTCAAATGTAGACTCCATAGCTGCTATCAATGGAAGAAGACAAAATTTTCCAAAGCCCTGTGCCAAATCCCATGAGCCAAAAACCTGTAAGGACTCTAAGTTCCTATAATTAAATAATTTCTTTAAGTTATTTAATTATCTAACTCATTCTATTCTAATTTAAAATTCAAAAAGTCAAATTCCCCAAATGCTTTTTTCAATTAATTTCAAATAATGTGCATTTCATTTCATGTTTTCGAACATACAAATTTAAATAAAATGCTATTTCATAATAATTTCCTACAACACATGCTCAAATTCCTAACCGACACTGACTCTCAATCTAACTATCAATCACCTTTTTTGACTGGGCAATCAAATCAATCATCTCCTCAGTTAACTCAGTTAACTCATCAATCAAATTTTTCGAACGAAGTCATCTAATTAGTTATTTTCCTAATCTATCTAGTTTACTAATCAATATATTCAGTCAATTCATCAATCAAATGAGTTTAACCCTCAATCAATTTTGTCTCAACTGATCTCAACTGTTGATCTATTCGGTTCCCAAATGCATCTCGACCATCCAAATTCTCCCTTCAAAAAATCTATAAATTGAGCTTCATTCTCCCATTTTTAAAAACCACTATCTTTGAAATTATTGTGTTGTTCTTACGCAAGATTCCCAGTGCAACACTGAGAGCCAATCAACCACAAGTATTGAGAAGACTAATGGAAGCCACGAATGGAATCAATGAGGGGGTTTAATTAAATTAATTTCCATATTTTATCGATTTCCATTATTTTTCATTATCATTGCAAATTTGCTAATTAGATTTGGGTTTTAAGTGGTTAGACTTGTTTAATCTAGTTAATTATGCTTATTTTTCACCATGATACAGTTTGTTGTTGTGGTATTATCTTTTAACTTGTTTTCCTTAGGTCCTATGATGATGTGGTGATTATGGGGCCTTTAAAATGGTGGTGTCAAAATTGGCAAGCAACTTGGCACCTTGTTGGGATAATAAAAGAAAATATCGATTAAAAATTAGTTGTAAGAAGGGAATATACAAGTATCATGGATCTAGCACCTTCTTTTGCTTCTTCTAGTTCTTTTGGTGTTAGGTCACAAATTTTCTCCTCTATAATAGGTTTATCCTCAAAAGGAGGTGGCGGTGTTTCAAATCCACTTAGTATGAATAACTATGAGATCATCCTAAACTTATGTTGAGTTGGAACTATGTTCATGCTAGAGTTTTTTGGGTGAACTTGGTGGGAATCCATAAGTTTCTTATGTTGAGGTATGGTGGTAAGTATTCAAGACTCTCAAGACCTTTGATGAGGTTGCATATGAATGTGACAACTTTTGGAATCCCTATGATACAATTAGCCTTGGGAAAATATAATAACATGTTGGATTTGATTTTGATGCTGAAGTTGATGGTGAATGATACCAAAATGGTCAAATAAATTCTAGATCTTGTGATAGTAAGGATTGAGATGGTGATATGTTGTACTTGAACTAGATTCATGAGTCTAAGAAAAAAAAAAGGAGTGGAGTATACCAACTCAAGAGTAGCTAAGGCTCCTAAGCTGGTATATCTACTAATGATGTAGGATAATTTGATTATCTACTTGGAGTAGTAAAAGTTACAAATAATATTTTGTCAAACTAGGGTTAAAATATAAAAGATCTAGATAAAACTTGTCAATGATTTTGGTTGATGATATTGATAGTTTATTAAATATGGATGGAGAATATATTTATTTATTTACTAAGCATATCTAACAATAATAGATCTAATTCCAGTTATTATGATAACAATGTGGATGGATGTTTTGACTAAAGAATTTTGGTAAAAGGTGAAGGTGGTGAATTCAAGTGGTGTGTTGGATCCATTTGTCAAGAGGTCTGCAAGTTTTAATTGTAAGGTGTGATAGGGAATCTCAATGGTATCGAAGGAAAACTAAATACGAAATAATGTTGATAAGAAGAAAACAAATAGAGGTTAAAAGTACAACATAATAACTTATAAGCATAGTGGAATGAGTGAAAAGTAAAACTTTGTCATCTAGGTGCAATACAAAACAATTTAGTGTTTTAGGTTAATAGATTAGATGCGCAACACTGTGGATCAAATGCATGGAATGATAAGTTAAAATCACAACATAATAACTTAGAAGAATTGTGAGATGACTTAGAAGCATTGTGTTAGTAATAAACTATGTATACTAATAATCAAAATTGTAGGTCTATCAATTTGGTGTGTAGTGAGATGATAGATCTAGGTTCTTTATATGTAGTCATATGTATGTACACACACACACACACACGCACGCACACACACACGCACACACACACACACACACACATGCGCGCGCGCGCGCACACACACACACACACACACACACACATGCATACATGCGTATAAGTGCACACACATATGTATGCATGCATATTTATGTGTATATGCATATGAATAAATATATATATATTTATGTGTGCATAAGTAATAACTATTATGAAGTATTTTGAAAAACCTTATGAACAACTTCATATTTGTTGTAATATACATACATATGCATGCATATGAATGCATGTATATGTATATATACATATTCACACACTTATATATATAGAAAGAGAGAGACTCAAAAGTATGATAATATCTTTATTATACTTTATTGACACTAGTACATTTGGGGCTGATTTCTGATGACCTATCGTCGGAATTTTGACTTTTTTTCGTTAGATTGCCGACAAATGAAGCCGTCGAAAACTCATCGTCGGTAGTTCTGATGGTGCCATCTAACATCGGAATTATGACGACATCCTGAACTCTTTCGATGATGGCCATGTTCGCTCATCTGGCCGAAGAATGTCATCGGGCGTAAAGCATCCTCGTCGGATGGACGTTGGAATTCTGATGCCTACCAGGAACTTGCACCGATGATGATTACGACGAGCATCCAACAATAAAGTGTTGTCGGACATACAATATCCTTGTCAGATGTTTCTTCAATTGGTGTCAAAATTTTGACATCTGCTAGGAACTATGCATTGACGAGGATGTTGTTTGTCCAACGGTCTTGTCGTTAGTGCAAAGTTGGGACGATGTCGGAATTTCGACAGTGATTTATTTAAAAAAAATAAAATAAGATGCATGCCAATTACAATGGTGCTTGTTGGTTTCTTCAATTGGCATGTGAAGTGGATGATCTATCTTCAAAAAATCTCTTTGGCCATTAAGCATTTGAAGGTGCACAACAAGGCTACAAATTAATGTAGTCATTAATGGTATTCATAATGCCAAGGGTGGTAGGTTGAGAGGGGTAATAAAAAATGACAGGAATGCGGTTTGAAGGTAGGAGTTGGCAAAAGGGATTGATGATGGAATGTAAAAAATATTTCAGCCCTTTTTGTGCCAAATTCTTTTTTGATCTTCTGCCATCACCACTCTATGTTTCATGACTTCCTTCAACTAGATTCTATTCAATACATTGGGATTAGATGCCATGAACTTTTTTGACAACCAATGCATTGGCCAATGATTTTTAATATGGGTTCCTCACAATGTTGAATTGTATGTTATAAAACCAAAAATTTGTAGGTGACATCCTTGTCTCATGATGTTTCTCCTAGTTATAAGTAGTACTTGCAAGAAAAGGCTGCACATTGGGAACATTACAAAGAACCAAGAATACTTGTAAATGAAATTAGTTAAAACTCTCTACAGTGGATGGGCCCTACCTCTATGGCCTAGCAAAGGGCTTACTAAGTTTTTCTCTAATCTAGGAGTAGGATTCATCACAACCGTAGTTATCTTAATTATCATTGTATTTTCCTTCATTGTCATCTAGGTGGCAATCCTTTAATGTCGATTGATATCTCAATATACATGTCAATGTCTTGTATTCCTTTTTATATGACTTGGGAAATGACATGAAATCCTCAAGAAGGTTAAAAGAGATCAATTTATGACTACTTAACAACCCTATTGTAACCTCACCATGCCATGTATTCATCATTGAGTGTTGACAATATGATTGTACGACACAACAAAACACATTGTATGACAAGCCAAACCACAAAGTTGTAGAGACTATAAAAATTTGACAACATCATACACATGGGCAAGGGTTCTGAAGGGTTTCAATGCTCATTATCATATGGAATCTTAATAGTGACACAACCTCAAACCTATGCACTTTATGACTACCCGAGACTTATTTAAATATCCTATAACACATTTCATATTGAAAGTCTTCATTGCAAATCCAAACTATGATAAGGTTTAGTGAGGGTTTTAACAAGTCTTCTCACTAAATCCATCAAACCCTTACAACAACAAGGTCTAGACAAGGGTCTATTTATAACATGGTGTGACACTTTCAACATAAAATCCTCAAAATAAATTATGTTGATGATAATTTTGACAATGCTAACTCAACACAAGGCTTTTATCTATTACATGGGTCTCTCTCTACTACTTAACATTACAAAAATTTCTAAAACTCCTCATAAACACTTTCTCCTTGCATGCACAATAGTAGATCTTATCAAAATAATCCAACAATAAAGACTATATGCATTCTCTTATGACAATAAAGATGATGCAATATTTTCATCATAATAGACATGACTCTCTACAACAAAGCTTTCTCATGTAGATACCCCTACATGTTCTTGCATGGTTAAAGATAGATGCTTTTAGGGGACCAAAAAAACATTCCCACATGTCTTGTTCTCATGATGCATGAATCTCCATGTGAAACTAACCTGAACTTGTCCTCTATGGTGTTAAAATATGGTAACAACAATGAATATGTAACATAGAAGGCACGCTCCTTGTTGAAGATGATATCATAGATCCAAACTCCATCAATAATCCTTGTGATGTTTAAAAAAAACCTAGATGCTACAACACTTGCAAAGCTTTGCGAAAAAAGACATAATTTGTAATGAAACCCTAATAGCTCAACTCGTCTTATTAGAATTAAACTTTCTCTTGAAACATGCCCATGGTTCTTTGATAATTTTGGCATTTTAAGGTTTAAGAAATCTTATTAAATGCTCAAGACACTTCTAAAAGAAAAGACATTTATCAAACCTTTAATTTTGAAGGAACTTTCAAACCTTTTAAAACCCTCAAAGTGGACCAAGACCCCTTAAAACAATACCAACTATTTGTTAGCATCATTGAACAACTAACTAAACAAAAAATAATTAAGAAGACTAAAACCAACAACTAACTGTACTTCAACACTTGGAAGAAAACACAACTAACAATTTGTGCGACAACACTTATTCTAGCTAAAAAAATATCCTAACCTACCCTAACAAATAGTAATGAAGCTCAAATGAATCATTAACTAGTTCTTTGAAATCGCTACCTTTTCTCTTCAATTTACAATACTTCACATGTTTATGAGTAGCCAAGAGGAGATGAAGAAGTGATGAATATTTAATTAAATGTTGTAATGCCTCTTGAAGAAAGAAATAAAATTCACTTACCCACTTATATTGGTTGTACATGTTACTATTTTAGAGTGGATATGTAAGTTGGTTTTGCTCTTCTTCAGTTGTAACCTCATGGTTGGCTGTGAGCATGACTTGTGGTGTCTTACTAGCCTCCACCATGGCTAGATTTTTGATAGGATACCCTTGTACTAAAAATCTTAAAACTCCAATATTGGTCTCCTACTTGTGAAGTGTTGCCGTATCACCCTGCTGATTGGAATGTCTTGATTCGTGTGACTGATTTTATGGAAACATGGCTAACTTCTCCTCGTGTTCATGTTGTTAATGATTTTTTGATTTATGAGTTGTTGGTTTGGTATCTAAATTTAAATAAAATGCTTGTAATTCATCCCAAAACACATCTTCTTGAAGGTCTTCTTTTTCTTTTTGTATAAGAGGATTGTTTTTAACTTCATAGAAACTCTCTTCAAGCTTTATGAGCTTCAAAATAGAACCATCTTTGATTTCTTCTACACAAGTAGCAACCCTTTGGCAGAATGAGAGAGAAGAACAATATCATCAACAAGTAGATTAGCAATAACCCCTCATGTAATAGTGAAGGCATCCAACAAAGAGCTAAAAACAAAAAGACAAGTATGAAAAGAAAACTCATCTGGCACCCAACAGTGAAGGCATGAAACTACCTTCAAAATGAGAAGCTCTATTCTCATTCAAACAGATCTACGCATAAAAGCTTCTAATTAGCTTGGCTATTTGAAAGCCATGGCTAATGCAAACTGTTATGCAGTGAACTTTACAAAGACCAGTAGTTATATAGAAGTTTGTGGGGAATCTGACCTCCCTCAAATGCCACATACATTATGCAACTTGGTATGAAAAATTTCTGTTTTAATGGTGTACTTCTTGAACTTGCAACAACATTTACTTTTTCTATAAGTGTAGGCCATGGCTGTCAAATGACATGTAGTTAAAACCTGACACATACTAAGTAAATGATACACTACTTGATTCTAATTACCTAGTTATAGTAAGCATGAGTGAGAGAGAAAGGAAAGTATGCAAGGCAACTATGACTTAAAGCCAATAGGAAGCATTCAAACAAAAGGAGGACTATTGTGACAATACTATTCTTAAGAAAATCTTGAAAACATAACACAAATACTAGTTTCCAGAAAAGGGATTTGCTCTGCAAGTAGCCCACAAAATAAAAGCATTCAACTAACATCAAGATCAAGATGAAAAAATCTAGTGTTTTCCTTGGTTTCAGTGAAACTTGTGATAGACATCAAGATCACACACGAGATGCATGTATCTAAAGGTTATTTAATGTCATTTATAACCCACAATTTGACATTGTATGGAAAGACATTCTTACACTAAGGATTAGAATGGTCGTCTTCTTCACTTAGAGATTGTTTCTAATTCTTTGTGATTAGAATACTGCTCATATTATGTGAGACTATGAGGCACCATTTCTTTTGGATTTGTGCTCATTTCTTATTGGGTGAGATAGATTTTTAATTATTTGATCTTACTATATGTAATATATGAAAATACAATTATTGGTAATTATTTTTTTATAATTAACAAGAATGTGGCTTTTTAATGTTATTAGATAGATATAAGTTGAAAATGAATCTAAAGTTTGAATGCCTCAAGAATATCAGGGGTCTTTTGGAAAATTCTTTGCATTCAATCAATCATATATATTTGAAATACTAGTGAAGGCATATGAGTATGTTGTCAAAGAAGCTCCACCAACTTGTCAATGTAGATGTTATAGAGGGTTGGAGATAGGACACCCTTGTTTGACCCCAATTGTTCTCCTCATCAAGTTGAAGATATTGTAAGCATGAAGCTGCCCAATAAATTTCATAAAGCCTACAAGCAATGCTAATGAGAGAATCCAAAATGCTAACATCATGTTTTTGTTGGAAAAGCAAGTGTCTCCCAATTGAGTCAAAGTCCTTCGAAAAGTCTATAAACAACAAAAGACTATGGAAGAGCAGTGGTGAGACTTCTCAACAATAGCCTAGAGTGTAAATATGTGGTCAATGGTTTGATAATCTCCCTTGAAGCTAGCTTTCCCACAAGCTCAAACATTACCTTTCTCTAGGTACTCATAAAAAAATTTCATGTCTAACATTGTGGCAAAAACTTTGACAAATGTATGACCAATCATTATAGTCATATAGTTGCTAGGATTGGAGAGATTCCTGGAGCCATGAATATAATGAAATTATGTTGAAGAAGGGCTGGAGGGAGTAAGGTTTTGTGAGTTGGTGTGATTCAAGGGTTGGAAGACATCAAGATAGATTTGGGCAAAGTGAGAATGCCCTATGTGAAGTATGTCAATGGTTGTATGGGACTAGGGAGTAGGAGTGATTCTTTGGGGTGTTGAAGTAACTTGAGGGGCTATTAGGCTAGTGAGGGTTTGGGGTTTGTTCCCTATTGAATAGGTGTGTTGGGAGAAAGATGCCCCTAATTGATTGAGATTAGTGGATGCTTTGTGTAGACACCCAAAATTGTCATGTCTAATTAAATAAATATTTTATTTATTTAATTATCTAAGCCTAATTCTTCTATTAATTAAATAAATCCTTATTTATTTAATTAATTCATTTATCCTCTTCTAGCCTTATTTCTCATTTAAATAAATACATTTATTTATTTAAATTATCCTTTTCCTAAATTAAATAAATATTTTATTTATTTAATTGATCCCACTTCTTCTATTAATTAAATAAATCTTTATTTATTTAATTAATTCATTATCCTTTTCTACACATGACACATGTCATTCATCTCTTAATTCCTACACTACCTACCCCTTTCAATATTTTATTATTTCTTCTACCTACCCTCTAATCTTAGCCGACCTCCTTTTACACCTCTCAATCTTAACCCTTCATTTCATATAGTGTCTTCTATATAAGGAGATGCTTCCTTCATTATCAAACCCTAATGAATCATCTTAAGGACTTGACTACACTACGATTCTACTTGCAACCACATTTCGTTCTTTATTGAGCTCTTGTGCACATAAAATCTGAGAGCAAATATATCAAGCAAGATCAATGGAGATAGGAAGAATGGAGATCAAAACCCTATTGGACATGTGATGGTATAATCTTTGTGATTTCTTGTGATTTGCATTGTCTTAGGTAATCTTCATATGTTATGGTGGATCTTTGTTGTTGTTAGGCTAGGGTTTTGTGGTTGAATTCATTTAGCCTTTCAATCTTGTTATTATTGTTATCCATTTTCACCATATACATTTTGGCACGCCCGGTGGGACTCTTGTCCCTTTGCATTTAACCTCCTTGTTGCAGATCTTGTGTTTTTGAAGTTGCAGATCGGACATTTTTGGCAGCATTTTTTGGTATTTTCGCGTTTGCGCACTTTCGGATCATGTTTTTGATTTTCAGGCGCGTCTGTGACAACTTTATCCGCGTCTGTGTTTTGTCAATATTTCGTTTTGCAGTTTCCGGGATAGGCGCGTCTGTGTTACAGAAGCGCGTCTGTGTTGCATTCACCCGCGTCTGTGTCGGAAAGGAGTGTCTGTGATTTTTAGGCGCGTCTGTGCATCACAGAACCACGTCTGTGTTATCCAGACGCGTCTGTGTTGAGGGTAACATCGTCTGTGTATTTACTGTTTCGGAATTTTGAAGTTTTCATTGATTCAATTTTCAGATTTTGTACTTAGGGTTTCAGATCTGGTTTATTTTTGGACTAACACTTTCAGATCTAGCTAACTAAATTGGTGCAGCTTGTCTTGGAAGAAAAACGTTTTGTTGAAGGCCCCTATGTCACAAAGTTTTTTTTGGGTTTTTAAAATGTACCTAACTTGTATGTTTGCAGGAAGGGGTGATTATGTCAAACAACCCAAACTACTAACAACTTTTGTTGCAGGTCCTTGGCTAGGGTTTTGAATTTTTATTGTGTGCCTTGTTTCATAGACTAGCAAACACTTCCATTGGTGCACTAAAATTGAATCATTGTCTTTTGTGTCTTGAGCAATAGGCTCTTTTTGTTTAATCTTTAGAGGGCTTGTCTTCCCGTGTGGTCATTAGGACTACTAGTGAGAAGAGGACGACCCAAGTGGTAGCGAGGAAAATCCACCTCATCCGAACCACTATAATCAAATGTATTCATGGTGAAAACTATGAATAACGTGTGCTGATTAGTTCATACCGACACTATGTCTCCCCATAAACCCGTTTGATCAAATTTATTTGATCATTTGTAGGGTGTAACCCCTACCGGCTGGGAGCCTTCTGCATTTACATAGCTGAAAGTGCCGCATGTATGGCCACACGAGCGGATGCCCTTACTAGCACCATTTTGTTTTAGAGGCCCAAATCCTTCTAGTTGTTGGGGCAGGAGGTTGGACCTCTGGTAGCGGCCCACACACATACGGTTCTTAGTAGAGATACAAAGTTCACCATGGGGAGTTTTCATGGGCACTGATGCTTGGCTGACCCAAGAAGTGAGTACCGAGGGTGGAGCCAGTGAGGTCAAGCATCTAAGTATCCGCTCTGAATAGCGTAGCCTCGGGGGTAAAACCCCATGTGGGATCAACAACTATTGTCTTGGCCAGCCATAAGAATTGTGCTTGACTTATGTTAAACATTCAAACAATCAAGGCCAAACAACAAAACATTGTGTCTTTTGTGTCTTCAAGTGTATGCAAAACAATTTTACATCAAACAACACACTTTTCTGGGAGTCATTTTGGAGTCTAAACACTTGCAAACATTGAGTCCTCATCAACACTGTGTCCTCTTGTCACGAAAATCAGTCAAACAGTCAGATTTGGTCACAACAAAACGACTTCACAGATTGGAAAAATTGCACAAATTTTACAGAAACGCATCGGTGTCTGTTTTAACCGCGTCTGAGTCATATAAGCACGTCTGTGAAGGGCAGAATAGCGTCTGTGTTTATAATAGCGTCTTTGTTGAATATAAACCCGTTTGTGTTGGATAACAGCGTCTGTGCAGTATACAGTCGCGTCTGTGTCCAGAATTGCAAAAATCTTTACAGTCCAGCAAACATAAACAAGAAAATCGCAGAAGCACGTCTGGGTTAAACAGAGTAGCGTCTGTGTCTGGAAACTGCGTCTGTGAAGTATATAGTCGCGTCTGTGTTCAAAATTGCAAGAAAATTTCAGAGTCCAACAAACAAAAGAAATCAGTTTCGGAATACTTGAGCTTCCTAGGTTGTTTCTTCAGGTTTCATCTAGCATTCAACCTGTCCTTGGGTCTCACATAGTCCATCATTTCTTCACATCTCATTTTACATTCGTACTTGTCTAAACTTGAGTCAAAAGGTCACTTGCTTGTCCTCATCATACTTTGTCAACACTACATACAACAACACTTTGCTAGGTGGTCCCTCATCAAGGTTTCTTACCTTTGGGTCTCATTTGGTCTTACTTAGGGTCAAGGTCAGCTTACCTCATCAAGAGAAACTATCCTCTCTTTGGAAGTCACACCTACTCTACTACATACATACTTGGTCTTACACTTTGGACATTGCAAGTACACCTCAGATTCATTTACATTTCATCCAACTCTTGGTCTTCCATACTTTTTCCATTTTCATCTAGTCTCACACATCTTGGTTAATACCTAGTTCATGGTTGAAACCCATCTTCAAAAATCTAGGAGAGAAACTAAAGAAGCTCAAGAGTCCACAAACATGAGTTCTTATGAGTATGACAATGATTTATTTTTCAATACTGATCACACTACATTACCTGACATGGAGGCTTATAAAAACATTCCAAATATTGAGAACATGGACACTCTAAACAACAATGCTACACACAATGACAATTTGGACAACTTATCAATACATTCAGCAGATGTGGAAGAATCCATTATGAATCCCCATTTCAATCGACTGATTGAGGAGATAATGAGGAGGGATAGACAATACTTCTTACACATGATGGCACAAAGTGGAGCCAAGATACCTCATGATTTTGACATGTCTCAAATAATGGAACATAGACCTTTGCAGCAACCTCACTCCAACATGCATCAAAGGAGACCTAATAGTGGAGGAAATAGAGGACCACACATGGTACCTGAATCACCATCAGCTTTGCTTCAAAAACTAGAGGTCCCACATACACATGGTCAAACATATGATACTCATCTTCGCAGACCATTATGGAAGTCTTATGGGGAAAAATATGCTCAATCACATATCAATGCTAAGGATCAACCACCAAAGCAATGGGATATTCCAAGGCATGCTCAAAATTTGGACACAAGGAAACCTCATGTCAAATTTGGGGGCAATACAATAGAACATGACATGCCTGTAGAGTATGGTATACATGCACAAAATAGATATGGTGTTCCTCAACATGAATCTATACCAAGTGCTCCACATATAGAGCATCATTATAGACCTCCTCCATATGAACATGTGTATGATCAATATCATCCATATATGCAACATATACCTCCTCCAATGGGTACCTCAAACATAGGATATGGTCCAAGAAGTCGATCTCCACCTAAGAGCAGTTTGGAACAACAAATCAGGGACTTACAAAAGAAAATGGAGGACATAAATACACCGAAGCCAACATACACAATGAGAGACATATGTCCTTATCCATTTGACAAGAGCATTCCAATGCCTCCATTTCCTATACACTTTGTGATGCCTAAATTTGACAAGTATAGAGGAAAAGGGGATCCTAAGGCACACATAAGATAGTTTTTCACAGCTTGCATTGAAGTAGCTTCAGAAGAGACATATTTGATGAGATACAAAGCTTAGGCGATCAAGCTATGGAATGGTTCTCCCAACTCCCACCTGGTATTAAGTCATGGGGTGACTTAGCAGAGGCATTTATTCAACATTTCTCCTATAACATAGAGACAGACATATCAATCACTACTTTGTGCAACACCAAGCAAAAAGAGGGAGAATCTTTTGCATCATTTTTACAAAGATGGAGAAATCTAGCCAGCAGATGCTCTTGTGAAATTCCACAAAAACAAATGGTAGAGATGTTCACCCAGAATGTTAACAAAGACATTGGCTATGATCTAAGAAAAGCTTGTTTGTCTACCTTCAAGGACGTTATCAAAAAAGGCTTAGCAACAGAAAAGGTCCTAATTGAACAAGGAGTCATTAAGATATTTAAGGAAAACAAAGATGACTATAAAGGAAAAGACAAGCCAAGATTTTGGAATAAAAACAAGAACACAGTCAATGATGGTGTTGTTGATGCCAACACAGTGCGACCCAAATTCATCTTTTCAGGATCAAGTTCTACAAACACTCAAGTGAATACTCAAACAACTTCTAGATCACGAAGGAAGTACACTCCATTGGGAGAACCACTTGAGTCAGTCTTCAAAAAGCTGGTGGCAAACAAGGTGATCACAATTCTAGATTTTCCTCCATATGAACCAAAGGTTAAGCCGAATTGGTGGAATGATGATGAGTATTGTGAATTTCATAAAAGCAAGGGTCATAAAACAGGTAATTGTCATCGACTGAAGAATATTGTGCAAGATCTCATTGATAGAGGTGACATTGAGATTGAGGGACACTCATCCAATCAAGAACATGAGATGTTTAAGGAACCATTCCCAAAGCACGACAATGGAAAAGCTAAAGTCACAGATGATCAAGCCAACTATACTAGAGCACCTTACAACTATGATTCAACTATCAATCATATCTCGATGGACAATCATATCTCTACTATTACCATCAAGAACAAAAACCCTGAGAATCCTCCTCAGCGACCCAAGATTGTCCTAAGAGGTGTTGGATCTTCTTCCGAGCCTACCTCTGAATGTCATGTTACAACTCGTCGAGGTAAAATTACTTTGCCAGGTGCCTCCACTAAAAACACCGCTTCTTCATCTACTAAACCTGAGTATGACCTTGTAGAACAGTTAGGGAAGACACCCGCGCTCATCTCCATCCTTGAGCTCTTACGCATATCCCCCGCTCATAAAGCCATTCTTGACAAAATCTTGAGAGACACCGCCGTTCCTACTGATCTGAACGTGGACCAGTTTCAAGCCATGGTGGGATACCTTTCCATTCCACATTCCCTTACATTCACAGAAGCCGATGATGCCTCTGTAAGTCAGCCACATAATGCACCATTACATATCGAAGCCTTCATACACAAACATCGAATAAAGCGAGTCCTGATAGATGGAGGAGCTGGTCTAAACATTTGTACATTGAGCACCATTAAACAATTGGGATATTCCGATAAAGCTGTGAATTCAAAAAATCAAATCACCATCAAGGCATACGATGATGAAGAACACTCATCTAAGGGCACGGTCACCTTACCTCTAAGAATTGGGCCAGTTACAAAGCATGTGGTTTGCCAAGTCCTGGATTTAGATCTCACTTATAATATATTGCTAAGACGTCCTTGGATTCATGAAATGAGGGCAGTCCCATCGACATATCATCAATGCATTAAGTTTCCTCACAATGGAGTCGAGGTAACAGTTAATGACGATCCTAATCCATTCATATATTGCAATAACTTGAGATCACATACTGAGACCATCATTCCCAGTAATCGTGAATCTGTTCCTTCTTTGGCATACATTGATCTTGAGTCATTAAAACCTTCGACATCAAAACAAGGTGAACTTAAAGGCAAATTTCAGGACAAAGGCATGGGAGAATACACTTTAAATCAGACCATGTATTTACGACAAGTCATGAACTCTCCAAAAGAATATGGAAGGCCACATCCTAACAAGCAAACATTCATCATGACGCTCAAATGGGACCCTACTACCTTTCAAAGATGGGGCGAACTGGAAGAGGAAGGTTTATACAAAATGCTCTACAAAGACATTGAAGATGACACACAAGATTAGATCAATATACCCTGTGAGAAATATGGCAAAGGCTTCAAGATTCTACAAAAATTTGGGTATGATGGAAAAAGCCCTCTTGGGTTACGCAAAGAAGGCGTTATGGAGCCCTTACAACCTGAATTGACTATAAAAAGGGAATGCTCGAAGGGACTTGGTTTTCTGACTTCCAAGATCCACACTAAGAGGACAGAAGAGGCATCACAAATCAAAATTGCCAAAATTCAACAAGAGGATCGCTATTCCACAGACTCCAATGAATGGGAATGGGGTTCAGACAAATCCTCCAGTGACTATGAGCTCACCGAGACATTCAGAGAGCTAGATGAACCCACAGAAGAGGAGGAGTTTTATAACAAATTTAGAGTTGGTCAAGAAACAACCCATGAGGAGTCTACACAGTCCTTGTCTCAAGGTTCTAGGTTGAAATCACATAGGATGAGAACACCTGTTCCAGAATGCGTTACTAGTAATGATAATTTGGACTCGCTCATGATCGAGACTGATGAGGAGAGTGCCATCGATGACCTCGATAATTACCTTGACATACCCGAATATAACCACATCTTCACTCTTAGCCCCGCTAACTTCGAAGACATTAATGGCCTTCCCCTTGTTCATCACCAACTCATTGACTGGGATAATGAAGGACCTGCACAGTTGGATACTTTCCAAAACGATGAAGCTTTTATTGATTATCTAGGCATACGAAATGATCTTCCCCCTGGAGACCATAAAGTGGGATACACCATAGAACTCAATAGCGTGGCATATTTTGGTGAGGGTGTCGGACCTTCCAGTCGCAAAAATGTGAAAATAAGAACAAATCAAGGGTCTTATGGCGAAAACCACACTGTGGCGCTATCGACCCCAAAAAAGTAAAAAGAAAGGACGCATCTGAGGGTGAAAACCTCTCTGAGGCGCCCGAAGATGGAAGGCTCGACATTCTCCCAGCGTCATATGAGGAAAAATCATCCATGTTGGTAGAAGAAACTATCAAAACAAACATCGGTATAGAAGAGGTTCCGCACAACATATTCCTAGCTCAATCATTGACAGAGTCTGAAAGGTCAAAATTCATAAGTTTCTTCAAAGAGCGACAAATCAAGTTTGCATGGTCATACGCTGATATGCCTGGATTGGATCCGGATTTGGTAATGCATCATCTGACGGTCAAACCGGGGGCAAAACCAGTAAAATAGAAATTAAGAAAAATGCATCCACAAGTGGCATTACTAGTCAAAGCAGAGCTGGAGAAGTTATTGGATGTCGGATTCATACGCCCAATTGATTATCTGGAATGGATCTCTAACTTGGTACCTATCAGTAAACCAGATCGCAACATCAGAATTTGCACAGATTTCAGAGACATCAACAAAGCTTGTCCAAAGGATGACTTCCCATTACCAAACATTGACTTGATCGTTGATCTCACAGCAGGTCATGAAATGCTATCATTAATGGATGGATTCTCTGGCTATAATCAGATAAGAATTGCACCCGAGGATCAACACAAAACATCATTCACTTGTCCTTGGGGAACTTTCTGTTGGAATGTCATGCCCTTTGGGCTAAAAAATGCAGGTGCTACATATCAAAGAGCTATGACTACTATCTTTCATGATCTCATGCATGTAACTGTGGAAGATTATGTTGACGACCTCTTGGTCAAATCAATAGATAGAAATACACACTTGGACATACTTTCAGTTGCCTTTGATCGGTTGGAAAAATACAAAGTAAGATTAAACCCCAAGAAATGTGTCTTTGGAGTAACCTCAGGGAAGCTCCTAGGATTCATCATGTCCAAAAGAGGAATTGAAGTAGATCCACCAAAAGTCAAAGCTATCTTGGAAATGCAACCACCAAGAAATATCAGTCAACTTCGATCCTTACAAGGCAGACTCCAGTCCATACGAAGATTCATAGCACAACTGGTGGATAAGTGTAATCCTTTTCAGCACCTGCTACATAAAAACATCAAATTCAAATGGGATGACAACTGTCAACAGGCTTTCCAGACGCTCAAAGACTATCTCCTAAATCCACCAGTTCTGATGCCACCAGTTCCAGATCAACCACTGCTACTATACATACTAGCTACTCCAACAACACTGGGGGCACTCTTAGCACAACAAATTGCTGGGGGCAAGGAAAAAGCAGTATACTATATCAGTCGCACATTGGTGGGATACGAGCTAAACTACACACCAATTGAGCACGCATGTCTCGTCGTGATCTTTGCTTCACAGAAATTACAACATTACATGCTTACTCATAAGACTAAGTTGGTTGCAAGAATTGATCCATTAAAATACCTTCTCAATAAAGCAACACTTACTGGGCGACTGGCCAAATGGGTAATGATACTGAGTGAATTTGACATCGAGTATGTGGACAGAAAAGCAATAAAAGGACAAGCCATCGCAGATCAATTAGCAGATGCTCCCATGATAGATGATGTTCCTTTAAATTCAGAATTTTCAGATGAATCCATTTTAATAGTGTCACATGCAAAGCCATGGCAACTGTACTTCGATGGCTCATACACACAGCATGGGGCAGGAGCTGGCATCCTCTTTATAACTCCTCAAGGGGATTCTATACCAAAATCGTACCGATTATCATTTCCTTGCACTAACAATATAGCGGAATATGAGGCATTAACAACAGGATTACGAATTGCAGTTCAATGGAAGATCCAGGAACTTCGTGTTTTTGGAGACTCCCAACTTGTTATCCGTCAAGCAACTAGTGATTATCAAACAAAAGATGAAAAGTTAATGCCTTATAAACAAATGGTGGATGATCTGAAACAACACTTTACAAAGATAGACTTTGAGCAGATACCAAGAGAGCAGAATCGCGCCGCAGATGCCATGGCTACAATTGCTTCATTGATTGATTTACCTCCAAACGAGACCCGCTATGAGTTCTTGGTGGATAACCTTTTGGTCCCTTCATATGAGATAATGCCTACTGAGATGATATGTGTTGTTGGTCCTGAATCCCAGTTATATGGTTCCATTTTTACATACCTACGCGACAATACTTTACCTCCTGATCTATCAAAAAACCAACGTCGTACTTTCATTCGCCAATCCTCTCGATATGTCATTTTAGCTGATATCCTATACCGGCGAGGTCTAGATGGCACTCTTCTTAGATGTCTAGAAAGCGATGAAGCTCAGATTGCGTTACGTGAAGTGCATGAAGGGATATGTGGTCCACATGCTAGTGGTCCTACCTTGGCCAAGAAACTCATTAGGATTGGATATTACTGGCCCAATATGGAAAAAGACTCATATCAGTTTGTCAAGAAATGTAAGAAATGTCAAATTCATGGAGACTTCATACATGCGCCAGCACAAGAACTACAACCACCTGCGTCTCCTTGGCCCTTTTGTCAGTGGGGACTCGATCTCATAGGCAAGATTCACCCTCCTTCTTCCAATGGTCATAAATTCATTATCACTGCCACAGAGTATTTTACAAAATGGATTGAAGCCGTGCCTCTCACACAAGTTACGGGAAAACAAATTTCTACCTTCATCCTTAACTATATCATATGCCGATATGATATTCCTGTTTCCATTATCACTGATAACGGGCATCCCTTCAAAAATCAGGATGTTCGTGAACTCTGTGACCGCTTCCATATTTCCCATCGTTTCTCCACACCGTATTACCCCCAAGGTAATGGCCAAGCTGAGGTGTCTAATAAAACAATCCTTAAAATCCTCAAGAAGACAGTCGACGACGCTGGCCATAATTGGCATATCCAACTCAATCCTGCACTCTGGGCCTACCGCACAAGCATCCGTACACCTACAGGAGCTACACCCTATTCACTAGTCTATGGTTCTGAAGCCATCTTGCCTATTAAGGTCGAGTTACCCTCTTTACGGGTCTCTTTGCAAAACATCATCATTGATGAAGACTACAGGGTCTCTCGCTTACAAGAACTAGAATTGCTTAATGAACGGAGACAAACTGCTTTTAATCATCTCAAGGCTTACCAACAACGAATGAGTCGCAGCTACAATCACAAGGTCAAGCCTCGTACATTTGAGGTAGGTGACTTGGTTCTCAGAGAAAACCCCAAGAATCAGCAAGACAGAGAGAAGAAGGGCAAGTTTGAACCAAACTGGCTTGGTCCTTACATCATCACAGCAGTATATGGCTTTGGGGCATATCAACTCTCAACTACAGAAGGTGAACCTTTGGAGGATCCTATCAACAACATGCACCTTCGCAGGTTCTACACATAGCTCGTCGGAATATCCTAATTTCAAAAATACAAAAAAATAAAAAAAAATTCAAAAATACAAAAAAAATTATAAAACAAAAAAATCATTACTTGGTGAAAACCTGGCAAATAGGCGCCTTGTGACACAAAAAACATTGAAAAATCGAAAAAAGTAAAGAGAAATAATTTCGTCCAATGGTGAAAACCACTTTGGTGGTGCCCTGGGCAAGTACCATGGTGAAAACTGGGTCACCAGCACCATGCATAGAGACATTGCTCCTCCCTCCTTCAGGATTCACTTTCATCATTTCACTTTGCACACACTCCCAACCTGTTCATTCATAATAAACTTACCCAGTCCCATCATGGCTTGTTATTGATCTACCTAAGATTGGTTAGCCATTCATAATAAACCTCCCTTTCCATCCATAATAAATCAGATCCTATCTATGGCTAAGGCAAATCCTACGTCTAGTGATGGGTGTGGAACTGAGAACATCACATGTTTCGAGGAGTACAGTTTCTTCCAGCTTTCTTCAGTCTATCCGCGCACAATCCGCAATAAAGAAACATTTGCATCACAGATCCGCAATAAAGTTTCATCTTCTCCGCAATAAAGTGTCAGTTTCATGGATTCAGTCAGTTTCAGATGAGACACAGCAGCAACAATGGGCTTCAACAAATAAAATCTTTTAACAGACTCAGACAACATTATGGTTTAGTGCTATCTATCCTTTCTGTGAAAGTAAACATTGTGACCACAATCAAATAAGACTTATACAAGTGACAAGAGACACTAAACTTGAGGACTACAGTGGATGTTGGTGTCGAGTCTTGGTTTTCTTTTGATTTCATCTTTTTTTGGTGACATGTCTTTTAGCTTTTCCGGGATGTCTTTGACTAGAGATTCTATCTCTAGGATGTCTTTGACTAGAAAGGCGAGGATGGGGTATCGTCACCCATTTTCTTTTGCTGTCTGTGGATTGTCTCTTAGTAATGCTATGACTTGTCCAAGGATATGAGGACACTGTGAGTCTAGTATGAACTGGGGCATTCCTTGTTTGTGACTGTCTTATCTCCATGCAAACAAGTACAATGACTTTCTGGGTCGAACATATGCCTCGATTGTCATAACCTATTTTGCCATAATAAAGCTCAATGATGATAACGCACAAGAAGCTCTTTCACTTTCATATCTTCTGTCTTCCATCCCCCTTTCTTGATTGACTTCCATCATCCTTCTCGAGTCCGCGTAGCCTACTATCACATGACTGAGTATAATGACACACCAAAAATATTTGCATTTCATGTAGTTGCACCTACATTACCACATATAAGCATTTCATACATACATATAGATATCACAACTGCATCACATCCTGCACACAATACCTGTTAGCACAATTTACATTTGCATTATCATATTCATATGCATTACATACATTTACATTTGCATCATGCATACACATATAAAACATAAAAGAACAAAAAATATATATATTGCATTGCATCATATACATATTTGCATCCATATCATAAGCATCACATAAGAACATCTCATCACATAGGTACACATGCATATAGCTGCCACAAAGATGAATCATCTCACATATATATAATAAAAAATGTCATGATACAATGATGTCAAAATCATATGGCTACAATCACCCGCAGGTGTCTACAATACAAAAGAATGGTACAACACTGATACAATGGGATCCCTCTAAGGCTATGATGAACTCCCTCCCTCGGAGCCGCCTGGCCTCGATGGAATCTGAGCCCCTGAAGGACCCCCCCTAGGATCATCCCGCCTGCCCCCTCTATCTAGTGGTGGTGTAGGACCCATGACCCCACCGCTAGATGCCTGCCTCCTCCGACTCCCTCCCATAGCTGTCGCTGTACGCGACGGTCTATGGAAGCTCCTCGCCCGCTGATCTGCTGGCACTGCACCGTAGTAGAGGTCCCTCCAGTACCCTATCTCCTCTCTGGCCCATAGGACATATGCATAGCCTGCCCCTGTGTCCTCTGCCGCCTGCCTCCCTGCCCTCAGCGCTGTCTCAGCCTCTGTGTAGCGCTGAATCGCCTGATCTCTCTCCCGCTCAATATCCCTGAGCCTCATCCTGAGTCGCTCTCTCTCCCTCTCCAACTCCTGTATCTCATCTGCCTGGCCCTAGCAGATCTCCCTGAGCTCAATCAGCTCATCCTCCTCTGGATCCCCCCCCTCTGCCTCTGCCTGTGGCTCCCCCTCTGTGGGTGCCTACCCCTGTACTTGTACCTATACTTGTACTGGTGCCTGTACGGGTACCTATCCCTGTCTCCATCCCTGCTCCTGTCCCTGTACCTGTCCCTGTCCCTGTCTCTATACCTGCCTGGGACCCTGTGCTGCTGGTACCTATAGGGGCAATCCACCGCGACCCCTCACCACCCGAGCCTGCCTCTCCTCCTCACCCTCCCTCTGAGGTGCAACTCGCCTCTCTCCCACTACTCCCCTCCACCTCCGTCGACCTCTACCCCCATCACCCCCACCATCATCATCATCATCTCCTCCTCCATCTCCATCCAGTAGCTCTCCTGGATCTGTCAATCGGAGGAATGGATGCTCTGCCCAATACGCTGTATACTCTGCATCCATCCCGGCGTCCTCAATCTCAGGCCACATGTCCCAAGGAAGAGGTATCATCTCTGCCAGCTGTGTCAGCGCCTGATCATATGACAATAAAGGCCCAAACTGCGCCTGATCCCTAACTGTACGGGCATACATACCCGAGCCTTGTGGCATCCTCTGGATCCAGCCAAACTGTCGGCCAACCCTGTCCACCAGTTGTCTCTCTAATATATAGGGCGTCCGCCCAATCAGGTACCTACTCTGAAAGGTGTATGGCAACTCCATTGCATCATCCTCCCACTCCTCGCATCCTAGATACGGTCTCCAGATGACTACATCAATATCATCCAGCACTCGCCGCCAATGCTCTAACCTGCCAATCCGCGACTGTGAGGTGATCATGTCGTACAAATGAACAAAGCTGCATCCATGTCCCCTGCCTCGGAAGTGTATCGGCCTCGTCACTGGCAGATGCTCATAGGCCCAAACCTGCAGTAGTGTCACCCCGCAGCCCAATCCAACTGACCCATGGTATACAAACTGGTGAAGCTCATAATATAAGTGGGCCAACACACATGGTCCCCAAGCATATCTGGTGTGTTGCGTCACCAGTGTCTCCAATGCTCTGCCCTAGCCCACTGCCAATCCCCATGTCGCCCTATCCGGACACAAGAACCCACTAATCACTCCTTTGATCACAGCTGGCAATGCTAACCCTGTGGCTGTCATGGTGTCCCATGCCACATGACCAGCCCTCATCTCTAGGCTGGGATCCTGAAATACCCATCTCAATGCCTCTCTGTCACCATCTCGATCATATGGAATCAAATCTCCATCAATCGGTATATGCAGAGTCCTGTAGACATCCTCAAGGGTGACTGTCATCTCACCCATCGGCAAATGGAAAGTGCATGTCTCAGAATACCATCTCTCGGCAAGTGCAGTCAACAGTCCCATGTTTGCCCGAAACTCAGGCACATACAGCACATGTCTCAAACCCATCTCCTCGATGGTAGCTCTATCCTGAAACGACAACTCAGGTCGCAATCTCTGTGTCGACAGGAATCTCTCCCGTGACTCCAGCATAGGCAAGTACTCCTGCAGTCAAGCAAATTAATCATGTCAGTCATGGTGGCATTCACTGTTCATCACAAAATGCTACTTTTTTATCTAAATGCATATGGTTATCTATCCTAGTGACACTCACTGTTCATCACAAAGTGTTACTTCTATTCTAGTAGTACTCCTTGTTCATCACAAAGTACTACGTGTGTGACACTCCCTGTTCATCACAAAGTGTTACTCACATTTGCACTCCCTGTTCATCACCAAGTGCTGCTGATACTTTGGGGTACTCCCTGTTCATCACAAAGTACTCTATCTTGGTACTCACTGTTCATCACAAAGTGCCTTGATCTATCCTAGTCTTCCTAGAGGACCTGCTTGAGCGTATCCTCTCAGCAGCTTATCCAATCGACAACGTATGTTCATCACAGAACTGCCGATTTGACCTAGAAGACCAAACTTCCATTTTTTTAACACAAATGCACTTGACTGACGAAAACGCGCCTATAGACTGCACAAGCGCGCCTAAAAAACACAGACGCGCCTGTAGGACATAGACATGCCTAGGCTGTGCATAAACATGACTATACATCACAGACGCCCCTGCACAACGGAGACGCGCCCGCATTTGGCGCAAATGCGGTTCTAGACATAGACGTGCCTGACACCGACACAGACGCGCCTGTCGGACACAGATGCGCCTGGCACCGACGCAAATGCGGTTTCACGTTTTCAGACTTTTTT
Source organism: Cryptomeria japonica (assembly GCF_030272615.1). Taxonomy (NCBI): domain Eukaryota; kingdom Viridiplantae; phylum Streptophyta; class Pinopsida; order Cupressales; family Cupressaceae; genus Cryptomeria; species Cryptomeria japonica. The sequence continues at coordinate 536,964,852 of NC_081414.1, read as the reverse complement.
GGTACCCTATTCCTAAGCGCATTTATTGCTCTAACTAGCATGCATTAATGACAAAAATACATGCGTCAAAGTACGAGGAGGTTTGATGGTACTTACCGGCTCTCTTGCCTCTGCTGGCCTCTGGAATCGGCGAACACGGTCGAATCTATGCATGGAAGCCATCGCTGCTGACTGCTCCTGCTCTTTTCTCGCTCTGCACTTTGATCTCGTGAGGGTGTAGATGACAATGAGGATGTCTTTTGCCCGTGGTCTATCTTATAGCCTACCCTAGCCCTCGCATTCATTTCCTGAGTCAGTCTTCTTTATCCCGTGACTTTGTCACTTTATCTGGTTAGTCCATTCTAGCCTTTCTTTCTTATTGAGAGATTGTCTGCAATCTTTTCAGACATTTTCATCCAATCTCTCGAGGGGGCATATCATTCCCATGCTGGGGCAACTTTGTATTAGTTCATCTTATCTTCTTTGAAACAACGCGACAAGCCGCATTGTCTCAAAGAGGGGCAAAATGTAGACACCCAAAATTGTCATGTCTAATTAAATAAATATTTTATTTATTTAATTATCTAAGCCTAATTCTTCTATTAATTAAATAAATCCTTATTTATTTAATTAATTCATTTATCCTCTTCTAGCCTTATTTCTCATTTAAATAAATACATTTATTTATTTAAATTATCCTTTTCCTAAATTAAATAAATATTTTATTTATTTAATTGATCCCACTTCTTCTATTAATTAAATAAATCTTTATTTATTTAATTAATTCATTATCCTTTTCTACACATGACACATGTCATTCATCTCTTAATTCCTACACTACCTACCCCTTTCATTATTTTATTATTTCTTCTACCTACCCTCTAATCTTAGCTGACCTCCTTTTACACCTCTCAATCTTAACCCTTCATTTCATATAGTGTCTTCTATATAAGGAGATGCTTCCTTCACTATCAAACCCTAATGAATCATCTTAAGGACTTGACTACACTACGATTCTACTTGCAACCACATTCCGTTCTTTGTTGAGCTCTTGTGCACATAAAATCTGAGAGCAAATATATCAAACAAGATCAATGGAGATAGGAAGAATGGAGATCAAAACCCTATTGGACATGTGATGGTATAATCTTTGTGATTTCTTGTGATTTGCATTGTCTTAGGTAATCTTCATATGTTATGGTGGATCTTTGTTGTTGTTAGGCTAGGGTTTTGTGGTTGAATTCATTTAGCCTTTCAATCTTGTTATTATTGTTATCCATTTTCACCATATACACTTTGCATCACAATACTCCAATGTTGACCTTACCTAATTATTTGTTGCTCATTATAGCTTACACAAATGCTACTGAGGATGTCATGGGAGCCATCTTGTTATAAGATGGTAAAATAGTATGCTACTATTCAAAGGTTTTCTTTTCAACAATGAGGGACTATCTAGCTAATGATAGAACTTTATGCATTAGTCTAAGCGATGAGAAAGCGTATTAAAAATAGGATGAGAGAGACTCAAATTATGGGGAATATAAATAGAAAGAAAATAAATGATCATCGAGGGAAAATCTAAGATTGGTTGACAAATATAAGATAGCAACCATGAAGATCATTCAACAGTGATAAGGAGAATACCTAAATAATAGTCCATATGAATCACCAAGTAATAGCAACATATAGTCATAATAATCCTCACACAGAGTAGCCATGGAGTCAAAGAACACTATCCAATGTACAGTTATAGCAGGATAAGAACTTTATATCCATCTATTCTATTGATACATTATCACTATTATCATGGGTCTGAGATAATATAAAATGATCAAAATATGTAGTTATTAGCAGTCATAAACTTTCTTAGAGGATTGGAAAAGAAAAACATAAGTGTTCTCCTCATAGAACATAGAGATATGAAGCAATAACAAGATGTGAGATAATAGTTATAAAATTTGGATGAAAAAGAGACATTTACAAATACAACCTACCCTTTATAATACCTAATTGAAAAAATGGATGCAATGCAAGTCCTTGTATCAATAATCTCTAAAAGATAGTAAAAAACTAGAACAATAAATTCCATATAAAAGTGGTTAGACTTAAAATGATAAGGAAAATTTAAAAATGCTAAAGAAAATGTCAAATAATAAAAAAACTAACAAGGATGAGGCATATTCATAACTTTTGCAGTCCCACCATGGATATCAACACTAGATGCAACTCATACTATTAGTGTACATACAAGACAATATGGGAGTTCATTATACCCAACAACTTGTGGTGTTGTTGTTCATGTTGGCTCTGTTGGACCCTGCAATTAAGATTCAATATACATTAGTCAATAAGATTAACTATGCAACACAATGAAATATTGAAAAGTGTGTTATCTTATTGAGCTTTTTCTTGGTTTTGAGAATAGTTTAATATTCTCTACTTAATTGGCCCCTCCCTCCCCTAACATCACTCTAAATTCCCTGTTAACATCTAACATCCATTCATTCTTTCTACCATTAATAAAATATAACATTCATTCATTAATATCACATAACGTTCATTAACACATAACATTGATTAACATTAATTAACAAGCAACATTCATCAATATTAATTAACAAATATCATTCATAACCATTCATTAACACATAATTACATTCATTAACACATAAAATTAGTCATTATCAAATAAGGTAGATTACAATTATTTATTTTTTTGTTTTCTCTTTGAAGCTATGAAAAGACTAAGTGGAGCATCATTTTCTTCATCATTTCCCCCCTCTTCAGTTGTTCTGCCCTCTTCTCATGATCTTGATGTATGCCTACTCCTATACTGAGGACGAGGACACTGAAGCAAAGGGGGGTCCTCTGCAATAACAAAGAAATGGGTTAAATTCAAAACATTTTTTATTATTGTTACAAGTATTTCATTAATTTAGAGAACATAACTGTTACGCTCTTTACCTGATGGGGCCACATCATTTTGTCTAGCCTCAACGTCAACATGATGAACACCCTCTAGGTCCTCTAGAGTTGAAATACTAAAGGTTACATTAATGTTGAACACCAATTGCAATTAAATTTATTTAAAGGAATAACAGTGGTCCTCTTTACTTGATTGGGGAACATCAAGTTCCTGATGTTGTGTACCCGAATCATGCTCCACTTGGTCACCACCGACTACATGCTCTAAAATATTAACAAAAAAGGTTACATTAATTACTACTCTAATTACAAATTAAGATGTTTAATTGTATTAATAATTACATAAATAAATTTGAATAGCAAATGAATACCTCCACTACTGGGATGCACATCCCGAGCTTCATGTGAGGGTGGTGTTTCATGATTAGTAGGCTACATTCCAATGTCATGCACATTGTTATCATTGCTTGCTTATTTAAAACAAATATAGTCACTTTATGTTGGAACTCAACATCGATTAGATTATTGGTAAAGTATTCAATTTGAAACAATTTTCATTTAGCTTATTTACCTGTGTGACGGATGCACCAGAATCTTATGTTTTCCCACTCAATTCTCATAGCCGATCAGCCATGGCTGTATAGCCTTGCTAGTAGACAATTCTCTTTTCATCTTCTATGGGTGCTCTATTGAATTCAGAGCCCTGCATTTTTGCTTGGTATCGTGAATTTTGCTTGCATTGTTTGATAAAAAAAAAATCGTTCGCAATTTATAAATATTTTGATGCGATATTTTATTTACAGATACTTACAATTTGTGCGGCAAGTTTCATATAACCACCAGAGCCGAGTTTGTGTTGCCCGTGCTTTTCTTGTCTTGCCTTGGTTGCCTTTGATGTGTCACTTAGTCTATGAAAAGTTTGAAATATGTTAGATTATATAGATATAAAGAGTAATTAATTAGTACATAATTGCATTCTTAATAGTATCCCATACCTTCTTTTGGCGTCTGGTGGTTTATTTCCTTTTTTTCTTTCAATTCTCTTCTTGGAATCCAAAATCAGGTCATTCCACTCCCTCTCTAGAATCATGGGGGGACGCTCGTACTTTACGTTCTTCTCTAAATGGATCCTGTATTGGTCCCTCACATACTTTAGATATGTGCCATCTTTTTCAAGGGGCTTGGTTTTGTCAAATGTGTCATTTCCAAACCACTCAACCATACGGTTTGTCAATTCATCTTTTAACCTTTTTTCTTGGTCATTCCACCTTTTAAAGCAAAAACAAATCTCTTAGATTCAAAAATGAATTGAAGCTACATTTATTATAGTTCAAGAAATGGATCAAAGGAAAACTATTCTAGCAATGATATGAAATCAAAATAGTGGATTAGGGTTAGTTCACATATGATGTTCCACCTTTTACATATGGTGGGCCCAAATATCTGCAATGCAATGTCATTAAGATTTTTATAAAAAATATCATTTCGTGGAAAAAATTCATGGGATCATTAGTCCAAAATGAGTAATCAAAAAGTAAATTACAATTAGACTATATAAAATAATAATTTTAAAGTACCTGGAATCTTCTCTATCTTTAAGGGAATCATTTCTTCATCGCTCACCACCAATGTGGCTTGCAACATTCCCGTACTAGCAATACGAGAAGATCTAGGAAATGATGGTATGTTATCAGCAGTAGTCACCTCTAGCACATCCTCATGTGCATCTCCTGCTACAGAAAATGAATCCACTATGAAATGTCCCCAAGAAAGAACGCTTGAAGGGAAATAAACACATAACAAAAGATAAAGCAAAAGAGGGATCTACCAACAATGGGCGGGCCAATATGACGTGCAATAGAGGATGTCTGCATGCTATGTGTTACCGACATTGCAGTCAGCAATACAGGTGGGGCTAACCTGTGATGAGCACCGATGGCATTTGTATAGGAACATTGACAACACCTGAATAATAATACATTAAATATATAAAACATTAAATATATGAAAAGTGCAAGAATTGTAAACAAGGATGAACCTTTATTATGAACATTGATAGTATCAAGTATGATGTATTTTGGGTGCTCAAAGTGATAAGCCAAAAAAACTGTCATGATCATGGCCACCAGGTTGATGAGGATGCATAAATTGCTATAAAAACAACACATACATATTTTAGTTAATGACATAAAAGAGTATAAAATATAAACCATTATTAAACTTTTGTTATAATTAAAGCTTTCATTACTACTTACTTGCAAGTTTTCTGTTGTCCGAATCAATTTTTGCACCCTCTCTCGTATCTCATCAATCTGAGGCTCCATGGATGCCAAAGCAACAATCTCTCTACTAATTTTTCTAATAGACTTTTTTATCAATTCCATAGGGTTTGTGGAATTTGAAGGGTCATCATCGCTTAATCCTATTGAGTCCACATCCCTAGATAGGTGCTCAGGTACTGTATCTCCCTTTCCCTTTCCCCAAACATCCGTCTGTGACAAGAATATCATTAACAATTACAAAATTACTCTAAAACACTAAAAAAAGAAACATAATAATGTAACAGTTTGCTTCTATCTAATTTGTACAATTACAATGAGGTTTACCTGCTTGGTAGAAGTGTCACGACCTACATCCCTGTTTGTGCTATGTGATGGATCCATGTCGCCCTGTGACAAAAAAAAAATATAAAAAACGTTAGCGAAATGAAACCAATAGACTTAGCAAAAAAAATCATAATAAAATGGTATATTGGAGTCATTAATTGGAGGTTGGTTATTTAAATGGTATATAGTACGTACCACCCCCATGATAGTAACTTTGTTTGTATCTATATGATTTAAATCGTAATCAATTAGCAACTCTTCCCCTGCACTTATTGATTTTATCGCACATACGAATACATGATTACCCTCGCGTGCCTCAAATATGCAATTGGGTTGTTTATTAGTTGACCCAGGTCACGTACTATTTATAAAACCTGCAATATTCCTTGTTGCTTTTGGCCTTCCATCAATGTATACAACCACTCATTTACTTTGATCATTATCTTTCTATTGTATATAATTTGTTGACAGTACATATCTACGCATACTTTTTTATATCGAACAATCTGCATCCAATTATTGTAATTGTAACAAGGTCTGACAAACTCCATCAATTCAACAACTTTTTTGTAACAAACCTTTATGTCATCCATGGAAAATAGGCCCAAACCATGTAACGACAAAGGTGCTATGCAATATATCCTATCATTAACACAAAAATCAATATTTATTGGAGGAAGTTCCTTGGGTACCAATTATTTCCGTAGATGTTTGTACCTCAAGGGCACCTCAATGTTGCCTTTGGTCTCATCATCATAAGAACATGAACCCCCTTGAGAAAGGAAAAATTTCATGTGTTTATTGAATTTTCTTCTAATATTTTGACCTCTAGTTGATCTCCCTATTGCAGACCTACTACATGTCTCACTTTCATTTTCTATTCCTGCATTTCCCTCACTCGAGGAAAACACATTTGACAAATACCTATTTGGTTGTACCTGCACTCCATCAAATGAGAGAGTTAGTTGGTAATGAGAGAGATATTTTGCAAATGAGGGTAATGTTGATGAAGAAGTCGTCCCTAAAGTTGATGTTGAGATTAAAATTTTAATAAGTCCAACTAGGGCCCCAAGTGTTGATAACTGTATTATATTTGTTGCTAATGTCAAGGTTTGAAAAACTGAGGAAGTTTGTTTTCCAAGTAATTTTTAAAAAATAAACTGTTTCTATAGGGTGTATTGACTTATACCTGTCGATCCATGAGACTGTGCAGGATCCTTGTCAAAAGGGTTTAGGTTCTTGCACATGTAATTCAATTATCTTATGTTAGCTAAAAATTACATAGTACACAACATGAAAAACATGAACTTTGTAGACAAAAAGAGTATTAAATAAAAAAAATATGTTTTCATCATAATCATTGTAAATTTTTTAATTCCTTACCTTTACTTTATGTAGACTATGCAGGATCCTCAACTAAAGGGTTGATGATGTCTGTAGTCAATGACATATTCCCACCAAGGGTGACATCATCACACAAAATATATACATGAAATCAACACCATCAATTGAGAATTATAAGCATTACATTTGTAAGTTGATAAACAATAAATACATATGTATCATAAGCATCATAAGCATCATAAGAATCACATATGTATCATCATATATGTAATTGAGCATCATAAGCATCACATATGTGTCATCATAAACATGTAATCCATCACATATGTATCATAAATCACCATCCATCACATAGGTAATAAACAATCCACATTCTATAAATAAACACAAAGTTCAAAAAATGTCACATTTATCATCATAAACATGTAATCCATCACAAATGTATCTTAAATCAACATCCATCACATAGCTAATAAACAATCCAAATTCCATAAATAAACACAAAGTTAAAAAAATGTCACATAAATAGTCACTCTCCCTATCTCCATCTCCTCGGGGTGGCATAGTTCTACTATTAGGACCTACTAGAGGTGGAACATGAATTAAAAACATTAAAAGGTGCATCATGAATTAATTATGTAATGGCATTAGAATTCAAAACATAATGAATTAATTATGTAACCATATAAGTCAAATAAATTTCTATCAAGAAATCAATATTAAATAGATAATATACTAATCGCATACATCATACATTTTATTCATGTCATTGATCTTCTTCTTCATCCAACTCATGATCATGATCATCATCATGATCACCACCACCACCACCACCACCACCACCACCATCTTTGTCATCACCATCACCATCACCATCACCATCACCATCACCATCACCATCACCATCATCATCATCATCATCATCATCATCATCAGCTTCTTCTTCTCATGATTGAGTAACTATCAATCGTGATCATCATCTACATCATCTTCTACTTCTTCGGTATCTTCTTCTTCCATCACATTATACTTTATCGGCCTCCCTCTTGGATCATGTCTAACAACAAATGACCAACCCGATTTATGTGGAACCTTTGAGTAAAATACCTGCTCACATTGGCTTGGAAGAACATAGGGCTCATCCCCAACTGGTTCAAATGACCTAGTATTAACCATTATAAAACCATTATCATGTTCAATTACATTTCTATCAGGATCATTTTTAATCAATCGTAGCCTGTACCATTTGACAACGAACAAAACTAATTTGAAGGAATTAAAGTCACACTCAAGTATATAATCCAAAATGCCATAGTATTGATTTTGAGACTCTTGAGGATGTATGTCATTTCTAGATGAAATATTTGTCACCTCAAAGACTGCAATTATCCTAGAATCACAAGTTTTCTTCGAGTCATCCAACTTTTTGATGCGAAATTTATGACCATTGCAGCACATAGCGTTGTGGTGTTTGACCTGCAATATGTCAAACATGTAAAAAATATTGCATCATGAGTTGATAAACATATGGGTGATTAATAAATTTATACATACTTGTTTATCTCTTAAATTATATGCTAAATCAATTTCCCTTTGCATAACATTGGAATCTCCATTACGATGAGCTTATTTAACCAATGAAGCCACACCTTCCCATGTTAATGTGTGACTAGAATGTTGACAATGTTCATTCCATACCATCATCCAATCAAGATTGTTTTCAATATACAAATGTAGTGCATCCCACTCTCACCCAACTGTACAAAAAATAAATAGACATCTTACAACCAATTTAATTTGTAGATTAATAATTAATTAACTACAATAACATCTTATAATTACCTCTCACTTTCCTCAATCAATCTTTCCCCGTCAAGTACTCCCCTTCGAATTTGTTAATAGGGTTGGGATCCCAAATGAGATCCACGTGGATCTTTGCTGCAAACTTAGGAAGATATTCAGAAATGTACACCATAGTCTGGTATACCATATATCCCTCCACCATAGAACCCTCAGGATGTGCTCTTTGTCAAACCAAAGCCTTAAAAAATTTCAAGTGCCTCTCAACCATCCACATTGACCTAGTGTGTACAAGTCCACACAATTCAATCTCCTCAACTTGGTGTATGAGGTAGTGTTCTTGTGCATTGAAAAAAGATGAAGGTAGACACTTTTGCATTTCACACATTAGATGAAGAATTTTTCTCTTCTAATACTTTATATCTTCTTTATGGATTTATTTACATGACAACCACCTACAAGATATTCAAGACGCAAAAATATATATTACATAATAAGTAAAACAAATGGCAAATATAATATCTATACAATGAACTAAACAAATATCACTACTTACGTCATGTGTTTTCCAAGATCATATATGACTTGCTTGACATTATTATCGAAGTGGTCTGGGACAGATTGAGGTAGAATGTACTGCAACAATTATAAAATTATCTTTTTATTTTTTTATAACATAATACAATGAAAAGTACATGCATAGTATACAAATATATAGTAAATACACAAGAACATGAATTACCTTAATGAAGGTATGCCAATCATGCATTTTCATCCCTGGCCCAAATTCACTTTTCTTTGATATGAGATTGTTTATGTTCGCAGCAAATCCTATGGGAAATTGAATTTTTTTTATGACTTCTTTTATAGAATTTCTTTGCTGGTCCGTTAATAACCAAGAAAGGTCACTTATATTAATCTGGTCTCCATGGCTATTTGATTGAATGATATTTTTCATTGCATGATTGGATTCCTGAATGTCACTACAAATTTTGACAATTTTTTCTTTGTCACGCCTTCCATCCAATATTTTCCATAATGTCTCTGTTATATTATTTCCAATATGCATAGTATCAAACAAATGCACAATTTGTAATTGCTCGTAGTAGGGCAACATACTAAATTGTCGAGGATAACTTTTTAGTCCCCTAGGAAGGTGGTCATTAATGCCTTGACGACCTTCATGATCATCAATCACATCATCAGTAAACAAAACACAATAGAAAAGATGTTTTATGACATAAACCATTAGATGGAATGGCATTACCTTGACGATTAATTCTATTATATTCCAACTTCCATAGGTGAGGTGTCATTCTTCGTGGCTTTGATGTATTCTCTTCTTTCCCATTGAAAAGATGTTTTTCATTATTTCGATACTTATGATTTTTGTGGAGAAAGTGCTTATACTCATCAAACAACTGCTTTCCTAAACTTTTTGAATGACGAGATTTCATCTTTGGACCACAAACTGGACATGCAAATTTTCCCTTTGTTTGAAGATCTACAAGATAATGTATAATTGGATTAAATATGTTAATTTTTTTAATTATAATTATCATGCGCAACTTGAACACTATAACATACCACAAAAATGTGTTAGCCCTAGGGCATCGTGTATTGTCCATACAATCATCACATGGAATTGAAATTGTCTTTGTCCTATTCATCTAGAGACGTCATACATAGTGACACCATTCCATAACTCCAACAACTTGTTGATAAGAGGTTCAATATATACATTCATATCTTTAACTTGGTACTTACCTAATCGAATGAACAAAAATATTACATAATTATTATGACCATTTTACTGCAATATTTATAATCAAATGTAGACTACTATTAAATGATAAAATACCTGGAACAATCATTGCCAACATTATGTGCTCCCTCTTTATTGACATCTATGGAGGAATGTTATTGTTGATAACAAAAATAGGCCACACTGAGTAAATAGATCTCATCTCTCCAAATGGATTGACATCATTCACTGCCAATGAAAGCCCGAGATTATGAGGTTCTTCTTTAAAGTGTGGCCACTTTTCCTCTATGTCCATAAATGCTGAACAATCCGTAGGAATTTGAATAATGTCATCTCGACTTCTATTCCATGCATGGTAATCCATAAATTGTGCCAAGCTAGTGCACTTGAATAATTGTTGCATACGTGGAATAATGGGAATATAACAAAGAACCTTGTGAGGCACCCTTTTTGTTATTTGATCTATTCAATATCTACTGATATGACATTCAAGGCATTCAGTTCGAAATTCATGTTGTTTGTGATATATAATATGATCATTGGGACAAACAAGCATCTATTGCTTGATACTCCATTCCAATATCTTTCATAATGGCAGATAATTCTTGGTATGAGCCAGGTAGAATATTTGATGGTGGTAACAAAAACTCACCTATCAATCTACAACAAAAAAATATAATTTGTTAATATAAAGAATATTAATGGTACATGACTCACCATTTATTAACTATAATGACATATATGACATACCTTAACATACGTGAGATTGTTATGATGGATAAACCATTCATAACCTTCAAGTTCACCAACAAGAATACATCAGAGAGAAGAGTTGTCTGGGAGCCTTCGTAAAGGGCCCCGAATGCCTTCTCAAGTAGAGGTAAATCATGAACAACATCAAGGTCATATTCATCATCATGATCAGCTGTGTCAGTACTAAATATGTCATGGATCAATGTATTTGTACCATCATCTTCAGTTGTGTTTTGTGGCTCATGATCGTCATCTTCCATGGGATCATTATCTTCAGCCTCTATATTCACACCTCCATGTTCCTCCACTTCGAAAACCATATTCTCTGGGTTGTGTTGATCCATATCATGTGCTCTGGGGTGATCGACCTATATAAAATTGATAAACATAAATAAACCATGATCATGATCTCATCATCAAGTGATTTCTTATGTATATAAATTGTTAAAATGATATAATGAAAAACTTACCGATGGATGATAATCATGCCCCCCTTCAATGTGACCATGCAACCTACAATGTTTCTTATTTGTTTCTATTAGAAGTCTTCTAGTCTTTAACCCCTTACAAATTTTCAGGGACAATAACATTTTCCATCACCTTTTCTTTTCAAGTTAGACCACAATCTAGCAATTGTCTCCTTATTTTGTTGTTCGCTGATATTGTTTGACATGGTCTTTCTTTACAGGCAAAAAAATTGGGCTATAGAACTAGTTATATAGAAGTTGAAATGTTAGTTATAAAATCACGTTTCAGTATAATATACCAAATTAAATTAGTTGAACATAGAAATTATGCAAATTGAACGAAAACCATTTAACTCTTCTTTTTCATCTCAAAACATATCTAATGGCTTTGTGGTGATTTAGAGCAGGTGATATGCTAATGGCTTTGTGGAATGCAATCCTTGTATCATATCTTAAGTTGACTAATGTCTAATTGGGGTAATCCATGAGTGTCTAATGTGAATTCAATATCAATGTTGTGAAGTCATAAAGAGTATGGTGATAGTCATCCTTATAGGATCCTCTCAATACTATCCAAATCAATCTAAAAGGAAAGTAACTATCCATTCCCATGCTCATGCATACTTACATGACTAATTCTGCCCTTGTGTATCCTAAACATTGGAGAGACCTTATTTGACTTGCCTAATCAATGTGGTTGTTTTCCTAATATGAAATACTGAGTTCTACCCTTGCCTTTGCATCAAAATTCTCATATCATGTTTCTTCAACAAAAAACACTATTCTGATCCCAATCTTCCTCAATACTCTCAATGGAGGGGCATGTATAATGGTTTCAACATACAAAGTCAATGATCATACAGTCCATTCTTATAGACACCCTTAGATACATTAATTGGATTCTAGGCTTGGGAAAACTAATATGAATTGAGCCAACACCATGAGGATAGGGTCAAGTATCATGGCAACTAATCATAATATGTGAAGACAGGGTTCACACCTAAGTGTTGGCTCTCAACAATGCCACACTTCCAAAATTGTTAGTCTCAAGACTTCTCCTATTAGGTCAACACTCATTGATGGCCACAAGGCCAAATAAATGTATCTAGGCTTCGAACTCCTTACTCTAGTCTTGGAGGACCCTACACAAGGTCTATGAACACTCACTTGGTATTACAATAGAAAGAGCCTTCCTTTAGAACTTTGTTTGCAATGCACACATCATTGGTAATCATTATTATGATGGATGGTCTATTAGGACAGTAAATAAAATGCTTATTATTTTTCCACCCTTTGAAACTACAACAAGGTATTTGACTTGGTAGGATCCCCACACATCACTTCAACACCAAAAATTAGGCAATTCAACCTTTTTCCTTCTCAATGCATTCTTTTTGTCTTTCACTGATTTTCTCAGTCTGATAAATAGAGATACCAAACCTTTCATGGCATCATCACACACACAAACTTCCCCATATGTCCCTGTAAGTCTAATATATTAAATACATTTCACCTAGCACTATTTGGTACAGATTCTTGTGTCCTATCCATATAGGATGTTTGCACACCACACTATCAGCCTTGACTCATGTGTATGATGCAGAGGTAGGGGCATGTATAATGGTTTCAATATACAAAGCCAATGATCATACAATTCATTCTTCTAGACATCCTTGGATACATTAATTGGCTTCTAGGCTTGGGAAAACTAATATGAATTGAGCCAAAACCATGAATAATTTGTGAAGATAGGGTTCATACACATTGATGGTCATTTTGCAACTCACCTTGAGTCTACATGAGTTGCAGAAGCTTGTGATAAGTATGGTTCACACTCATTGATGGTCATATTTTAGGTGCCTACACACTATGTTGTTGTTAAGTATTGATGTAGTATTAAGACATCTCATGGCTCCATTACATGTCCACACTTGGGTTTACAAACACAACTCTATCAAAACAAAAACAATATCACTAGTAAAACTATGACTGTGACAATTAATACCCTTGGGACATTCATAAAAATTTAATCTGTTTCATTTGGTTTTGATCCACAAACCCTTCCAAAGGTTGCATAGGGTCCCCAATACATGAATATTTGAATGGTATGGTAGCTTCCAAAGAGGGTAAAGCTTGCACACAAATTGAAGTGACATAAAGATTACAATAAAATATTTATTCAAATATGCAATTAACAATCTCCATGCACATCAATCCTCTTCACATTTAATGTCTCTCCCTAGCGTTTCAATTTTTTAGATAGTTATTGATTTGATCAAACACATGTTAATTATATTTATGGTAGAGTTTCAAAAGCCTTTACGCTTTGATGGATATCATACCCTACTCTATGGCTCAACCTTACATCTTTTCTATTCTTGTTTCTTGCATAGCCTATCTCTATATTGTGCCACACACCATCTCTGCAGCCTTCCAAAGTAGTGTTATGTTTGTTCATTGCCCCTTTTACTAAACTCTACAAAACTACAATCTTGTATTTATTTTTAATTGATGCTTTCCTACATTGTTTGATATGCCATCTTGTTAGAAATATCCTCTCTATTATGCTTTGATGGATGTCGCATCATGTTACAAACCTCACATTTTGGCACTGGCAGAAAGGATATTAGCAAAGGTTGTGGAATGTGGCTTTTACATCTACCAATTGTCATTCCATCTTCTACATATGGCTTTTACATGTAGAAGAAATAAATTTGATAAATAGGCCCTATGGTGGATGATAAGTGGAGGATGTAAGTACTAAAAGTGTGGCACTAGTGGCTTTGGTACATGAAGGTGGCTAGAGGTTGTGGAAGGAGAAATGGTGGAAGTTGGATCTATGGTAGAGGTGGGAGTAGATGTTATTTATGCATGAAAATGTTAAGCTCATACTCATAAAATAGCTAGGAATCCAACTTAAGGCCTTCTATTTGTTAATAAATTTCTCTATCATTGAGCTACTACCCCCTTTCTTACCATTCCATTGTTGGCTTGAGTGTAGATTATTTTCAACACCCATTATAAGACACATTATAGGTTCTTGGGGCTCCTAACCTAACCTAGCTTTGATAACATTTTGAGCTACTACTCATGGACTAGTTAGGTTACCAAGCTATGACCTTCTATTTGTTGTTAGAATTTGATCTATGACTAAGTATTAGAGGATCTTACTAACTTGGGTATCATGCCTTTATGTGTCTCTGACATGACTCCTAGTAACTATATAAGGATCTTATAGTGAGGCAAATTTGCACATATTAATGATTAATTTACAGACAACAGACAAGAAAAATATCATGTTCCTTCCTTGTTCCTCTAGTCAGAGTCATCCTGGAGTCGCTCAGAAATCATGATAACAAAAATCAAGATAGAAAAGTTGAACAATCATGTTAAAATCATTATCCAAAAGATATCATCTATTGAAAGGTGTGTGATGCGCTTAGACTGACTTTGTGATAGTTTGATGGTTGACAATTTGATCTCGTGTTCGATGTTGGATGTGTATCAGTTTTTGTTTGATAAGAGTTGCTTGACTATTGTTCTACCTGTTTGATTAAGCTCAGAATGATCAAAATTTTTGCCCCCAGCTAGGTGCAAAATTTTGCCCCAAGCCTAGAAACAATTCAGTATGATACCCAATGATCCAAACCATGGCGAGAAGCCACCCGAGATGCCTATGTATGTACAAAGGCTTTATTATGGATATGAACAAAGCTGATGGAAAAGAATGCAAGCGGAAGGATGCATGAACTAATAGATGGAAGAGCTAGCGACCAGATAGTGGCTATTTGCCAGGTTTTCACCATCTATTTTTATTGCACTTGTTCTCATATTTGATTTTTTTTATTTTCTTCTTTTTTCACTTTTTTTTTGGATTTTTTTTGCTTTTTCACTATTTTTGGATTTTTTGCTTTTTCACTGTTTTTGGATTTTTTGTTTTTTCATTGTTTTTGGATTTTATGCTTTTTCATTGTTTTTTGGATTTTCTACTTTTTTAGATATAAAACTTCTTCAGATGCATGCTATTGATGGGTTCCTCAAGTTGATCCCTATCCTATGTTGATAGCTGATATGCTCCTGACCCAAATACTGATGTGACCACAAATGGACCTAACCAGTTTGGTTCAAACTTTCCTTTCTTTTCTCGATCTGATTGGTTTCGTGGATTTTCTTTTAGTACTAGTTCCCCAACTTGAAAGACTCATGGTTTGACCCTATGATAATAACTTTGGCACATTCTTTGCTGATATACTTTTAAATGATCAAAGATATTTTGTCTTCATTCATGGATCAATTCTTACTCTTGCAATCTAGATACTCACTATTCTTCATCTGGGATAAGACCCTTTAATGATACTCATAGAGAAGGTATCTATACTTCTATTTGTAGTATTGCTTCTGATCCATAGACAAGAGAGAAAGGTGTGACACCTGTTGGTGTGCGGATACTAGTATGGTAGGCCCATAGAGCAGGGTTCAATTGAATATGCCAATCTCTGCCAACATCATTCACTATCTTTTTGAAGATTTTCAAAATAGTTTTGTTTGATGCTTCTGCTTTCCCATTCCCTTATGGATAGTAGGGTGTGGAAAATTTGTGTTGGATCTTGAATTTCTCACATAATTCTTGGACATCCTAGTTCTTGAACGGTCACCCATTATCAGTGATAATGGTCATGGGTATTTCATAGCGATAGATGATGTAATTCAAGATAAATGCAACAATTTGTTTTCCCATGATATTGATGAGAGGTACTGCCTCAATCCATTTTGTGAAATATTCTATAGCTACAAGGATGAATTTGTGACCATTAGATGAAGAAGGATTTGTCTTTCCTACTAGATCAAGACCCCATTGACAAAAAGGCCAAGATTTTGCCAAATCATGAAGTTCTTGCGCTGGTGCATAATCAAATTCCCATGGATCTAACATTCTTTGCATGTTCTAGCTATCTGAAAAGGATCTCGTTCCATAGTTGGCCAATAATAGCCCAAGTGTATGAGTTTTTTTGAAAGGGTAAGACCACTTGAATGAGTGCCACAAATGCCATTATGGACTTTATGTAAGGCCTTCTTAGATTCTTCTTGTTTGAGACATCTTAAAAGAGTACCATCTAGACCTCACTTAAATAGGGTATATGTGACAAGAGTATAATGGGAGGATTAGCGAATAAAGTTTCTTTTTTAATTTTTTGATAAGTCAGGAGGTAGGGTATTATCGTTTAGGTATGTGTAAGTTGGGCCATAGTGGGAGGAATCATGCCCAACAAGGTGATAGATAGTTTGGGAATCAGGACAATTATGAGCAAGGTAAAACAACTCTTCCACTAGGAATTCATAACATTGTTGATTTTCTTGTGTCTGAAGGAGAGAAGCAAGTGTTGCCATGGCATCTACTGCTTTGTTGTCATTCTTGGAATCTGCTAAAAAGTTATTTCCGCAAAGTATTTCTTGATATCATCAACCATCATTTTATAAGGCATTAAATTTTCATCCTTTGTTTGATAATCGTTATTGATTTGATTAATTATGTGCTGAGAGTCTCCAAAGACTTGAAGTTGTGTAATGTTCCATTCTATAGCCATTTTGATACCTATAACCAAAGCTTAATATTCTACTGTATTGTTGGTGCATGGAAAGCTTAATTTGTATGCTTTTGGAATTGTATGACCTTGTGGTGTAATGAATAGAATACCTGCTCTTGATCCATGTTGTGTATATGGACCATCAAAGTATAATTGCCATGTTTTTGTTGTGACCGTTAGGATATCAACATCGAGAAACTCAATCTGTAAAGGATGATCATCTTGAAGTGGTGCCTCGGCTAGTTGGTCTGCAATGACTTGCCCCTTTATAGCTTTTCTATCAACATACTCAATATCAAACTCACTCAGGATCATGATCCATTTTGCTCATCGTCTTGTTAATGTTGCCTTACTGAGTAAATACTTCAAAAGATTGATTTTAGCTATCAGCTTGATGGAGTGAGATAGTAGATAGTGTCTTAATTTTTGAGAAGCAAAAACTACCACTAAGCATTCTTTTTCTGTTGGTGAATAGTTGAGCTCGTATCCCACTAGTATTCTCCTGATGTAGTAGATGACTTGTTCTTTTTCTTTATTATCCTTTTGTGCAAGCATAACTGCTAATGATACTTCAGTGGTTGATACATAGAGTAACAACAACTTTCCTAGAATTGGTGACATTAGGACTAGTGGTTGCATGAGATATGCCTTGATCTTGTTGAATGTGTCCTCACATTGATGTTCTCACTTGAAATGAACATTTTTGTGTAATAGATGAGTAAATGGTTGACATTTATCTGCCAGTTGAGCAACAAATCTTCTGATTGACTGGAGTTTGCCTTGGAGTGATCTTAGTTGACTTATATTCTTGGGAGATGCCATCTCCATGATTTCTTTGACCTTAGCTGGATCTATTTTGATACCTCTAGCTGAAACAATGTATCCCAATAGCTTGCCTGAAGTGACACCAAAGACACATTTCTTAGGATTTAGCCGTAGCTTATACTGTTCTAACCTGTCAAAGATCTTTTTGACTATTCCTATATGGTCTTCTTTGTTGTATGATTTTTTCAAGATGTAATCCACATAATCTTCCATGAATGTATGCTTCATGTCATGGAATATTATTGTCATAGCTCTCTGATATGTAGCACCTGCATTCTTTAGTCCAAAAGGCATGACATTCCAGCAGAAAGTACCCCATCGACATGTGAAAGTTGTCTTTTCTTGATCTTCAGGTGCTATTTTAATCTGATTGTATCAGGAGAAACCATCCATTAGAGAAAACATGGAGTGTCTAGTAGTTAATCTACAATGATGTCAATGTTAGGCAAAGGAAATTCATCCTTTGGACATGCAATATTAAGATCTCTGAAGTCTGTGCATATTCTGATACTTTTATCTAGTTTGGAAATAGGAACAATGTTGGATACCCATTGAGGATAAGCTTTAGGTTTGATGAATCTGACATCTAATAATTTCATTAATTCTGCTTTGACTAGAAGAGCAATATGCGGATGCATTTTTCTTAATCTCTATTTAACTAGTTTGGCTCCTGGACTGACATTTAAGTGATGCATAATAAGCTCTGGATCCAACCCCGGCATGTCTGCATATGATGAGGTGAAATTGATTTTCCATCATTTGAAGAATTCCATATATTGTTGCCTTTCTTCTTTTGACAGAGAAGTTGCTGGATGTAGGATCTTTGGTTGCTCTGTTGTCCCAATGTTAAGTGCCTCTGTTGGTTCGATCAAAATGGATGACCTTTCTTGATAGTGCATAGGTAAAGTGTCAAATCTCCCATCTTCCAATGCCTCGAGGAGGTTTTCACCATTAGATGTGTCCTTTCTTTTTACTTTTTCCTGATCTAATGTTGCCAAGAAATGGTGTTCAGCATTAGACCTAATATCATTTTCTTTATTTTTCTTTTTGCGACTAGGAGATTTGGCACCCACTTGACTGGAAGATGTGTTGCTGAAATTCCTGGTGAAATTTGTTGCGGGTTCGATTGCATTAAGATATACGGTTATGGCCTGGTCATTTGGAAAGGTATCAATGGCAGTATGTCCTTCATTTTCTCAATCAATAAGTTCGGGGTGGATTAGAGGTAGGGGGTCATCAGGTTGAGATGTTTTGAGAGTATCAAGGGTCATGATGGATGTATAAAAGTTTTCAATATGTATGTCTATGTCTAGAATGATACTCTCATTAGAATGACCTTGCACAAGGAGCTCTTGATCGTCCTTGATTAAGTCCAAGTCACCTGAATGTGATTCTAATTCAAGTGAACTAGTTCCTAACATTTTCCTTGCACACATGTGAACTACATCGACTCCTATATCTTCTTCAAAGCAATTTTCTTCAGCTAATTCTTCAGAGTGATAAGAATCCCATTCCCATTTTTTAGAATCTGTCTCACTTGCATCTTGCAATCTACAGATTTGTTCATATAGTATTTGATTTGTTTCTTCAACTTTTCTTTCTATATCTTTTCTTCTTTCATATTCAACCTCTTGAGGACTGAGATTGAGTTCTGTCAACCTTGCTATGAGCTCTCTTTGATTAGTATCAGGTTTGTGCTTGTTTTGATTGAGATTTAAGGCTGCTTGGGAGGTGCTTTTAGTTCATTTTTCCTATTGATTTGAAGCTTGCTTCTTTTCCCATTTCATGTTTTCTTGTGCTTGTTGCTTAGCTGATGTTTCTTCTCTTTCAATTTCTAGTTGTTCTTGTCTATTTTCATATTCTTCTTGTTGTTGGCTAAAAGATGTGTCTTCTGGTAGAGTAACTTGTCCATACCCTAAGCCTGTTTTGTCTATAGCCTGTTGAGTATGAGGTTGGATAGGTTCTAATATACCTTCTTTTCTTTTCCCTATAGGACCTGTTCCAGTGTATCCCATATTTTTGAGAATGTTAAATCCTTTTCCATACTTTTCTGTAGGTATGCGAACATTGTTGATCTTTTGTTGGACTTCTTCATCCTTGTATAGCCACTGTAGTACATCTTTGTCTTTTGTTTCCTCTGATAAGGTCCCAACACTAAAAAATGCTCCATCAAATATCAAAAGATGTTTCACAATTGGTTGTTGTTTAGAGTTTGATGGTTTTCCAAAGGATTTAGGAGAAAGTGATAATTGTGATATTGAAGATTGAGACTGAAGATATCAAGGGTGAAATAGGAAGAGGTTGGAGAAGAGGTTGAAGGAAGGGACACTTGTCATCTATGTGGTGATAAGTGTTAAGGAGCCTTGCTCATAAAAGGGCAAGTGTCCAAGAGAGGAAACATGTGGCCAAAGTGCCATGTGTCTCAAGGGAAGAACATCCACACCATAGGAGGTTAAGATAATGAGGTTAGAATGTGCAAGATATGATAGGGTTAGTTTAACCCATGGGTAGGTGGAATGGGTTAGGTTAGAGGTATGGTTAGGTTAGATGGTTAGATGGTTAGAAGTTAGGAGGCATGTGGGTAATTTGAATTTTAAAAATTCAAATAATAGGAAAAGACTAATTAATTTTCAACAACTCATAAATTGATTTGTTTTAATTAATTAGAGGATTAGAAGAATTGACTGAAATGGGGGGGAAGATTAATTAATTTGAATTAATTAATCAAAGGAGACCATGGAATGAACTTAATGAATAAATCCTTAGATTTATTAATAAGTAGATGAAAGGGAGAATTATTTCAAATTGCCTAATGAATTCAATTAAATTAGGAAGGGGGATTAATTAAATAATTGCTTATTTAATTAATTATCTTCAGACCATTTTTAGGTGTATACACTTCTAAATTCATATTTCTTCTATCATCTTATTAATTATTCAATTTCTATTTCTAATCAATTAATCATTTAACCCTTTTCTAAATATTAATTATTTAATTAATTGTGATTTTAATTCCTTTAATTTAAATCATCTTCATTATTTAATTAAATTCAATTTCTAAATAATTAAATAGTTACTTTAAAATATTTAATTAGCTAATTAATTCTTCTAATTCCAATTCCAAATCCCCAAATTGTAATTTCATTTAATTTGATTAATTCTTCCAATTTCATCTAATTTCATTTATTCTTCAAATTCAAATTCAAATTCTTCTAATTTATTCTAATTTCAAATACATGTGCATGATTTCAAAAATCAAATTGAATTCCAAAGTCAAGTTCTAAATATATTCAAATAACAAATTGAATTTAAAATAAATTCAATATTTGAATTAATCCCAATGCAAATAATTCAATTGAAAGTCAAATTCAAAGTTCAAGCACATGCTAAATTAATTCAATTAATTGATTAATTAAATCAATTATCTTTCCAACCTGTATTTCTATCTTCCACTTTGATTTTTTCCAAAACACTTTCAATCAGTCATCAATCACTTATCTATTCAATCTATTTTAATTGATTATTTCAATTAATTGATTAATTGCATCATTCTTTAATTCTCCTCTAATCATTCTTTTTCATCTTTCAATCAACTTTTTTCTCAATCAATTAACTCAATTAACTATTCAATCTATTTCGTTCCACCTCCAAATCAGCAGTTCAACTATCAATCAACATGTGGGCTCACCTGAGTTCCACCTCTTAATCATTATGTTCCACCTTTCATTCAATCTCACCCGAAAATCTATAAATTTAGGATCAATTTTTCATTTTGAATGGAATCATGAACTTCAAAATCTTGTCACTTGCAGGTTAGTAGCTCAATTTAAGAGCCATCATACCACAAGAAGCAAATGAACAATGAAAGCTAAATGTGATCATGGAATAGGGAGTTTTGATTAATATTATACATCCTTATTGTTTTGCTTGCATTAATCTATTGATATTTGTTAGAATTCTTTAGCTAGAATAGGGATTCATGATTTTTCTTATTATTTCTAGTTAAGCAATGGTGAATTTTAAGCATATACATTTTGGTGAACCCGACGTGAAAAACAACTCATTAATACTTTATGTTTCTTTTGTGTTTTTGTAGGATCGTACAAATTTTTAGATGTTTTGCAGGTTTTGTACGGATTTTACAAGCGGACCTAACTATCATGCATTCATTCAGACATAACACCACAATCGAATAGACAATTTTACATATTCATATAGACACCATCACACATTTGTGCAAACCTAATAACGCATTTGTCTAGATATCTTTATGTATTCATAGTTTTTAGTTTTGAATTATGTTATCTATGTTTTTCCGATTTCTTGTTCTTTGTTTTATCTAATTCTCCATTCAATTATGCAAATCTAAAGATTTTATCTTTGTACGATGCTTTAACTATAATATCTCATGGCACACAAAGTGAAGTTTAAGATATCAAGTGCTTGAAGAACAACTGAACAAAGAAGACAAGCTAGACATTACCATCAAATCTTGAAGGTAGAAAAGAGAATACAAGACTTAGAAGACTAGGAGGCTATTGCTAGATTTGACAACCTTGTTCTATCATACATAGTAAAATAGGACTTGATTAACATATACTGGTTGATGAGAGATTTGACTAGGGTTTGATATTCGGTTTTGCAGGTTTCTGGTTTGAGTTTATTTTCTATTAGGGTTTTTTAATTATTTGTGTTTTTGTCATGCATTTGTTCTATCTCTATCATGCATTCGTGTTGATAGTATTACGCTTTCATTTAGTCAGTATTCCACATTTGTCCAGTAAGGTTTTTGAATTTGTTTAGTAAATAATTGGTTTTCTGTGTGGTTTTTGGTTACTAATTCCTTGTTTGCAGCATGTGGCAAAATTACAAAGAAGGCTTGATCATCCTAGACTATTTTGAGACTACGGATAATTTGATTGAAGGATCCTTTAGGGTTAACTCACTTTTGGATTTTAGGTTTAAAATTGACATGCATAATCTCACACTTCATATTGGTGCTTAAAATAAACCTTGGGATTAAAATTGACATGCATGATCTCACACATCACTTTGGTGTTTTAAAATAGACATGCACATGCGTATATCACACCTTAGTCTGAGCTTTTTAATTTGACATGAATCTACCTTATCAATAGAATAAATCACACATTACGATATATAAGGGAAAAATAACTTTTTAATGTCTTGGGTGGACCCATTGTTGCATTAAGTACCTTTCCACCCACCTTTGGGGTCATGGGAAAGAGGGAAAGGTGATAATGACACCCATATTTTCTTTTCAGTAGAGAGGGATATCTTTGACTAGGCATTTCATCACCCCACAAAGGTATTTCAAATTGGGATGCATTGGGGATATCATCTTTCCCATCATACTCTTGAGTGGGTTTTTCAAGCTGCTATATAAACATACTGGTTAGGCAGCTAGAGTGTTGAGTAAATTTGATGTATGTGGGGGCCTTCCTTGCACATATGAGCTTAACTAAAGCCTTAAGTGGCTTGCTTTGAGAATCGGTCGTTGGATCGGGATCCCTCAAAATTTACAATAAGAACCAACTTAGTAGCCCATTTCCCACATTCATTGATTTCGGGAGTGTGGATCATAATCCATAGATACCCTTCATATACCTTTCATTATGAGACAAAAATCCTTCAATGATAAGATCTTTGGGGTAAGAGAGACTATCATGCCCGAGAAGTGTGTGCTGTGGAGTGGAGCCAGTGTTGCCAAACTCTCTAGCTATTCATCTTGTTTTGGTATTGTGTAAGGGCCTCTTTGAATGGTTTCTAATATCCAGCCTACGATTGTCTTATGTGTTCTTGTATGTATCGTTGTGTTAAACCAATATTGAGTCACTATTTGGGCTATTTTAGGCCCTACCTTGCATAGCTCTGAATTCTCAAAGTTTGTCATAACACAATTCATCCAGCTATACTTATCTTTAGACAGTGTTCTCAGAATTGAAAAAAGATTTGTCCCACAAACAAAGTTACTTGAAACAAATTTTATCTTGAAACATCAAACAGTGCAACAAAGTCTAAAATTTTCACAATAAAGACATCTTACATACTTGTGACCATATGTTTGCTTAGAGTCCTTAGGGTTTGCATCATCCTTATTATAGTCCTCATTTACGTCCTTACTTCGTATAAGTCTTTGCATATGTCCTCATTATCATCCTCATTTACATCCTTACTTTGTATAAATCTTTGCATAAGTCCTCATTATCATCCGCATTTTAGTCCTCATTTACGTCCTTACTTTGCATCAGTCCTTGCATTAAAGTCCTTGCATTGTCTTAATCTACGTCCTCATGAATTTCCCATATACATTGTCATAATCTTTGCATAAGTCCTTGCGTAAGTTTTACATAATTTCTTAGAAAGTCCTTATTTGTATCCCAATAACATCCTCATAGATCTTTATACAGATATTCATTCTAGTGTCATCATAATATTTATTTTGGTCCTTGTTTAGACTTCATATACATTTGTCACATTCTATCAACACTTGCATAATCATCTTAGAAGGTCATAACATGTGTCATAATGGGTCTACTAGGTGATGGTTTTCTCCCCTTTGAGCAACCTAATGTAGTGCCAAACGACGGTCAAAGACTTAGATAACTTGGCTTGGGAATTAAAGACAAGTGCACCTCAATACATAGGAGTCGAGATTGAACTAGATTGAGAATATAAGATCGTCTGCAGAATTGATAGAGAAATCATGGGAGAACTCCTTTGACAAGAACTTGAGAGACTTGCATTACAAACACCTCAACAAAGTACTCAACAATTTCCACATCGTAATCCCCAATAGAGAGTTAGGTCTAGTTTTGCATATATCATTTGGCTTTGGTTTAGAGTCTTGCATTCATACCCAAGGTCTATCATCGTCTTTCATTAGGTCCTAGTGTCCTCATATAGCAGTCTTAAATGCCTATCAAAAGATCACAAAAGGCAAAGAGTAAAATGGATCCAAACAATGACCTGCCAATTAACCTTACTTGGAACATGGATATGTCAAACAGTCAAAATAATCAATAGTCAAATCCTTATGTCATGCCAACAATAAAAGAGCTACAAAAAAAATGACACGTGAAGAAATTGAGGCCACACAATAGGACCCACATGTCCTTATGATTTTAAATGCTCTTATAAACAATGACAAAGATATATATCTTTCTTTCTTATTACAAAATGGTGCCAAGTTACCTCAAGGTTTTGATGTCACAATGATCTTGCCACCAAGAATCACCTTAAGTCAAAATAGTAGTCAAGTACCAAATGTAACACAAACACAAGATATGACTTCAAGTTCCTCCCAAAATGCATCAACATCATCAACTCAAGCAACTTTGGTATCAAAAACAAGTTCTCAAGCAAGTGCATCATCCTCAACTATGAATGTTAGTGCAAAAATGTAGGCTATCATAGCCTCTCAAACCACACCAGCAATATCAAGTGCTTTTGCACCAAGTCAAACACAAACCTCATATGTTTCCCATATGAAAAGTGCAACACAAACTCTAGTATCTCACTCAATAGGTTCCATATACAGTCATCAGAACATAAATCTAGGTTCCGCTAATACAATGAGTACAACCCAACCATACATGGGTTCACAATTTTGTTATTTCACAATGCCTAATGAAAGCCACCACACATAGAATTATAGTTATAGTACATTGCAAAAAGATCCTACTTACACTACCGCAAATCCTTTTGTGGGAAACATACATGCACAAAATGCACCATTGACTCAAATGAAAATTCTAACCCAACAAGTACAAAATCTCGAACAACAAGTGATGACTATGCAAAGAGGTAATGACAAAAAGAGTTATAAAATGTAGGACTTACATCCATATCCCTTTGATCATACAATATACATGCCTGCTTTCCCTCCACATTTTGAAACACCAAAATTCGATAAATACCGAGGGAAAGGTGATCCTAGGGATCACATCAAAGAATTGTTTACTACATGTATAGAGGTTGCACATGAGGACAACTATCTTATGAGATTCTTCCCTAAGAATCTCAGAGGTTCCACCTTGGAATGGTTTTCACACCTTCCACCAAAAATCATATCATGGGGTGAACTAGCTGAACAATTCATTGCAAATTTCTCACATAACATTTATACCCGAGTTACATTGATGGATCTATGTGCTACAAAACAATATGAAAATGAAACCTTCACATCCTTCTTACAAAGATGGATATCTCTCTACTAAAGATGCAAGAGTAATATTCCAGAAACCGAGAAAGTTGACATTTTTTCAGAGAACTTAATTCCAAAGACTAAATACCCAATACAAATGAAATGTTTGACCTTATTCAAACAAATCACTGAAAAGGCTTAAAAATGCAAGAAAGGGCTTGCAAAGCAAGGTATCAGAAAATATGGAGCTTCTACAAACAACACAAACAATGATAAACTTAAGTTCTGGTCAAGAAACAAGAATGTGACTAATGACGGTGTTGTGGACACCCATGTAATGAACATGGCTCAACCAACTATATCTTTACAAGGACCCGTTCAATTATCCTTTTAGAGTAAATTCTGTATCCAGAAAAGAATACAATATTAACGAATGCAAACACTACACAAGCTACAAAAACTAGATTCCCAAGAATGAATGTTCCAAGAAGGAATTACACGTCGCTGTGAGACTCCATTGAATCAGCATTAAAGAAATTAATACAAACAAATGTGATCACTTTGCCATAGATTAGAGTGTATGAACCAAGTTTGTTCAAATCAAGCTGGTGGAATGATAATGATTTTTGTGACTATCATTGCACAAAGGGTCATAAGACTGCAAGTTGCTATAAGTTGAAAAACCTAATTCAGGATTTGATAGACCAAGGTGATATCATAGTGGACACAAAGACTCGGAAAACAAAAATCACACCATCTTTAAAGACCCTTTTGTCAAACATGACAAAGGTAAGGCATCGACATCAGGAACACAAGACAATACTACTAACAATACAAAGGTCTCATATGACTATACCATCCATGTTATTAACATAGGAGATACAATAAATATTGACCCAAAAGAAGAATTTGATGATGATGATAAAATTCAATGGACCTATAACTATGATAATCAGGTTTGCATGATATCAAAAGCACCAA
Organism: Cryptomeria japonica; assembly: GCF_030272615.1. Lineage (NCBI taxonomy): Eukaryota > Viridiplantae > Streptophyta > Pinopsida > Cupressales > Cupressaceae > Cryptomeria > Cryptomeria japonica. The sequence goes on along the minus strand of NC_081414.1, from coordinate 536,937,652 downwards.
GGTATGATAAATATGAGAATCACTATCTTATAGACTAGGGGTAGGTAGAACCACCATATCTAGGATGGTTGGAAGAAGATGAAGTTATAGCAAAATTCATGGATGTCAAAATTCTACATTATGATTATAATATGGGATATGAAATAAAGCTTGATAGCACAACATATTTTGAAGGAGTGAAATCCCTCACAAGAGATAATATAGTGGCTACTATCACAGTAAATCCAAGAGACAAAGATTATGCAGTAATCATGCGCCGATCAAAAGTAACCTTACAAGGAGTACCATCAAATCATTTACCAGCAACAGGAAACTATAATGTGGTTGAGCAACTGAAGAAAACCCCAATACAAATATCTCTCTTTGAGTTGTTGTGCATATCACCAAATCACAGGGCTATCCTAGATAAAGCACTTCAAGACTTATTAGTTGCTAGGGACATAGATGAAAATACTTTTCAGTCCATGGTAGGGAATCTGGCTGCTTCTACCCGTATTGCTTTCACATAATGGGATTTTCCTAATGATAGACCTTTTCATAATGATCCACTACATCTAGAGGCTTATATACATAAGAAAAAGGTTAGAAGAGTACTCATAGATGGAGGAGCCGGTCTTAACATATGTACACTAGAGTTGGCCAAGGCTTTGGGCTATTCCAAACTTCACATTGATCCCACAAAGAGAATACACATCAAGGAATATGATGATGAAGAACATCCTTCAAAAGGTGTGGTTACACTACCAATACAAGTAGGACCTATCACAATAGAGGTTACCTTTCAAGTCTTGGATAGAGAACTTGGATATAACATTCTATTAGGCCGCCCATGGATTCATGCCATGCAAGCCATACCTTCGACATTCCACCAATGTGTTCAATTTCCATACAAAGGCATTGAAATCACCATCTGTGGTGATCTGAATCCATTTCAACACTATAATCACTTAAAGGCAACTGTAGATAACCAAGTACCTATCAATCAAGCAACCCTACTCACCACACAAATGGACTCATTAACAATTACAAAAACATAGAAAGATACACCAACGAGACCACCTCTATAGATTAAAGATGTTGGTTGTGGGGAATATTCCATTTCAAGTACATCAAATGTCAGACAATTATCTCTTTCTCCTAGATCTTTTGGGAAACCTTAGACTACTGTAATAAAAAAAGATAAAGGAAAAGAGATAGTCAAATACTCAGATTCATGCTCATTCATTAGATGGGGAGATTCGCAGGAATAATCCTTAGATGAAGATGTCAATCAATGGTTATATAAGGAAGAAGATGACATGACAATAATTAGGTTACCCTTAGGTATGGAAATGGTTTCAAAATGCTACAGAGACATGGGTATGATGGTACCACAAGATTGGGACCATAGAAACAAGGAATAATAGAACCTATTTTAACTCAGGAGAACCCAAAAAATCAAGGGTTAGGATATAAAAAACATCACAAAGGTAACAGAGGCAAGACAACAAACACTTGACATATTGAATAAGCCTAGACTAGCATCAAAATATATACCTCAAAATCAGTTATCAATACGGGTATTTTGTCCTTCATCTCATAGAAGAGAGAAAGCAACAACATACCCTAGTATGGAATTAGATGGTGAAGACCTCAAGCGCCTTTTATAAGAAACTAATGTGGCATCATCCAACAATATGGTTCCTGAAAGATCTTCATAAGAAAATATGGTAATAGGACTAGATTAGCACCTACAAATGAGTCTAAAACCTAGATTCTACCAATGGATACCACAATTCTACCAAGGAAAACAAACCTAGCTTTACCAAATGATTTAGATGAAGAAAGACTAGAACGTCTTATACCAAGATTGAGAGAAGGCCCCAACACAAAAAGAGGATCCACAAGTTAGGAACAAATCCCATTATATATTACCACAGTTGAAGTTTCCCTACCACCCATTGAGGAACAAGATGAGATAAGTGACACAACATCAGACAATGAAACATATATAGAAAGTGTGACAAATTCTCATGACTATGAATTTCTATCTATTCACAATAGTAGCCCATGAATAATAGACATGACATATGACAACCAACCACGTATTGATGATGGCATTATCTACAAGGATATACCAGTTCGCCCAAGATTAGTAAAATATGTTTAGAAGGACTAGGTTTGCATGATGTCAGAAACTTCTTTAGTAGAAGAAAGCAAGGATTTACCTGTCATGCCCAAAAATTAGGGCAAAAACGGAATGATTTTTATTTATTTTAAATACTAATTAATTAACAAGTTCGCTCACACGACAAGCGTTATTGAAATTTCCATAATTATATTCGAGCTAATTCTGAAACGAACCAAGCATCAATAATTTGTTTAATTCTAATTGCGGAAAACTAACTGGTTTAATTTTATCTCCTAGAGATACCTAGTCATTACGTTTATTAAATCAATCACGCTAAAGAAATAGGAGTGGAAAATTAATTCAATCTCCAATATGACTATATAGTCTAAACAACCATATTTAAATTTCTATTAATTACTTACTCCAAAATATAACAAGAATTATATATATATATATATATATATATATATATATATATATATATTTATATATATATACTTCAAAATATAACTAGAATTATATATATATATATATATATATATATATATTTACATATATTTATATATTTTAATTCTTTAAAAAACAATAACTTTCCAAAATAATAATCAATATTTTTCCAACCCTAATTAGGGTTCTTATTTTCTTATATGTATATTAAAAACTCTAAACTATCATGTAAATTTCATTTCATTTACCCTAGCCCTACCCAGGCTAGGGTTTAATCTCTTTATTTTTTTATTACCACTAAAATTCCACAGGGCCGAACAACGGTGGCGGCCATTTTTTTTATGCAGGGTTTGAAGAAGGCGAAGGGCCGAGGGCGCCACTGTATGAACGCACAGTGGCGGTGCGGCACCACTGTGTCCACACAGTGGGCGCTACTTGCGGCTCGCACCACTGTGTGTCCACACAGTGGGAGCCGAAGCGGCTCGCACTGTGTGTTCACATAGTGGGCGCCGCGCGGCCCACACTGTGTGTACACACAGTGGGGTCCGCGTGGAACCCAAAATTCCCCCCTTTTTTTTAATTTAGTTTTTTTTTGTTTTAAAAATATATTATATATATATATATATTTATATAAATTTATATATATAAAAGTTTTAAGGGTGAATATATATAAAAATATATATATTTTTTTAATAAGATTTACATACAAAATTTTAAACAAAATAACAAAGGGAAAGCATTATGTAAATCAAAATTTCATGTGCACAAATAAATGTATATATATATATATATATCTATATATATATATATATATATATATATATATATAATTGGTAAATAAACTTAGGCTCTTTTATTTATTTATTTTAATTGCTGATACAAGAAATTGAAGTAGATCTTTTGCTGCACTTTTATTCTAACACATTTTTTTTTCTTAAAATACATCATACTATTCTGAATAAAATACATTCATTGATTTTTCCACTAATAAAACAATTACTTAAACACCCTTATTCTTTTTAAATACTTAGGATCTTTCAGCAAAATAACTCATACTTTTCAACAAGTAGAATATAGATACAATTTATTTGAAAACTAATTTTTCCATAATACAAAAGAAGCTTTTGCATGCAACTCAAGGAGGCTTTTCTTTTTTTCTGAAACAAAAACAAAAGTAGAGATAAAACAAGCTTTTTTTTTTTTACAACTCTAAGATATTCTGCAAATTTTACAGGATCTTTCTTTGTTTAGCTACAACAATAAACCTCAAGTCTATTTTCAAGAATTACAACTTGCCTCTCATTTCTATGAATGAGGGCATACTTCTGAATCAAATTAAAACAAATATTTGCAAATGGATTTAAGTATCTTCAACAATAATCTTCTGTATCTTTTCATGGTTCCTATTCTCTTCTCTTGACTTTCCTGCATAATAGAAACACAAATATGACCACGGAGTGCTCACCTCCCAGCCTAGGCTAACTGGTAGCCACCCCCGAGCTTGGAGAACCAATTCCTAGATGGGTAACAAACAGGCAAACACATAGAAGGAAAATACATATAGATTTTCAGACACACTCCCAACTTGGCTTCACAACACCACACTTTGGTGATGATCTTTTCAAAGGGTGGTAGTGGACCAATACCCTAAGGAGAACTGCAAGTATTAAATAAACAAGAAGCCACCTCATGGCACAATAATTATATCAAGAATCTCAACCCCTTATTCCTTATGCCCCCCAAAAGGCATTCTAGCCTTATATCCCTCCTTATGACCCCCATTGCACAAACAGGCCATGCAGCAAGGGTCACACAAAGATCCCTTGTGATCGCTCGCAAACGAGAGTCTCTCTCTCGAGGGTTGTCACTGCTACCACCCACAAGATCCTCTTCTCTCCCAAGAGTAAGAGGTCTTGAGAAAACTCCCAAAACACATCAAGCAAAATGCAAAACTTCAATGAATATCTAAAACAAGCCATTCAAGAAAACTCAGATTTCTTCACCAATTCAGACACTCAAACACATGCAAGAAAATAACCATTTAATCGAATAATCAGACCAACCTTAATCTGCCCAATGGTAGTTTTGAAATTTGAGGAAGAGCTGCCCAATCCACGATTCTTCTTCTTCTACCCTTAATTAAAAATTTTATTCCATTCTATTCTTTTTCTTTTCAAAATTTCTCTTGTCTCCAAAAATGGAGAGTGGGTGATTACCCTCAAAATCTCAAAATCTTCCTTAGGAAGCTCATTCTCTGAGTTCTCACAAGTTTCTAAAAAAGAACCAAAAAGGAAAGAAAAGCAAAATGCAAAAAGACTCTCATTCCAAAAGGAAAAATCTTAATTAGATTTAAACTTCTAATTTTCAATTTTCGCTCAACCCAAAAAAGCCAATTTTTAAAGCGTCAAAAAGATCATTTAAAAGTAGAAACTTGCCTAAAATTACCCCTAACCCCTAGGTATACCTTATGGGCTTTAGGAAACCCTATTAAACTACCCCTAGGTGTTCATTTAACCCATTTTAAACCCCTCTGAAGTTTATTTTCGGGTCAAACATATGTTGACCACCCCAAATATTATATTCCCAAAGTATTTATGACAACACATTATTTTATTCAAGAAGAACTATAATTAAACACTTTCCCACCAAGAGACACAAATAAAACATTTAAATTTAAAATCCACACATGTGTCAAGTGACACAAATAAAACACTTTTACAAATTAAAATATGAAATTGTTTCTTGTGGTTTTTACACATTAAATTTAAATAACACTTAACACTCATGCAGCATATACTGTTACGAATAAAATACAACACAAATGGGGTGTTGTCTCTCCAAATAGACAACCCCTAACTTACGAACATACATAAGTCTAGGTTTTGGTTCTCCGTAATTTTCCATGGTCACATGGTAAATTTCCTGCGCATCTCAATTTACACATTAGTACTTCCAAATTATCCATATATAATAAAATTCAAAGGAATAACAATACACATCATCACTTGCATACAATTTTCGTCTGCACAGATTAAATACATCTTTTATGAAGCAAATTCTCATAAGCAATTTCATCCCAATTCACATAAACTTAACCATACATCATAGTTCAATATTCAGAGTAAAGTCCTGCAAATTCAATAACGACATCTATCATTACAATATCATCCTATCTAACAATCATGTAGTGTTCTATCTCATAAAGCATATAAGTAAATCATCAAATCATAGCAGTGTTATCCAAATCCTGAAATCATATAAGTTCTAAGTCCCAAAATGCATCAAAATAAAGTATCCATAATAGTCTAAAAATAAATTCCACTGAATGTCAGACTGAGTCGAGGTGAGGCCTCACATCCTCCCCCTCTAGGCATGAACTTCCTCCTGGAGTTCATCAAAGAGGTGGGGGTACTCTGATCTCATACGTGCTGCGTCCTCCCATGAAGCCGTAACCTCATCATAACAATCCCACTGGACCCTAACCTGGTCCAGCTCTCGACCTCGAAGGGCCAATGTCCGGCGTGCCAAAATGTGAATGGGCTCCAAAGCTAGCTGCCCGTCTGACTCCACCTGCTCGGCATCCCAATCTAAAATGTGAGACTCATCATAGATATATTTTCTCAAAACTGAAACATGAAACACATCGTGGATGCGTGACAGGCTAGGTGGCAACACTAAACGGTAGGCAACTGGGCCTATCCTCTCCAGAATCTCAAAAGGTCCTACAAAGCAAGGTGCAAGCTTAGAACCCTTTCCATAACGGATTGGACTCTTATGTGGTCGCACTCTCAAGAAAACTCTGTCTCCAACCAAGTAGCTACGATCTATCCTTTTTGCATCGGCATATTTCTTCTGTCTATCCTGAGCCTCTCTGAGACGCTGCCTAATCAAATCCACCTGCTGTTCCATATCCCAAACTAACTCAGGACCAATAGCAACTCTATCCTCAATGCGATCCCAACTCAAGGGCATCCTACAAGGCCTGCCGTATAGTCCTTGATAGGGTGGCATCCCCAAAGAAGTGTGATGCCCATTGTTATAGGCAAACTCCACTAAGGGAAGATACTCCTCCCATCGGGTCTAATAATCCATGACTTACATGTGAAGCATATCCTCTAACACCTAATTGACCCTCTCTGTCTGACCATCTGTCTCCGGGTGATAGGCTGTACTGAAATTGAGCTTAGTGCCCATGGCTACCTGTAATGACTTCCAAAAGGAAGAAGTGAAAAGAGAATCCCTATCAGATATAATCTTGCGGGGCACGCCATGAAGTCTAACAATGTCTCACAAGAACACCTGTGCTACTGCTGGAGCTGTGAATGTAGTACAGACTGGTGAAAAGTGAGCTACTTTGGTCAACTTGTCAACTGTCACCAAGATAGCATCATGGCGACGAGAAGACATAGGAAGACCAATGATGAAATCCATGAATATAGTATCCCACTTCCACTCTGGTATAGCATGAGACTGAAGCAACCCTCCTAGATGGTGGTGCTCCACCTTTACCCTCTAACACTCGAGGCATCGAGCTACTATCTCAGCAATGAGCTGCCACATTCTCGGCCAATGATACAACTGCCTCAAGTCAGCATGCAAATTCTTAACCCTGGGATGCACTGCATAAGGAGCTCTATGAGCTTCCGTGACAATGAACTCTCGCAACCCTCCAGAGGAAGGTACATAAATGTGCCCTCTGTGGCGTAACAGTCCATCGGACTCCAAAGAATAATCCACATATTTCCCTTCTAGAGTAACCTGAGAACGTAATACCTGACAAACCTCTGCATACCATCCATCCTCTGACAAGTGCCGAAGTATACGGTCTCTCAAGTCTGTGCCCATGGATATGGTGTAAACCTCGTGATGTCTCCTACTCAAGGCATTTGCAACTACGTTTTCCTTACCTTTGATGTAGTGGACATCAAAATCATATTCGCACAAGAACTCCATCCATCTCCTCTGACGGGCATTAAGGTTCGGCTGAGTGAAGATGTACTGAAGACTCTGATGATCTGAATGCAACTCGAAGTGATGTCCTAAAAGGAAGTGTCTCCACCTCACAAGTGCATGCACTACTACTGCGAGCTCAAGGTCGTGAGTGGGATAATTAAGTTCATGACTCTTAAGTTTCCTAGACTCGAAAGCTATGGCCCTACCATCCTGCATAAGAACTGCCCCTAAACCCTCTAGAGAAGCATCTGTACAAACCATGAAATTTGCTGTAGGATCTGGTACAACAAGGATAGGAGCGCTAGTAAGTGCCTTCTTGAGTTCCTGAAAGGCCTTCTCGCACTTCTCTGTCCACTCAAATCTCTTCCCTTTACGCTGAAGAGAAGTAATAGGGTGTGCAACTCTGGAGAAACCCTCGACAAAACATCGGTAATACCCTGCTAAACCCATGAAACTCCTAACCTCTGTCACACTGGTAGGCGCTGGCCAATCCATAATAGCCCTAATCTTTGATGGGTCAACTGAGATCCCATCACCAGAAATAACGTGCCCAAGGTACTTGACCTCAGACCAAAAGAAAGCACACTTCGATAGGCTGCCAAACAACTGGTTATCCCGCAAACACTGCAATACTTGTTTTAGGTGCTCCTCATGCTCCTTCTCATTCCGAGAATATATCAGTATATCATCGAGGAACACAATAACAAAATGGTCTAGAAAGGTACGGAACACCCCATTCATGAGGCTCATAAAAACTACTTGGGCATTTGTAAGTCCGAAGGGGACTATGGTAAACTCATAGTGACCATATCTAGTGCGAAATGCGGTCTTGTGGATATCACTTTCCACTATTCTCAACTGATGGTATCCTGACTTCATATCTATTTTGGAAAAGACCTTGGCACCCTGAAGCTGGTCGAATAAATCATCAATTCTAGGCAAAGGATATCGGTTCTTGATGGTTACTTTATTCAGCTGCCGATAATCAATACATAATCGGAGAGATCCATCCTTCTTCTTAACGAAGATGACTGGTGCACCCCAAGGGGATATGCTAGGATGAATATGACCCTTCTCAAGAAGTTCCTCAAGTTGAATTTTAAGTTCGTTTAGCTCATTTGTGGTCATCCTATAAGGTGCTTTGGAAACTGGTTCGGCTCCTAGTACTAGGTCTATATGAAAGTCAATCTCTCTACGGCGAGGCATTCCCGGTAATTCTGAAGGAAATACATCTGAATATCCCTTAAGGATAGGATGGTCATCGAGCGATGTTTCTTTTTCTTCCTCTTCTCCTCTATCACTGATAGTGATAGCAAAAAGCTGACATCCCTTCCGCATGCTCCGCTTAAGCTGCATTGCAGAAATCATGCGAAGAGACACGGGCCTCTGAATCCCGGCGATAACTATGGGCGAACCATGATCATCCTCACACTTGATCTTTTTCAGGCGGCAATCCATCTTGGCTCTGTGGGCATAAAGCCAATCATGCCAAGTACGATTCCATAAGATCCAAGTGGAGTCACTCTAAGGTCTACTAAAGTGGTGGTCTTGCCAATATGCAGCTGACATGCCCTAACCTTTGATTCCACTGACACTCTAGCTCCTAAAGCTAATTCCACTTCCCAACTGACACCCTGTCTAGTTGCCACTAGCCCGCAACGCTCCACAACCAATGGAGATATAAAGGAGTCAGTAGCTCCTGAATCAAACAAAATAGATACATTGTTACCTTTGATTATACCTGAAGATTCGATAACCGTGGCCTGATGCTCAGCCTGGTGGTTGTCAACCGCTGCGAATACTCTATGGGACCTACCCATATCACCAATTGTCGGCTCTGAAGCGGCCATCCACTGACTCCCTGCTACCTATCCCTGAGGGCAATCCCTCGCCATATGCCCCATGGCTCCACATGTAAAGCAAGCACCCCATGCCTGGAACTGGGCACCCTGAGGCCTAGAGAATGCTTGACCTCCTGTCCTACTGGATCCACTGTACCCACCCCTAGAGGACTGCTGAGTCCCCGTCGGCTGTGTGTACTGCCCCTGTGCTCTCTGATCACGTTTCTGTCCCTGAGTCTGCCACTGCTTGGGCTTGGAGCCCTGCTGATACTGTGGAGGCTTCTGCCTCTGGTTCTGTGGTGTCTGTTGTGGAGGAGGGGGTTTGGAGAACCCCTAAAAATTTTGGTTGTTCCCTTTCCAATGTGGTTTCTGTAATCCATAAGTCTGAGGTGCGGGATTTCGGTTCTGAAACCAATCCCTATTGTCCTGTGGTCTGACCTAAATTTTCTCGGCAATCAGTGCCTTCTCTACAGCAACCTAAAGGCTCTCTGGGGCAGACATCCTAACAGGCCCAGCTATACCGGCATTTAATCCCCTGATGAAGCGGTTTACAAGAAGTTTCTCATCCTTTAGATAATCTACATAAGGCAACAACTCAAAGAATTTACTCTCATACTGGGTTACTGACAAGCCTTTTTGTTGGAGATCGTGAAATTCGTCTATACGATGCTGCCTGAAGTGTTCTGATAGGTACCTCTCATGGAACCTCTCTGTGAATATCTCCCAAGTGAGTGTATCAGGAACTAATCCGCATTTGTACTCTTCCTGTCTCCACCAAGTGGAGGCTGTCCCTCTCAGAAGATGAATTGCAACACGTGCTTTCAAGTTGCTCTGATAAGAACGCAACGCAAAGCACCTCTCAAGACTCAGAAGCCATGCCTCGGCCTCTACTCCATCTGTAGAACCTTTGAAGGATGGTGGTTGGAGGCGCATGACCTCCCTGATGAGATCCCCTGGATCTCGATGAGCTCTCTCAAAAAAACTGGTTCCACTGCTGGAGGTGGTCCTGGCATATGCACAGACTCTGGCTCATTACCACCCTAACTCTCTATAGGAATCAGAGCTGGGCTCCTGCTTCATTTTCTATCAACAGATCTATGACTCCCAGAGTCATGACTCCTAACCTGAGGGTTCTCTGCTGGGATCCTTTCCTGAACTATGCCAATAAGATTTTGAATGGCTGCTAAGAGGTCTTGGTTAGGTTCATTTGGCTGTTCGGGAGGTTCTCCTGGGTTCTCCTCTGGAACCGATGCCTCCCTCTCTACCTCTTCGCGTGCTAAGCGCACACGTCTAGGACCCCGTCTGCGCTTGCGAGCTTGTCGCATCATCAGAGGCATCCTAAGAGGAAAATAAGGCAAAACAATTAATTAATTTCTTTTAGAATAATATTAATTCAATTAAATTTCAAAGATCAATTTAACGTAATAATTTTAAATATTCTAAGGCGAAACGTAAGTGAGTAAGGTTCCTAGTGTGGAAACCTTGCTCTGATACCAAAATGTCATGCCCAAAAATTAGGGCAAAAACGGAACGATTTTTTTTAAAAAAAATACTAATTAATTAACAAGTTCGCTCACACGACAAGCGTTATTGAAATTTCCATAATTATATTCGAGCTAATTCTGAAACGAACCAAGCATCGATAATTTGTTTAATTCTAATTGCAGAAAACTAACTGGTTTAATTTTATCTCCTCGAGATACCTAGTCATTACGTTTATTAAATCAATCACGCTAGAGAAATAGGAGTGGAAAATTAATTCAATCTCCAATATGACTATATAGTCTAAACAACCATATTTAAATTTCTATTAATTACTTACTCCAAAATATAACCAGAATTATATATATATATATATATATATATATAAATATATATATATATATATTTATATATATATATATATATATATTTATAATTAAATACTTACTCCAAAATATAACCAGAATTATATATATATTCATATATATATATATATATATATATATTTACATATATTTATATATTTTAATTCTTTAAAAAACAATAACTTTCCAAAATAATAATCAATATTTTTCCAACCCTAATTAGGGTTCTTATTTTTTTATATGTATATTAACAACTCTAAACTATCATGTAAATTTTATTTCATTTACCCTAGCCCTAACCAGGCTAGGGTTTAATCTCTTTATTTTTTTATTACCACTAAAATTCCACAGGGCCGAACAACGGCGACAGCCCTTTTTTTTATGCAGGGTTTGAAGAAGGCGAAGGGCCGAGGGCGCCACTGTGTGAACGCACAGTGGCGGCGTGGCACCATTGTGTGTCCACACAGTGGGCGCCGCTTGCGGCTCACACCACTGTGTGTCCACACAGTGGCGGCCGCGGCCGACCACTGTGTATCCACACAGTGGGAGCCGAAGCGGCTCGCACTGTGTGTTCACACAGTGGGCACCGCGCGGCCCACACTGTGTGTACACACAGTGGGGTCCGCGTGGAACCAAAAATTCCCCCCTTTTTTTTTAATTTAGTTTTTTTTTTAAAAAATATATTATATATAAATATATATATATATATATATATATATATATATATATATAAATTTATATATATAAAAGTTTTAAGGGTGAATATATATAAAAATATATATTTTTTTTAACAAGATTTACATACAAAATTTTAAACAAAATAACAAAGGGAAAGCATTATGTAAATCAAAATTTCATGTGCACAAATAAATATATATATATATATATATATATATATATATATATATATATAATTGGTAAATAAACTTAGGCTCTTTTATTTATTTATTTTAATTGGTGATAAAAGAAATTGAAGTAGATCTTTTGCTACACTTTTATTCTAACACATTTTTTTCTTCTTAAAATACATCATACTATTCTGAATAAAATACATTCATTGATTTTTCCACTAATAAAACAATTACTTAAACACCCTTATTCTTTTTAAATACTTAGGATCTTTCAGCAAAATAACTCATACTTTTCAACAAGTAGAATATAGATACAATTTATTTGAAAACTAATTTTTCCATAATATAAAAGAAGCTTTTGCATGCAACTCAAGGAGGCTTTTTTTTTCTTCTGAAACAAAAACAGAAGTAGAGATAAAACAAGCTTTTTTTTTTACAACTCTAAGATATTCTGCAAATTTTACAGGATGTTTCTTTGTTTAGCTACAACAATAAACCTCAAGTCTATTTTCAAGAATTACAACTTGCCTCTCATTTCTATGAGTGAGGGCATACTTCTGAATCAAATTAAAACAAATATTTGCAAATGGATTTAAGTATCTTCAACAATAATCTTCTGTATCTTTTCATGGTTCCTATTCTCTTCTCCTGACTTTCCTGCATAATAGAAACACAAATATGACCATGGAGTGCTCACCTCCCAGCCTAGGCTAACTGGTAGCCACCCCCGAGCTCGGAGAACCAATTCCTAGACGAGGAACAAACAAGCAAACACATAGAAGGCAAATACATACAGATTTTCAGACACACTCCCAACTTGGCTTCACAGCACCACACTTTGGTGATGATCTTTTCAAAGGGTGGTAGTGGACCAATACTCTGAGGAGAACTGCAAGTATGAAATAAACAAGAAGCCACCTCATGGCACAATAATTATATCAAGAATCTCAACCCCTTATTCCTTATGCCCCCCCAAAGGCATTCTAGCCTTATATCCCTCCTTATGACCCCCATTGCACAAACAGGCCATGCAGTAAGGGTCACACAAAGATCCCTTGTGATCGCTCTCAAACAAGAGTCTCTCACTCAAGGGTTGTCACTGCTACCACCCACAAGATCCTCTTCTCTCCCAAGAGTAAGAGGTCTTGAGAAAACTCCCAAAACACATCAAGCAAAATGCAAAACTTCAATGAATATCTAAAACAAGCCATTCAAGAAAACTCAGATTTCTTCACCAATTCAGACACTCAAACACATGCAAGAAAATAACCATTTAATTGAATAATCAGACCAACCTTAATCTGCCCAATGGTAGTTTTGAAATTTGAGGAAGAGTTGCCCAATCCACGATTCTTCTTCTTCTACCCTTAATTAAAATTTTTATTCTATTCTATTCTTTTTCTTTTCAAAATTTTTCTTGTCTCCAAAAATGGAGAGTGGGTGATTACCCTCAAAATCTCAAAATCTTCCTTAGGAAGCTCATTCTCTGAGTTCTCACAAGTTTCTAAAAAAAAATCAAAAAGGAAAGAAAAGCAAAATGCAAAAAGACTCTCATTCCAAAAGGAAAAATCTTAATTAGATTTAAACTTCTAATTTTCAATTTTCGCTCAACCCAAAAAAGCCAATTTTTAAAGCGTCAAAAAGATCATTTAAAAGTAGAAACTTGCCTAAAATTACCCCTAACCCCTAGGTATACCTTATGGGCTTTAGGAAACCCTATTAAACTACCCCTAGGTGTTCATTTAACCCATTTTAAACCCCTTTGAAGTTTATTTTCGGGTCAAACATATGCTGACCACCCCAAATATTATATTCCCAAAGTATTTATGACAACATATTATTTTATTCAAGAAGAACTATAATTAAACACTTTCCCACCAAGAGACACAAATAAAACATTTAAATTTAAAATCCACACATGTGTCAAGTGACACAAATAAAACACTTTTACAAATTAAAATATGAAATTGTCTCTTGTGGTTTTTACACATTAAATTTAAATAACACTTAACACTCATGCAGCATATACTGTTACGAATAAAATACAACACAAACGGGGTGTTGTCTCTCCAAATAGACAACCCCTGGCTTACGAACATACATAAGTCTAGGTTTTGGTTCTCCGTAATTTTCCATGGTCACATGGTAAATTTCCTGCGCATCTCAATTTACACATTAGTACTTCCAAATTATCCATATATAATAAAATTCAAAGGAATAACAATACACATCATCACTTGCATACAATTTTCATCTGCACAGATTAAATACATCTTTTATCAAGCAAATTCTCATAAGCAATTTCTTCCCAATTCACATAAACTTAACCATACATCATAGTTCAATATTCAGAGTAAAGTCCTACAAATTCAATAACGACATCTATCATTGCAATATCATCCTATCTAACAATCATGTAGTGTTCTATCTCATAAAGCATATAAGTAAATCATCAAATCATAGCAGTGTTATCCAAATCCTGAAATCATATAAGTTCTAAGTCCCAAAATGCATCAAAATAAAGTATCCATAATAGTCTAAAAATAAAATCCACTGAATGTCAGACTGAGTCGAGGTGAGGCCTCACATTACCCCTCATACATTCAAATTTAATTGATTGTGGACAAGAAGAGTCACCAAGTCTGGACTGGTTTGAAAATGATGAAGCTATCACAAAATTCCTTAGTGTCAGAGAAGGGTTTCCCTATGGTGATCATAAGGCAAGGTTTTCTATAGACTTGGATAGAACAACATACTCTAGGGAGGTGAGTTCCACTATGTCATAAGATGCAGATGAAGGTGATACCAATGGTAAAAGCAAGTTAGACAATCTCCCTTTTGAACAAGAAAATTTTACATTGCTTATGGAAAATACTAAAGAAATCAATATAGAAAAAGGAGAGGTTATGCACAATATCCACTTAGCTGAGTTATTATATCACGAGGAAAATCATAAGTTCATACAGTTCTTCAAACAAATCCTGATCAATTTTTCTTGGTCATATGTAGATATGCCAGGTCTATACCCATAATTGGTATTGCATCACTTGTCGTTGTTACCAGGAATCAAACCATACAAGCAAAAACTCAGAAAGATGCATCCACAAATTGCATTACTGGTAAAGGTGGAACTACAAAAACTTTTGGATGTGGGCTTCATTAGACCTATTGACTATGGAGAGTGGATATCCAATCTAGTCCCTATGACTAAACCCACTGGGGGTATAAGAATTTGCATAGATTTTCAAGATTTAGACAAAACATGTCCTAAGGATGATTTACCATTACCTAACATAGACATGATAGATGATCTAACTGCTGGGAATGAAATTCTTTTACTAATGGACAGTTTCTTAGGATACAACCAAATCAGGATTACACAAGAAGATCAACACAAGACTACATCTACCTATCCATGGGGAACATACTACTAGAATGCCATGCCGTTTGGTCTTAAGAATGCTGGAGAAACATATCAGGGGCTATGAAAACATTATTCCATGACATGATGCACAATATCATGGAAGATTATGTTGATAATCTACTGGCTAAACAAAAAACAAGAGAAGGTCACCTGGAAGTCCTTGCTAAGATATTTGATCAATTAGAACAATACAATGTTAGATTAAACCCAAAGAAGTGTGTGTTCGGAGTCCCAACCAAAAAACTTCTAGGTTTTATTATTTCTAACAGAGGAATTGAGGTAGATCCAACAAAGGTCAAAGTGATCATTGACATGCAGCCGCCATCAATACTCAAGTAGTTAAGGGGATTACAAGGAAGATTATAGTCTATAGGAAGGTTCATAGCACAACTAGCAGATAAATATCACTCATTTCAGCATTTACTCAAGAAAGGAGCCACCTTCAAATGGATAGATCAATGCCAAGAATCTTTTCAAGCTTTAAAGGATTGCATTTTGAATACTCCAGTATTAGTTCCACCCACTCCAAGAAAGTCTTTATTACTATATATATCAACAAAAAACTCATCTTTGGGAGCTCTTTTGGCACAACATGATGATCAAGGAAAGGAAAGAGCAATCTACTATATCAATATAACCCTTATTGGATACAAGCTTAATTATACTCTCATAGAACGAGCATGTCTAGCAGTAATCTTCGCATCTCAAAAGCTTAGACACTATATGTTGAGTCACAAAGTTCAACTCATAGCATGCTTTGATCCTCTCAAGTATCTATTGAGTAGAGCAATATTAACTGGAACATTGGCCAAGTGGGTCATGATTTTAATTGAGTAACATAAAATATGTGGACAAAAAGGCAATAAAAGGGTAGATTATAGAAGATCAATTGGCAAAAGCTCCCTTGCAAGATAGTCACCCGCTACTAGTAGATTTTCCTAATGAATTTGTGTTTACATTAACAACATCTACCACTTGAAAATTATACTTTGATGGTTCTTGCACAAATCATGGAGTAGGAGTTGGTATTATTTTCATTAACCCTCAAGGTGATTCTATCCCGAAGTCATTCAGAATCTATTTTCCCTATACAAACAATATTGCTAAATATGAAGCTCCCATCATAGGACTTCATATTGCTATATGATAACTCTGATGCCAATTGTTAATAAGATGAGAGGGGGGGGGGGTGAATCACACAAACTTAATCTTCAATAAATTCAACAGATTCAACCTCGGTAGCTTTAACAGATATATGTAGCCAAAACTATAAAACATGCAAACTTAAGAACACATAATCATAACAACACTCATAACACCAGATTTAACATGGAAACCCAAATAGGGAAAAACCACTATGGGATTTCAGACCCACTAAGAAATATACTCTTCTAGAGTATGCTTGGTTAAAAGAAAATCCTGTTAAAGATTACAAACACATTGCTAGATGTGACCCGGTTAAGAGATTTCCCTCAGATCTGTTAGGATCTTCACCTTGTTAGAGGTGACCTTGTTAAAGGGTTTCAAACACTCAATCAGAATGTCACCTTGCTAGAGGATTTACAAATAAGACTGTTAAGTCCACTCGGTTAAGAGATTTTCTGTCACTTACAAATAAATAATAGTAATGAATATATTTGCAACTTTGCATCTAAAATGCTAAAGCAGATTCTTATTTGCTCAATACAATCTAGTTATAAGACTTATCTTGTCCCTCTGTTGGGCTCCTTACTCTATTATTCAAACAGGTCTTCAAGCTTCTGTTCTCGATAATCACTATGTAGCATCCCTGTGCTTACACTTGCCCGCATACATTGTTTATCAATAGTTCCTTATTTATAAACAATTTGCTAACCACTTAATCTCTTTGATCACATTTCCCATGATCAATCATAGCCATCAGATCTTCAATCTTGACCAGGTTCAACGTATCCTTTGATCTGAAAATGTTTTACCTCACCTTGGAACTTGCATACATTTCTTGGAACTTGTGCTAGGGTATTGCGGTTTGATCTGAGCTATAGATCTTCCTGTCGATCTTCCATTGCCATAGATCCTTAACAAATTTCATACATATATCAATCATTTAATCATAACTAGCTCATCAACTTCCATCATTAAATAACGCATGTATACATCCAATGCATTCCTGTTATTACTCGGTTGCAACTCGGTAAATACTAAACTTCACTTGGTAGACATTCTGCCTTCATTAACCGATAGCGATAACCTTAAAGTTTACCGACTAGGTTCCTTGCTCGGTAACATAGTATAGGATTAACCTTACAAACAATAGCATATGTAGGATATCAAAACAGTCTAAACAACATGATCTCATCATTGTATAACTCGGTAATAGTTGCCCATTGAATAAGTTATTCCTCCCATTATTCATCACATTCTTTCTGTGTCTTTTACTGACATCTTAATTCTCTTCAAAACATTCTTCTTAAGATATGGCAACATCATACTAAATCAGAAAATCAATTTCTTGATATCAATGACAAAATAATATTGTGAAGATAGTAAACATCCTTAATCAGTTATATGCATAATTATCAACAACCTTCTCAATATCCTAACTGAAATGCCAACAATCTCTTATTGTCTATTATAATGCCAACAATCTCCCCCTTTGCCATTGATGGCAAAACCAATTGATTTGACCTAAAAGGATTTGAATTCAGATTGCTGTGATTGCGAAAATGCTCTCCCCCTATCATTAGTCTTCTCCCCCATACATTAGTCTTCTCCCCCTTTGACAACAATGCCAAAAGAAAACTAATACATAATTTCTTCCTGTGTGAAGTAATTCCTTTGATGTTTGGTATCAACTCAGTCTCAGTTAGAGCATTTTGTCTTCAATTCCTGTTCCCTATTTTATTTCATGCACACCTTTAGAAAACATCCTAAAGTGTGTAAATCAACATCAACTCCTAAAAGGTATTCTTTAGAGTCATCGAATTGATGCTTTCACCGAACTCAGTCAGTGAATAGAAGATAGGGGTAGGACCCCTAACTTACTTCTGAGATACTCAAAAGTGTCCCTTGGCAGTGGCTTAGTGAAAATATCTGATATTTGTTCCTTTGAACTAACATACTCCAACACCACTTTCTTCTCTTGAACTTCTTCTCTAAGATAATGATATTTGATAGAGATGTGCTTTGTCTTAGAGTGCATAACATGATTCTTTAAAATGTTAATGGCACTAGTATTATCACAGAATATAGTTACTAGCTCGATAACTTTCTCATTTATGCCTTCCAACAATTGTTTGATCCATGCTATAATGGTACAATTCAATGCTGCAGCAACATATTCAGCTTCTGCTGTTGACTGTGAAATACATCCTTGTTTCTTTCTAAGCCAACTTACTAGTCTTTCTCCTAAAAAGAAAGCTCCTCCACTTGTGCTTTTCCTGTCATCTATGTTGCCTATCCAATCAGCATCAGTATAAACTTTTAAATCAAAGTCATTTCCTTTCTGATATACTAAGCCATAATCCTCAGTGCCTTTCAAGTATCTAAAAATTCTCTTGATTGCCGTCATGTGTGTTTCCTTGAGATCTACAGAAAATCTTGCAACTATACCTACTGCATGTGCTATATCTGGCCTATTGTGAACAACATATTGCAACTTTCCAACCATAGATCGATAAAGTGTCTCATCAACAGATGCAGATTCATCATTCTTTGATAGTTTATAGTTGGTAGTCATAGGAGTACTTACTGGTTTTGAATCCTCCATTCCAAATTTCTTCAAGATTTCCTTTATGTACTTGGATTGAGTAATGAAAATCTCATCTTTCATTTTCAGTATCTGTAGATCTATAAAATACTTTATCTCACCGATTAATGACATCTTAAATTCTTTGCTCATTTCATTTCCAAAGTTCTTGCATAAAGAGTCATTTCCACAAAAGATAATATCATCAACAAATATGGTTGAGATTAGTATTCCATTTTCATCATTCTTCATGTACATATTGCTGTTTTCACTTGTCCTTATAAAACCAATCTTGATTAAATAAAGGTGAAATCTTTCATACCATGCTCTAGGTGCTTGTTTAAGACCATATAAAGCTTTGTTCAATTTACATACCTGATCTTTATTCTCTCCTTCAACAAATCCTTCAGGTTGTTCAATAAAAACTTCATCTTCTAATATACCATTCAGAAATGCAAATTTGACATCCATTTGATATACTTTGAAATTCTTGTAAGCAATGTATGCCAACAATGTTCTTACTCCTTCAAGTCTTGCCACAGGTGCAAAAGTCTCACCATAATCAATTCCCTCTTCTTGAGCATAACATTTGCAAACTAGTCTTGCTTTATTTCGAATGACCTCACCTTTTTCATTAAGCTTGTTTCTGAAAATCCACTTTGTACCGATTACATTTTTGTCCTTTGATCTTGAGACTAGTGTCCATGTGTCATTCTTCTTGATTTGATCAATCTCTTTTATCATAGCATTTATCCAATCTTCACTGTTAAATGCCTCTTTCACTATCCTTGGTTCAAATTCAGATATCAGACATGTGTTCTATCTCAATTTACTCCTTGTCATCACTGGATCATTCTTATGTCCTATAATCTGACTTGATGCATGATTTCTTCTGACATACTTGGCTAATATAGGCTCAGTAGATTCTGTATGATCTTTTTCATCACTCGGTAACTGGATATTCTCTTCATTTTCTTCAACAGTTTTCTCGATAGGAGTTCTCGGTTGAACATATGCAAATCCTTCATAATCTTTTGGTTCTTTGGAGTTTTCTTCATCATTTCTTTCTGCAAATTCATCAATTTTCATATTTGCACTTTCTACTATTTTGTTAGATGATTTGATCAGACATTTAAATGCTTTGCTTCTAGAAGAATAACCAAGAAATGTTACTCCTTCACTTTTTTGATCAAACTTACCATTTCTGTCATCTTTGTGAACATAACATCCACTTCCAAAGATTTTAAAATAACTTACATTAGGTTTCTTGTCATACCAGATTTCATATGGTGTCTTCAAGGTTCCTTTCTTCAGTTGTACTCGGTTTAGGGTGTAAACTGCAGTGCTGATTGCTTCTCTCCAAAATGTTTGAGGTACCTTCTTTTCTATCATCAAGGTTCTTACACAATTCACAATTGATCTATTTCTTCTCTCGGCTATCCCATTTTGCTGGGGTGTTCTCAGTGCAGATACTTGCCTCTTTATACCATGATCATTGTAGTATAAGTTAAATTCATCAGAAGTGAACTCACCTCCTCTATCAGATCTAAGACATTTCAGTTGTCTTCCTGTTTCATTTTCAACTCTTTCCTTGTACCATTTAAACATTTGAAAAGCTTCTGATTTTTCTTTTAAAAACATTACTGACATCATCCTTGAGTAATCATCCACAAATAATATGAAATACTTATCACCATAATAACTCTGTACTTTCATAGGACCACAAAGATCAGTTTGCACAAGATCTAAAATTCCCTTAGAAGTGTAGGACTTGTAAAGCTTGATCTTGTCATCTTACCCATCTAGCATCCTTGACATATAGCATTCTCGGGTTTCTCAAGACTCGGCAGACCTCTTACTCGGTGCTTCTTGCTTATTTTGATTAGATTATCAAAATTTACATGACAAAATCTTTTATGCCATAACCAGGTATCATCTATCTTTGCATATAGACATTTATTCCGAGTTGAGTCAAGGTGAAATGTGTTACCTTCTGTTTGTGTCCCGGTAGCTGCTAACTTTCCATGCTTGTCATGAACTTTGACAATTCCTTTCTAAGACTCTATTTGGTATCCTGTATTGTTTAGTTGTGCTACACTCAACAAATTGTATTTCAAACCTTCAACCCAATAAACATCATTACATTTAGCATTGTCAAGAAGTGTTATAGATCCTTTACCTCTCACTAGACATGGTGCATCATTACCAAATCTTACATAACCTCCATCATAATCTTCTAACATAACAAACTTGTGTTTATCACCTGTCATGTGATGTGAGCATCCACTATCTATGATCCAAGAATCATTAGTATTTATGTGAGATATTAAAGCTTTTTCTTTGTACCTTTCTTCATCTGATCCATCTTTGATAGCCACATAAACAACTTCCTCTATATCAGTTTCATCTGATTTATCATCATTAGATTCCTCATCAGCTATTAGACATGTCTTTTTCTTCTAAAGTCTCAGTGTCCTCTGTAATGATTATCTTTCTGTCTGTCATCTCGGTAATCTCTCTTTTCACTGGATTCTTTGTCAGGACAATTAGAAGCTATATGTCCTATTCTATCAAAATTAAAAAATTTCAAAGGCAACTTTCCTTTGTACTTACCTTTTCCTCTCGATAGCCTTCTGGCTAATAGTGCTTCAAACTCTTCTTGCTTTCTAATTTCTTCACAAAGTTTGTGTACCTCCTCCATGTTTTTGCAAAATCTTTCACTTGCTCCACTGTGATTCCCTTCAGAGTACTTATACTTTGTATCATTGTAATCATCAGATTCATCAAGATGAAAAGAGCTAAATGCAGACTCAATTTTATTTACCAAAGACCCACTATTATCAAAGTTACTTAACTCAAATGCATGTAGCTTATCAATAGTAGCATCCAAAGAAATTGACATATTGGGTACAGACCTCAATTCATTGATTGCAGAGACTCGGATTACATAAGTAGGTAGAAGGGTAATTAATAGCTTACTTGTGACATCCTTCTCTTCAATGGTTCCTCCTGCTCCTTTGATTTGATTGACAATCTCCTTCAATCTTGTACTTTATTTGGTTATGTTCTCACCTTCATTCATTCTCATAGATTCAAGTTGTCCTCTTAGACTATCCACTTTTGCTCTTTGAACATGTTCATCACCACCATACACAAATATTAGCTTGTCCCACATTGCCTTGGCATCATTGCAGCCTTCTAGATAATTAAACTCTGAGTCGGTCAATGTAGATGTTATTTCAATCATTGCTTGAAAATGTTCTTGCTTTGCCTTTATCTCTTTTATTGTCAATGGATAGGTGCTAGGTGTAATGAAATCATTCTCCAGATAATATACAACATATTCTCCAATTCCTGATAGGTGCAGCTTCATCCTTTTCTACCATGTAGAGAAACTTGACTTGTTCAGCTTTGGTGCATCCCTCTTATACATCTTTGGATCTTTTCCTCAAGTACCTTTAAACTTTTCTTCCGAAGTCCAAAGCTCTAATACCAATTGATAGCTCTGATGCTAATTGTTAATAAGATGAGAGGGGGGGGGGGTGAATCATACAAACTTAATCTTCAATATATTCAACCTCGGTAGCTTTAACAGATATATGTAGCCAAAACTGTAAAACATGCAAACTTAAGAACACATAATCATAACAACACTCATAACACCAGATTTAACGTGGAAACCCAAATAGGGAAAAACTACTGTGGGATTTCGGTCCCACTAAGAAATATACTCTTCTAGAGTATGCTCAGTTAAAAGAAAATGCTGTTAAAGATTACAAACACATTGCTAGATGTGACCCGGTTAAGGGACTTCCCTCAGATCTATTAGGATCTTCACCTTGTTAGAGGTGACCTTGTTAAAGGGTTTCAAACACTCAATCAGAATGTCACCTTGCTAGAGGATTTACAAATAAGACTGTTAAGTCCACTCGGTTAAGAGATTTTCTGTCACTTACAAATAGATAATAGTAATGAATATGTCTGCAACATTGCATCTAAAATGCTAAAGCAGATTCTTATTTGCTTAATACAATCTAGTCATAGGACTTATCTTGTCCCTTTGCTGGGCTCCTTACTCTATTATTCAAACAGGTCTTCAAGCTTCTTCTAATTTCACATTTCCTTATAATCTTACTAATTATTCTATTTTCTATTTCTATCATCATTTAATCATTTTAACCATTTTCTAAATATTAATTAAATATTTATTATTTAATTAATTCCCCAATTTAAATAATCTTTATTATTTAAATAAATTAATTCTCAATTTCTATCTCAATCCTATCATCATCTAATCATTCAACCCTTTTCTAAATATTAATTAAATATTTATTATTTAATTAATTGTGATTTAATTCCTTTAAATTAAATAATCTTTATTATTTAATTAAACTCAATTTCTAAATAATTAAATAGTTTCTTTAAATTATTTAATTAACTAATTAATTCTTCCATTTCCAAATCCCCAAATTCTAATTTCATTTAATTTCATATTCTTCTAATTTCTTCCAAATTCAATTACATGTGCATGATTTCAAAAACCAAGTTGAAAATCAAAGTCAAGTTCTAAATATATTCAAATACTAAATTGAATTAAATAAATTCAATTATTTGAATAAATATCATGCAAAGTTAAATTGAAAATCTAAATCTAAATGGAAGCACATGCTAAATTAATTAATTCAATCAATTAATTAATAAATCATTTACTCTCCAATCTCTATTTCCATCTTTCAGTTAGCTTTTTCTAAATTAAGCTTTCTTTGTCATCTTCTTAATTTCCTCCAATCATTCTTTTTGTTCCTTCAATCAACTTTTTCTCAATCAGTTGACTCCATTAATCTATTCAATCTAGTCTGTTCCACTCCTACAATCAATAGTTCAACTCTCAATTTTCATTTGAGCTCACCTGAGTTCCACCTCTTGATCAATTTGTTCCACCTTTCAATCAATCTTCTCCAATTTTCTATAAATTAAGCATCCAATCTCCAATTTCAATAATCATGAACTTTGAATCTTTGTGTCACTTGCAGGTTACCAGCACAATATCTAAGAGCTATCATACCATAGAGAAGAGAAGAGAAATGGAAGCGATATGCAATCTTGGAATAGGGAGTTTCATTGAATTATTATAATTCTTATTTCTTGATATTTGCATTATTTCATTGTCTTGTTTGTTAGATTCCTTGATTAGATAGGGATTCGTGATTTCCCTTTGATTCCTAATTGATTACTTTGTTATTTTAAGATGAATTCTAACATGCATCACATTTTGGTGAACCCAACGTGAATTACAACTAGCTTACCTTCTCTGTTCTCTGTGTAATTTTTGCAGATTGTACGAATTTTTTTTTTTTTTTTGCAGGTTGTGTGAATTTCGAGAAAATATTTTCCTTCATGCAATCGTGCTTACATCGTCACACAATCACATAGATAGAGCTACGCATTCGACCCCTCGGGGTCATGCATTTGCTCTGACAGGGTTATGCAATCGCCCTGTTCAGATTACACAATCGCCCTTTCGGGATCATGCATCCGCAGGGTTAATTGTTGTTTAAATTTTTCTTTCGTCTATCTAATTTTGTCTCAATTTGAGTTAATCAAGGATGAAATTGCTTTTATTTCATGATTTGATTATAACAGTTTATGGCAAGAAAAGTTTAGTTCAGGATTTTAGGTGAAAGAAGGACGAAACAACAAAGAAGAGAAGCCAAATGCTATCAAAGAGTTCTTCAAGCAGAAAAATTGATATAGGATTCAGAAGAACAACTAGCCTTAGATAGATATAATAGCCTAGTTCTTTCTTATATAATTAAATATGATCTAATCAATATTGAATGGATGATGAGAGATTTGGCTAGGGCTTCACCATTGGTTATGCAGGTTCCTGATCGGGTTTAGTTTCCTTTTATTTTTTTTAGTTTTTAACTTTTATTGTTGTCTGCATGTTTGTCACACAATCACACTGTTGGTGCTATGCAATCGGTTAGTCTTCATCACACATTCAATCTATCAGATTTACACATTCACTCTGTTAGGTTCACGCATTCGGTCTGTAAACATCACGCAGTCGCACAGGTATAATTACGCATTCGCCTCTGTCAATTTTTAAGTTTCTATTTTCTGTTAGTTTGGTTTTACTACTAATCTTTTGTTTATAGCCTGTGGTGGATTTGGAGAGAGGATTAGACTAGTATTTTTGGCATGCACACTTTACACTTCATTTTTGGTGCTTAAAATCAACAACAGTTAAAATTGACATGTATGGATAATCTCACACTTCGTTGTTGGTGCTTAAAATGACCATGGGCTAAAATTGTCATGCATGGATAATGTCACACTTAGTTGTTGGTGCTTAAAATGAACATGGGATAAAATTGACATGCATGTATCTCACACTTGGTTTTTGGTGCTTAAAATCAACAAATGGTTAAAATTGACATGTATGCTTTCATATTTTGATTTGGTGTTTAAAATAGACATGCACATGCGTATCTAACACCTAAATTTAGGCTATAAAATGAACGTGAATTAGGCTACATTAGATTAAATCATTTGTCTTTTTCTTAAGGTAAAGAATTTTTATTGTGTCTGGGGTGGACCTACTATTGCACTAACTGACTTTCTACCCGCCTTCGAGGTCTTGGGAGAAAGAAGGAAGGTGACAACATCATCCAAATTTTATTTTATTGTACGTAGTGAGTGGTATCTTTGATTGGGGATTTCATCACCCCACAGAGGTACTTTGAATTGGGATGCGTTAGGGATATCATCTCTCCCAGCATACTCTCGAGCGAGTTTTTTGAACCGCTATATAAATATAATGGTCAGGTGGCTAGAGTGTTGAGTGAATTCGACATATGTGGGGGCCTTCCCTACACTGATAAGCTCAACTAAAGTCTTAAGTGGCTTGCTCTGAGAATCCATTGTTGGATTAGGACCCCTCAAAACCTAATACTAAGAACTAATTTAGTTGCCAAAAATCCTACATTCAGTGGTTCCATGAGTGTAGGTCATACCCCATAGATACCCCTCATGTACCTTACATTATGAGACATAATCCCTTGGTGATAAGATCTTCGAATATTTGGGGTAAGAGAGACTGGCATGCACGAGAAGTGTGTGCTGTGGAGTGGAGCCAGTGCTGCCAGACTCTATATCTGTCCATCTTGTCTTGACATTTTGCTGCAGGGTCCTCACTGAATGGTGTCCACTATCTAGCCTAAGATTGTATTCTATGCTTTTTTATGTATCGTTGTGCTAGACCAGTATTGAGTCAGTCCCTTGGGCTATTTCAGGCCCTATCCCATGTATCTCCA
Organism: Cryptomeria japonica; assembly: GCF_030272615.1. NCBI lineage: Eukaryota > Viridiplantae > Streptophyta > Pinopsida > Cupressales > Cupressaceae > Cryptomeria > Cryptomeria japonica. Next base: position 536,911,133 of record NC_081414.1, on the reverse strand, counting down.
AATTTTCTGAGATTGTATGAAAATTGAGTCAGTCAGCTATACATACCTACCAACAATTGTTCTCAAATTTGGAAAACTACAAAACTTGTCCCACACACAAAGTTACCAAAAACAAAGTCCATTTTGAAACCAAAAAACTTAAAGTCCTTACATACTTGTGACCCTAGGAAGTCTTTTCCATAGTCCCACTTATGTCCTCATTATCATCCTACGTCTTTTGCATAGTCCCCACTTACGTCCTCATTATCGTTCTAAGTCCTTGCATAGTCCCACTTACGTCCTCATTATCATCCTAAGTCTTTTGCATTATCATCCATAGTTGTTGCATAGTCCTAATTTTGCGTCCACATTATCATCCTCATATACGTCTTCATCTAGACTTCATATATGCCTGTCTTAGTCCATCATCATTTGCATAATAATCCTAGAAAGTCATACTGCAAACATCCAAAACACAATCAGAGGATCAGTCAAACTCAACCTCAACTCAAAAGTTGGTCAAGTTCAATCAAACATTGTCACATTCAGAGAAACGAACAAAATATCTTACATGTTATGATCCTAGGTCTAAACCAAACAAGAAAACATCATGGATTGGAATTATACATTTCGTAGGGAAGGTGGATGATTCATCCCTTCCATTCCTATTCCATCGCCATCCATAGAAATATTAGCTCAACAAATCAAAACTTTGCAAGAACAAGCGACAGACATGGCTAGTCCTAACAACCATAGGGGCTAGTTAGAAAATATGATGAGAGAAGTAATGACCATGAGGGAATACGTATCAGGCCAACCTTCTTCTTCTTTTGGTGAGACCGTTCAAACATGCCAACCTTCATTCTTCAACAAAATTGTTCGCACCTTAGTTCAACCAACATTAGAGTCATATAAACCTTCTTGTTCTTTCAACCCACTATATCAATCATATCAAAATTCACACCAACCCAACATTCAAACCCCTTTGAACCAAAATCAAACCCTATTCAACCAATGTCCAAATCAAAATTCATATCAACCTAACATTCAAACCTCTTTCAACCAAAATCAAACCCCATTCAACCAAAGTCCAAATCAAAATTCATTCAACCATATTCAAACCTCTTTCAACCAAAATCAAACCCATTTTAACCAATGTCCAAATCAAAATTCATTCAACCAAAATCAAACCTCTTTCAACCAAAATCAAACCCCTTTTACGCAAAGTCCAAATCAAAATTCATTCATCCAAAATCAAACATCTTTCACCCAAAATCTTACTCCTTTCAACCAAAATCAAATCACTTTCAACCAAATCCCAAATTAACCACATCTATCCACCATTTCATCATCCCCTGAAATCACACAAGACCAATCCATGTCATGTCTATCTAATAACACAACCTCCCAATCACTATCCATTGTACAAATCCAATCTAATCCAAGTCATGATTCAGAGAGTCTCATTCAAAACCCTTCTTCATCAGGCCAATATGTTGAAACATTCCAACAATCTCCCATGCGTTTCCAAAATCCTTCCCCATGTCAAGAGGATGATCCAAAATCAGAAGAAATGAGTCCTGAAACAAATAAAGATCAAGAACAACCACTTCCATCCTACCCAATTTTTGATCAAGATCCCACCGAACAAGAATCTTATGATGATCCCCTCGCTCTTTTCTATTCCATTCATAATCAAACCCTTCCATCTCAAGAACAAAGTGTCCTTTCAAGTCCCATTAAACATCCGCCTCCTAAGCAAGATCAAGACTTTCCTTTCCATCCTCCCTAATAATCCCTTTACAAACCAAGATCAAAGCATACCTTTACCTTCATGTCTTAAACAAGATCCCATTATTTCTCCAATTCTTGATCAAGATTCCCCCATCCCTTCATCTCCATGTCATAATCCTCCATGTTCTTCACAATATTTCCTCTCAAACAAACTTGTCATTTCTCCTAGTCTCTCTCATGATTCCTCTACACAAGTTGTTCATGAACCCCTTATCAATGAAATCACCAATCTAGATTATACTACATAGAGCATCTTGTCAACAATTGTATGTGAGCCATCATCACATGGTAAAGTGGTGACAAAAACAAGCATAACACTAACTAATAAGATCAACGTCTGGTTGACTTCATCATCCTCTTCAAGTGCATCAATAAAAACAGGTATAACACCCGCTCATGTCACGACTTTGAAACCAAAATCAATTTGTCTCATACACTCACACTTGATAGATTGGGGGAAAGAGAATCTACCATGGTTGGATTGCTTTGAAAATGATATCGCTATAGCTGAACTCCGGGGTTCTAGAGCTGGATTTCCCTTTGATGATCCACAAAATCAAAAAACTAATAAAATCAATATTGGAGATGTTGAACACGTACACCCAGTTGAGTCCTTATATCTTATTGAAAAAGACATCTTTATACGACTCTTCAAACAAAGACCAAGGAACTACCTACACAAAGCTCTCTGACCCTATGAACAACATGCACCGTAAATGATATTATACCTAAGGGTTGTGTAGTTTAGGTTTTACTTTCCGCATTGCATATCATATCATTCAAAACATGACATTACATATAGTTTCTTTTTCAAAGGCATCGCATTCTAAAAATTTCCGCATTTTCATATAGCAACATCAATAAAACAAGGCAACTATTCAAGTTTATCATTCATTTGCATTCAAGAGAAACTGATAGTTATGATACTAAATGTAAGTAAAGATCCAATAGCCAACAAGATGAGAGGGGGGGGGGTGAATCATACAAACTTAATCTTCCATAAAAACATCAAATTCAACCTCGGTAACATATACTTTAGTAATATAACCAAAACTATTAATCATACAAACTCAAAAGTATATAAACATCATAAACCTCATAACACCATATTTAACGTGGAAACCCAAATAGGGAAAAAACCACTGTGGGATTTCGGACCCACTAAGAAATATACTCTTCTAGAGTATGCTCGGTTAAAAGCAAATCCCGTTAAAGATTACAAACACATTGCTAGATGTGACCCGGTTAAGGGATTTCCCTTAGATCTGTTAGGATCTTCACCTTGTTAGAAGTGACCTTGCTAAAGGATTTCAAACACTCAATCAGAATGTCACCTTGTTAGAGGGTTTTACAAATAAGACTGTTAAGTCCACTCGGTTAAGAGATTTTCTGTTACTTCACAAAATAATAGTAATAAAACATATCTGCAACTTTACATCTAAAAATGCTAAAGCAGATTCTTATTTGCTCTATACAATCTAGTCATAGGACTTATCTTGTCCCTCTGCTGGGCTCTATACTCTGTTATTCAAAAAAGGTCTTCAAGCTTTAGTGCTCGGTAATCACTATGTAGCATCCCTGTGCATACACTTGCCCGCAAACATTGTTTATCAACAATTAGCTATTTATAAATAATTAGCTAACTGCTTAATCTCTTTGATCACATTTCCCATGATCAATCATAGCCATCAGATCTTCAAACTTGACCAGGTTCAATGCATCTTTCGGTCTGAAAATGTTTTACCCTGCCTTGGAACTTGTATACATTTCTTGGAACTTGTGATAGGGTATTATGGTTCAATCTGAACTGTAGATCTTCCTGCTGATCTTCCATTGCCACAGATTCTTAACAAACTTTATTTATGGCATACCAATCATTTAAGTAACTCCAGCTCATCAGCTTCCTTCATTAAATAACACATGTAAACATTTAATGCATTCTGTTACAGCTTGGTTAAAACTCAGTTATAACTCAGTAAATACTAAACTTCACTCGGTAGACATTCCGCCTTCATTAACCAATAGTGATAACCTTAGGGTTTACCGACTAGGTTCCTTAGGGTTTACCGACTAGGTTCTTTGCTTGGTAACATAGTATAGTATTAACCTTACAATTTATATCATATGTATGATGTTGAAACAATCTAAACATCATGATCTCATCATTGTCTGACTCAGTAATAGTTGCCCATTGAATACCTTATTCATCCCCTTATCCATCATAAACTTTCTGTGTCTTTTACCAACACCTTTATACTCTTCAAATCATATTTCTCAAGATATGGCAACATCATACTGAATTAGAAAATCAATTTCTTGACATCAATGACAAAATAATAATATTAAGATAGTAGACATCCTTAATCAGTTGTATCCATAATCATCAACAACCTTTGCAATATCCTTTATTGAAATGTCAATAATCCTTTATTGTCTGTTATAATGCTAAATTGCCAACAATCTCCCCCTTTGGCATTGATGGCAAAACCAATTGAGTTGACCTTAAAAGATTTGGATTGCTGTGATTCTGAAATGCTAAAATGGTCTCTTGCTGTCAACAGATTTTCTCCCCCATACATTAGACTTCTCAGTTTTCTGTCCAATCTCAGTCTTCTCCCCTTTCTTAGTTTTCTCCCCCTTTGACAATAATGCCAAAAAGTAAAGAACTAAAACATAATTTCTTCCTGTATGAAGTGAATTCCTACTATAATGTGTCAATTCAGTCTCAGTCAGAGCATTTTGTCTGCAATTCCTGTTCCTATATTGTTTCCTGCATTATTTCCTATAATATTCCCTGTACACTTTTAGAAAACATCCTAAAGTGTGTAAATCAGCATCAAATCCTAAAAGATATTTGATAGAGTCATCGGATTGATGCTTTCACCGAACTCGGTCAGTGAGTAGAAGATAGGGGTAGGACCCCTAACTTACTTCTGAGATACTCAAAAGTGTCCCTTGGTAGTGGTTTGGTGAAGATATCTGCTATTTGTTCCTTTGTGCTAACATATTCCAACACCACTTTCTTCTCTTGAGCTTCTTCTCTAAGATAATGATATTTGATAGAGATGTGCTTTGTCTTAGAGTGCATAACAAGATTTTTTGAAATGTTAATGGCACTAGTATTGTCATAGAATATAGTTACTGGCTCAGTAACTTTCTCATTTATACCTTCCAACAGTTGTTTGATCTATGTAATGTTAGTACAATTCAATGCTGCAGCAATGTATTCATCTTCTGCTGTTGACTATGAAACACATCCTTGTTTCTTGCTAAGCCAACTCACTAGTCTTTCTCCTAAAAAGAAAGCTCCTCCACTTGTACTTTTTCTATCATCAATGTTGCCTACCCAATCAGCATCAGTATAAACTTTTAAATCAAAATCATTTCCTTTCTAATATACTAAGCCATAATCTTCAGTGCCTTTCAAGTATCTAAAAATTCTTTTGATTGCTATCATGTGTGTTTCCTTAGAATCTGCAGAGAATCTTGCAACTATACCTACTGCATGTGCTATGTCTGGTCTGCTGTGAACACCATATTGAAGCTTTCCAATCATGGATCAGTAAAGTGTCTCATCAACAAATGCAGATTCATCATTCTTTGATAATTTACAGTTGGTATTCATAGGAGTACTTACTGGTTTTGAATCCTCCATTCCAAATTTCTTCAAGATTTCCTTTATGTACTTGGATTGAGTAATGAAAATCTCATTTTTCATTTGCAGTATCTGTAAACCTATAAAATACTTTATCTCACCGATTAATGACATCTCAAATTCTTTGCTCATTTCATTTCCAAAGTTCTTGCATAAAGAGTTGTTTCCACAAAATATAATATCATCAACAAATATGGTTGAGATTAGTATTCCATTTTCATCATTCTTCATGTACATATTATTGTTCTCACTTGTCCTTATAAAACCAATCTTAATCAAATAAGAGTGCAATCTTTCATACCATGGTCTAGGTGCTTGTTTCAAACCATATAAAGCTTTGTTCAATTTACATACCTGATCTTTATTCTTGTCTTCAACAAATCCTTCAAGTTGTTCAATAAAAACTTCTTCTTCTAATATTCCATTTAGAAATGCAGATTTGACATCCATTTGATATACCTTGAAGTTTTTGAAAGCAGCATATGCCAACAATGTTCTTACTCCTTCAAGTCTAGCAACAGGTGCAAAAGTTTCACCATAATCAATTCCTTCTTCTTGAGCATAACCTTTGCAAACTAGTCTTTCTTTTTTTCTAATGACCTCTCCTTTTTCATTTAGCTTGTTTTTGAAAATCCACTTTGTATCGATTACATTTTTGTCCTTCGGTCTTGGGATTAGTGTCTATGTGTCATTCTTCTTGATTTGATCAATCTCTTCTGTCATAGCATTTATCCAATCTTCACTGTTAAATGCCTCTTTCACTATTCTTGGTTCAAATTCAGATATCAGACATGTGTTCTGTCTCAGTTTGTTCCTTGTCATCACTGGATCATCCCTATCTCCTATAATCTGACTTGGTGCATGATGTCTTCTAACATACTTGGCTAATATAGTCTCGGTAGGCTCTGTATGATCTTCTTCATCACTCGGTAACTGGATATTCTCTTCATTTTCCTCAATAGTTTTCTCGGTAAGACTTGTCGGTTGAACATAGATAAATTCATCATAGTCTTCTGGTTCCTTGGAATTTCCTTCATCATTTCTTTCTGCAAATTCATCAATTTTCACATTTGCACTTTCTACTATTTTGTTAGATGATTTGATCAGACATTTAAATGCTTTGCTTCTAGAAGAATAACCTAGAAATGTTCCTTCTTCACTTTTCTAATCAAACTTGCCATTTCTATCATCTTTGTGAACATAGCATCTACTTCCAAAGATTTTAAAATAACTTACATTGGGTTTCTTATCATACCAGATTTCATATGGTGTCTTCAAAGTACCTTTCTTCAATTGTACTCAGTTCAGGGTGTAAACTGGTGTGCTTATTGCTTCTCTCCAAAATGTTTGTGGCACTTTCTTTTCAATCATCAGTGTTTTAGCACAATCCACAATAGATCTGTTTCTTCTCTCAGCTATTCCATTCTGCTATGGAGTTCTCAGTGCAGAGACCTATCTTTTAATACCATGATTATTGCAGAATAAGTTGAATTCATCAGATGTGAACTCTCCTCCTCTATATGATCTAAGAAATTTCAATTTTCTTCCTGTTTCATTTTCAACTCTTGCCTTGTACCATTTAAACATTTAAAAAGATTCTGATTTTTCTTTTAAGAACATTACTGACATCATTCTTGAATAGTCATCCACAAATAATATGAAATATTTATCACCATAATAACTTTGAACTTTCATAGGACCACAAAGATCAGTGTGCACAAGATCTAAAATTTCCTTAGAAGTGTAAGACTTACTTGTAAAGCTTGATCTTTTCATCTTACCCATCTGGCATCCTCAGCACATAGCATTCTCAGGTTTTTCAAGACTCGGTGGACCTCTTACTCGGTGCTTCTTACTTATTTTGATCAGATTATCAAAATTTACATGACAAAACCTTTTATGCCATAACCAGGTATCATCTATCTTTGCATAAAGACATTTATTCTGAGTAAAGTCAAGATGAAATGTATTACCTTTTGTTTGTGTCCCGGTAGCAGCTAACTTTCCATTCTTGTCATGAACTTTGACAATTCCTTTCTGAAATTCTATTCGGTAACCTGTGTTGTTTAGCTATGCTACACTCAACAAATTGTATTTCAAACCTTCAACCCAATAAACATCATTACATTTAGCATTGTCAAGAAGTGTTATGGATCCTTTACCTCTTACTGGACATGGTGCATCATTACCAAATCTAACATAGCCTCCATCATAATCTTCTAACATAACAAACTTGTGTTTATCTCCTGTCATATGATGTGAGCATCCACTATCTATGATCCAAGAATCATTAGTGTTTATGTGAGATATTAGGTCTTTTTCTTCATACTTTTCTTCATCTGATCCATCTTTGATAGCCACATAAACTACTTCCTCTGTATCAGTTTCATCTGATTTATCATCATTGGATTCCTCATCGGCTATTAAGCATGTCTTTCTATCTCTTCTTCTGATGTCTCGGTGTCCTCTGTAATGATTATCTTTTTGTCTGTCATCTCGGTAATCTCTCTTTTCAGTAGAACCTTTGTCAGAATAGTTAGAAGCTATATGTCCTATTTTATCACAATTGAAACATTTCAAAGGTAGTTTTCCTTTATACTTACCTTTGCCTCTCGGTAACCTTCTGGCTAATAGTGATTCAAACTCTTCCTACTTTCTGATTTCCTCATATAGTTTGTGTACTTCTTCCATGTTCTTACGAAATCTTTCACTTGCTCCACTGTGATCTCCTTCAAAGTGCTAATACTTTCTTTCATTGTAATCATTAGATTCATCAAGATGAAGAGAACTAAATGTAGATTCAACTTTATTTACTGAAGATCCACTGTTATCAAAGTTACTTAACTCAAATGCATGTAGCTTACCAATGGTAGCATCTAAATAAATTGGCATATTAGGTACAGACCTTAATTCATTGATTGTAGAGACTCAGATTGCATAAGCTTGTAGAAGTGTTCTTAACAACTTACTTGTTATATCCTTTTCTTCAATAGTCCCACCTGCTCCTTTGATTTGATTGACAATCTCTTTTAGTCTTGTACTATACTGAGTTATGTTCTCACCTTCATTCATCCTCATGGATTCAAGTTGTCCTCTTAAACTATCTACTTTTTCTCTTTGAACATGTTCATCTCCTCCATACACAGATATGAGCTTATCCCACATTGCCTTTGCATCATTGCAGCCTTCTAGGTCATTAAATTCTGAGTCAGTCAATGCAAATGTTATTTCAATCATTGCTTGGATATGTTCTTGCTTTGCCTTTATCTCTTCCATTGTCAATAGATAGGTGCTCGGTGTAACAAAATCATTCTCCAGATAGTATACAACATATTCTCCAACTGCTGATAGATGCAGCTTCATTCTTTTCTACCATGTAGAGAAACTTGACGTGTTCAACTTCAGTGCATCCCTCTTATACATCTTTGGATCTTTAACTCAAGTGCCTTTAAACTTTTCTTCTGGTGTCCAAAGCTCTGATACCAATTTATAGTTATGATACTAAATGTAAGTACAGATCCAATAGCCAACAAGATGATGGGGGGTGGGGGTGAATCATACAAACTTAATCTTCCATAAAAATATCAGATTCAACCTCGATAACATATACTTTAGTAATATAACCAAAACTATTAATCATGCAAACTCAAAAGCATATAAACATCATAAACCTCATAACACTAGATTTAATGTGGAAACCCAAATAGGGAAAAACCACTGTGGGATTTTGGACCCACTAAGAAATATACTCTTCTAGAGTATGCTCGGTTAAAAGAAAATCATTTTAAAGATTACAAACACATTGCTAGATGTGACCCAGTTAAGGGATTTCCCTCAGATCTTTTAGGATCTTCACCTTGTTAGAAGTGACCTTGTTAAAGTATTTCAAATACTCAATCAGAATGTCACCTTGTTAGAGGGTTTTACAAATAAGACTATTAAGTCCACTCTGTTAAGAGATTTTCTGTTACTTCACAAAATAACAGTAATAAAACATATCTGCAACTTCACATCTAAAAATGCTAAAGCATATTCTTATTTGCTCTATACAATCTAGTCATAGGACTTATCTTGTCCCTCTGTTGGGCTCTATACTCTATTATTCAAAACAAGTTTTCAAGCTTCAGTGCTCGGTAATCACTATGTAGCATCCCTGTGCATACACTTGCCCGCATACATTGTTTATCAACAATTCCCTATTTATAAATAATTAGCTAACTGCTTAATCTCCTTGATCACATTTCTGATGATCAATCATAGCCATCAGATCTTCAAACTTGACCAGGTTCAATGCATCTTTCAGTTTGAAAACGTTTTACCTTGCCTTGGAACTTGCATACATTTCTTGGAACTTGTGCTAGGGTATTGTGGTTCAATCTGAACTATAGATCTTCCTGTCAATCTTCCATTGCCATAGATTCTTAACAAACTTTATTTATGGCATACCAATCATTTAAGCAACTCCAGCTCATCAGCTTCCTTCATTAAATAATGCATGTAAACATTTAATCCATTATGTTACAGCTCGGTTACAACTCGGTTATAACTTGGTAAATACTAAACTTTACTCGATAGACATTCTGCCTTCATTAACCAATAGCGATAACCTTAGGGTTTACCGACTAGGTTCCTTAGGGTTTACCAACTAGGTTCTTTGCTTGGTAACATAGTATAGTATTAACCTTACAATTTATATCATATGTATGATATCAAAAGAATCTAAACATCATGATCTCATCATTGTCTGACTCGGTAATAGTTGCCCATTGAATACCTTATTCATCCCCTTATCCATCATAAACTTTCTGTGTCTTTTACCAACACCTTTATACTCTTTAGATTATATTTCTCAAGATATGGCAACATCATACTGAATTAGAAAATCAATTTCTTGACATCAATGATAAAATAATAATATTAAGATTTTAGACATCCTTAATTAGTTGTATCCATAATCATCAACAACCTTCTCAATATCCTTTATTGAAATGTCAACAATCCTTCATTGTCTATTATAATGCTAAATTGCCAACAAAAACAAGGTTCATGTCCTTTCTTAGATATTCAGACATGAAGTCTTTGAGGTCCTGAGGCCATTCATTTACAACATTACCCTGTGACGATGCTTTACTTATGGTTGGGTAGTGATTTCACTATTTGAGACTTGTTAACCCACAATCTATCAATTGCTATATCTCAAACACAATAAATCTCTAATTTACTTGAGACACCTAGTTGATCATATGACTAGTGAAAAATATAAGATTCTACTTTAGCACCACTTTAATTGTCACACCCAAGTAGGTTTCATTACTTACAAGTCAAGGCAAAAAAAATAAAAAATAATAATAATAATAAAAAAAGAGCTATGTCAAATATCCATCTTAAGGCAAAAGAGCAATGATATATAACTGAAATATCATGCATACAAATGCGATAAAAAGCTTGACTATGGGAACATGCGAGTAACTCCATCAGGGCTATGAACGCCTACTAGAAATGGAGCAATATTTGAGAAATTATAGTCTATAACCTCGTTGGAGCTCTTAAGGCTTGTTGGCAGCGAGGCTCTTTTCGGGATGCTTTTGAAGTTAGGATAATCCATGTAGCTAGTCATATAGAATGCTAAGGATCTTTAGTGAACACAAGAGTAGGAATTAACTCATCTGCACACACATGGGAAAAAGAAGATCAAAGTTTCAAGAACCAATGGGGAAGTTTTTCATGTCTCCATTTGTAAATCCCAGTCACTAAGTGTGTTGAGTTGAATGTTCCAAAGGGCCTTAGGGATCAAATGACTGCTTGTCTATGAAATGTTTTGCACCTCCAATTCAATTGGTATATTACAAATGCACAAACAAATACAGTCAACCTTGTTCAAATAGGAAATGCATCTTCATCATGCATATTGCATTCACATAGGTCATGTCAAAAATTCATTTGTCTCCACATACATTCTACAGATCATCATGTCATACAGGTCTATACACTAGGGGCATAACCAAAAAAATCCAAAAAAAATCAGATAAAGTCCTAAAAAAATCCAAAAAATAATGAAAAACTCAAAATTGAAAAATATTGAAAAACTCAAAATTCAAAAATAATGAAAAACTCAAAATTCAAAAACATTGAAAAACTCAAAATCCAAAAACATTCAAATATCGATCCACATAATCCAAAAACATAAAAAAAGCTCTTGGAAAAGAACTAAAAATCGAAAATCAATCAATCAAAAAACTTGCAATAAAATGTCTTGTGAGAAACAAATACCCTAGCAGATATCCAGCAAACGCTTCGCACAAAGTTAACAAAGGATACGACTTGTTGTCTTCAAAATCTGATTCCCTTTAATATCCCTAGAATAATATAATTCAAGCTTGGTGTAGAAGAGACATCGGAGATAAAGAAATTCTCAAGACAACATATGACAAGGTTTGGATAGACCTTCTACACTTCGGACTTCCTCGGAGCCCAGGTGGGTATACCTTTGTGAATTAAATTCACACTTTCAAACATAAACCCACAGCAAACCAGTCCAGAAAACCAGTGGATTTATTCACCTTGAAATCAACTGAAAACAAAGGATGGAAATTGTACTTAAATTTAGCATTTCGATCAGCAAAGCATGCAATAAACAACTTCAATTAATACCAGTGCCTTATCCAAGGTCACAGAGTCATCTAAATTCAAATAAAACTCCTTAAACAATACATCTTTATACTTCCCGTCGGCTTGGTTTCATTAATCCTTATATATGCCTGACACATACAAGAATTCAAGCATTCCAAACTAAGCTATGGTCCTCAAAATTCAAAGTTCCTCCCAAAGAATTTACTGGTATGAGTGATCCCGCGTATTTAATTTCTCTCCTAAAGAGAAAAGCTAACAAACACTTATACTAAAATTGCTTTGCAATTCCATTTCAAACAAAACAACCCTGGATTATTCAGAATGAATACAGTAAATAAATTTGTAAACAAACTTGAAGACAACACAAAGCTTTACTCAAAACCGATGGCCTATATATTGATATTCAGTTCAAGAAACATTACAATAAATTCTGATTCTCCATTAGACTTAGAAAAGCTCAGATAAATTTCTGCAGCATTTTCTTACAAAATTTTGTGATGTCTCTTCCTCTAGTCCTGGTATCCATTTATAACCACATGGATGCACAAAGCTTCGGACCTTTTGAGGAGAGTTTGTTACAAAAATAAAGAAGTTACAAGCTTTTCGCAAAAGCAGTTACAAGCACTTTTCAGCCTCTACAGTTACTTCAACCTGTTATTCTGTTGCAACCTCTTCTATCTTTTCAAGGGTGCTCTCCAACTATTCCGGATCCTAGGTGGCATATTTAGTTGCCCACTCACTATATATCTCTTCTGTCGGCCATGAAAAATTAATCACATCATCTTTATTTTTAGTCAACCTTTTCCAAGAATTCCTCAGTTTGTTGACTTCTAAATTAAGAAAACCATAATGTGACTTAATTTTTTCTATCTCTTGTATTGTCACGACAAAGAAAGAAGTATCATCAAGATCAATGATTCCTTTGATTATTGCTGACAATTTGGCTTCTATCTCCTTAAGCCATATTTGCTTATATTTTAACTGATCCGGATTAGCAAAAATTCCTAGGAGCAACTCACAAACTTGATCAGTGTATTCCTTCTTAAGCAATTTAACCCTTCTATCCACATTATCCACCTCTGTTGCCAATTGCATTAAGACTTTAGCGACATCAGAAGTGGATTTGATAATAGGATTAGCTCTTGCTTCATCACATGATACACACATGAACTCTAGATCTTGCTCCCTAGGTCTCCATCTGTCAAAAATGGGTGTCAAAATGGCCTTATCTCTCCTCAGCTCATTCCACATCTCCATAATTTTTCCCACATTGTTGTAAAGAAATGAGGCATTTATTGTATCTGCAAAACTGGAGATTGTGGCCCTTACTTTCTCCTCATACTTCCCTGCATATAAGGCTTGAGCCTGTTTCAGGTTTTCTAGTTCCTGGGGAGTAATCTCAATCATTTGAGAACTGGAGGGTGCTGGAGATGGTGGAAGTTCAATGATGGGACTAGCAGGTGGAGGTCTTGCAGGAGAAGAGGAAATCATCAGTGTTGAAGACTCACCTTGTTGGTATTGTCCCATCAACTAGCTCTGCAATTTAGCAATGATGCTATCTTTACCTCTTACCTCCTCCTTGGCACTGTTATAGGCCTTTAAAACTGTTTCCAACTTAATTTGGAGGGCCTCTTTTTCTTTGGCTTCCTTCTCTACCACTGCAACACTAAATTTTGCAGTTTCTAGCATAGTGCTAGCAGCTTCTACTATCCCTGTACTTTGCACTCTCTTTACCATCATTCCACCAAGGTAACTTGACCCTGGCGTATCTTTTCCTTTCTTTCTCTCATTTCTTTTGAGAGACCACATGACTAGTGCAGCATTATCTTTATTGAAAGTTACCCCTTCCATGGGTTTAGTCTCTTTTCTTACTGCATCTAACATAAGGGCATCTGCAATGTCCCACTCTGGTAAGATAAGCACTCCAGCTTGTGCTACCATATCTCTTCCCTGCTCAGGGGTGATGGTTTTGAATTCTTCCATCATCTCTTGTTTTATGTCTTCTTCCACTGAGACTAGATCTTTATTGGGCTGCTCAACCTTTCTTGTCTCACATCTAGCATTATATCTATCTATATGTTGTTTCCAAATGAATTGCACAAATGCTTCCGATGTGACAAAATTGTCATCAGCTAGAAAGGCACTACTTGCCTTTTTAATCTCAGGATCCCACTCCTGGCCTTTAAGTTCAGTAGAGGTGATGTCCATTTCAGCATCAATGGGTTCTTCTGGCATCCCTTCCTCCACTTCATCATAGGTGTATGCAATTTCCCCTAAACTACCCAATTGCAAGAGGTATTCGGCTGCCGCTTGTTCATCTCCTATATGGATAGGGGATTGGGATGGGGAATACAAAGGTGTATCTGATTGCACTTCCTTCCCCACCCTTTGCTTCTTTGGGCTGTTTGGGATATCAATGACATCTTGTATTTTCCTCTTTCCTTTGGATGTAGAGGGCTCCCCTGTTGTAGGCACTAGCATACTGTAACCTGATTTCTTGTGCAGTGTGTAATCACCAGGAGGAATTGCTTTGCTGGAAGTTGACCTGCTTAGGATCATTCTGGCTTTTTCAGGGTTATTCTTAATCACAGCTTCCCTCTTCTCCTTCAGTGTTTGCATCACATCCTCAAAGCAAACAATCAAAAACTTTATTTTCTCTTCTAGTGGGAAGAAGCTAGACAATGGGTCATAGCTAGCATCAAACTGATGCACAAAATCCAAGGCTTTCTTATAAGCCACCCACTTTTCTTTGCTTAGTTCCTGCTCATCTAGATCAAATTCATTCCTGATGAGGTCTTCAGGAAATTGGAATTGATGAGGCCTACCTCTGCATGCTACCTTTTTCCTAAACACACCGTTGAAGAAATCCTCTGGATCAGCACACTTGGACACTGTAGTGGATAAATGATAAGGTTTGAGGAAATCCTGAAAGCAATTCCAGCCTCCCTTGGTTATTACGAATTGGTGGGCTATGGTAGCTGCAGGGAAAATAGTCCCTTTACCTCTGCCTGTTAACTCTGCCTCTTGTAGGCCACCAATTTGCCTAAGGATCTCCACTATTCCCACTTTGAGAGGGACCTAGTAAGGTAACAAAAATGGAGTACCCTTGAAACTGAAAACTCTGAAAACTGTGGAGACTGGATATAAATAGATGTCGCCCCAGTTATGAACAATTTTGATGTTCTCTACGAATTCTTTTGGCCTTATGAATTCCAGAAGAACCTTGGGGACTCTTGGGTTATCAGAGCAGAGGAGAGTCCTTATTTTGGATGCAAAATATTTATCAAACTTTAAGAAACTAGCATCCTCTCTGTCCCATGACAACACAATACTCCATAATTGTACTGACATTTTTTCTCCTTCCTTCTCCTTAACCAGGTCTAGTCCACTGGCAAAATAATCACCACCTTTGAAGAGAAAAAGGTGCATTAAGAGTGAGTACCATCTGAAAGGTCTGTCCACCTTTCCATTCTTTATTCCTATCAACCCTCCATGGATAGCATCGGCAATGAAAGAGGCATAATCAAATGTGATAGCAAGAGAAGGATTCAAAATCTGGACAATCATTAGCAAGTAATGATTCGGCATATTTGCTTCAGCATCTTCTCCTAGAACTTGACAAAGTGCCCAGTACATTCCCTTAGCCCTCAGGGTAAACATACTTAATGAGAAAGGCTCTTGCGTGTTAGGTCCTACAACTGCTAACCCTCCTATTTTCACAAAAAGTTCCTTGAGAGGCCCATTCCTGAGATGACTCCTCTGTGCACCATAAATTTGGGCTAATGATGTGAAATTTATAGGTTCCAGGAAGTTTGTGAACTCATTAAGTCCAAATGCTGTCCTAAATTCTTCAGCGTTAATTTCCACAAGGGTTTTCCCATTTACATCCCGGATGCATCTTGTGACTGGATCATAATTTAATGCCATTTGGGTTAGCAGGTCTGTATCCATGAATACCCCTGGGACTACTAATTTCCCAACATCTAGTTCCCAGATACTATTTTGAGGAGCAGGAGAATTTCTCATTCCAAATCCAACTTTAAACAACCCCAATCCGGACAGTCCAACCTGTGGGTCTCTCAGCCAATTACCTTTGTCATACAATCCTTCTCCTATCTTCAAACGGGGAGCCCTGGGCACTAACTCTTTGGCCTTTGATGCTTGATTGGTTGATAACATCAACTGTTCTAAAAAATCATCACATACACTTCTTTCTAAATAGTTAACCTTGCCGGAAAATTCCCTTTTAGGAGCCATTTTGAAAATGCAAGAAAATGAATATCACTCTTAAACAATCCTGCAACAAAAGAATTTACTTAGAACATCACACAAGAATTTCTACAAAAATATGAGAGAACCTGATCTTTGCTTGAAGGAATTTTCTCTGCAACTGAACCGTCTTGCTCTGTATCTGGAGAAGATAACTCTGCGTCTGCTCTTCTGCAAAATCTTTTGTAAGATATCTTCACTTGGTAGTTAGGAAATCAAATATTTGTACTCAGGGCCTTAACTGTAACATTGATTCCGCATGCTCCGACCGTCCCTTCGAAATTGAATTCATACAAGAATTCATATTTTTCGCTCCAACGGGTCACAACATTCCTGCAAGTGTTCCATTTTGCTCTTTTGCAACTTCGCGAAGCATAACTATCGGGCAACTTAGTCCTGCGAAATAGCGCCAACCGTTCGATCAAAAGAAACTTAATCAAGCGTTAGATTAACTGATGGCTTTGGCCTTTTTCTGGGTCTCGCTCTTTTATTGGCTGCATAATACCACGTGGCATCGAATCATTGGCCTTGAAATTCACTTCACATTCCACTTAATACTGGCCGCGTGTCTTTCCTTTTATACCTACGTTTCCACCTTGGCGGGCCCACACTTTCTTCTTAGATCACATGTCATCATGACACGTGGATGGTTCTCATTTACTCTCGCTATTTCACGGGCATAAGGAGTGAGCACTTTACCCTTGCGAAATAGCGCGGGCCATCGGATCATCTTTGAAGTTGATCGGCATTTAATCCTTTGAAAAGGATCTCAGGAGGGATGGGCCCGCTGACTCATCGTGAACACCTGGCATCCAGTCACCTGCGACATTGATTTGTCACTCTGTCATTCACCAGAAGGAAACCACGAGGGCCCCACTTTCGTCTCAACAGCTCTATCGTCTAGGTCATCATCATGACACGTGGACGGTTCTCATTTACTCTCGCTATTTCGTGGGCATAAGGAGTGAGCATTTTACCCTTGCGAAATAGCGCGGGCCGTTGGATCATCTCTGAAGTTGATCGGCATTTAATCCTCTGAAATGGCTCTCAGGAGGGGTGGGCCCACTGATTCATCATGAACACCTGGTGCCCTGTCACATTCGACGCTGATTTGTCACCTTCTTATTTGTCAATAAGAAACTACAGGGCTTCAATAAATTGTTAACAGCTGTACCTGCCAGGTCATCTCCACCTGCGACCTGACTCACCTCCGGGGCCCGCCTTTCAACCTTTAGTCCTGACCCGCTGACTGTTGTGACCTGTGCCATGTGCCGCCATTTTACTCGTTGTCAAGAACCAGCTAGACGATCTACGTGGCATGCCATGTGCTTTTCGCAACTTCGCTGGTCTTAAACTACGCCCAACTTCACCTAGCGAAATAGCGCGAGCCGTGGATCCATCTGTGAGATGCGCACTAGTTACTGGGCCCGACAACTTTAGAAGAAAAACATACAAGGCATAAAATTTTTTAATTGATCAACGTAACCGCCTAGGCAAATAACAAGGGGGGACACTTCCTACGACCCCACGACCCATAACTTAAGTGAATAAAGTAACGACTGATTAGAAACCAGAGGGTTTAAAACAAATAAGATAGGATCTAAAATAAAAAACCCTTAAACCCTTAAGGTCTAGAACAAAGCTGAAGCACTTGGAATTACACCCTACTCGAAAATTTCAGCATACCATAGCCAATCATGGGAAAAGAAAAAACCCAATTTTAAACAGTGATAACACGACTATCCAGTCAAACATCTGCAATCAACTTATCAAACTGTCTTATCAATCGTATCATATCCATATCAAAGTGATCATTATCTTGTCTTAAACAAAAAAGGATACACTCAAAATCAGACAGGTCAATCTTAAACGGGGTCCGCAACTTTTCAAGATCAGACATTATCAACCATCACATCAAGCAACTGAGAACAAAGACACAAGGTCAGTATAGCTGCTGAATTTTAACCGGGTCAATCTTTATCTTTTATCATTTGGTGACAGATATTGTTCCTATGCTACTCAAGGATATCCACAAGTGACTAGAGGAGCCATGATGGGCATTATCTTTTTCTTTGTTTGCTGCTTGTCTGCTACGTGTTTGCTTCTTCAATGAGATATCTTTACATCTTGGTTCCTTATACCCTGATGTGCTAAGCTTCATTGTTCAATAATAAGGCTCAGTGATGAATATATATTGCGCAATAGAATATGTGACATAGGTTCGTGAATCATTCATTCTCATTTCATCTCATTTGCTTATTGCTGGTTTGCTGATTATTTTCTCATCATCTCTTTCTAAATCATTTCCTATCATCTAACATTATTCTATTCCATTCTAAGGTTCATTCTCTCATATTCTGTCTCAATATCATCTTCACATCACCTATCTCTATTTCTAATCAACTAACTATTCCTTTCATCTAACATTCTTTTTTTTTTCAAGAGATCATTCATGTCTTTAATGCACAAACAATCTCTCGAGGGGGCATTACACCCTAAGTATCACCGGGGCATACTGGGGCAATTTTTTTAATTTTCTTTGAAACAACATCATTTTGACATTGTCTCAAAGAGGGGAAAATGTAGACACCTAAAAATGTCTCATTGATCATGTACTAAGTATTCCTCTAATTGATTAAATAATTCTTTAATTATTTAATTAAGTTAATTAATCATATTCTTCTAATTTCATATTTTCTCATTGTAGACACCTAAAATTGTCATGTCTAATTAAATAAATATTTTATTTATTTAATTATCTAAGCCTAATTCTTCTATTAATTAAATAAATCTTTATTTATTTAATTAATTCATTTATCCTCTTCTATCCTTATTTCTCATTTAAATAAATACATTTATTTATTTAAATTATCCTTTTCCTAAATTAAATAAATATCTTATTTATTTGATTGATCTCACTCCTTCTATTAATTAATAAATCTTTATTTATTTAATTAATTCATTAACCTTTTCTACCCATGACACATGTCATTCATCTCTTAATTCATACACTACCTACCCCTTTCATTATTTTATTATTTCTTTTACCTACCCTCTAATCATAGCCGACCTCCTTTTACACCTCTCAATCTTATCCCTCCATTTCATATTGTGTCTTCTATATAAGGAGATGCTTCCTTCATTATCAAACCCTAACTACTTGATCAATTGACTACTTGGCATATGCGATCCTACTTACAACCACATTCCGTTCTTTGTTGAGCTCTTGTGCACATAAAATCTGAGAGCAAATATATCAAGCATGATCAATGGAGATAGGAAGAATGGAGATCCAAACCCTGTTGGACATGTGATGGTATAATCTTTGTGATTTCATTTGATTTCCATTGTCTTAGGTAATCTTCATATGTTATGGTGGATCTTTGTTGTTGTTAGGCTAGGGTTTTTGTGGTTGAATTCATTTAGCCTTTCAATATCGTTATTATTGTTATCCATTTTCACCATATACACTCATAATCTTACTAATTATTCTATTTTCTATTTCTATCATCATTTAATCATTTTAACCATTTTCTAAATATTAATTAAATATTTATTATTTAATTAATTCTAATTAATTCCCCAATTTAAATAATCTTGATTATTTAAATAAATTAATTCTCAATTTCTATCTCATTCCTATCATCATCTAATCATTCAACCCTTTTCTAAATATTAATTAAATATTTATTATTTAATTAATTATGATTTAATTCCTTTAAATTAAATAATCTTTATTATTTAATTAAACTCAATTTCTACATAATTAAATAGTTTCTTTAAATTATTTAATTAACTAATTAATTCTTCCATTTCCAAATCCCCAAATTCTAATTTCATTTAATTTCATATTCTTCTAATTTCTTCCAAATCCAATTACATGTGCATGATTTCAAAAACCAAGTTGAAAATCAAAGTCAAGTTCTAAATATATTCAAATACTAAATTGAATTAAATAAATTCAATTATTTGAATAAATATCATGCAAAGATTAAATTGAAAATCTAAATCTAAATGCAAGCACATGCTAAATTAATTAATTCAATCAATCAATTAATTAAATCATTTATCTCCTACTATTAAGCTAGATTAAATTGATTGAGAATTGAGGGTTCACTCCTTGTCTGCTACATGTTTTTTTCTTCAATGATATATCTTTACATCTTGGTTCCTTATACCCTGATTTGCAAAGCTCCATTGTTACATAATAAGGCTCAGTGATGAATATATATTGCACTATAAATAAAGACACAAGTTTGTGTATCTATCATCAATCTTTTCATTTTATTTTCTTATCTCATCATGTTGATTCTGTCTCAAGATCATTCTCTCATTGAATCATTTTCTATCATCTAATATTATTGTTTCATCAATCTATTCTCTCTTTCATCTTACTAACATTTCTTCAAAAGATACCCGAGTCAAAAGAGGTAAAACAATATTCTGACATTATCAAACAAAAACAGATTGCATTTAATCATTTAAATCATAATCATATAATTTAAATTGCATTCATTTTAGGTCATTTTCATAGTATAGATCACATTCATTTAGTCATCAATACATTCATTCATCACATAAATCATTGCATTAATCATTATATAAAAAAAATATAGAAATCATTGCATTAATCATATAAACGGACATGCAAAAATAATATACATGCATCACATAAACCACATATAGTCATGCATCATATAAAGAACACAAAGTATTATAGATCACCGCCAAAAAAATGCATATCATATATATAACCAAAAAATGGTAATGTGTCAGAATACAATCATCAAAAATGTCAAAAGGCTCATATAACATGATATAAAGTGTCTCAATTGACATTGCATCTGTCTCCAGGTGGATCCTGTCTACTAGATCTTGCCCCAGGATGTCCCAAGGATGTCTGAGGTGGACCCATAATACCCCTGCTGCTAGTCCTCCATGAGGTAGACCTACTAGAACCCGATCGACCTCTGAACTCATTGAAACTAGGACCTCTCTATCCCTTAGGTACAATACCTTGATAGAGCTGTCTATAATACGAGACATAATGTGTAGCATAATAAAGCCTATCAGACTATGTTCGTGCATCTATACCCAAAGAAAAATGTTGGTCGTATGCATCCTAAACTAATAGAGTCCTCCTCATTGCGTCATCTCGTTCCCTCTAGAGATGATCCCTCTCACTCAAAATCTGGTCTCTCTCCCTCTCCAAGGCAGCGTAATATCTGTGAAACAGATCTCGCTCAACACTCCATCAATGTCTCAGTCTTGCAACCTCATCCTACAGACTTTGAATCTGTGCTCTCAAAATCTGCGGATCATCATCATCTCTATTACCACCCTATCCTCCTTCCCCACCTCCCTCCATAGCTGGTACATCCTCCAACTCTGGCATATCAGTGTCATCCCCATCATCTGTGCTCGATGATCTTGAAGAATCATTTTCATGTCCATTGCTACTAGACTCGGTGTCTCCACCGATGTCTATGTCCTTGTTTCCATCTCCTCTCTCCTTATATCCTCCCCCACCCCATCTCCTCCATCATCTTTGCCATCTCCCTCTCCCTCTCCCTCCTCCCCATCATCCCTCCTCCATTGTCTCCGATGACATATCTACTGAGTTGTGATAGGAATTGTAAGATCAGTAAGGGGAACAAGCCTATATCTAGCGCACCATGTGTCATACTAAGGTGTCCTGCTTGGATTTGCAACACCTACTTTCCAACCCCACTGTACTGCCATAAGCACATCAAACTCTACAGTAGCCACATGTGGCTATATACATGCTCCCCAATCAGATACCTCCCAATCAATCTGAGCAAAGTAAGATGTGATAGTAGGTACTCCATGTACCTCCCCAAACTACCTAAGCACCCATCCTGGCAAGTACATCTCGATAATCCTCTATGTCTCCATAGTCCTACCAATACAATATCTCTATTGCCTATAGAATGGTAGATGCTGGTCATCATCCGCCCAATCGGGGCAATCCAAGTACGGTCTCCAAATAAAGTGTTGTAAGATGTCAAACTGATGTTGCCAATATAATGTGTTACCTAAGCCTTTGTGTCTAACCTCAGGTGTATATATGAAAGCGTATGGCTCCTCAGGCTGCAAATCAACATGAATCACTGGCCTAGAGATAGAAATGTGCTCCCAAGCCCAAGTCTAGAGTAGTCTCACACTGTAACTAATAGACCTGTATGTCAAATATACAATACTTTGCATTAGATAGTATACCATAGCTAAAGGACAAGGACCCCAAGCACACACACGATGATGAATGATCATATCATGAGGTACCCTACCCCATTTGATTGGGAATCCATGACCTCTCCTATCAAGGATGGATAGTGTGGGATGCAAAATTCATCTTATAAAAACAAGTAATCAATTAGAAACAAGGGAAATCACGAATCCCTATCCTAATCAAAATTTAACAAACAATACAATGAAATAATGCAATTAAGAAATAGGAATTATAAATCATCAAATCAAATAAAAAACTCCCTATTCCGTGATTGCGTAGAACTTCCATTGCTCTTCTCCTCTTCGTGGTATGATGGCTCTCAGATATTGCGCTGGTAACTTGCAAATGACACAAAGATTCAAAGTTTGTGATTGTTGAAAATGGAGATTAGATGCTCAATTTATAGAAAATTGGAGAAGATTGATTGAAAGGTGGAACAGATTGATCAAGAGGTGTGAACTCAGGTGAGCTCAAATGAAAATTGATAGTTGAACTGCTAATTGTAGGAGTGAAACTCAATAGATTGAATAGATTAATTGAGTTAACTGATTGAGAAAAAGCTGATTGAGGGAAGAAAAAGAATGATTGGTGGAAATAAAGAGGATGACAAAGAAAGCTTAATTTAGAAAAAGCTAACTGAAAGATAGAAATAGAGATTGGAGAGATAAATGATTTAATTAATTAATTGATTGAATTAATTAATTTAGCATGTGCTTGCATTTAGATTTAGATTATTAATTTAATCTTTGCATGAGATATTATTCAAATAATTGAATATATTTTAATTCAATTTAGCATTTTGAATATATTTAGAACTTGACTTTGATTTTCAATTTGGTTTTTGAAATCATGCACATGTATTTGAATTTGGAAGAAATTGGAAGAATATGAAATTAAATGAAATTAGAATTTGGGGATTTGGAATTGAAGAATTAATTAGCTAATTAAATAATTTAAAAAAACTATTTAATTATTTAGAAATGAAATTTAATTAAATAATAAAGATTATTTAATTTAAAGGATTAAATAATAATTAATTAAATAATAAATATTTAATTAATATTTAGAAGATGGTTGAATGACTAGATGATTAGAGATAGAAATTGAATAATTAGTAATTTATTTAAATAATAAAGATTATTTAAATTGGGGAATTAATCATAATTAATTAAATAATAAATATTTAATTAATATTTAAAAAATGATTAAAATGATTAAATGATGAAAGAATAAGAAATAGAATAATTAGTAAGATTATGAGGAAATATGAAATTAGAAGAATAAGATTAATTAAATTAATTAAATAATAAAGATTATTTAATCAATTAGAGGAATAATTAGTACATGAACAATGAGACATTTTTAGGTGTCTACATTTGCCCATCTTTGAGACAAAGTTAGAAGAACATTGTTTCAAAAAAAAAGAAAAAAATTACCCTAGTATGCCTCGGTGATACTTACAGTGTAATGCCCCCTTGAGAGATTGTTTGTGCATTAAAGACATGATTGATCTCCAGAAAAAAGAAGAATGTGAGATAAAAGATAGAAGAATGGTTAGTTGATTAAAGATAGAGATAGGTGATGTGAAGATGATATTGAGATAGAATATGAGAGAATGAACCTTATAATGAAATAGAACAATGTTAGATGATAGAAAATGATTAAGAAAGAGACGATGAGAGAAGAATTAGCAAACTAGCAATAAACAGATGAGATGAAAATGAAAATGAAATTGAATGAATCACGAACCCATGTCATTATTTATTGTGCAATATATATTCATCATTGAGCCTTATTATTGAACAATGGAGCTTAGCACATCAGGGTATAAGGAACCAAGATGTAAAGATATCTCATTGAAGAAACAAACATGTAGCAGACAAGCAACAAACAAAGAAAAAGATAATGCCCATCATGGCTCCTCTAGTCACTTGTGGACATCCTTGAGTAGCATAGGAACAATATCTATTGCTAAATGATAAAAGATAAAGATTGACTTGGACAAAATTCAGCAGCTATACTGACCTTGTGCCTTCGTTCTTAGTTGCTTGATGTGATAGTTGATAATGTCTGATCTCATAAAGTTGCGAACCCCGTTTAAGACTGACCTGTTTGATTTTGAGTGTATCCTCCACTGTTTAAGACAAGATAATGATCACGTTGATATGGATATGATACGATTGATAAGACAATTTGATCAGCTGATTGCAGATATTTGACTAGATAGTCGTATCCTTTGTTAACTTCATGCGAAGTGTTTGCTGGATATATGCTAGGGTAGTTTTTTCTCACAAGACATTTTATTGCAAGTTTTTCTGATTGATTGATTTTCGATTTTTAGTTCTTTTCCAAGAGCCTTTTCGATGTTTTTGGATTATGTGGATCAATATTTGAATGTTTTTTGGTTAATTTTTTCAGGACGTTATCTATTTTTGGATGATTTTTTCAGGATCGTATTTGAATGTTTTTGGTATTTCATGATTTTCAATGTTTTTGGGTTTTGAGTTTTCCAATATTTCTGGATTTTGAGTTTTTCAATGTTTTTGGATTTGTTCAGGATTTTATATGATTTTTATGATTTTTTCAAGACTTTATCTATTTTTTTAGGATTTGTTTTCAGAACTTTATCTGCTTTTTAGGATTTTTTCAGGACTTTATATGTTTTTTAGGATTTTTTAGTTATGCCCCTAGTGTGCAGACCTGTATGACATGATGATCTGCAGAATGTATGTGGAGACAAATGAATTTTTGACATGACCTATGTGAATGCAATATGCATGATGAAGATGCATTTCTTATTCAAACAAGGTTGACTGTGTTTGTTTTTGCATTTGTAATACACCAATTGAAATGGAGGTACCAAACATTTCATAGATAAGCGGTCATCAATCTCTAAGGCCCTTCAGATCATTCATCTCAACACACTTAGTGACTAGGATTTACAAATGGAGATGTGGAAAACTTCCCCATTGGTTCTTGAAACTTTGATCTTCGTTTGCCCATGTGTGTGCAAATGCGTTAATTCCCACTCTTGTGTTCACTAAAGATCCTTAGCATCCTATATGACTAGCTACATGATTTTTCTAACTTCAAAAGCATCCCGAATAGAGCCTCATTGCCAGCAAGCCTTAAGAGCTCTGACGAGGTTATAGACTGTAATTTATCAAATATTGCTCCATTGCTAGTAGGCGTTCATAGCCCTGATGGAGTTACTTGCATGTTCCCATAGTCAAGCTTTTTATCGCATTTTGTATACATGATATTTCAGTTATATATCATTGCTCCTTTTGCCTTTAGATGGATATTTGGCTTTTTCTTTTTATTTTCTTGCCTTGACTTGTAAGTAATGAAACCTACTTGGGTGTGACAATTAGAGCGGCGCTGAAGTAGAATTTTAGATTTTTCACTAGTCATATGATCAACTAGGTGTCTCAAGTGAATTAGAGATTTTGTTAATATGTTTGAGATATAACAATTGATAGATTTTGGGCTAACAAGTCTCAAATAATGAAATCACTACCCAACCATAAGTAAAGCGTCATCACATGGTAATGTTGAAAATGAATGACCTTAGGACCTCAAAGACTTCATGTCTGAATATCTAAGAAAGGAGATGACCCTTGTTTCTCTTGAATGCAAATAGATGATAAAATTGGCCAGTTGCCTTGTTTTATTGATGCTGCTATATGAAAATGCAGAAACTATATACCCTGAAATCTGTGAATATGATGTGCTTGAAAAAGAAACTATATATAATGCAATGTTTTATTGATTTTGTTCATAGGATTAGGGAGTTTTGTGTAGGTAGTTAATTGGTCTTTGTTTAAAGAGTTGGATAAAGATGTGTTTTCCAATAGGATATAAGGACTCAACTGGGTGTACACGTTCAACATCTCCAATGTTGATTTTCTTATTTTTTGGATTCTGTTGATCATCAGATGGAAATCTAGCTCTAGAACCCATGAATTCAGGTGTAGCCTTATCATTTTCAAAGAAATCCAATCGTGGTAGGTTCTCTTGCCCCCAGTCTATCAAGTGTGGGTGTATGAGGCAAATTGATTATAGTTCTAAAGTTGTGACATGAGCAGGTGTTATGCCTATTTTTAGTGATGCACTTGAAGAGGATGATGAAACCAACCAGGTGTTGATCTTATTAACTAGTGTTATGATTGTGCTTGAACAAGATGATGAAACAATTGTTGACATGTTGTTCTATGTAGTATGATCTGGATTAGTGATTTTATTAATAAGGGGTTCATGAACAACTTTTGTAGAGGTATTGGGATCACTAGGAGAAATGGCAAGTTCATTTGAGAGAGAATCTTGTGAAGAACATGGAGGATTATGACATGGAGATGAAGGGATGGAGTGATCTTGATCAAGATTTGGAGAAATAATGGGATCTTGTTTAGGACATGAAGGTAAAGGTATGCTTTGATCTTGTCTTGTAAAAGGATTATTATGAAGCATGGAAGAGACGTCTTGATCTTGTTTAGGAGGTGGATGTTTGATGGGACTTGAAATGACACTTTGTTCTTGAGATGGAAGGGTTTGATTATGAATGGAATAGAAAAGAGTGAGGGGATCATCATGATATTCTTGGTCGGTGGGATCTTGATCAAAAATTGGGTAGGATGGAAGTGGTTGTTCTTGATCTTTATTTGTTTTAGGACTCATTTCTTCTGATTTTGGATCATCATCTTGACATGGGGAAGGAGTTTGGATATTCATGGGAGATTCTTGGAATGTTTCAACCTTTTGACTTGATGAGAAAGGATTTTGAATGAGACTCTCTAAATCATGACTTGGATTGGATTGGTTTTGTGCTATGGATACCCCTTGGGAGGTTGTGTTATTAGATAAAGATGGTGTGGATTGGTCTTGCATGACTTCAGGGGATGATGAAATGGTGGATATATATGGTTGATTTAGGATTTGGTTGAAAGGGATTTGATTTTGGTTGAAAGGAGTATGATTTTGGGTGAAAGATGTTTGATTTTGGTTGAATGAATTTTGATTTGGACTTTGGCTGAAGGGGGTTTGATTTTGGTTGGAAGAGGTTTGAATGTTGGGTTGGTGTGAGTTTTGTTCTGGAATTTGGTTGAATGGGATTTGATTTTAGTTGAAAGGGGTTTGATTGTTGGGTTGGTGAGAATTTTGATTTGGACTTTGGTTGAATGGGGTTTGATTTTGGTTGAAAGAGGTTTGAATGTTGGGTTGCTGTGAGTTTTGTTTTGGACTTTGGTTGAATTGGATTTGATTTTGGTTGAAAGGGGTTTGATTGTTGGGTTGGTGAGAATTTTGATTTGGACTTTGGTTGAATGGGGTTTGATTTTGGTTGAAAGAGGTTTGAATGTTGGGTTGGTGTGAGTTTTGTTTTGGAATTTGGTTGAAATGGGTTTGATTTTGGTTGAACGAGGTTTGAATGTTGGGTTGATATGAATTTTGATTTGGAATTTGGTTGAATGGGGTTTGATTTTGGTTGAACGAGGTTTGACTGTTGGGTTGATATGAATTTTGATTTGGAATTTGGTTGAATGGGGTTTGATTTTGGTTGAAGAATTAAGGTTGGCATGTTTAAATGGTCTCACAGGAAGAAGAAGGTTGGTTTGATACTGATCCCTTCATGGTCATCACTTCTCTCACCATGTTTTCTACCCAGCCCCTATGGTTGTCAGGACTAGCCATGTCTGTCACTTGTTGTTGCAAAGTTTTGATTTGTTGAGCTAATATTTCTATTGATGGGGATGGAATAGAAATGGAAGGGATGAATCCTCCACCTTCCCTACAAAATGTATAATTCCAATCCATGATGTTTGCTTGTTTGGTTTGGACCTATGATCACAACATGTAAGATATTTTCTCCATTTCTTTGAATGTGACAATGTTTGATTGAACTTGACCAACTTGTTTGAGTTGAGGTTAAGTTTGATTGATCCTCTGATTGTGTTTTGGACGTTTGGGGTGTGACTTTCTAGGATAATTATGCAAATGATGATGAACTAAGACAAACGTATATGAGGTCTAGACAAGGACGTATATGAGGATGATAATGCGGATGCAAAATTAGGACTATGCAACGACTATGGATGATAATGAAGACATGAAGAACTTATGCAAAAGACTTTAGGATGATAATGAGGATGTAAGTGCAAACTATGCAAAAGACTTAGGACGATAATGAGGACATGAGTGGGACTATGCAAGGACTATGTAAAAGACTGCCTAGGGTCACAAGTATGTAAGGACTTTTGAGTTTTGGTTTCAAAATGGACTTTATTTTCTGTAACTTCATGTGTAGGACAATGTTTTGTAGTTTTTCAAATCTAAGAATAATTGTTGCTAGGTATGTATAGCTGACTGACTCAATTTTCATACAATCTCAGAAAATTTGGAGATACGTGGGATAGGGCCTGGAATAGCCCAAAGGACTGACTCAATACTGGTCTATCACAATGATACATAAAAAAGCACAAAATCTTAGGCTAGATAGTGGACACCATTCAGTGAGGCCCCCACAACAAAATACCAAAACAAGATGGACAGATAGAGAGTTTGGCAACACTGGCTCCACTCCATGACACACACTTCTTGGGCATGCTAGTCTCTCTTACCTCGAAGATCTGAAGATCTTATCACCGAGGGATTTCTATCTCATAATGTAAGGTACATGAGGGGTATCTATGGGGTACGATCCGCACTCCCAAAACCACTGAATGTAGGATTTTTGGCAACTAAATTGGTTCTTAGTATTAGGTTTCAAGGGGTCTCGATCCAATGGTAGATTATTAGAGCAAGACACTTAAGGCTTGAGTTGAGATTATTGGTGCAGGGAAGGCCCCCACATACGTCGAATTCACTCAACACTCTAGCCGCTTGACCAGTATATTTATATAGCGGCTCGAAAAACCCGCTTGAGAGTACGTTGGGAGAGATGATATCCCCAACGCATCCCAATTCGAAGTACCTCTATGGGGTGATGAAATCCCCAGTCAAAGATACCCCTCACTATGTAAAATAAAAGAAAATTTGGATGTCGTTGTCACCTTCCTTCTTTCTCCCTTGAGCCCGATGGCGGGTAGAAAGTCAATTAGTGCAATAGTAGGTCCACCCCAGACACAATGAAAAGTTCTCTACCTTAAAAATAGAAAATGATTTAATCTAATGCAGCCTGATTCACATTCATTTTATATCCCAAATTTAGGTTTTAGATCTGCATGTGCATGTCAATTTTAAACTCCAAATCCAAGTATGAAGGCATACATGTCAGTTTTAACCATTTGTTGATTTCTAAGCACCAAAAACCAAGTGTGAGATACACGCATGTCAATTTTAGCCCATGTTTATTTTAAACCCCAACAATGAAGTGTGAGATTATCCATGCATGTCCTTTTTAACTGTTGTTGATTTTAAGCACTAAAAAATTGAAGTGTGAAGATTATCCATGCATGTCCATTTTAACTGTTGTTGATTTTAAGCACTAAAAATTGAAGTGTGAATTGTGCATGCAAATTTACTAATCTAATCCTCTCCGTGAATCTACCACAGGCTGTAAATATAAGATTAGTAGTACAATTAAACCAACAAAAAATAGAAACTCAAAACTTGACAGAGGCGATTGCATAATACTACCTGAGCAATTGCATGATACTTATAGACTGAATGTGTAAATCTGACAAACCAAATGCCTGACGGTATCTGGTTGATTGCATAGCACTAACAGGTCGATTGCATGACAGAATGTAGAAAACCAAAAAAATTTAAAAACTAAACAAAAATAAGAAAAACTAAACCTGATTAGGAACCTGCAAAACCAATTGTGAAGCCCTAGCCAAATCCCTCATCATCCATTCAATATTGATTAGATCATATTTAACTATATAAGAAAGAAGTAGGCTATTATATTTGTCTAAGGCCAATTGTTCTTCTGAATACTGTATCAATTTTTCTACCCGGAGAAATTTTTGATATCATTTGGCTTCTCTCCTTTTTTGTTTGGTCCTTCTCGCACCTGAAATCTTGAACTGAACTTTTCTTGCCATAAACAATGTTAATCAAATCATGAAATAAAAAGAAATTTGATCCCAGATTAACCAATTTTAAGACAAAATTAAACAGAACAGATAATAGACGGAAGAAAAAATTAAACAACAAAGCTTCCTGCGAATGCATGATCCAGAAAGGGTCATTGCGTGATCTAGATAGGGCGATTGTGTGACCCTGTCAGAATGAATGCGTGACCCCGAAGGGTTGAATGCATAATTATGTCTATGCGATTGCGTGATTATGTAAGCTCGATTGCGTGATGGGAATATCTTTTCTCGAAATTCATGCAACCTGCAAAAAAAAAAGAAAAATCCGCACAATCTGCAAAAATCACACAGAACACAGAAAAGGTTAAATTGATGTTAGTTCACATCGGGTTCACCAAAATGGTAGGATGCAAAATTCATCTTATGAAAACAAGTAATCAATTAGAAACAAGGGAAATCACAAATCCCTATCCTAATCAAAATTTAACAAACAATACAATGAAATAACGCAATTAAGAAATATGAATTATAAATCATCAAATCAAATCAAAAACTCCCTATTCCGTGACTGCATAGAACTTCCATTGCTCTTCTCCTCTTCATGGTATGATGGCTCTCAGATATTGCACTGGTAACCTACAAGTGACACAAAGATTCAAAGTTCGTGACTGTTGAAAATGGAGATTGGATGCTCAATTTATAGAAAATTGGAGAATATTGATTGAAAGGTGGAACAGATTGATCAAGAGGTGTGAACTCAGGTGAGCTCAAATGAAAATTGACAGTTGAACTGCTGATTGTAGGAGTGAAACTCAATAGATTGAATAGATTAATTGAGTTAACTGATTGAGAAAAAGCTGATTGAGGGAAGAAAAAGAATGATTGGTGGAAATAAAGAGGATGACAAAGAAAGCTTAATTTAGAAAAAGCTAACTGGAAGATAGAAATAGAGATTGGAGAGATAAATGATTTAATTAATTAATTGATTGAATTAATATATGAATCATGTGCTTGCATTTAGATTTAGATTATTAATTTAATCTTTGCATGAGATATTATTCAAATAATTGAATTTACTTTAATTCAATTTAGCATTTTGAATATATTTAGAACTTGACTTTGATTTTCAATTTGTTTTTTGAAATCATGCACATGTATTTGAATTTGGAGGAAATTAGAAGAATATGAAATTAAATAAAATTAGAATTTGGGGATTTGGAATTGAAGAATTAATTAGCTAATTAAATAATTTAAAAAACTATTTAATTATTTAGAAATGGAATTTAATTAAATAATAAAGATTATTTAATTTAAAGGATTAAATAATAATTAATTAAATAATAAATATTTAATTAATATTTAGAAGAGGGTTGAATGACTAGATGATTAGAGATAGAAATTGAATAATTAGTAATTTATTTAAATAATAAAGATTATTTAAATTGAAGAATTAATCATAATTAATTAAATAATAAATATTTAATTAATATTTAGAAAATGATTAAAATGATTAAATGATGAAAGATTAAGAAATAGAATAATTAGTAAGATTATGAGGAAATATGAAATTAGAAGAATAAGATTAATTAAAATAATTAAATAATAAATATTATTTAATCAATTAGAGGAATAATTAGTACATGATCAATGAGACATTTTTAGGTGTCTACAGATAGACCTACTATAATACTGCATAGAACTACTATCAGATCATCGTAGTCCAACCACGCCCATGGTATATCATAATGACCACTAATCTATAAGTCCTGCTCCTCACACTCAAATAGGGCACACAGTCCTGTGAGACCATTGTCATGATCATAAACGACTCTATCTCCATGAATGAGAATATGAAGAATCTGCTAGACATCCTCTAATGTGATGGACGCCTCACCAGTAGGAAGATAGAATGTACAAGTCTCAGAATGCCACTGCTCCACTAATGCGGTGATCAAGGCCCCATTGACCGTAATCTCTGAAAGATGCAAAACATGATATAAAACCAGATGCCAGATATGTGCAACCTCCTCATCAAGTATCTTATCATGAAGATTGAGACCATGGGGTCTACTATGTCTGCAATATAGTACTCTAAGAGTCTCCTACACATAAAAAATGATGAAAATGTAAGATATCATACTCCACGTGAAAACTTTATCATACACATGACAAGAAAACAACTATTTCCGACGTATGCGAACAATTACAGCTTATGCGTAGCATTTAACACTATTGCGGTACACTTTTAATGATTGCTTAACATTTGAAATGCATGCGTAAATATATGAACTAATGCTTAAAGAACTGGTCTAATGCGTAACACTTAAGATTTATGTGACACACTTAGACTAATGTGTTACAATTAACACTTATGCATGATAATAAATACTAATGCATAAAAATCAAAATACGTATGCGTGAAGCTTAAAAGTTTGAGCTTTGAATTTTTTTTAGAAAATTGACAAAAACAAGCAAAAAAATTGAGCAAAATTTTGGATACTTACCATGTCGTTCGTTCCAGGCGGTCTCTAATACAAATGTACTCACTTAGACAAATGTTGTCATTCTCTAATGCCAGCCATGATGATCAAACACTCACAAGAAATATCAAAAAATCATAATGAACTCGAAGAACTCGAAAGAATGCAAATGGGTAAATGAAAGGTCAAAATCACTATTTATAGCTCAAAACTAGGGTTTTTCTCACTCTGATGGTCGTGGTCTCCTTGAACTTCAAAACACTTGTAGGCTAGTCAAATAGACTCAAAATTGCATGAAACTTCACACAAAAAATTTTGACCATTTTTTCTGAGGGGGCATATTTATACCCTAAGTGTCACTGGGGCATACCGGGGCCAAATTTTTTTTCGTTTTCTTTGAAACAATCTCATTCCGACATTGTCTCAAAGAGGGGCAAATGTAGACACTTAAAAATGTCTCATTGATCATGTACTAATTATTCGTCTAATTAGTTAAATAATTCTTTAATTCTTTAATTAATTTAATTAATCTTATTCTTCTAAATTCATATTTCTTCTATCATCTTATTAATTATTAAATTTATATTTCTAATCAATTAATCATTTAACGATTTTCTAAATATTAATTATTTAATTAAATGTGATTTTAATTCCTTTAATTTAAATAATCTTCCTTATTTAATTAAATTCAATTTCTAAATAATTAAATAGTTTCTTTAAATTATTTAATTAGCTAATTAATTCTTCTAATTCCAATTCCAAATCCCCAAATTCTAATTCATTAATTCTTCCAATTTCATCTAATTTCATTAATTCTCCAAATTCAAATTCAAATTCAAATTCAAATTCATATTCTTCTAATTTATTCTAATTTCAAATACATGTGGATGATTTCAAAAATCAAATTGAATTCTAAATTCAAGTTCTAAATATATTCAAATAACAAATTGAATTTAAAATAAATTCAATATTTGAATTAATTCTCATGCAAAGATTAAATTGAAAGTCAAAATCAAAGTTCAAGCACATGCTAAATTAATTAATTCAATTATCTTTCCAACCTCTATTTCTATCTTCCACTTTACTTTTTTCGAAAAATCTTTCAATCAGTCATCAATCAATCATCTATTCAATCTATTTTAACTCATTATTTCAATTAATTGCATCATTTTTTAATTCTCCTCCAATCATTCTTTTTCATCTTTCAATCAACTTTTTTCTCAATCAGTTATCTCAATTAACTATTCAATCTATTTTGTTCCACCTCCAAATTGGTAGTTCAACAATCAATCAACATGTGATCTCACTTGAGTTCCACCTCTTAATCATTTCGTTTCACATTTCATTCAATCTCACCCAAAAATCTATAAATTCAAGATCAATTCTCCATTTTGAATGGAATCACGAACTTCGAAATCTTGTGTCACTTGCAGGTTAGCAATGCAATCTGAGAGCTATCATACCACAAGAAGCAAAATAACAATGAAAGCTATATGCGATCATGGAATAGGGATTTTTGATTAATATTATACATCCTTATTGTTTTGTTTGCATTATTCTATTCATATTTGTTAGAATTATTTAGCTAAAATAGGGATTCATGATTTTCCTTATTATTTCTAGTTAAGCAATGGTGAGTTTTAGGTTTATACAATGAGTATAAAATATCAAATCATCTACTAGTCCTTTTCACTGAATTACAATCTTATTAATAGAATAGGCCTTTTGAATACAAACGCTATATTGTGGAGGGAATTCATAAGTCCTTGGTTGCTATAAAGAAAGACCCCAAGATTATGCACTTTAAATGGTATTCACTCTTGTGGCATGTCATTCCTTTTTCTACATAAAAGATTTGGAAGCTCTAGATCAAGGCAAGCCAAGAGGAGAATGATAAAGCCTTTCTAGTCCAAGAATAGATTTATATTTGGGACAATCTATAGTACCCCTCCTCGTTTGAACTCATTAGACTCATATTTTATTATTGTTTACTTTCAGTGGATACATTACCATGATGTGTTATTTAGACTCATATGACATTATTTCATGCTTTATCTGAATATGAGATGCATAATTTATTTGCAGTATTTCAGTACTTGTGATTTATGGCATTTTATGGATTATTGCTATGTACTGACACTTTATTTTATCTATGCAATGTGAAATTATATGTTGCATGTCTGCAAGTGTATTGGATGCAAGGGGAGGATTTTCCTTCCCTCATTCTGGTGAGACAGGGAACGTCGAGTTTCTCCTTCTTTGGTGTGCATGTCGTGTTTTCTATATTGTATATATGCATGTGGTTCGGTGATGCAGGATATTGCAGGTACAAGTAGCGGGTAGGTACAGGGTATCGTCTCCACCTGGCTTCACAAGTCTAAGCGTGCCTTATACTTTTCCGATGGAAGTGGAAGAGGTAGTAGTTGACCCTATTTTACCCAGTTACACTCTTGTGAGAGTCGTCAGTTGGTTGTCCTGTCAGTTTGTTCGGCCTTCGTGTATTGTCATTTGACTTTTTCTGAGTCTTTGCTTGGGGTTTGTTCAGTTTATGTGTTTTAGTGGATTTAATTAATTAATTAAATTTATGGAGTTATCTCATAGTTGGTATTTTTGAAATTATGTATTTTATGCATTGAGATTTTAAATTTAATTAATTAAAAGAAATTATTAAATTAGATTGCAAGTTGCATTGTATTCGAATTATATCTTATTTAAATTTTAGTGAAAAATAAATTAGATCAATTTCATTTATTGTTTCCTAGAATTTTAAATAAATAAATGAATAAAAGAATAAATTAGAATTAAAGTATTTCTTTATTTTCTTTATTTAGAAAATTAATTAATTTGCATGAGAAAAGAAAAGAAAAAAAAATGATTTTTGCTTGTTGCATGTTAATTTATCCCTGTGTTAGGAATTAGAAAAGAAAATAAAATTGCTTTTATTACTAAAATTAAATATTAGGTTTTGGAAAAGAAAAATATATGCAACCTAAAATTTTAGGTTAAAAAGAATAGATCTTTCTCTTTTTGGTACAAAAGAAGGAGGCAGAGATTTTGCAAAGAAAATTATTTTTGAAGCAATATTTTGTTGAAGAAGAAATTATCAAAGGATTGCTAGAAGAAGAATTGGCTTGGATAACCAGTACAGGAATGAGTTCTTCCACGTGAATCTTCCAGGAAAGCTATATAGGTTGGGTGGCCTCTTCTAGTTGTTTTTAAAGAAAATATTTTATCTCTTCCCTCTTCCCTCTTTCTGATTGATGTGTGTTAAAATATTTTTCAAAGCCAAAACCCCTTTCTGGTTATTTCATGATTTTGGCTAAAATACATTCCTAAGATTAATTCTAGTTTATGGAAAGAAGTTATTTCCTGGGTGTTGGTGGATTAAAATTTGTGAGGATTTTGGAAAAATTATTCTGGCAAATTTTGCCAAGATGTTTTTTTTACTGTGCATGAAAATTGCAAGTTTTGGGAGAAATGAGATTTACTAGAGAAAATATTCCCTCTTGTTTGATTTTTGTTTTGATATTTGGCTATGGTTGTCCTTTTTAGTATTTGTGCATCTCTGTGTAATTATTTAGTTACTATGGTAATAAAGTAATGGGGAAATTTTTTTATTTAATTATTTTTGGGGAAAATTGTATTAAATAAATTTGTGAGAAATAAATTTTATTGGAAAATGAAATTTATTATATTTTTATGCTATTGTAAATTTTAATTATAAAAAAAATTTTAAAAATAAATTATTAAAAAAAAATTAATAAAAAAAAGTGTGGGGAGGTAGAGCCTGCTACCCATGGTAGCAGAGGCTACCTGAAGGTAGCGGTTGCTGTCATAAGGTAGCAACGCGGGTAGCGGTTGCTACCATATGGTAGCAGCACTACCAATAAATTGCATTTCCTTTATATATTGCTCCTGAAAATTCTAACTCGGTTTTGTTTAATCTTTTTAATATGTAAAAAAAAATATAATAATATTATATATATATATATATTTATATATACATATATAAATATTTATATATGTATATATATATATAAATATTTATATATGTATATATATATAGTATTTTCTATAGGTTATTTCAAATTAAATCTTCTTTTTATTATATAATATTATATTCGAAGAATATATATATATGTGTGTGTGTGTGTGTGTGTGTGTAATTATATTATATTATTATATATAATTTTAAATTTTAAAATCTAATTTAGATTATTGATATAATTTGATCAGGTTTATTTGTAAATTGATCACGAACATATAATTAGGGTTCCTGGTGGGGCATTACACAATCATTATGAGACAAGTAATTATATAGTTTTTGAGTAGTATTTTGTTAGAGAAATCTTGATTAGTTTGGGAGAGCCTATATATTGGAGGTTGTCTAAGATGGTTGTGATATTTTTAGGCCAAAATTTCTTGTGCTTGAGAGAAGAATAAATCACAATTGGTCTGATTGGTTCCTATATAGATATATCACAATTATCAGAGTTTATGGTGCACCAGTACCACCTCATGTGCTACCTAAATCTATCCTTAACAAAATTACACTTTTATAAAACATATGGAAAATAAAAAAAGTAAAAACGATCCATTTGAGAAATGGAAAAAGGGGATCATTCATGTCATCAACACTTATCTTTTCTAATTTTTAGGTATGGGAAAAAGAAGGAAGAGAGTTATTCATAAATTTCTTAAGGCCCTATAGAATAAAGGTGGATGTACCAAGGTAGTTTGATCTAGAACACTTCATCCATGAGGTCAACGCATCCTAAAAATGTTCATGTTTATACAATAGTATAATGAAACTAAATATTTAATTAGAAATTGCCATACACAAGAAGAGGTGATCCAAAAGATGAAAAATTGGGCAAAAGTGAGATTTGCAAATATCCAAAAGAAGGAAAAAAATCCATCATATAAAGGATCATAGAAAGAAAGAAATGATTGTCTTCTAAGGGTAAGGTACATGATGGATTCTTATAAGTATTATCTTGATAAGATCATGTAACATCCTAAAATTTTACCCCTTGCAATTTTTGACTACATTTGG
The DNA here is from genome assembly GCF_030272615.1 of Cryptomeria japonica. Taxonomy (NCBI): domain Eukaryota; kingdom Viridiplantae; phylum Streptophyta; class Pinopsida; order Cupressales; family Cupressaceae; genus Cryptomeria; species Cryptomeria japonica. Next base: position 536,872,987 of record NC_081414.1, on the reverse strand, counting down.
GTCTTCGCCTTAGTTTTTGCACCCCTCGGCCTGATCAGAGACCTGAATATGCTCATGCACATAAAAAACACATTACAACTCAACCCTACACTCTGCCTGCACCTTGACCCTGCCCCAAAAAGGGAAGGTTCAGTGCATGGCACCCTAGGATCCACTAGGACCAGGGCATGGTGCCTTGGGATCCCCTATTTCGGACCTCCCTTGATCCTCTCCCCTTGGACCTAACTCAAATTTGAAGCGGGAATTCCCTCCTATGTTAGCCCATGTCAGAAAATCAATCAATTAAACCCACTGACAAGTATATAAGAGGGATTTACCCTCTCATTTGAACATCGATCCATAATACATGACATTTGATCAAGCATCCAAGCATTCAAGAGATCAATAACTCAAGCATTCAAGAGCAATTGAGCATTTTAGTCTTCCTTCAAACTTTGGAGCAACAATAGAGACAAGATTTCAAGAATTGAAGAGGAGATGAACATTCTACTTCATGAAACCCTAATTCCATGTAGAGGCAAACAAAACTTCACAAGGAGGTATAAGCATTTCAATTTCATTCAATTCAACATCCCCTCAAAGAGGAGGATTTCTACTTTCAATCATTTCATTTACATTATTTTAACCACTTGGTTAATTCCAAAATTGAGGTTTGATTTGAATACAAACCCCTATTCCAAACACATTTCCCTTTATTTATGTGTGCAGGAAACAGGTGCACAATTGTACTTCTATAATTGAGCTTTATTTATAGAGATGAAAAAACCCTTTTCGATGCATGGAAAGTTTGAAGGACCGATAGGAGGGTGTCCCTGTCCACACACATGGCCCCTGAACTTTTGCCAGATTTTGGAGAGCAACTCTGAATCATCTCAAACTTCTCAAATCCAAGTGCACGACTAAATCCTGAATCTATAGCTCACTATTTTCGCACTTTGTCTCCATTTTTAGACTTTGTCTTAATTTAATCAATCAACTTACAAAAGAGGGTTAATTCCATTCCTATCTACTTAGTAATCAATCCTTTCATTCTTTAGGATTGGATCTAGTAGATTCATCCCCCTCTTTTGAATGCAAAGTCTCCCCAAGTGAAAATTGGAGCCTAGTGAATTGGCTAAGGTTCCCAATTTTCCACTTTACAGATCAAGTTACCTCAACATGTGCCAAGAACTTCTACTAATTCTCCTATAGCCCTAGCACCATCCACACCAACACCAACACCAAAACTAATTCCAAAAATTCCTAGACTAGTAACTCCCATCCATCAATTGTCTCCTGGGAGGGATCCAATAATTAAATAATGAACAAGTGGATATGAGTCCAGCACAAGTGGGGAAGATGAAACAAATGAATTTGATACCCTAGAGAAGATTGTGATGGATCCTCTTCATATGAAAAGAATATTAGTAAGTTACAAAAAGGGATGAGAACTTGTTGGTGATGTTAGGGAGTTGGCACGTGCACAATACAGAGATGATGCCAACTTCATCACCATGAAGAAATTTCAACAATTACTTCTTAAATTCAAAGGGAAAATGTTTCAAATGTAGATAAGAATGAAGGAGGTTAATAATGATAACATGAAAGAGGTAACAAAAGAGATTTGGAAAAGAGCACATAATGAGATGGCTGACATGATCCTTGAAAAAGGGGAGGCAAATTGTGAAGAATAGTGGCATATTATTGTTATAAGTTTGGAAAATGCCAATGTCATTGCCTTTGATACCATTATAATAAATTTAGGAGATGAGCCCATGATTACTAATAATGAGGTCCGAGACTTATACTTTCAGTCTAGTTTTGACCAAAGACATGATGTCTTAGCAATTTCGTTAATTTTCCTTGGAACCATCAAGCCTCAAGTGGTAAAGGATTCAAGTGAACTAATTGGAAACTTGAGGAAACATCCTAAAATTGCAACCCTTTGCAATTTTGACTGCATTTGGGTCTTCACCTTAGTGTTTGCGCCCTTGGCCTATTTGAAGACCTGATTATGCTCATACATAAATGCCAATTTTTTTGATTTTCCACTTATTATACACCTTAATCCTAACCCAAAATAGGGTAGGACTAGGGAGTAGCACCTTGGTCCTCATTGGGACCAAGAACTAGTTCCTTGGTCCTCCCTAAATTGACCCCTTTTTAAACCTATTTTAGCATTTCTAAAATGAGTGAGATTTCCCTCTCCGTGTCATCTCATGTCAAAAAATTAGTCATTTTTTCCTACGGGCAAGTATATAAAGAGGATTTCCCCTCTCATTTGAACATTCTCACACATCTAACAATTAAAAATAGCACACATACAACATCAAGCAATCAAGCATTAAAGAAATTGAGCATTTTCAGTCTTCCTTCAAGCCTTGGAGTAGCAATAAAGTCAAGATTCAAGCATTTAAGAAGATATCATTCATCCTATTTTGTTAAAGACTTCATAAACCCTATTTCCATGTGGAGACAAGTAAAAATTCACAAGGAGGTATCATCATTCAATTTTTAGTCATAATTCAACATCTCCCTCAAAAGGAGAATCCTTCATTATAGTTATTTCAATTACAATTATTTCAATTTCATGGTTAATTCCAAAACCGGGGTTTGACCTAAGGCAAGCCCATATTCCCAACCTTTTCCCCCTCTTTCTATGTGTAGGAAACAGTTAGAGAGTTGTGATCTTCAGAATAAGCATTATTTGTAGAGATGAATGCACCCTTTTCAACGTGCAAAAAATTAGGAGGACCAAGGCACCCACCTTCTCGTTCTTGACATTTTTGGAGCATTTAAGAGGATTAGATCCAAATATGCATATACTACTCAAATCTAGGTGCATGCAAAAATCCTGCGTCTGTAGCTCATTATTTTCTCAGTTTTACCTACACTTTTTCAGCATTTTACCTAATTTCAGCATTTCAACTTACAAAAGGGGGAGCCAAAAATTAATTTCTATCCATTCAGTATTCAACCCTCGTTTAACTTGTTACTAAATCTAGTGGATTCCCCTCCCTCTTTTGAATGTAATGTTTCTTAAATAAAAAATTCAAGGGTTTTCTTTCTCTTGGGTGAAAACCCTAAATTTTTTTCATGTTACACTTGATTATCAGATGAGTTGGTGATACAAGCATATCATAAGAAACATAATTGATTATGCACATTTCCACATTTACTAAAGCTGCAACAAAGAGATTGGAGGATGACATGGATAAGTTAAATATAAAAAAATAAAGGTTATGAGATCAACTCACAACTATAACTACCACCTCCAAAACAAGATGGACAAAATTCAAATCCAATAGAAAAATGAAATTGATGCAAGAATGAAAAAATAAAGGTTAGAAATTTGGAGAAGGACCTTGAGGATAGTGCAAAGGTTGAGGAGGAAACCTTAAAAAAGGATAAGAAAATAAGGATTGCTATGATTGATACTCTACTTGGGAACAGGTTGGAGTCACTCCATCATGTTAAAAATACATGGCCATATTATAATTTGTTAAAAGGGGCATTCAAAGACCATACCAGAAATGGGATCCAATTGAGGTGTTTGGAGAAAAAAGTTAAATCCAAAAGTTGAGGCTTTGAATATTGTATTAGATACCATATACTTAGTGATCTTTTTGCCAAAAATAAGCATGTTCAAAATTTTCTTGAAGTTCACAAAACTTATAAGAAAACCATTGCAAGGAAATTAATACAGTTTGAAGGAAGGACTATTTATCACATATGTATACTTTTTAAAGAAAATAGAAATTTAAAAGATAGTTTTGAATGGAGGAAAATTTTCACAAATATTTTCTCCCCCATATTTGTAGACATCAATGTCGATGAGGTTGTAAATGTTGAGAAACTAAGTTTATACTTAGATAAACTCTCTAAATTAGAATGTGGGATGGTATTAAATGCTACTATAATAAAAGTATTGTTGGTAGATGAATACAATAGTCACTTGGCCTATGTTCACCATATCATGTTGGATGGTATTTTTTAAATATGAAATGAAGAAAATACAAATTTTATTTTGTTAGACTTGTGTGAATATTTTCATTGTTGTCATTGATGTCAAACCCGTTATCTAGTTTGGTCCAGATGATATATGTGGATGCTATATATATATGTAGATGATGTACGTAGTTTTCGTATTGTTAGGATATGATGCAGTAAGGTGTAGATGATCTAGTAGAGTCACTTCCATAAGATCACCATCTTCAAAACCTTAAGTTATGCTTATTTTGGTCTCGGTATCAGTTGTGTGTTCTGGTGTCAGCTATTTTAGTTTATGTTAGTTGTATTTTTCATGTTTCATGGATCAATATATGTGGTATACATGGAATTCATGTTTTTGGAGTTTAGAGTTGCTATGCTTGGAGTTTTGTGTTTATGGGTCATCATTTATGGGTCCAGATGAGCCCTGCTCTATTCCGGTAACTAAGATATATGCATTGGTGAATGAATTATGTAAAGGAATTGTGTAGAGATCTTGTGAAAGCTGACCTAGTTATCATGTTTTTGATTAATAATTTATTGGATAACATGTTACTTGTGCTTGGCCAACATATTATCTTACTGTGAGTTTTTTGGTATATGTGTGTGTGTGTGTGTGGATATGTATGGAAACATAGGAGTGAGAGGCAACAAATAAATAGGGAAATATATGTATGAGTGGAGGTGTGTATGGTAAGGACAAATGAGAAGTAATGGGAGGAGTGTGACTTGTGGACCAATAAAGTAGTTGGAGTAGAGTCAGAGTGTCGTTAAGTGGTGTAGTAATCCTTCACCGAATCTATTGCAAGCAATTTTGACATAGAAGTGCAGTAATACTTTCTCGGATATGCACCAGGCAATGGTACAAAGATCTTTTACCAAATTTGTTGTAATTTTTTTGTATTGAGATTAGAGCTTAACTTGGAATTGATTTCATGCATTTGGAGATGCAACTTTCCTTAGTTCATTTCTATCTTTTTCTGTAAGCATTATGACAGTGATCCATTTTTGTAATTTGGTAGTGAGCCACCCATTTTGTAAACACCATATAACTAGCTATAATATTTTGAGAGTTAACACTCTTCGTGGTTTTTCCCATTTGGGTTTTCCACATATAAAGCCCGATGTTCCATTTGTGGCTATGTTTTGATGTTTATTCTGCATTTTCTATTTCATGATTGATGTGCTTAATTGATATATCAATAAAGGATTCAAAAGTTATGAGAAAGTTTTTAGCTTCTATAGGAATACTGATTCATCCCCCACATCTCAATATTCTGGTCCCTTCAACCAATCCAACAATTGGTATCATAGCTTTGGTCCCTTTCTTGAAAGCTTAACCACTTGAGGGAGATCCTTGTTAGTTGAATCATGACACCGTTGAGTATGACTGGAGAATTTCAATTGGATGAGGAATTGCAGACATCTCTTGAGTATTTAGAAAGCATTGAATTTGAGAATGAGGAATTAAAAGAAAATGTGAAAGTAGTGAATGAATGTGTGCAAAAGTTGAGAGAGTGAATCTAAAGATTCAAGTTGAGGCATAAGGAAGTTAACAATCAGTTGAAGAAGGTGAATGAGACTGTTAAAGGTCTGATGCAAAAGATTGAGGAGAATAGTAAGACAAAAGAAACCTTGAAAGAATCAATCAAGATGAAGAAGCTGAAGGCAGAGAATAAGGTTCTTGATAGCAGTAAGCTCTTGGAAGAATTTATCAACATGCACAAATCTCTTTTGGACAAGATTGGACTTGGATTCTAGCTGGATGAATGTTCAAATTATAATGACAAAGACAAAAGCAAAGAAGTCAAGGCTGAAGCTAAGAAAAAAATAGAAGATGCAAGCAAGACCTAAAATTAGAGCACTAATGCAAGAAGGCTATTGGTTCATCAACTGAATGCACAAAGGTATCCATCATTTAATGGTTATTATTTTCAATGCAATAAATTTGGTCATAAGGCTGCAAATTGTAGAAGCATTCAGTTTTATAATTGCATGAGATTTGGTCATAGAGTAAAGTACTGTCAGAATCATAATCCAGTTGGAGCAAATAAGGTAATAATAATTTTTTATGGATATTTTTATACATGCAATGACTATGGTCTGAAGGCTAATTAGTGCAAATTTAGTGTAATGCCTGCCAAAATACCCTAGAGAAATAAGCAACTAAAATACTAAAGGAGATACATTTAAAAAAATAAATTAACATCTAATACAACACATATCATCATCCATAAATTACATTTATTATCATTAAATCACTATGAACATGAATCATAACATATTAAACTAATAATACAGGTGGAATAATATAACATCACTATCATCTCCCTAGGGCATCTCAATGCCATTACTTATACTTTCAACATAAGTAATAACAATCTACCTATTATCATTAACACATCTAAGATATTCTTTATCAATATAATACACTTAATTCCTATCCTTCATGATATGCAACTCACTATCTTTTATTCAAACATGATATGCTATACTTTTAATGAAATCCCAATCCATATTCCTTAAGTTCATTTTATAAGCCAATTCCAAAAGTTCCTAATCCCATTACCATTTATTTTACTATCACGATCACATTTCTTTACAAAGATTACTTAAATGCAAGCTATACATGATTACTTAATCCTTCCTGTCCTTTAACATGATCATAAATATAAATGCCATCTTCATAAATATAACATCATTTACCAATCATAATTCCTACTATATAACAAATCCATTTACATCAATTCCATTTAAACATTAAGTCTTACAACTCAACTATAGCCATATATTTCTTTCTAACTATTAGAGTTAACCATGACACGAATTCCATTACTAGCATCCAATATTCTTCACAACCATCTAATGCCAAGAATCCATTACATTGAATTATAAATATATGATACATCTCAATGTTCATTTCTACAATCATATGTCATGTCCTAAGGCAACACCCACTATACATGATCTATACATCAAGAGCATATCTCTTCTAATAAATAATCTCATCTACATCTTTACATGATAAATACATTACAAATATCATAACATCAATTACATCCATCAACTACAATAATCATCTATGAGCTGCAAGAAGAAGAATCCACAACCACACATGAAGAATCTAAGAAAACATCCCAATGGTAGAAGGCATCAACCACCCGACCATGTGGAACCATAGGAATCACCCCTCATGATAGGAGATGACACAAGGTCCCAACATACACTCTAGACCTAATCTGACACCTAACAACCCAAGAGACTCAACAAGTCAAGCACTACTACAATACATAATCATAAGGAAACCACAAATATAAACTGCCAAAGGCTTTCCAATCAATCAAAATATAAGCAATAAACAAGAAAAGGACACATGTAGGAGTGGAGTGTCATCACATACTATCCTCCAAACATAGAAACCACTACCTAGAAAGAAAAAATCCCGATAGACATGTGTAGCCATCTCAACCTATGAGAGAATCAAGGGAGATTGACTTGCCATCACAATGGCCTTCTCAATATTATCCTAAAACATCCTCCCTAGGATCAAGTCTTGGGGTTCACAACTATTAATTATCTTGATTAGATGAATCCTAATTACCCAACCCATCTAATTAATTAGTAATGTTATCACTTGTTTAAAATAAGCAAAATTTCCAATGTGCCCTAGTGGTCTAGACTCTAATCATCCTTACAAGGAACCTCCTAGTAGCCTATCTCTCATGACCCCAGTCATCACATGAAAGCCCACTCCCCCTAACATATTCCAAAAATCAACTACAAAAAAAAGGAGGCTCAGAGCAACATTCAAAAGAATCCATAGGCAACTTATATACATTCAAAGACATCTATAACAAACAAGAGCCTAAATACAAAATAATGAATCAAAAGCCATCTCAAGGGCAATCAAAATATGCCATAAATATGAAATAATACTCTATGACAAGGCTCATCAACATGCTAGGAAAACACAAGGCATAAACCTCAAAATCATAATATATCAACAAAGTGAACAAGCATAAAATCACTATGACAAGGCATATCAACTTTCTGAAGCATAAAACCATATCAAATAACCAAATCAGGTAAAATATAATATTGGAAAATACCAAAAAACCTCAACATAAGCCTTTGGTACAAGAAAAAATCTGAAAGATTCATCACAGATAAGAAAAACTGAGAAAAACACCAAGACAATGCAGTTTAGCGCATTTGCAATGCTCTGCAATGCTTTTCGATTTCCTGCAGTGCATATACAAATTCTAAATCGCATATGATAACAATTACAATACATTTGTTTATAGTTAGCACATATAAAGAGACCAACAACACATATACTACCTAGTATAACACATATGAGAAACTGAGACTCGCATTTGCAACAAGGTTTAGTGCATATGTTCTATTAGTGCATTTGCAAAAATCAACTCCCGGACTTAGAAAATTTTGCGACAAGAAAAGTCTTGGCAACAACAATGAAGGAAGACTAAGAGGGGGGGGGGGGGGTGATTCAATCTTCACTGGATTTACAAGCTTAATTACAAATACAGATCTAATAAACTGCAACAATAACAAAGATAAGCAAATAGAAAGCACAACACACAACAAGAATATTTTGATGTGGAAAACTCAGTTAAGAGAAAAACCACGATGGGATCCTACCCATAGTATGATGATACTTTGTAGTAGTATGTGAAAATATTACAATGGGGAACACACATGCATTCAGGCACACTGCTTAGAGCTTACTACTCAAGAGATAATGACCCGGAAGGCTACAACCCTCAAGGAAGTCTTATTGACTTACATCAAGATTCAGACTACAATCCGGAAGGAATGAACTGACAGAATAGCATCTCCAAATGCATGATTACAGTTTTGGTTAAGCACAACTATCTTCTCTGCAACACCAATCTCCACTCAATCACAATACCAAATGATGAATCCATGTTTGCACATAAACCTCTCTCCAATAATGTAGACACAACCTCTATCACTAAATTACATGAATATATCACCTCTATATACAATTCATCAACCTTGATAACAAGGTCAGCTAAACCCTCAACTCACATTTAAAAAATTATATCACATGATACAAAGACCGACCAATGGACCAACATAATGATTTACATGACATAACATGGACCTAATTCAAATTCCCAAAAACTCAACTACATTGTAAATCACGCCAAGATCAACCGCAACACGCTACACTACTGCATAAAACAAAAAATCATCACCGATACATAAAAACCACCAAAAAATTGCACAATGATCAATGTGGATCATCAAAACAAATAGGACACAATTAGGAAACACCAACAAACACATTAGAATCTATTGGCAATATAGCATTATAATAGACAATGAAAGATTGTTGGCATTTCATAGGGATATTGAGAAGGTTGTTGATGATTATGGATATAACTGATTAAAGATGTTTACTGTCTTGATATTATTATTTTGTCATTGATGTCAAGAAATTGATTTTCTAATTCAGTATGATGTTGCCATATCTTGAGAAGTATGATTTGAAGAGTATAAAGATGTCCGTAAAAGACACAAGAAAGAATATGATGAATAAGGGGATGAATAAGGTATTCAATGGGTAACTATTACTGAGTCAGAAAATGATGAGATCATGATGTTTAGATTGTTTTAACATCATACATATGTTGTAAATTGTAAAGGTTAATACTATACTAGGTAAACCCTAAGGAACCTAGCCAGTAAACCCTAAGGAACCTAGTCGGTAAACCCTAAGGTTATCGCTATTGGTTAATGAAGGCGGAATGTCTACCAAGTGAAGTTTAGTATTCACCGAGTTATAACCGAGTTGCTACTAAGTTGTAACTGAGCTATAATAGAATGCATTAAATGTTTGCATGCATTATTTAATGAAGGAAGCTGATGAGTTGGAACTGATTAAATGATTGGTGAGCTGTGGATGAAGTTGTTAACGAATCTAAGGCAATGGAAAGTCGTCATGAAGATCTACAATGCAGATTGAACCACAATACCCTAGCACAAGTTCCAAGGCAGGGTAAAACATTTTTCAGATCGAAAGATACAGTGAACCTGGACAAGATTGAAGATCTGATGGCCATGATTGATCATGGGAAATGCGATCAAAGAGATTAAGCGGTTACCTAATTGTTTATAAATAGGAAACTGTTGATAAACAATGTATGTGGGCAAGTGTATGCACAAGGATGCTACATAGTGATTGATGAGCATAGAAGCTTGAAGACCTGTTAGAATAACAGAGTATAGAAGCTCAACAGATAGACAAGATTAGTTCTATGTCTAGATTGTATGAAACAAATAGGAATTTGCTTTAGCATTTTAGATGTGAAGTTGCAGATAGATTTTTATTACTATTATTTTGTGAAAGTGACAGAAAATCTCTTAACCGAGTGGACTTAACAGTCTTATTTGTAAAACCCTCTAGCAAGGTGACATTTTGATTGAGTGTTTGAAATCCTTTAACAAGGTCACTTCTAACAAGGTGAAGATCCCAACAGATCCGAGGGAAATCCATTAACTAGGTCACATCTAGCAATGTGTTTGTAATCTTTAACAGGATTTGCTTTTAACTGAGCATACTCTAGAAGAGTATATCTCTTAGTGGGTCCGAAATCCCACAGTGGTTTTTCCCTATTTTGGTTTCCACGTTAAATCTAGTGTTATGAGGTTTATGATGTTTATATGCTTTTGAGTTTGCATGTTTAACAGTTTTGGTTATATTACTGATATATATATTACCGAGGTTGAAATTGATGTTTTTTTGGATGATTAAGTTTGTATGATTCACCCCCCCCTCTCATCTTATTGGCTATTGGATCTGTACTTATATTAAGTATCAAAACTATCAATTGGTATCAGAGCTTTGGACTCTGGAAGGAAAAGTTTAAAGGCACTTGAGTTAAAGATCCAAAGATGTATAAGAGGGATGCACCGAAGCTGAACAAGTCAAGTTTCTCTACATGGCAGAAAAGGATGAAGCTACATCTATCTGGAGTTGGAGAATATGCTGTATACTATCTGGAGAATGATTTTGTTACACCGAGCACCTATCCATTGTCTATGGAAGAGATAAAGGCAAAGCTAGAACATATGCAAGCAATGATTGAAATAACATCTACATTGACTGATTCAAAGTTTAATGATCTAGAAGGCTGCAATGATGCAAAGGCTATGTGGGACAAGCTCATATCAGTATATGGAGGAGATGAACATGTTCAAAGAGAAAAAGTAGATAGTCTAAGAGGACAACTTGAATCTATGAGGATGAATGAAGGTGAGAACATAACTGAGTACAGTACAAGACTAAAGGAGATTGTCAATCAAATCAAAGGAGCAAGTGGAACTATTGAAGAGAATGATATAACAAGTAAGTTGTTGAGAACCCTTCTACCAGCTTATGCAATCCGAGTTTCTACAATCAATGAATTGAGGTCTTTACCTAATATGCTAGTTTCTTTAGATGCTATTATTGGTAAGCTACATGCATTTGAGTTAAGTAATTTTGATAATAGTGGATATTCGGTAAATAAAGTTGAATCTGCATTTAGTTCTTTTCATCTTGATGAATCTAATGATTACAATGAAAGAAAGTATAAGTACTCTGAAGGAGATCACAGTGGAGAAAGTGAAAGATTTCGTAAGAACATGGAAGAAGTACACAAACTGTATGAGGAAATCAGAAAGCAAGAAGAGTTTGAAGCACTACTAGCCAAAAGGTTATCGAGAGGCAAAGGTAAGTATAAAGGAAAACTACCTTTGAAATGTTTCAATTGTGATAATATAGGACATATGGCTTCTAACTGTCCTAATAAAGATTTTACTGAAAGGAGAGATTACCGAGATGACTAGACAGAAAGATAATCACTATAGAGGACACCGAGACTTCAAAAGAAGAGATAGAAAGACATGCTTAATAGATGATGAGGAATCCAATGATGATAAATCAGATGAAGAAAGGTACGAAGAAAAAGCCCTAATATCTCACATAAACACTAATGATTCTTGGATCATAGATAGTGGATGCTCACATCATATGACAGGAGATAAACACAAGTTTGTTATATTAGAAGATTATGATGAAGGCTATGTTAGATTTGGTAATGATGCACCATGTCCAGTGAAAGGTAAAGGATCTATAACACTTCATGGTAATGCAAGATGCAATTATGTTTATTGGGTTGAAGGTTTGAAATACAATTTGTTGAGTGTAGCACAGCTAAACAACATAAGTTACCAAATAGAATTTCATAAAGGAATTGTCAAAGTTCATGACAAGAATGGAAAGTTAGCTGCTATCGGGACACAAACAAAAGGTAACACATTTCACCTTGACTCAACTCATAACAAGTGTTTATATGCAAAGATAGATGATACATGGTTATGGCATAAAAGGTTTTGTCATGTCAATTTTGATAATTTGATGAAAATAAGTAAGAAGCACTTAGTAAGAGGTCTACCGAGTCTTGAAAAACCTGAGAATGCTATGTGTCGAGGATGCCAGATGGGTAAGATGACAAGATCAAGCTTTACAAGTAAGTCTTACACTTTCAAGGAAATTTTAGATCTAGTGCACACTGATCTTTGTAGTCCTATGAAAGTTCAAAGTTATTATGGTGATAAATATTTCATATTATTTGTGGATGACTATTCAAGGATGATGTCAGTAATGTTTTTAAAAGAAAAACCAAAAGCTTTTCAAATGTTTAAATGGCACAAGGCAAGAGTTGAAAATGAAACAAGAAGACAACTGAAATATCTTAGATCAGATAGAGGAGGAGAGTTCACATCTAATGAGTTCAACTTATTTTGCAATGATCATGGTATTAAAAGACAAGTCTCTGCACCGAGAACTCCACAACAAAATGGAGCTGAGAGAAGAAACAAATATATTGTGGTTGTGCTAGAACACTGATGATTGAAAAGAAGGTGTGACAAACATTTTGGAGAGAAGAAATAAGCACATCAGTTTACACCTTGAACCGAGTACAATTGAAGAAAGGTACTTTGAAGACACCATATGAAATCTGGTATGATAAGAAACCTAATGTAAGTTATTTTAAAATTTTTGGAAGTAGATGCTATGCTCACAAAGATGATAGAAATGGAAAGTTTGATCAGAAGAGTGAAGAAGGAACATTTCTAGGTTATTCCTATAGAAGCAAAGCATTTAAATGTTTGATCAAATCATCTAACAAAATAGTAGAAAGTGCAAATGTGAAAATTGATGAATTTGCAGAAAGAAATGATGAAGGAAATTCCAAGGAACCAGAAGACTATGATGAATTTGTCTATGTTCAACCGAGAAGTCTTACCAAGAAGACTGTTGAAGAGAATGAAGAGAATATCCAGTTACCGAGTGATGAAGAAGATCATACAGAGCCTACCGAGCCTATATTAGCCAAGTATGTCAGAAGACATCATGCATTGAGTCAGATTATAGGAGATAAGGATGATCTAGTGATGACAAGGAACAAATTGAGACATAACACATGTTTGATATCTGAATTTGAACCGAGAATAGTGAAAGAGGCATTTAACAGTGAAGATTGGATAAATGCTATGACAGAAGAGATTGATCAAATAAAGAAGAATGACACATGGACGCTAATCCCAAGACCAAAGGACAAGAATGTAATCAGTACAAAGTGGATTTTCAGAAACAAGCTAAATGAAAAAGGAGAGGTCATTCGAAACAAAGCAAGACTAGTTTGCAAAGGTTATGCTCAAGAAGAAGGAATTGATTATGCTGAAACTTTTGCACCTGTTGCTAGACTGGAAGGAGTAAGAACATTGTTGGCCTATGCTGCTTTCAAAAACTTCAAGGTATATCAAATGGATGTCAAATCTGCATTTCTAAATGCAATATTAGAAGAAGAAGTTTTTATTGAACAACCTGAAGGATTTATTGAAGACAATAATAAAGATCAGGTATGTAAATTGAACAAAGCTTTATATGGTTTGAAACAAGCACCTAGAGCATGCTATGAAAGATTGCACTCTTATTTGATTAAAATTGGTTTTATAAGGACAAGTGAGAACAACAACATGTACATGAAGAATGATGAAAATGGAATACTGATCTCAGCCATATTTTTTGATGATATTATATTTTGTGGAAATGACTCTTTATGCAAGAACTTTGGAAATGAAATGAGCAAAGAATTTGAGATGTCATTAATCAGTGAGATAAAGTATTTTATAGGTTTATAGATATTGTAAATGAAAAATGAGATTTTCATTACTCAATCCAAGTACATAAAGGAAATCTTGAAGAAATTTGGAATGGAGGATTCAAAACCAGTAAGTACTCCTATGTCTACTAACTGTAAATTATCAAAGAATGATGAATCTGCATCTGTTGATGAGACACTTTACCGATCCATGATTGGAAAACTACAATATGTTGTTCACAACAGACCAGACATAGCACATGCAGTAGGTATAGTTGCAAGATTCTCTACAGATCCTAAGGAAACACATATGACAGCAATCAAAAGAATTTTTAGATACTTGAAAGGCACGGAGGATTATGGCTTAGTATATCAGAAAGGAAATGATTTTGATTTAAAAGTTTATACTAATGCTGATTGGGTAGGCAACATTGATGACAGAAAAAGCATAAGTGGAGGAGCTTTCTTTTTAGGAGAAAGACTAGTGAGTTGGCTTAGCAAGAAACAAGAATGTGTTTCACAGTCAACAACAGAAGTTGAATACGTTGCTGTAGCATTGAATTGTACCAACACTGCATGGATCAAACAACTATTGGAAAGTATAAATGAGAAAGTTACCAAGCCAGTAACTATATTCTATGACAATACTAGTACCATTAATATTTCAAAAAATCCTGTTATGCACTCTAAGACAAAGTACATCTCTATCAAATATCATTATGTTAGAGAAGAAGCTCAAGAGAAGAAAGTGGTGTTGGAGTATGTTAGCACAAAGGAACAAATAGCAGATATCTTCACCAAGCTAGTACTAAGGGACAATTTTGAATATCTCAAAAGTAAGTTAGGGGTCCTACCCCTATCTTGTACTCACTAACCGAGTTTGGTGAAAGCATCAATCCGATGGCTCTATTGAATATCTTTTAGGAGTTGATGTTGCATTACACACTTTAGGATGTTTTCTAAAGGTGTACAAGAATTATTACAGGAAATTATACAGGGAACAAGAATTGAAGACAAAATGCTCTGATCGAGACTCAGTTGATACACAACAGTAAATCACATCATATAGAAAGAAATTATGTTTTAGTTCTTTCCTTTTTGGCATTGTTGTCAAAGGGGGAGAAGACTAAAAGAAAACTGAGTAGACTACAGATTGGAAAGAAGACTGAAGAAAAGAGGAGAAGTCTAATAAATGGGGGAGAGCATTGCAGCATTTCAGAATCACAACAATCTGAATCTTTTTAAGGTCAAATCAATTGGTTTTTCCATCAATGCCAAAGGGGGAGATTGTTGGCAATATAACATTATAACAAACAATGAAAGATTGTTGGCATCTCATAAGGATATTGAGAAGGTTTTTGATGATTATGGATATAACTGATTAAAGATGTTTACTATCTTGATATTATTATTTTGTCATTGATGTCAAGAAATTGATTTTCTAATTCAATATGATGTTGCCATATCTTGAGAAGTATGATTTGAAGAGTATAAAGATGTCCGTAAAAGACACAAGAAAGATTATGATGAATAAGGGGATGAATATGGTATTCAATGGGCAACTATTACTAAGTCAGACAATGATGAGATCATGATGTTTATATTGTTTTAACATCATACATATGTTGTAAATTGTAAAGGTTAATACTATACTATGTTACCAAGCAAAGAACCTAGTCGGTAAAACCTAAGGAACCTAGTCGGTAAAACCTAAGGAACCTAGTCGATAAAACCTAAGGTTATCGCTATCTGTTAATGAAGGCAGAATGTCTACCGAGTGAAGTTTAGTATTCATCGAGTTATAATCGATTTGCTACCAAGTTGTAACCGAGCTATAACAGAATGCATTAAATGTTTGCATGCGTTATTTAATGAAGGAAGCTGATGAGCTGGAACTGATTAAATGATTGGTGAGCTATGGATGAAGTTGTTAACGAATCTAAGGTAATGGAAAGTCAACATGAAGATCTACAATGCAAATTGAACTGCAATACTCTGGCACAAGTTCCAAGAAATGTATGCAAGTTCCAAGGCAAGGTAAAATGTTTTCAGATCGAAAGATGCATTGAACCTAGACAAGATTGAAGATCTGATGGCCATGATTGATCATGGGAAATGCGATCAAAGAGATTAAACGGTTACCTAATTTTTTATAAATAGGAAACTATTGATAAACAATGTATGCAGGCAAGTGTATGCACATGGATGCTACATAGTGATTACCGAGCACAGAAGCTTGAAGACCTATTAGAATAATAGAGTATAGAAGCCCAGCTGATAGACAAGATTAGTTCTATGTCTAGATTGTATTGAACAAATAGGAATCTGCTTTAGCATTTTAGATGTGAAGTTGCAGATAGATTTTTATTAGTGTTATTTTGTGAAAGTGATAGAAAATCTCTTAACCGAGTGGACTTAACAGTCTTATTTGTAAAATCCTCTAGCAAGGTGACATTTTGATTGAGTGTTTGAAATCCTTTAACAAGGTCACTTCTAACAAGGTGAAGATCCTAACAGATCTGAGGGAAATCCCTTAACCGGGTCACATCTAGCAATGTGTTTGTAATCTTTAACATAATTTGCTTTTAACCGAGCATACTCTAGAAGAGTATATTTCTTAGTGGGTCCGAAATCCCATAGTGGTTTTTCCCTATTTGGGTTTCCACGTTAAATCTGGTGTTATGAGGTTTATGGTGTTTATATGCTTTTGAGTTTGCATGTTTAACAGTTTTGGTTATATTACTGATATATATGTTACCAAGGTTGAATCTGATGTTTTTATGGATGATTAAGTTTGTATGATTCACCCCCCTTTCTCATCTTATTGGCTATTGGATCTGTACTAATATTAAGTATAAGAACTATCAGAATCATCAGTAATAGCTGCACCGACACCACTTATCAAATCTTCATCGATCAACATCTGAAAACTCATGAATACAACCAATCAACAACTTCCACGAAGCAAGATAACTTGTAGAGAACAAAATCATGATCCATCTAAAATGAAGATACACAAGACCATCCCAAGCAATATCCCAAAATATTAGCTCAAGATTTGATTACACCAGAATTTACCAAAGGAAATATTGAACTCTACAAAGCACTAATCAACAATACAAAACTGCAAACCGGATCACAAGATGTTCTGAATCTGAAAACATCGAAGAAAATCATAGGAATATGTTGACATAAATGACAATAACATATCCTAGCAGCAACAATGTCCAACAATATCCCCAATATCCAACAATCTCCCCCTTTTGGGATTGATGACAACATATGAATGTGAAAAACAATCATTGCAAAGAAAGAAGATATCTCCAACAAACTCCCCTAAAGTCAAGACAGATAAAGAAGTTTTTCACATGAACTCTCTCCCCCTTTGACAATAATACCAAAGATCTCAAAATAAAAAAGTAAAGTCTCTCTCCCCTTTAGAATATGAAACATGAATCTTAGGAATCTCTCCCCCTAAAACATAGACTACTCCACCAAAGGAACAATACCAACTCACCAATCTGGATAAGGCTTTGAAATCCACCAGATTGATGTAGCTCAATGCATTTAGTTCTCATTAGGAGGGGTAGATACCCCAAGCTTGTCTCTCAAGTAGAAAAATGTATCTTTAGGCAAAGGCTTAATAAAAATATCAGCAATTTGATCCTTTGTAGATACATACTCCAACTTCACTTTCTCTTCACTAACTTTCTCTCTCAAGTAATGATATTTGGTTGAAACATGTTTAGTCTTTGAATGTTTCACCAGATTCTTTGACATGTTAATAGCACTTGAATTATCATAGTATATGATAGTAGGCTCATCATCAATAACTCTAATATCATTCAATATTTTCTTCATCCAAACTATCTGAGTGTAATTGCTAGCCATAGCAATGTACTCAGCTTTAGTAGTAGATAAGGATACCAAATCTTGTTTGCTACTAGCCCATGAAACCAACTTATTACCTAAAAAAAATGCTCCATCAGTAGTTCTCTCTCGATCATTAGTATCGCTAACCCAATCAGCACCAGTGTAAGCACATAGCATGAAATCATCATTCCTCAGATACCGCAAACCATAATCCATAGTTCCCTTCAAGTATCTGAATATCGTCTTAACACTAGTGACATAACTCTCTTTTGGATAAGATTGATATCTAGCATCCATGCACACAACATGAATAATGTCCAGTCTAGTCTAAGTAAGATATGGCAGTCCACCAACCATATATCTGTAAAAGTTCTGATTAGCCTTCAAAGATTCATCATTCTTAGACAATTTACAACCAGTCACCATAGCCTGAGTTCCAACTGGTTTGGAATCATCCAATCCAAATTCTTCAACAATTTCTTCACATATTTAATTTGAGATATAAATATACCTTTTCCAATCTATGAAATCTGCAAACCTAAGAAGAATTTCATCTCACCAATCATAAACATCTCAAATTCTTTCTACATATCACCAACAAACTTCATGCTCAAGTCATCATCTCCTCCAAAGATAATATCATCAACAAAGACTTCAATAATCAAGATGTAATCATTGTCAATCTTAAAGTACAAATTATTGTCAATGTGACCTTTATTAAATCCCAATTTCAACAAATATTTATCTAATCTAACATACCAGGCTCTAGGGGCTTGTTTTAATCCATAAAGAGCTTTCTTTAGATTACATACCATGTCTCCATCATCTGATAATGAAAATCCACTAGGTTGCTCAATGTAGACTTCTTCCTCAAGATCACCATTCAAAAAGATAGATTTGACATCCATCTGATATATCTTAAAATATTTATAAGCAGCATATGCAAGCAATAGTCTAACAACTTCAAGTCTGGCCACCAGAGAAAAAGTCTCCTCATAATCAATTCCTTCTTTTTGTGAATACCCTTTGCAAACCAATCTAGCTTTATTTCTGACAACTTCATCAACCTTATTCAATTTGTTCCTGAATACCCATTTAGTACCTATAACATTCTTATCCTTAGGTCTAGGCACAAGCTCCCATGTGTTGTTCTTTTCAATCTGATCTAATTATTCTTCCATATCTCTCATCCAATTTTCATCTTTGCAAGCTTCAACAACATCTTTAGGTTCAAATTTAGAAATCAAACACACTTCTTCAACAACTAACCTTCTTCTAGTCATCATACCTTTATTGTTATCACCAATAATCTGATTTTCTAAATCATTCAATCTTACATACCTCGGGGTCTTCTGATTGGTTTGATTCTTAGGTTCTTGCACTTCTTCACCAACAACGAAAACATCCAGGTTAACTGTCTCTATCAGATCATTCTGCTTCAATTCTTCAGTTTGTACATGGGCTAGAACATGTTGCCCATCATTATATCTGCAAGCTCTGATCTCTTTTCCAAGGTTCTCATCTACCTTCACATTTGCACTTTCCACTATCTTTCTCAGTCTTTTATTGTAGCACCAGTAGGCTTTTCTCTTTGTAGAATATCCCAAGAAAATTCCTTCATCACTTCTAGCATCAAACTTTGCTATATCCTCATCTCTCTTGATATAATATTTGCTACCAAATACTCTAAAATATATCATAGTAGGAACATGACCAAACCATAATCCATATGGAGCCTTACCAGTATCAACTTTAATATGAACTTTGTTGAATGTGTAAACAAAAGTGCTAATAGATTCTCTCTAGTAGATCTTTAGAACATTTCCTCCAATTAGCATAGTCCTTGCAGCATGTAAGATAGTTTGATGAATACTAAGAAGGGGGGGGTTAATTAGTATACCAATTATTATTGTACTTAAACACTTTAACAGTCTAGTAGTAAACCGGTAAAACAATTTAGCAAACAAACCGGTTAACACACATGCAAACCAAATAGAAAATAATGCATTCACCCACAGAAGCACAATCACCATAACACAAGAGATTTTGACATGGAAACCCAAATGGGAAAAACCATGGTGAGATGAAACTCACAAGTAACTATCTGCAAAATAGTAACCAGACCGATTAAGGTCAGACCAGTTAAGGTCATATAATGTTCTTTACCAGAACAGATCCTGTTAGGAATCTCAATCTCTATTAGGAGATAAGTCTGATTAAAGACTACATTGTGAGAGGATTTCAGATCCACAGATGTGACCCACCTTGTTAGAGGATTTATAAAGGCTTTTCTGGGCCTACCCGGTTAAGGGTATCTAACTTGTCAAAGACATGAGTTATCAACAAGTGAATGTTCTAGCGAATGGCATAGTCTGCTTGATTAGATCCATTGTAGCTCATAGCTAATGCATTTCAGCATTACTTCAGTCTTCAATAACTTGTTACTTTGTTACAACTCATAGACTTGATATTCTCAGTTAAGATCGCACATTCAAGAGGTTTTTCAACCACTACAAAACCTAATAGCTATACTCGCATACTCTCTCTCACTCAAAACCCTAGACATGATGTCCTTAAAAGGAATCTGATTTCATGTCGGTCCAATAAGATTTCATTACACGTTCCTAGGTTCATTGTATCTAGACACATTTGATAACATGGCACAAAAACACTGTCAAAGTGTTGGTGGATGGTAACTCATCATAAAAATATACCGGTTGGTAACTCATCACATAGTATTACCGGTTTGTCCAACTTTTCGGTTACCAATTGGTGACTCAGAGTAATACCGGTTCAAAGATATTTTTGGTTGACAAAACTTGAAGACTGGAAAAAGATAACTTCTGCTTGTGGCTCCTTTTCTTCACTCCGCTTGAGATCCTTAAACCGCTTAATCTCTCTATGCCGCTTGGGTCTTTATACCACTTGAGATTGGTAATACACTTTCTGCATAACAATAGTAGTCTAAAGACTACAACATGATACTGGTTTGGAACAATTACCAGTTGAGCATAATTCATACATTCTCAAAGTAATCTCATAGCAAGTGTGTGTCAATCAATGACAATCACAACATAATCATCAAAATGCCAACATAGTTATGTTCTTCCTTTCAACAACTCCATTTTGCTGAGGGTTTCTAGGAGTAGATAATTGTCTTTTGACTCCATGCTTCTCACAGAATGAATTGAATTCATTGGAACAAAATTCTCCACCTCTGTCAGATCTCAGACATTTCACCTTCAATCCAGACTCAGTCTCAACCTTTGCTTTGAATATTTTGAATTTGTCCAATGCTTTTTATTTTTCCTTCAAAAAGACAACCCACATCATCCTAGAATAATCATCAATTAGCAACATAAAGTATCTGTCACCCTGCACACTTAAAACATTTGTAGGTCCACATAGGTCAGTATGCATAAGATCTAGCTATTGGTATTTTGGTATGGTTTTGTCATTGATGTCAACACCTACTAAACTCTTATCAACTTTGGCACTTTGGAGATCCAACAATATTCATCGGCAAGCAAGTAAATATTGCACAGTTACTGGTATCTGGTACACCAGCAAGATATAATGATCACCGGCACTTGGAAAGATATGGAAAACACATGGTTATGTCAAAGACATCATTTGGACATCTTGTCCTGGAGTTTTATTCATTGGTATATTCATAGTTGTATATTTGCTGTTACCGAAAAATAGGTCTAGGGTTACACCGACAGGTTTATCTTTTCCAGATCAACATGGCACGCTATGGAGATGAATAATTATTGTTGTAAATGCATTAAGCCGACATGTTCAATCAGTTATTGCATTGGATATTATTTTGTTTCTAAAATGTTTTTATATCTTGTAGAGCCGACCTACTAAAATTGGTCTTAGGTTATGGTATAAATGTAAGATCTTATTTGTAATATCAAATGTGGAATGGAAAAAAGGATTGTGTGAAGGTATATGCGAGAATAAGCAGAGCTATACACGCAGACATCATTTGAAGGTGAAGCTAGGTTTTTGTGAAAGCATATCAGCATTACACCAGTACTGAATCCAGCATATGAAGATTCTATTTTGTGAAGTACATTCTTATTGGATTTAACCATCCAACTGTAGTCAGTGTGACTCCCATTTTGTGATTGAGCAATGAGCTCTAGGTTGTTGGCCTTTCCGCATGTGTAGACCCCATTTATGTACACTTACTATCTACAGTAGTATCATATGATTGTGGGTAAGGTTTTCCACCATGGTTTTTCCCCTTTAGGGTTTCCATGTAAAAATATTGGTATTATGTGTTGTGGATGACTTTGTGTTTTAATTTCATGCATTAATCTTCACCGGTATAGAAATTAACTATTATAACTATCTACCAACATACTTAACTGGTTTACCGGTATTAAGCATTAAGTTGGTTAAGTTGTTTTTGGTTTAAATTTATTTGACAACTGATTCAGCCCCCCCCCTTTCAGTTGTCTCCAGGACCTAATAATTGGTATCAGAGCTTAGTCCTCTTTTGCAGAAGTTTAACAGCTTGAGGAGATCCAATGTCTACTAATTATTTTAGGAAGGACAATCCTAAACTTGATGGAACCAACTATGGCATATGGAAGATCAGAATGGAAACACATCTGAATTGCATTGGAAAAGACATCTGGGAAGTTACAAAGAATGGTTATACTACTACTGTACAAGGTCAGCCTAGTCCAGCTAACTTGACAAAAGATGAGGAAAATGATTGCAAAGCAAGAGAAGCACTTTTGAGTGCATTATCAGATCAACAAATCATGGGACTATTAAATAGGTCTACTGCTAAAGCTATTTGGGATCATTTGGAAACACTGAATGAAGGAGATTCCACAGTCAAAATTGCAAAACTTGAAAGCTTCCGAGTCAGGTATGAACATCTGAAAATGGAAGAAGATGAAAGGATTTATGCTTTTATGGAAAGAGTAAATGAAATTGTTTTGGGTATTAAATGTTGTGGAGGAACCTTAAGTGAGGATGAAATTGTTTCAAAAGTTTTAAGAGGATTTCCACCGGCATATAAAATGAAAGTCACTGCTATAAATGAGTTAAGAACAATGCCTAATACATCAGTTACTAGGGATACATTGATTGGGAAACTTTCAGCTTTTGAAATTGAAGAATTTGGTCTTGTTGCTACTATAAAGATAGATTTGGCCTTTAAAGCATCAACATCATCTGCTCCATCATTTGACAAATCTGATTGGAAAGCCTTTTATGCAGACATCATTTGAAGGTGAAGCTAGGTTTTTATGAAAGCATATCAGCATTACACCGATACTGAATCCAGCATATGAAGATGCTATTTTGTGTAGTATATTATTATTGGATTTAACCATCTAACTGTAGTCAGTGTGACTCCCATTTTGTGATTGAGCAGTGAGCTCTAGGCTGTTGGCCTTTCTGCATGTGCAGACCCCATTTATGTACACTTAGTACCTATAGTAGTATCATCTAATTGTGGGTAAGGTTTCCCACCATGCTCTTTCCCCTTATAGGGTTTCCACGTACAAATATTGGTGTTATGTGTTATGGATGACTTTGTGTTTTACTTTCATGCATTAATCTTTATCAGTATAGCAATTAACTGTTATAACTATCTACTGACATACTTAACTGGTTTACTGGTGCTAAGCATTAAGTTGGTTAAGTTGTTTTTGGTTTAAATTTATTTCACAACTGATTCACCCCCCCCTCTCAATTGTCTTCGAGACCTAAGACTAGCAATCCATGAAATGTATACTATTTGCTCTTGAAATAAATTCTTATTTGTTTACCCAATTGTCAATCTTTACATACTGGATTAGCAAGCCTAACAATCTTAGGCAGATCTCTAGCAGCTTATGTAGAACTTGTCTTAATTATTGAATCTAAGTTAACATGACACATTCTCCTATGCCACAATTAACTCTCATCTATCTGAGCAATCAAACAACTTCTCTCAACGGTATTCAAATGAAAAATGTTATCTTCAGTCTTAGTTCCAGATGCAATCTCTATACGAGAGGCATTTAGGATCTTGCATTTTCCATTCTTTAATTGTAGATCATAACCTTTATCAACCATCTATCCAATGCTCAAAAGATTATGCTTCAAACCTTGAATACACAAGACATCATCAATGTTATTCTTACCATCAAAAGAAATAGAACCTCTCTGACGGATCACATAGGCTTTGTCATCTCCAAATCTTACTATTCCACCATCATACCTTTCCATGCTCACAAATTTTCTTTTATCATTGGTCATATGTGTATACACTTAAAAATGGTCTGAAGATAATTAATTGAATAAGCAATTATTTAATTAATCCCCCTTCCCAATTTAATTGAATTCATTAGCAATTTGATTAAATCCCTTTCATCTACTTATTAATAAATCTAAGGATTTATTTAATAGGCTCATTTCAATAGTCCCCTTTGATTAATTAATCCAAATTAATTAATCCTCCCCCCATTTAATTCATTTCTTCTAATGCCATAATTAATTAAAACAAGTCAATTTATGAGTTGTTGAAAATTAATGTCTTTTCCTATTATTGGAATTTTTAAATTCAAATTACCCACATGCCTTCTAACTTCTAACCACCTAACCTAACCATCCCTCTAGCCTAACCCATTCCACTTAACCTTGGGTTTAACTAACCCTATCCTATCTTGCACATCCTAACCTCCTTATCCTAACCTCCTATGGTGTGGATATTCTCCCCTTGAGACACATGGCACTTTGGCCACATGTCTCCTCTCTTGGACACTTGCCCTCTTATGAGCAAGGCTCCTTGAAAATTGTCACCACAGAGATGACAAGTGTCTCTTCCTCCAACCTCTTCTCCAACCTCCTCCAATTTCACCCTTGATATCTTCAGACTCAATCTTGATTGTTGATTCCTGCCACCTCACCCCTGGCCTTGAAAATCCTATAAATATCCCCCATTTTGGAGCTCAAAGGATCCCATCTCATATCAATTTAGGCATTGTTACTATAGGCATATCCATTCTAGCATATCATTTGAGTATTGCTATTATAGGCAATTGCATCTTAGATCTAGTTTAATTTGATCATTTTCTAGCATAATTGTTGAATCATGTAGCTTAATCAATCTCTTTTCTAGATCAATTGTATCATCATCATATCTTAATCATGCATATCATTAGCTTAATTAGACTCTTGGATCAATCTAGAATAATCAATCTCATCTATCTTGCATATCATTATCATTTCAAATCCTCCATCTAGGTGTAGTCAATTCACTGGGATTGCTTATCCAGATCTGACAACAAATCCACACTTGTATCTCTTAGGAGGTGATAGGTCATTTTGTCATGGTTTATCTTTCATTTTCTTTTAATTTTCTAACCATTCTTGTAATGATCTATTGAGTGTTTGTGTTGCAACTATAGGTATCTTACTTCACACACATGACATTTTGGTGCCCACCATGGGGCCAAAAATCTTATTTTTAGCCTCTTAGCATCATCAAATTTTGAATCTCACAGGTTTCTGGCCGGGTCTGATTCAGAATCTCGTACGAGTACCTTTTCAATATCATACAAGTTTCTTTGTGTACTCGTACGGGTATGTGAGAATAGTCGTACAAGTAGGTGAGAATACTCGTACGAATTTCTGCTTCTATCTTTTCAAAACATACTACATTGTAGGGTTTTTATGCTTCAATTTAGCTATTACTAATGCTAACCCTACTCTATTTGTGAGTTTTCTAGCAGCCTAACTGGTTTTTGTAGGATGATTATCAAAGATTACGCTTGTTAAATCTTCATTTCATCAAAACAATATGACTACTAATGTATCTATTTTGCAGGTTGCCTAAGGAGAACTCAACCAAACTTTGTTTCTTCTTTAAGTTTTCTAGGCACACTTATTTTGCTAATGGTAAATGAACATATTATTTTCTATGTTTGAGAAGTTGTTTAAAAGGTAGGAGAGTATGCTCTTGTCCATTTGGACAATTAGAAATCCTGACCCTTGAAGCATTTCTATGTTTGAGATTTGACTACCTTTAGCGGGCCTATCACAGTGGGAAAACATAATCACCCTGTGAGAATGACCCAAGTGAGTATAGCTAGACCTAAGCTTTCCGACTCACTCTAAAAAATAGGCCTCTTGGGATTAAAGTCTTAGAGGATGGGATTATTTGAGTTTTATCTTTTGAGATCTCTCATATCATACATTTAGTAGGGCCTTGCAGTCTCAATCACGCTTGCATGACTACTTCTTGCTTTCGTACCCTGTTGGGCTATAGGCCTTAATCGCGCTTGCGCAACTACAAGGGGTAATTTCAAACAGAAACCCTTACTACAATCCCTAAGATAGAAGCTACCTGATTCACATCCGAAAGGGGGATAATCTTTGTGCAAGAGAGATAGTAAGTCTCCCAAGACACTTGCCATATCGTGCCCCCATTAGTGTTTGGAGTTGGATAATATAGCATTGAGAATCCATTGCGTGAGACTCAATGACCGTATTCTGATTAGCTATTGGGTGTGTACCCATGTTTGCAAGAAAATGTTTTCTTTCTTAGCCAACTTCCTTAGGATTTAGCATGCTGTGCTTGAGGTCACTTATCATATCACGTGTTCGCTGTGTCTTCATCTCTAAAACAAAAAATCAAATATCTAAAACTGGAAAACAGAAGCAAAACATCAAACTTCATTGATTAAAAATATATCCAAATAAAATTTTGGTCTCTGTTTTGTCCTAAGTCATATGAGCTTTCTAGTTTGTCGTATGAGAAATCAAGTTTATCATCTGGTCCAGTGAGAATTATCATACGAGTCAATTTAACAGAGGATTTTGTGTTATCTTTTTTCGTCTAGTTTTGTGAGAAAGCTCGTACGAGTTTATACCTTTGCCCTGCGAGATTTCTAGTTTGTTGTATGAGCCTGTCTAAATTGTCATCTGGGGCTGTCTAAACTATCGTAAAAAATTCTATCTATTAGTCCATAGATGTCTTCTTGCATGTCTTTTTTAGACCTATCATGTTTTCTTGGTTAATTTACAGTGAGCATAAACACCTGATATTTGTCATTCTGTGCTTAGATTGTCTTCTTGGTTCTCTTGGTCAAGTTATCATCTGTCAAATTGGATTCTAGAAATAGACACCTCAAGATTTTCAAGTATTCACCTTCAACAAGTTCAAGATCTAAATATCTCAAAGTGCATTATCACCCTCTTTGATAAACTGATCACACAAAACATAGTTTCTCATTAGGATCTATCATCCTCTATCACGAAACTACAATGTTTGGTTAGGATAACCTTGTCCCACATCGTAGGATATATCATTCCTATTGGACTTGGTTTTATCAAAATCATCATCATTGCACTCCAAAACCGAAGATCAAAAAACTTGCAAACTTTTAAACACTTGAATTATCTTTTCGTGTCATACCACTCTATCACATTTACATTGATAGTTAATCACTTATCGAAACACCTCTTAGACAATTGAATACTTTCACAACATTCAACACACGTATATGCCCATTTTAACTAGAGTGCAGAGACATAAGATCGCTGAAACGAAAATTGAAACATTCGAAATAGCTGAAGATCCTAGAAACATGGCATACCAAAGCAAAATACAAGAAGAAGACATAACAAGCCAACATATCAGAGAAATCAAACAAGTCCAAAATCAAAAGACAACTATGTCAAAACCTCATGAGGATTCAAATACATCTCCAAAGAAAGGTGGCTCTTTTATGCATCTCTTAAAGAGATCCCTAAGGGATTTTGCTGAGGAAGATCAAAATCGCGCAGCTATGTCTAGCAATGGCTCATCCCCCCATAAGAAAATTTTCTCTCCAAAGGCATCTATTCCTACACCTCTTGAAAAATTGCAAGAATCTTCCATAGCATCATCACCAAACAATACACCCAAAGATGAAGTTCCCCAAGGGATATCCATAATTGCCATCAAACCTATTTAAAAGGATCCTATTCAAAGTCCATCTCCTTCATATCCAAGCATTGATTCCTTGCAACATCCCCATAACGCTTCATTGCAAATTGAAGTCCGCATACATAGAACACTCATTAAATGTGTCCTAATAGATGGTGGAGTTGGCTTAAACATTTTCTCATTGAGTCTTGTTCGTGCTCTAGGTTATTCTGAAGAGGTAGTTGATCCCTAGAAAAAAATCACCATCAAAGCATATGATGAAGAAGGGCGTTCCTCTAAAGGAATTGTGATATTACCCATCAGAGTTGGACCTTTGCAGAAAGACACAACATGCCAAGTTCTATACTTGGACTTACAATACAACATACTCTTGGGAAGACCATGGATACATGACATATAGGTTACTTGTCAACATATCATCAATGCCTGAAATTTACATACAATGGGCAGGAAATCATGATCTCAATAGACTCAAATCCATTACAGTGTTGTAGTAATCTAAAACCAACTCAAGAGGTCATTGTTCCCCATAATGAAGAGAAAACATCTTCAAGCACACAATCCAAGGAACAATCATTTGCATCAATTTTGTCAAGCATGGAAAAAAAATGCAACTAAGAGATCGAGGGAATGAAGAATATTTGCTATCATGGAAAAACAAACAAGACCAACTTGCAATTGAAAGGGAAGAAGAAGATGTGGGTGTCGATGTAGTTCACACATATGCAGGAAATTTTTTAGGAACTAGCCCACTTGAATCAAAATCACATTCGGTTGACTTGGACTTAATTGAGGATAATTAGGAGCTACTTGTGCAAGGTCATTCTGACGAGAGTGTCATTCTAGACATTGAAATACATAATGAAAGCTTTGACACCTCTATCATGACCCCTAGTATCTTTGAAACAATTCAACCTGAGGATCCTTTACCCTTAATCCATCTTGAACCTATGGACTGGGAAAATGAAAGACATGCCACCATCAATACCTTTCCTAATGACCATGCCATATCCTTATATCTTAATGAAATCAAACCCACAACAACTTCCACCAGGGATTTTGCTAACGTATCTTTGAGTCAAGTGGGTGCCAAATCTCCTAGTCGCAAAAGTGAAAATAAAGACAAAAATATCAGGTCTACTGCTAAAAACCATTTATTGGAAATATTAGACCATGCAAAAGTAAAAAGAAAGGAAGCATCTAATGGTGAAAACCTCCTCGAGGCACCGAAATATGGGAGATTTGACACCTTACCTGAATACTATCAAGAGAGGTCATCTATCCTGATATAACTAATAGAGGCAGTTACCATGGGCACAACTTATCTACATCCAACAATCTCTCTATCAAAACAAGAAAGGCAACCATATCTAGAACCCTTCAAAAGATGGCAAATCAATTTTACCTGATCATATGCAGACATTCCAGGGTTAGATCTAAATCTTATAATACATCACCCAAATATTAGTCCAAGAATAGACATCAATAATTAAACACAAAATAGATTAGGAGCAAGTATTCTATTTATCACACCACAAGGTCACACAATTCCAAAAGCATACAAATTAAGTTTTTCATGCACCAACAATACAACAAAGTATGAAGCTTTGGTTACAGGTATCAAAATGGCTATAGAATGGAACATTACACAACTTCAAGTCTTTGAAGACTCTCAACTCATCATCAATCAAATCAATGATGATTACCAAACAAAGGATAAAAAGCTAATGCCTTATAAGAAGATGGTTGATGATGTCAAGAAATACTTTGTCCAAATAACTTTTCAGCAAATTCCAAGAAATGACAACAAAGCAACAGATGCCATGGCAACACTTTCTTCTCTCCTTCAGATATAGGAAAATCAAGAGCATTACGAATTCCTGGTGGAAGAGTTGTTTTACCCTGCACATAATTGTCTTGATTCCCAAACTATTTGTCACCATGTTGGGCATGATTCCTCCCGCTATGGCCAAACTTATACATACTTGAAAGATAATATCCTCCCTCTTGACTTATCAAAGAACCAAAAGAGAAAATCTATTCACCAATCCTTCCATTATACTCTCGTCACAGATACCATTTTTAAATGAGGTCTGGACGGTACTCTTTTAAGATGTCTCAAACAAGAAGAATCTGAGAAGGCCTTAAATGAAGTCCATAAGGACATTTGTGACACTCATTCAAGTGGTCTTACCCTTTCAAAAAAACTAATACGCTTGGGCTATTATTGGCCAACTATGGAGCACGATTCTTTTCGGATAGCTAAAACATGCAAACAATGTTAGATCCATGGGAATTTGATTCATGCATCAACACAAAAACTTCATGCTTTGGTAACATCTTGGCCTTTCTGCCAATGGGGTCTTGATCTAGTAGGAAAGATAAATCCTTCTTCATCCAATGGTCACAAATTCATCCTTGTAGCTACAGAATATTTCATCAAATGGATTGAGGTAGTACCTCTCATTAATATCACAGGAAAACAAATTGCTGCATTTATCTTGAACTACATCATTTGTAGCTACAACATACCCATTACCATTATCACTAATAATGGTCGACCATTCAAGAATCAGGATGTACAAGAGCTGTGTGAAAATTCAAGATCCAACACATATTTTCCACACCCTACTATCCACAAGGGAATGGACAAGCAGAAGCATCAAACAAAACCATTCTAAAAATCCTCAAAAAGATAGTAAATGGTGTTGGCAAAGATTGGCATAGTCAATTGAACCCTTCTCTATGGGCCTATCATACCAGTATCTGCACACCAATAGGTGCCACACCTTTCTCTATTGTCTATGGATTAGAAGCAGTGCTGCCAATATAAGTAGAGATACCTTCTCTATGAGTATCATTAAAAGGCCTTATCCCAGATGAAGAATAACAAGTATCTAGATTACAAGAGTTAGAATTGATTCATGAATGAAGACAAAATGCCTTTGATCATTTAAAGGTATTGTTAGGAACCGAGAAGGACAACTGAGAGGGGGGAGGGGGTGGGTGAATCAGTTGTCAATAAATTGCAACCCAAAACAAATTATTGCAACTTAAAACTCAGTGGTGATAAAATAGATTAATAGTTATAGTATTACTGGTACAACTTAATGTATGAAATGGAAAGAGAAACAACATCCACAACACATGACACAAATATTTTGACGTGGAAACCTTATAAGGGAAAAACCACGGTGGGAAACCTTATCCACAATTAGATGATACTACTGTAAATAGTAAGTGAATACAATAATGGGGTCTACACATGCGGAAAGGCCAACCGCCTAGAGCTCACTGCTCAATCACAAAATTAGGAGTCACACTGACTACATAGTTGGATGATTAAATCCAATAACAATGTACTGCTTCAATTTAGCTACTTCAATGCTAGATTCAGTACTGGTTTAAGCTCTCTGCATGAGGACCAAACACCTTCATGACCTTTAACAACCTTCCTTCAACCTTCGGATGATATCTACGTGATTCGCACAAGGATCTTCTTATTTTCATTCTTCACAATAATCTTCAATATACACACACTCTCCTTCCAAATAAGATCTTACAATTATTTATACAAAACCTAAGACCTAATAGTTAGGTTGACTCCTAAAATATATTACATTTAAATCAATTACAAACTAAGTCTTGGTGCAATACAATATGTCAGCCTCAATACATTTACACATTATTCAATCAATAAATCATTTCCAAATTGTGTCGTGCTGATCTGGAACATGTTTTCCTATGCCGGTTCATAACTCAGACCTATTTGCCAGTTTAGGCAAATATGTGAACCCGATCAGACCAATATGCAAAATCCCAAATGAAAACATCCAATCCATGTCTTTGACATAACCAAATAATCTCCAGATGATAACAAGTCATCACCAACTTCCTGAGCTGCTAGTGAAACATATAATGGTAACTGTGCATAAGCTAATATCCATATCGGGACCACAAAGTGTTGGCTCATCAACAAACCGATATAACCAGAGTGCCAAATCAACAATGTAGACCTCCAAAAAGATAAGTGTTGGCATCAATGACTAAACCAATGCAACACATGATGAAGTCATCCATAAAACCAACAATCTCCCCCTTTGGAATTGATGGCAACACTAGATGGAAAAACATCTAAGTGCCAAAAATAGAATGCCAACAATCTCCCCTAAATAGATCAATCACAAAGTTATGTACCAAAAATAGAAACAGTATAACCAAAACCAAAATACATCTTTAAAGTACAATGTTTTTCCATAGACAACTCTCCCCCTTTGACATCAAATGCCAAAGCAGTTAAAAATCAAAATCAGAACATAACATACCACTAACTACTCCCCCTGAGTAGTAGCTCTCCTTCATCAAGCTGAAAAAAAGGTTTTTCTATTAGTCCCTTCCGATTTGATGCTAATCTGCATCATTTAAGTCTCTTCCGGTGGGGTGATTACCCCAAGATTCTCTTTGAGATATTCAAATGTTTCCTTAGGCAAAGGCTTTATAAAAATATCTGCAATTTTCTCTTTAGTGTTCACATAAACCAATCTCACTTCATTTGCTTCAACATTTTCTTTTAGAAAATTATACTTAATAGAAACATACTTTATTTTAGAGTGAAATAGCGGATTTTTTGATATATCTATTGCTGTTGAGTTATCATAGTAAATAATTACCAGTTCAAAACCTAGACCTATTTTTCGGTTAACGCAAATATGTGAACTCAATCAGACCAATATGCAAAATGCCAAATGCAAACATCCAATCTATGTCTTCGACATAACCAAATGATCTCCAGATGATAACAAGTCATCACCAACTTCCTGAGCTGTCGGTGAAACATATACCGGTAACTGTGCATAAGCCAATATTTATACCGAGACTACAATGTGTTGGTTTATCAATAAACCAATATAAGCAGAGTGCCAAATCAACAATGTAGACCTCCAAAAAGATAAGTGTTGATATCAATGACAAAACCAACGCAACACATGAAAAAGTCATCCATAATACCAAAACTTATGTCAGCAAATAATGTGTCGTAGTTACAATCACAAGGTCAAACTGAGAGCCTTTCAAGTTGGAGTACTAGTCTTAAAGGAAAATCCATGCAACCAGTCCGATCGAGAAAAGAAAGGGAAGTTTGAACGAAACTGGTTAGGTCCATTTGTGGTCACAATAGTACTTGGGTTGGGAGAATATCAACTATCAACATAGGACTAGAATCAACTCAAGGAATCCATCAATAGCATGCATCTGAAGAAGTTTTATGTCTAAAAAAGCAAAAAAATCAAAAACAGTGAAAAAACAGAAAAATTCAAAAACATTAGAAAATTAGAAATTACAAAATAAATAAATAAATCAAATATGAGAAAAAGTGCAATAAAAACATATGGTGAAAACCTGGCAAACAGGCACTATCTGTTGGCTAACTCTTCCATCTATTGGTTCATGCATCCTTCTGCTTGCATTTTTTTTCCATTAGTGTTGTTCATATCTATAATAAGCCTTTGTACATATGCAAGCATTACAACTGATTTCTCGCCATGGTTTGGATCATTAGGTATTGTAGCATAGGAATTCGGAAATCATCACAAACAATATAAACATACTAATCATTAGCTCAATCACGAAAGCACAATTGCAATGATCTATCCTAAACACATTCAAAGTAAGTACTATGCAAACCAGGTTTGGATATGAATGCTTCCTTCATGCGACTCCATTGTTCTTCTTTCCTCTCCAAATAGTTTTTGTTGTGGATCTCACCTACAAGTGCACATACATGATTGAAAGCAAGTAGGTAAGAAAATTGCTCAAAAGTACTCGAAGCGTGATTGATTAGAAATTCGATAGTCTGATTAGGGGTCAAGAATCAAGGCTTTGATTGAATAAATTCATCCAATTTATAGAGGAATTGGAGAGATGACAAGATTAGCATGATTCAATTCAAATGGAAATTGCAAATCAATTATGTCAATTATGACAAATTTATGACAAATTATGCACTTTCTATGCAAAATTTGTTGATTGATGATTTATGACAATTTATGACAAATTTCTATGTCAAGAATTGATTGATTGTCAATTATGACAAATTATGACAAATTTCTATGTCATTTCCATGAATTTAGGAGAGAAATAGGAGGAAATTGAAATTAGGAATTAGAAAATTAGAAAATTAGAGAATTAAGAATTAGGAATTAAGAAATTGATGGAAATTAGAAATTAGGTAAATGAATTAATAATTTGTCATTTATTAATTAATTCACAAAGAGGAATAATTAGCCAATTAAATAAACATTTAATTGTGACAAGAAGACTTAGGATAAATAAATAAATTATGTAACCTAGAGGGAAAATGCCAAACAAGATTAAATGAATAAATCATAAAACCTTGGAAGATGAATTAGCAATGCGAGAATGACAATTAGGTCTTGATTGAAGAATTGATATCGATCATGATTTGATTTTGGATTGATAAATGACCAATGTGATAAATGATTTGATTGAGAAAATGCAACAATTGATGAGGAACAATGACAAATTGATCCAAAATGACAAAATTGAGACAAACAACGATGATTGATGACAAAATAGATCGCAAAATGACAAGATTGAACATGACAACAACTGATGACAAATCGATCGTTAATCGACAAGATTGAAGGATTGATAATAAATCGACAAGATTGATAAGAGTACAATGATCGATGACAAATCGATCGCAAGATTGACAGGAGGACAAAACCCTAATTAGGATTGACAATGTCCAAAATGATGACAAATAAGCACGCACATTGATGCAATAGGATAAGATCGATTAAAATCATGACTGGATAGTGTTGTCGACAAGACCAAATTCGAGAGCGAGACGAATGAAGAATGTAGAGGAATGACTCGATGTTCGCAAATGATAAAGACCAAGTACGAATCATAGGAGAAATGTTAATGCGACGCAAAAACCTAAAATGAGGCAATGCGCAAATGTTAAACTATGATTCCGCAAGCGTTGACCATTTTTAGGTGTCTACAGGTATATCATAAGGACTTTGTTTCTATGCTTGGGGCAAAACTGTACACCTAGCTGGGGGCAAAATTTTTGATCATTTTGAGCTTAATCAAATAGGTAGAACAATAGTTAGGCAACACTTGTCAAGCATATACTAAGACACATCCAATGTTGAACATAAGATTAAATTGTCAACCATCAAACTACCAAATATCAGTCTAAGCACATCACACACTTTTCAATGGATGTATGTTGTGAATTACTTCAGGACATTTTTGAATGCAAAAGTTCCAGTGATCAATCATGACAAGGGAAACACACCCAATGCGCATCTGAAGGACATACATAGACTGGGACCAAAACATATGGACAAGGAACCGGGGTATGTAAGACAATGATGTTGACCAATAACAGGCCTGGAATAGGACATTGGGTCAAGACAAAGATAGACGTGAGAAACCAGCCGAGAAAAAGCGTAGCTTAGAGGTCATGATAGATGACGGAGCAACGATCTCATTTTCCACATGGCGCCTGTTTGCCAGGTTTTCACCAAGGTACTTGCCCCAAGCGCCTGTTTGCCAGGTTTTCACTAGAGGGCGAATCATTTTTCTTTACTTTTTTGCTCTTTTTCTTTTTTCCCTTTTTCACTTTTTTTTTGTATTTTTCTCTTTTTTGATTTTTTTTGTATTTTTCCAGGATCATATTTGAAAAAGGACTGATAGAAAATTTATGCCCAGTGCTTGCGAAGATGCATGCTATTTATAGGATCGGACAGAGGTTCACCTTCCAGGGTAGCAAGCTGATATGCCCCCGAGCCATATGCTGCAGTTACTATGAAAGGACCAACCCAATTAGGTTCAAATTTACCTTTGATGATGTTAGTAGACTATGCATTCTTAGGGTTTTCCTTTAAAACTAGGTCTCCCACTTCGAAGTGTCGCCCTTTGACCTTCTTATTATAAGAGCGATGGAGATGGTTTTGATATGCTTGCAAATGTGTCAGAGCTGTCTGACGTTTCTCATCTAACATCTCAAGCTGATGTAGCCGAGAGACTCTGTGTGTCTCGTCATCAATCAGATGTTGCAAGGAAACACGCAAGGAAGGAATCTCCACTTCCAAGGGTAAAATAGCTTCCGCACCATACACCAAAGAATAAGGTGTTGCGCCAGTAGGTGTGCGGATAGAAGTGCGATAGGCCCATAGTGCTGGATTCAACTGAACATGCCAATCGCGACCAGCATCATTGACAACCTTTTTCAGGATCTTGATAATGGTTTTATTGGATGCCTCGGCTTGACCATTCCCCTGTGGATAGTATGGACTGGAGAAATGGTGTTGGATATGAAATTTTTCACAAAGTTCCTTGACATCTTTATTCTTGAAGGGACGACCATTATCTGTGACTATGGCAAGGGGAATCCCATACCGGCATATGATATAATTCAGCAAGAATTTTGAAATTTGGACACCCGTTATATAGGTCATGGGGATAGCCTCGATCCATTTTGTAAAGTACTCTGTAGCTGTAATGATGAACTTGTGTCCATTTGCAGAGGTCGGGTGAATCTTGCCAATAAGATCCAATCCCCATTGAGAAAAAGGCCACGGAGATATGACAGAATGAAGCTCTTGGGCTGGTGCACGAATGTAGTTTCCATGAATCTGGCATTTGTAGCACTTCTTAACAAAATCATGAACATCTTTTTCCAGAGTGGGCCAATAATACCCAGCACGAATCAACTTTTTAGCTAAGCTTAGACCATTGAAATGGCCTCCACATATACCATCATGAACCTCGTGTAAAGCCGTTTGTGCTTCATCAGAATCCAAACACCTGAGGAGGGTATGGTCAAAGGAACGGCGGTAAAGGGTGTCGGCGATGATGACATATTTGGCTATCTGTCGAATAAAGGCTCGGCGTTGGTTAGCAGAAAGGTTGGGTGGTAAGGTTTGGGATTTTAAATATTGATAGACGTCATCGTACCATGGGGAGTTGGGACCAACAAGAACGCACATCACATCCGCTGTCGGAATGTCAAAAGAAGGAACCAGCAATTGTTCAACTAAAAATTCACATTTGTCCATATTGTTTGGCATATTTAACATGGAGGCAATCGTAGCCATTGCATCTGCCGACTTGTTTTGCATTCCGGGAACTTGATTGAAATGGATAGCCGTGAATTTGGTCTTGAATAAATCTACCATATGCTTATAGGGAATAAGATTTTCATCTTTTGTTTCGTAGTCATCATTCACTTGTCGGATGACTAATTGAGAATCTCCATAGACTTGCAAATGCTTGATGTTCCAGTGGACTGCTACTCGGAGTCCTGTGACCAGTGCTTCATACTCTGCAATGTTATTGGTACAGTGGAAAGTTATTCTGTAAGACTTTGGAATAGCATCACCTTGAGGGGTGACAAACAAGATGCCTTCTCTGGACCCGAACTTAGTATGGGACCCATCAAAGTATAACTTCCATTCATTAGAGGATGTGAAAGCAAAGACTGATTCATCTGGAAAATCGGTCAACATGGGATGATCATCAGAAATAGGAGCCTCTGCAAGTTGATCTGCTATGACTTGTCCTTTGATGGCCTTTTGCTCCATATACTCAATGTCAAATTCACTGAGAATCATGACCCATTTTGCTAGGCGACCCGTCAAAGCTGCTCGGCTAAGCAAATATTTTAAGGGATCAATTTTTGCAACCAACAATGTTCGGTGGCTCAGCATATAATGTCAGAGTTTCTGCGTTGCAAATACCACTGCTAAGCATTGTGCAGACTATTTGAGTGTGACGTAGATGATCTGGATATCGTCGAGAGGGAGATTGGCTGGGAGACTATGGCATCAGAGTATGATCGATGATACGTGGTGATAGCCGTGGTGATAGCATGTCTACTAGTAGGAGACAGACGAGAACATGGATTCCCTATTGGATGGGGAAGAGTGCTGGAGCGGATGGCGATAGAGGGGATAGTGTACGCATGGGGACCATGTGTACTGGCTATGCTCTATTTTCAGCTGCATCAGATAGCATATCAGGGAGTGCAGACTTTGAGCTGTGGAGTCACATTGCTACAAGTATGGGCATTTGAGCACATAGCCATATGTCGATCGATTACAGATAGACAGGTAGTGGCACACCGACCATATGTGTACTGCTATGGGGGAGCACTAAGACAGGGTCCTTTTGGATACATATTATATTGGCGACACGAGCTAGACAGACTGAGAGAGTTCATATGGAGGCCATATCGTGATTGTCCAGGATGGTCAGATGATATTGATGAGCTAGCTTATTGTAGACAGGAGAGGTACTTGATTGGGCAACCAGTGAACCACCAGAGAGTGATTGAGTTGTACCTGCTAGAGAGAGTGAGACGATAGTTTGGAGAGAGGCAGAATGTACCTAGGAGAACTGCACACTTTGCCCGATCTCACAGAGAGACAAGTCAGTGGGGGAGTATGATTCAGCCACACATAGCCTATACCGACTTTGCACAGCTACAGCCGAAACAGTGGGATTGGAGATTAGATGTGGTGGACGCTAGGACGACAGATGAGTATGATAGATGGTTTGCACGACGGCAGCCAGTGCCATTGACAGATCCAGATATTCCAGTGCCGAGGCGACAGGGAGACTTCCCACTCATAGGAGAGGAGGAGGGAGATGAGGAGGATGAGGAGGAGGATGGTGATGAGGATGGGGATGATGAGGACGGAGATGAGGATGAGGGCGGGGATGACGAGGATAGAGATGAGGATGAGGATGAGGATGATGGAGATGGGGATGGGGATGATGAGCAGGAGGCATGGCAGGATATACCCATAGAGCCGGAGACAGCTAGGACAGAGGAGATGGAGATGTGTAGGGCTACCATAGCAAGCCAGCAGGATCACATTGCGACATTAGAGAGACAGCAGGATCAGTTCAGAGCGGAGATAGCCAGACTCACAACGGCTCGAGATGCAGCGATTGCTTAGGCACAGCGAGAGGAACAGAGAGTCATTGAGTATATTGGGTCGATTCGGGATGCTAGTGTACGGGAGCTAGGATAGATGCTGGTAGAGACCAGAGAGGAGATACACCATTGGAGGACACTATATGAGAGTGCAGTTCCACCAGAGCAGAGAGCACCTTCATATCGAGCACGATCGAGGACAGAGAGCAGGGCACGCTTGCGGAGGTCATTGAGCAGCATGGGGGTGAGTGGACCGATGAGACCACCACAGCCAGGACCAAGAGGGACATCATCCGCAAGACCTTGCAAGGATGAGGAGGACCGAGGGAGCACCCAGTGATAGAGGCACGTGCTCCTTAGACAGACAGTAGACATTATGTAGTTTGACATTTTGTAGTCAGCCTGCGGGCCATACTTAAGACAGACAGTCTGATTTTGTACTCCAATATTTATTGTGGCAGATGATATGATATGCATCAATATGATGAGATGCAAATGATTTATGTGATTTTCCATGTATGGATGACTTATGCACTGTTTATGTACCTTTGTGGAATATGTATGGATATATTTTTGTTTATGCGCTTTTGATGCATTGATAGTATGAAATGGATAAAATGCTTGATATGATGCTTAATGTAATGCAAATGTACTAACCAAATGGATGCAGGATGCAGTATGTATGGTTGGAAATCAGAGCACTAGACCGAACTAACCAGCCGACCGGACGAAAGAAATGTTAGTAAGAAGAAAATGAAATAGAGAATAGTTAGAGATGAAGAAAAACTTGCTTTCAGTAATGCACTTTGTAGGTGAGAACCTTTATTTTAATATAGCAAAATAGATGCGTAGCATCATGGCATTGAAGGCCAGAGCTGAAATGCAACCCTTTTTTTGCAAAAGACAGACACATCACAGACAAACAACAAATCACAACAAAAAAGAAACAGACCATGAACCATCCCGGTCACTCTAAATCACTCAGTGACATCATCGAGCAACATAGGAACATGATCGAAGCCAAAGATAAATCAATAAAAAGATAAGATGCACACATTCCAATAAATCAAACAAACACCTTGATCTTCATTGTCAAAAGTTGAAAGTGCTGATACGACGATCATGCTATCTAGTTTCAGGGAATGCGGTACCCCATCTAAGACAGGACACAGTCTGGTTTCGAGTATACCACACCCTGTATAAGACCCATGATAATGTGCCAAGGATGAATGATGTTGAGGTTGATTGATATGACAATTTTGATCAATTTGAATGTCTGGTTTGATGGAAAAAAGTTCATCTGTTTAAGCGTGATTTCATTAAAGCACAGTGTTGGATTGCGTGTCGTTGGATGCATGCTCAGCGATCTGTCTATGCACAAAGAGAGATCCTTTATTGCAAAATGCGTGTTTTTGGATTTTAATATTTTTTGGTCATTTTTTCAGGACTTTTTATGATTTTTATGGATTTTCATTTTTTCAATTTTTAGATATTTTTTCAGGACTTTATTCGATTTTTTGAAGATTTTTTTCAGGACATTATTCGATTTTTTTTGAGATTTTTTCAGGACATTATTCGATTTTTTTTGAAGGTTTTTTCAGGACATTTTTAAATGTTTTGGAGATTTTTTTTCAGGACATTTTAAAATGTTTTTGAGATTTTTTGAGGACATTTTTCAATTTTTTTGAATTTATTTCAGGACATTATTTGATTTTTAGAGATTTTTTTAGGACATTTTCAATTTTTTTAATTTTTTCTAGACATTATTTGATTTTTAAGATTTTGTCCCCAGTGTCTAGCAAGGAAAGGAATATGACAGGTGAATAAATAGGCTTTTTGAAATGATGGTGGATAGAGGGAAAACAAAGGCCTTTTATCATGGAGACAATACGGATGCAATTTCCAAGGGCTATTGCGTGATGGGACAAAAGATTGGATATGACAACGCAAAGCAGTGACATGGCATGGGGGACATGTCAAGAGGTTTTTGAAACTATGTTTAAATTTTGCGTCCTTATGTCAGATCAAGATCAAGGAATAAAAAAGAGTGTATGGATAGTGATAAGATATGGATAGGGTAAGCAAGACCAAGAATGGATAAGGGACATGGACTGAAGGTCGAGATAGGATACGGGATAGTGACAAAAAGTTGCAATAAGCTAGGGAATATGGATGAAAGGTTATAATAAGCAAATGGATAAAGACCAAAAGCTATGATAGACTGAAAGCTGCAAACAAGATCCTTGATGCTCATGAAGATCGTCAGCCTTGTCAAGATCAAAGGTGGAAAGGAAAACTGGACATGAGGGACAATAGGTTATGAAGCGTAATGATAGGGGTTCGATAAGATAATGGAACAATGAAGGACAAAAGGATATGATAGGATAAAACCTGCCCCCAAGTGTGGTGTGCAAGAAGTTCATAGATTACGCATGACGCCTGTTTGCCAGGTTTTCATCACGGTACTTTCCCAAGGCGCCTGTTTGCCAGGTTTTCACTAGTGGACGAATTATTTTTGCTTTACTTTTTTCTTTCTTTTCTTTTTCTCACTTTTTTTTTTTTCGTATTTTTGAGCTTTTTCAATAGAAGATGGACACATGATAGGGGATGGAAGAAGGACTCAAGCGTCTTTTTTTTGGATAGTAGCCTTGAAAAAAATGGACCATGACCTTTAAAAGTATGCTCAAAGACGTTGGTAGGATAAGGACATGGAAAAAGAGATGAAACTAAGGCAAGGATTTATGCAAAGGATCGGATCAAAGGGATCGAAGGATGGAAAATATGCATTGGATAATGGATAGGGTATTGGAAGAATTGTGCTTTAGTGGACGGAAATGTTGGCAAGATCGACATTGGCACACACCTTGAGGGGTGATGGACTGATGGAGGAAAAATGGATTTTGGGTGTGGAGATTTTGATGAAGGAATAGCTTGGGATTTTGGGACATAAGGGCCCAAAATGGATGAAGAAGGTGATGTAGGAATAGACTTGGAAGGTTTGGATGGAGGAATAGCAATTTTGGATGCCAAGTTGGATGTTTCTTTAGGCTTTTGTGCTTCAAGGAGCCGCTTAGGGATCCACATGGTTTTTGATTTTTCATGCTTTTGTGGTTCCTTGGAGTGCATTGCTTGCACAAGGGATTTAGGAACCCATATATATTTTGACTTTGTTGTATTTTGAGCAATGGGCCTTTGTGGCCTTTTGGATATTTCTTTTTCTTTATAGATCATATTGTTCTTTGTTTTGACATGTCGATTATATTGGACATGTTGATCCTTGAATACATGCGGATTTCTAGACTTATGACATTTATACTTGGCATCCAAATTGCTTGGAGGGGGAAAGGAATGCATGGATGGAAATGAATGAAATGGACTTATTTTGGATGACTGGAAGGTTCTCAAAGATGTGTGCCTTTGCTGACCTTGCATAGAGGATGAAGTGATATAAGGACCTAAGATGGATGGAAGGTATGATGGGGAAGGTGTATGTTTTGATTTTGATGGAGGGATACCAACATCTTGAGAGTGAGTTGTGTAGATATGACCCTTAAGATCTTCTTTAACATGAAGGGATTCTTTCTTATGAAGGTCTACTCCTTTGCCTTTATGAATATCTTGACTTGTAGGATACTCTTTTCTTTGGGAAGAAGACACGAGTCCATTATGAGGTGGATATGATATGAGAGAAATAATGAGATCTTGAAGTGGATCGGATTGGACCAAAGTGGAAGAACCCATTGTGCATGTCGAGGGTTCATGAACATCTTGCACTGACACATTAGAATCATGAAGGGGATCAGGATCATGAGGGTGACTAGGATTGTGTTGTGGACATGGTTCAATGACAGGCTCTTCAAGAGATGGAATGGGAGAAATAATGGGATCATCAAAAGAAATGCAATCTTGGAGTGTATATGGAGCATTAAGACAAGGAGATGGAGGAAAAAGTGGATCTTGTGGAGGATCTGAAGGAATAATTTGATCTTGACAAGGAGGAAGATCATTGGAATCCTCTGTAAAGGTGCTTTGCTCTTGACTTTCAATGGGATCATCGGAAAGGATGGAAAGGATATCTTGATCTTTCTTAGGAAGTGGAATGTCAATGGGATTTGAAAGGACATTATGTTCATGAAATGGAAGGGGCTCGTTTGGGATTGGATGGACTGGGATATCTTGATCTTGCTTAGGAAGTGGAATGTCAATGGGATTTGAAAGGATATTGTGTTCTTGGATAGAATGGACAAGAATAAGGGAATCATTGTGAG
This sequence comes from Cryptomeria japonica, assembly GCF_030272615.1. Lineage (NCBI taxonomy): Eukaryota > Viridiplantae > Streptophyta > Pinopsida > Cupressales > Cupressaceae > Cryptomeria > Cryptomeria japonica. The sequence goes on along the minus strand of NC_081414.1, from coordinate 536,829,760 downwards.
TGTCTGGGGAAATGGGATCCTGGTCAACAATTGGACGAGATGATAAGGTTTCAGGATCTTGATCTTCATCTATTTCAAGACACGTTTCTTCATGCTCTAAATTATCCTCTTGACATGGGGTTGGACTTTGGATATGCATGGGGGATTCTGACAAGGAATTAATGTTTTGGCATGAAAGAAATGCATTTTGAATGTTTGTGATGGATTCTGGCAAGGAATCAATGCTTGAACATGAGGAAGAGGGACTTCGGATGGGGTCCTCTAAGATAGGTAATGGCAATAAAGTGCATGGTGGCATTGGGTCTTGTATTTATGAAACATGACAAGGATGTGCATCATGAATTGGATTATCATGGCAATCAATTATGGATAGCTCTTGGATAATTGAATCCTTGGGTTTATTGTTTGATGAGGACAATATGGAAGGTTCTTGTGAAACTTTGAAAGGTGTAGGGATAGATGCCACTGGAGAGTCAATTTGTTTGTGGGGGGATGAGGCATTGCTAGACATAAGTGTATTATTTTGATCTTCCTCAAAGAACTCACTTGGTAGTTTCCTTAAGATCATTGCAATAAATCCACCTTTCTTTTGAGGTTTTGATATAGTTGTATCTGGAATTTGAACTTGTTTGCAAAAGGAGTTGGTCTTGGTTTGATGTCATGTTTTGATTTCAAACTAGATGTTGATCAAATTGGTTTGACATGTTCAAAATTTGGCTTGGTGTGTGTTGCAACCTTTGTTTTTGAATGTTTGATGATTGTAGTTGTTGACATTGATATGTTGATTGAACTTGTTGATATTCCACCATTGGTTGAACCATTTGTTGACATTGTATAGTTTGTTGAAATTCGACCATTGGTTGTATTGGTTGCATATGTTGGACAATTGGTTGTGATGGTTGAAAATTTGATTGAATGTAAACACCTTCTTGTTCTTGTTGTGAAGGCACATAATGTTGAAATTGATGTTGTCTCTTTTCTTGAAATTGTTTCATCATCTCTATTTGGGAGAGGAGAGTTGGTATGTCTGATCGTTCGATAAGAGATCTTACATCAATTGGCTCAATCTTTGGATTTTGACCTGGAAATTTTTGAAACACTTTGGACATTTGTGATCTATTCTTCTCAATGTTTTTCAGTCTTTGTTCCAATATCTCCTCTTCTTGAGCTAGTTTCACCTCTAGTTTTTGTATTTGGACATTTACATCATCATGATAAGTTTGATCGATATTGCCTTGTTGTTGGGTTGGATAGAATTGTGATTGCATTGTCGGTTGATATGTCAAACTTTGTTGCATCATTGGTGCTTGGAACCTTGTTTCAATAGTCATGTCACTATGCAAAAGCAATGTTTTTGGAATTTTTCAAGGACAATATATGATATGCAACTAAATGCAAACTAAATGAATGAAAAATGCACTCTATGGCAAGAATGCAACCTATGTTTTTGGTTGTTTTTCAAGATTTTGACAAACTTTTTGGAATGCAAATCTAAAAGAGACCCTTAGGAAATTGAAATGATGTCTAGACCTCAAAGGACAAAAGGACCAAGTGACAATAGGAAAAAATGACAATGTCTCCCCTATATGCTTGGATACTAAGCTAGGTTTGACCAAATGACAATAATGACAAAAAGAGAAAAGGTTTGATAAGGTCTAGACTTCCTAACAATGACTTAGGTTTTATCAAAGATTTGGATCACTCAAGTATGACAAAAACCTAGTTTTGACACTATATGCAAAGGGACAATTAATATGCAAGTGACCCTAATATGATATGATAATGACCTAAGCTTAATGAAGAAACTTAGGGTATGCAAATGCAAATGTATGACAATGGTATGACTTTAATGCAAGAGGACATATGCAAATGGATGACCCTTATTGATATGCAAAGGAGTATGACTTAGGTGAAACCTAACCTTGGTACTTGACAATGACTTTGCAAAATGCAACCTAGGATGAACCTAAATGTAAGTGACATGAATGTTGAGATAAGATTTTTGAACAATGTTTGCTAACCATGTTTGAAGATGAGTTTTGAATCTTGTTGGATGAAATGTTCTTGTGTTTAACCTTATTTTGAATCAATTTGTCTTGTTTTTGAAATGAGATGAATTCAAATTTTGACAAGCAAAGAAGACAAGATACTTCAACTTAGACTCAATACAATCATGCTCATTCACACATTTCTTATGGTAGGCAAGGACATTAGGTACTTAAGAGGTAGACTCATTATGGGATTCAAGGAGAATACATAGATGCTTGACCCCACGGGCTCCCCTCCACAACACTCACTTCTTAGGGCAGCCAAGCATCAGTCCCCATGGAAATCTCCCCATGGCGAACTTAGTATCTCTTCCAAGTATCCGAACTTGTCCTTCTCAAGCAACTAGAAGGGTTTTTGGCCTCTAAAAACAAGGTGTTTAGTAAGGATTTCTGTTAAGCGTTACTCCTTGATGTCACGCAAGCGTGATTGAGACATTAAGCCCATCAAGATACCAAACAAATGTAGTCGCACAAGCAGGATTTAGACCATGAGGCCCTACTTAGATGTTGATATGAGAAAGAGTCCAAGGGTCATCACTTCCCAAGTAACTGCAATTCCCACGTAACCCTTCCTTCAAAGCTTTCGCTCATCAGGTATTTGTTTATAGTGAGTTAGAATGCCAAGGTATTCTAGCCGTACTCACTTTGGGTCATTCCCTTCTCACGATTATCACTTGCTTGCAAAAGAAAATGGTCGGGAAGGCAGGCCCTCTAAAGGTGACACACAATCAAAAACATGAGCATGGTATTGAAGATCTGGATTTCTAATCACCCTAAGAAGGATGAGAGCATACTCTCCTACTCCAATGTCAAACTCAATAATCAAATCAAGCAAACAATTCATTAGTAGTTTGTGAAATAATTCTTTGTCAAGCGTTTCGCCACAAAGCTACCAACAATGTTAGAGAATAAAGAGAAATGAATCACCATCAAAATTAATCCATAAAAGTTGTGATTCTTTGTCCTCTTAGATCAATCTATGTGAAATTTATCAAATTTACCACCCTAGATTAATCTAGATAAAATTTGCATGAATGCATGATTAATTTGCCAAGCTAAATTAATCTAGATGAAGGTTGCATGATTTTGTTTTTGAAAATTTTGACCATTTACAGTAGCATAATTAAAAATATCATAACTTCCTCAATATTTATCCAAATCACAAACCGTAAGATGATCTGGAAAGGTAAAAACGTGATCTAATATACCCAAAAATTGTTTATTTTAATTATGCATAAAAAATTTTACGTGATCAATTGATTATGACTATTTTTTTTTTAGAAGAAAAATCTGCAATTTCTCCACAAAAAATCTGCAACTTCACAAAACATTCAAAAAAATATTAGATCCAAGCATGTTCACGTCGGGTTCACCAATTAATGTAGCATAGGAATTCGGAAATCATCACAAACAATATAAACATACTAATCATTAGCTCAATCACGAAAGCACAATTGCAATGATCTATCCTAAACACATTCAATAGAGACATAAAGACAAAACATTCAAAGTAAGTACTATGCAAACCAGATGTGGATATGAATGCTTCCTTCATGCGACTCCATTGTTCTTCTTTCCTCTCCAAATAGTTTTTGTTGTGGATCTCACCTACAAGTGCACATACATGATTGAAAGCAAGTAGGTAAGAAAATTGCTCAAAAGTACTCGAAGCGTGATTGATTAGAAATTCGATAGTCTGATTAGGGGTCAAGAATCAAGGCTTTGATTGAAGAAATTCATCCAATTTATAGAGGAATTGGAGAGATGACAAGATTAGCATGATTCAATTCAAATGGAAATTGCAAATCAATTATGTCAATTATGACAAATTTATGACAAATTATGCACTTTCTATGCAAAATTTGTTGATTGATGATTTATGACAATTTATGACAAATTTCTATGTCAAGAATTGATTGATTGTCAATTATGACAAATTATGACAAATTTCTATGTCATTTCCATGAATTTAGGAGAGAAATAGGAGGAAATTGAAATTAGGAATTAGAAAATTAGAAAATTAGAGAATTAAGAATTAGGAATTAAGAAATTGATGGAAATTAGAAATTAGGTAAATTAATTAATAATTTGTCATTTATTAATTAATTCATAAAGAGGAATAATTAGCCAATTAAATAAATATTTAATTGTGACAAGAAGACTTAGGATAAATAAATAAATTATTTAACCTAGAGGGAAAATGCCAAACAAGATTAAATGAATAAATCATAAAACCTTGGAAGATGAATTAGCAATGCGAGAATGACAATTAGGTCTTGATTGAAGATAATTGATATCGATCATGATTTGATTTTGGATTGATAAATGACCAATGTGATAAATGATTTGATTGAGAAAATGCACCAATTGACGAGGAACAATGACAAATTGATCCAAAATGACAAAATTGAGACAAACAACGATGATTGATGACAAAATAGATCGCAAAATGACAAGATTGAACATGACAACGACTGATGACAAATCGATCGTTAATCAACAAGATTGAAGGATTGATAATAAATCAATAAGATTGATAAGAGTACAACGATCGATGACAAATCGATCGCAAGATTGACAGGAGGACAAAACCCTAATTAGGATTGACAATGTCCAAAATGATGACAAATAAGCACGCACATTGATGCAATAGGATAAGATCGATTAAAATCATGACTGGATAGTGTTGTCGACAAGACCAAATTCAAGAGTGAGACGAATGAAGAATGTAGAGGAATGACTCGATGTTCGCAAATGATAAAGACCAAGTACGAATCATAGGAGAAATGTTAATGCGACGCAAAAACCTAAAATGAGGCAATGCGTAAATGTTAAAGTATGATTCCGCAAGCATTGACCATTTTTAGGTGTCTACAGGTATATCATAAGGACTTTGTTTCTATGCTTGGGGCAAAACTGTACACCTAGCTGGGGGCAAAATTTTTGATCATTTTGAGCTTAATCAAATAGGTAGAATAATAGTTAGGCAACACTTGTCAAGCATATACTAAGACACATCCAATGTTGAACATAAGATTAAATTGTCAACCATCAAACTACCAAATATCAGTCTAAGCACATCACACACTTTTGAATGGATTATATCTTTTGGATAATGCTTTTAACACTTTGATTCAACTTTTCTATCTTGATTTTCGCTATCATGATTTCTGAGTGAGTCCATGATGTCTTCGACTAGAGGAACAAGGAAGGAACATGATATTTTTCTTGTCTGCTATCTAAAAATTAATCATTAATATGTGCAAATTTTTCTCAGGACATGATCATCGGAGTATCATCAAAGACATTCCAAACTTGCATATAGAAATGGTTAATACTGTCTGTTTTACGCAAGCAACACTCAGGTCATCTTGGTTCAATTATACCTCGATGCTTGTGCAAACTTGCAATATCAAAACCCAGGAAAGAAGTGCTTAGGTCATCATGGTTTAATTATACCATCAATGTTTGCACTCACTTCCCATATTTTAAAAATCTCAATGATGACAAAACACAATAACCCAATGATTGGTCCAATCGTAGCTTTGCATTTCATTTGCATTCACATTTGCATTTAGCTTGCATTTCATTCTTGCATGGGATCCCACAATCTCATCTTATCCAAGATTAAATTTGATGAATAATCATGAACAACTAATACCCTAACCGGTACTAAGAAGGGGGGGGGGTGAATCAGTACACACAAAAACTTGCTTCAATATTTTTACACTCTCTGAACACAGATAACCGGTTGTCTATACCACTGTACTTAATCATAGAAATACCAGTTAACAAAAATACTTCAGATAGCTAAACTGGTAAAACAAAATTACTTCAAATAGCATTCAACAATTCTCAAATCTAGATAGCTATTTTACCAGTTTGATCAGGCATGAGCTGCATTAGTAATATCACAACCATTTAGCACTGCATGCATATTCAACTGAACAAAAACTACTCAATCATTACATGAAAAATACACAGCCCATGACACACATATTTTTCACGTGGAAACCCAAATGGGAAAAACCACGGTGGGGATGAATACCCACAAGCTTGTTTTTGAACTCTTTTGAAGTCCTCTTTGTTAGGAGCCTAGTCTGGTTAAAGACTTTACAATAAGGTTCTGTTAGGAACCGATCCTATTAGGGATCACCCGGTTAAGGGATGGCTATAAACCCTATTAAAGGTTGAAGCCCAGTTAAAGGTTATGTCGCTAGAGGATTTAAATAACTCAATGAGCTTGAGTCACCTGGTTAGAGGATTTGCAACAAGCCTATTAAAGCTACCCAATCAAAGGATTTTCTTTCTATTGAAATAATTAGAAGACAATAGATAAAACTCCGATCTGATAACATCACTACTTTGCTAAGGCGGATCCTTTTCAATTCCTCTCTTCTGCAATCACACTCTGTAGACTCTTTACTCTGGTTTGGCAAGTATCAAGTCTCCAATACATAGACATAAACACAAATTTTGCCAACACAAACAATAACAAACATCATCAACCTTATAGACAACAATTAGGTTGGTAGCATAAACCCTAAACCCTAAACATTTAGGTTTTGAGTTACAAGCGCTTCGATCCTGACCATTAAAATGCATTGCATAGAATAAAACAATCTGAGAAAGATCTCAAGTTATTCTACATCTCCAATCTTCACCGCACCTGGAAATCAATAACACATCACGCGTTCTTCACATACCGCTAAGAGAAACACACATTCCTGAGGTAGACATTCAATGCATTCACTCCTCACACACAAGATCCTCAAAGAGATTCTTCACATGCACATAGCTGACATGGCATCTCAATCTCATCCTTATCCCTTAACTAACTCATCACAGAATGTCATCGGTTGCACTGCATAAGTCAGATCGCCAAACCGGAAACCCTCGAGCTTAACTGAGACTACAAACCGGTAGTCAAATTGTGAACCTCGATACCGGTTCACTCCATCCTAGTTGACTATAGCCACTTACAGTCTTCACACCAGTTCATACCAGTTCACCTGCTTGAGCATCATATACCGGTTCACTTATTGACATCAATGACAACATACATTATCACCGCTTCATCATATTCCAATAGAATTTATCATAGGAATCATCAAAGCATCATCATAAGTGTATACATAATTAGAATGATGACTCATGTCTCTCAAGATATTGTCGACCTAGCACAAATCTTATGCTACTCCCTCAATAGAACCACCATCAGCATATCTGAATCTTCCTGCAACCTGCTATCAACAAAATGTCAGTTCTTTATCCAATCAACCTTATCAATTCTATCAATCGCTCTCATCTGATTTATTCTATCATGTCTTATACAGGATGTATCTTTCAAGGAACCAAACATTCTAATCAAGTCTTGTACAGGATATATCATTCCTGAAACCAGATGCTTTGATCATCTTTGTCTTATACAGGAGGTGCCATTCCTGAAACTAGACTAAATCTCGATCTTATCAATCTAATCAATCAAGCTTTATCAATCATCACATAGAGAACCGCATCACCATGATCACATAACTCACACCTTCATCAATCAACATTGTAGAAATCAACTCAATTCTAATCGAGAAATCAATTTCATAACACTCCAAACATTTATCAACAAATTGTCCTCCCACCATGACCTCAATTGATCTCCTGAGGGGGCATCATCGTACCGCAATTTATCAATCAATATCTGGGGCATCCTATCAAACCGATATCATCATCAAAATGAGATTATTCTTTGAATCAACATGTCATCATACCTCACTTCAAAGAGGGGCAAAATGTATACACCTAAAAATGGTCCGAAGATAATTAATTGAATAAGCAATTATTTAATTAATTCTCCTTCCCAATTGAATTGAATTCATTAGCAATTTGATTAAATCCCTTTCATCTACTTATTAATAAATCTAAGGATTTATTTAATAGGTTCATTTCAATAGTCTCCTTTGATTAATTAATCCAGATTAACTAATCCTCCCCCTATTTAATTCATTTCTTCTAATCCCCTAATTAATTAAAACAAAATCAATTTATGAGTTGTTGAAAATTAATCAATCTTTTCCTATTATTTGAATTTTTAAATCAAATTACCCACATGCCTCCTAACTTCTAACCACCTAACCTAACCATCCCTCTAACCTAACCCATTCCACCTAACCTTTGGTTTAACTAAACCTATCCTATCTTGCACATCCTAACCTCCTATGTTGTGGATGTTCTCCCCTTGAGACACATGGAACTTTGGCCACATGTCTCCTCTCTTGGAGACTTGCCCTCTTATGAGAAAGGATCCTTTACACTTGTCACCATAGAGATGACAAGTATCCCTTCCTCCAACCTCTTCTCCAACCTCCTCCAATTTCACCTTTGATATCTTTAGACTCAATCTTGACCGTTGATTCCTGCTACCTCACCCTTGGCCTTGGAAATCCTATAAATATCCCCCATTTTGGAGCACAAAGGATCCCATCTCATATCAATTTAGGCATTGTTACTATAGGCATATCCATTCTAGAATATCATTTGAGCATTGTTATTATAGGCAATTGCATCTTAGATCTAGTTTAATTTGATCATTTTCTAGCATAATTGTTGAATCATGTTGCTTAATCAATCTCTTTTCTAGCTTAATTTCATCATCATCATAGCTTAATCATGCATATCATTAGCTTAATTAGACTCTTGGATCAATCTAGCATAATCAATCTCATCTAGCTTTCATATCATTATCATTTCAAATCCTCTATCTAGGTGTAGTCAAGTCACTGAGATTGCTTATCCAGATCTGAGATAAAATCAACACTCACATCTCTTAGAAGATGATAGGTCGCTTTATCATGGTTTATCTTTTATTTGCTTTTAATTTTATAACCATTCTTGTAATGATCTATTGAGTTTTTGTGTTGGAGCTATAGGTATCTTACATCACACAACGATAGTATGATGTGAACAACCATTGTCAGTCACCCATTCATCTCTTTCTTCAACTTTAGCAGCTAAAGATTTCTCCTCAATAGTACATCTAGTGGAATCAGTAGGTACAGGTCTATCTTCCTTAATGGAAAGAAATACAAATTCATCTCCTTCTAATTCTTCATCTATAACACCTTCATCAACAACATAATAGCATTTCTTCTTATTTCTAAACTTTTGGTTAGACTTGTAAGGCTTATCATACTTCTCACGCTTCTCATATCTATCATTTCTATCATGCTTATCAAACTTATCATACCTATCATATTTAGACATTCTCTCTGGACATATAGAAGCAAAATGTCCTATCTTATTGCAAGAGAAACATTTCAAAGGCAATTTTCCATCATACGTACCAGCTCCTTTAGGCAATCTCCGGGCAATGAATGCTTCAAACTCATCTAGCTCTTTTTCTTTCTCTTCCATATCTCTTCCATCTCTCTTCTTTCTCTTTCATATCTAGATATTCTGCATTCATCAAGATCATACTTCTTCTTTTTGGATACAAATGCTAATGCTCTAAATGTTGTCTAAGGCTTTCATGTGATTCTCCAAATTTGCTCAACTCAAATGCAACAATCTTTCCAACCAGCATATCTCTTGCCACTATAGTCACACTCTAGATCTCATCAATAGAAACTACCTTATGGTTATAAGTAGGAGGAAATGATATCACCACCTTAGCAATAATTTCATCTTCATCTAGGGTTCCACTAGCACATCTAATACCCAAGACAAGGTCATTCACCTTAGCCATAAAAGAGTGTATGTTCTCATCTTCTCCCATCTTCAACATCTCATACTTTGATTTCAAACTCTGTAACTTAGCATTTTTCACTTCTTTATCTCCTTCATATAGGGTCTCAAGCTTCTCCCAGATGTCATGTGTGGTCTGAAGTCCCATTACATTTGTCATCTTTGAATCAGTTAAGGCACTAAGCAATGCTTCCTTCGCTCTGATATTACTTTCAACATCCTTGATTTTAGCAGCAGTAAGCAGTCCATTCTGAAGAACATAATAGACATCCTTTGTAATCTTCCAATGATTTTCTCCAAGACACCTCAAGTGCACCTCTATATGGTGCTTCCATATAGAATAGTTATGTCCATCAAATTTCAAACTCTCCTTCTTAAAGATAGCTGCCATCTCAGATCTCCTCAAGAGATTAAGCTTCTTCTGAAGGATCTAGCTCTGATACCAATTGTTGGCCACAACAATGAAGAAAGACTGAGAGGAGGGGGCTGAATCAATCTTCATCAGATTTACAAACTTAATTACAAATATAGATCTAATAAACTGCAACAGTAACAAAGATAAGCAAATATAAAGCACACCACACAACACCAAGTTTTTGATGTGGAAAACCCAGTTAAGGAAAAAACCATGGCGGGATCCTACCCACAGTAAGATGATACTTTCCAGTAGTATGTAAAAATATTACAATGAGGAATGCACATGTATTTAGGCATACTACCTAGAGCTCACTACTGAAAAGATAATGACCCAGAAGGTTACAACCCTCAAGGAAGTCTCACTAACTTACAACAAGATTCAAACTACAACCCAAAATGAATGAACTGAAACAATAGAATCTCCAACTGCATGATTATAGTTTTGGGCAAGAACAACTATCTAATCTCCAACACCATTCTTTACTCAATCACAATACTAAAGGATGAATCCTTGTTTGCACATAAACCTCTCTCCAATAATGCAGACACAACCTCTATCACTAAATTACATGAATATATCACCTATATATACAATTCATCAACCTTGATAACAAGGTTAGCTAAACTCTCAACTCACAATTACAAAATTATATCACACAATACAAAGATCGACCAATGGACCAATATAATGATTTACATGACATAACATGGGCCTAATTCAAATTCCCAAATGCTCAACTACACCAAAAATCATGCCAAGATCAACTGCAACACACTACACTACCACATAACACAAAAATCATCACCAATTCATGAAAACTACCAGAAACTTGCACAATGATAAATATGGATCATCAAGATAAATAGGACACAATTAGGAAACACCAGCAAACATGTTAGAATCATTAGTAACATCTAAAAACTCAAGCACACAACCAATCTGCAACTATCACGAAGAAAGATAAGTTGCAGAGCACCAAATCATGATCCATCTGAAATGAAGATACACAAGACCATCCCAAGAAATTACCTAAAATCTCAGATCAATATCTGATCACACTGGAATATACCAGAGGAAATACTGAAATCTACAAAGCATTGATCAACAATACAAAACTGCAAATTGGATCACAAGATCTTCTCAATATGCAAACACTAGAGAAAATCACAAGAATATGTTGACATCAATGAAAACAACATATCCTAGCAGTAGCAACGCCAAACAATATGCCCAAAGTATCAGAACATAGGCGAGAAGAATGGAGTAGACAAGGGGAATGGACAGGCCCAAAATTCAAATTTTTTGGGTGGGAGACCTAGAGCAGCATCAGAACAGTAGGTAGTAGGCGAATTCTTTGGCCCTTTGGAGGGGGATGGATCAGATGATATGGAACCCGATGCCCCTTTGGATTTAGGGGATCTAGGTGGGGGTCCCAGATCACGTGGACCCTTGGATAGTGATAGGCCTAAGAAGATTGGTAAATGGTCTTCTCTGTTTGGCATCAAACCCAAAGGTAAGTCGACTTTGCCTCCTGTCGAAATATCTCGAATATTTTTTAGGGAAAGTAAGCCATTTCCATTCCTGATCAAATTATAGATCATAATATTTCTCGGATGGAAAGTACCCTAATAGGCGAATTCATTGGGGCGAGACCTAACATTGAGGTTGTTCGTGGATTCGTTAAGAGAAAATGGAATCTAAAAGGTCAGATGGATGTGGTAGCTATGAATAAAGGTTGTCTCTCCTTTTCCTTCTCATGTGAGGAAGACCGCAGACAAATCCTCTACAATGGAACCTGGACAATAGGTAAATATATAATGTATATCCAGAAATGGTACCCTAACTCGGGTCTGGATGATGAGTTTGTGGTCCAAGTGCCTATCTGGATAAAGCTTCTAGGTCTTCTGATGGAATATTGGGAGGAAGATGTGTTTTCTAGGATAGCTAATGCTTTCGAGGAGCTTCTCTCCATTGACCCAATGACAACATCTAGAAGAAGACTCATTTATGGCAGAATCTGTGTAGGGGTTGGGCCTGATATGAATATGCTAGAGGAGATAGAGATAGATTCAAAACTTGGCAAATGGATGCAAAAAATCATTTACAAATCTATTCCCTTTGCATGTTTTCACTGTAAGAGAGTTAAGCACTGGGCTAAAAAATGCCCAAACAAAGAATCCAAACCTCAAACCCAAACCAAGGTTTGGAAAAAGGTGGAAATGAACCCAAATAATAATATAGAAAAATATTTGAAATCCTTTCCTTCTGATGGTTTGGATCAGGAGAAATAGTCCCAGATTGGAAGAAATGAGGAGGAATTAGCTAGGGAATTAGGAAATGAAATGGTGGATGGAGTGCAAGATAAGATTTCCCAGTAGGAAAATGAGAAGGAGAAAAGTGGAAGGGATTCTAATGATGGAGAGAAGAACTCACAATGCAACTACCTAAATAACCAAAAGGACACATCAAATTAGAATATAGTTGAGAGTGAGAAGTGGGAAAGTAGTCAAATGGATAAGGGAGATAATCAAACCAAGGACAATAAGGAGGAGGGAGATGTTCCTAACAAAGAAGAAATTTCTTCTAGGTCAGAAAATGGAGTAAGCTGGTTTCAAGATGCTCAACATGATAATATCCTAGAGCAAGAGCTCTCGGAGATATCTCTGGCTTCTCCGGCTGAAGTCAAGCTAACTTTACCAAAGGAAAATACTCTAATATGGGGAAATGAAGAAGACATAAAAAAGGCTCTGAGAAAGAGTGGGACAAGACAAGAGGAGGAAGAGATATCGAAGGACAAAAGAAATAGCAAGAAAAAAACAAAAACAATAATAATTATAACAACCATATGACTACCAGAAACACCAAAAGTAGACTAGGGGATGTGGGGGCTCAACACACATCACCTGGAAGATATTCAAATGCAAAGAAGAAGACCATGGAAACCAACAAGAATCTAGCGGATGGTACTCAAAGAGCCATCTGTAAGGCCTTCCCCAAACCAAGCTTTGATTAACTTAGTTGAGCATGTTTGACCTATTAATAAATGCTTTATAATTCAATAGAATAGACTATGTTAGACAAATAGATTGGTGAGAAAGGTAATTGAACCAAGTTATAGAGTTATTGCACCTTGTGGTGTACATTTTGATATGTTATGAATTTGAAATCCTAAAAGATCCATTGATTGGATAATCTTGATTTAACGTATGTCAGCTATGTCTGGATGTAGAACATATATGATTTCGTGATTTGATAACATTGATGAATGTTGATGCTTCATTTATATGCTTTATGATAAAGAACTTTATATGATTCTAGAATAGGATAAATTGGAGATGATGTATGTCATTATTGGATTTGTAGGACTTTATTATGATGATAGAATTAAGATGTATGTTTTATGTGTGGACCAAAATTATGAGAATTGTGATAACTTCTTATGTGGATTTAATTGGATATGAGATATATTGAATTGTTCAAATGTAAATTGTATGCGAAGTGTTTGATGTGTATTCTAATTCATGTGTTTAATATTATACGAGGTTATTGGAAATTACTAATGTGTATTTGAGTGGCACAGGAAAAGATATTCATGTGACCATGGAAATATTACGGAGAACCAAACCTAGACCTATGTATGTTTGTAAAACCAGGGTTTGTCTATTTGGAGAGACAACACCCCGTTTGTGTCTTATTTTATTCGTAATAGTAAATGATGCATGTGTGTTAAGTGTTATTTAATTGATTTATGTAAATCCCACAAGAGACACAATTTCATGTATAATTTTGTAAAAGTATTTTCTTTGTGTCACTTGACACATGTGGATTTATGTTTGAATTTTTAAATTGTCTCTTGGTGGAAATTGTTTAACTATAGCTTTTTCAATTAATGTAATGTGATCCCATAAATGCCTTGGGTAAAGAATCTTTGGGATGGTCAACATAGGTTTGACCCGAAAATAAACTTCAGAGGGGTTAAAAAAGGGTTAAATGGACACCTAGGGGTAGTTTAATAAGGTTTCCTAAAGCCCATAAGGTATACCTAAGGGTTAGGGGTAATTTTAGGCAAGTTTCTACTCCCATGTGACCTTTTAGACACCCTAAAAAGTGACTTTTCTAAGTTGTGCGAAAATTGAAATTAGAAGACTTGAACTAAGTTGCAAACCTTTCTTTTTGAATGAGAGTTCCCTTTCCCATTTTACCTTACCTTCCTTTTTAGTTTTTAGAAACTTGTGAGAACTCTCACAATGGGCTTTTTAAGAAAGAATTAGAAAATTTGTGGGTAATCACCCACTCTCCATTTTTGGAGACAAAAGAATTTTGAAAAGAATAAGCTAGATTTTTGGATTGAGAATTTTGCTAAGGGTAGAAAGGGAAGAACCGTGGAATTGGGCTGCTCATCCTCAACAAAACTAGAATACCTTTGGGCAGATTAAGGTTGGTTGTATCTTTCTTATAATGGATTTCTTATTGCATGTGTTTTTGAAAGTAATGTTCGTGTAAGAGACTAGTTTCCGTGCATGTCCTCTTGGAAATTTATTTAGTATTTTGTGTTTATACATTGTATGTGTTTTTTGGGAGTCATCAAGACCTCTTACTCTTGGGAGAGAGGAGGATCTTGTGGGTGGTAGAAGTGACAGCCCTCAAGTGAGAGACTGTTGTTATGAGAGTGATCACAAGGGATTCTATGTGACCCTTGCTACATGGCTTGTTTATGCATTGGGGGTCATAAGGAGGGAAATAAGGCATGAATGCCTTGGGGGGCATAAGGAATGTGGGGTTGTTATACTTGATTTATTTGGTTTTCCATGAGGTGGTTATATATTTTACCATACTTGCAGTCTCCTCAGGGTACTTGGTCCACTACCACCCTTGAAAAAACATCACAATGTGTGGATTAGTGTAGCCTTGGTTGGGAATGTGATTGTGGTTGTTTTCCCTTGTTTATTTGAGTTTGCATGTGTGTTACCTGTCTAGGGCTTGGTTCTTCGAGCTCGGGGGTGGCTACTAGTTAGCCTAGGCTGGGAGGTGAGCACTCCATGGTCATATCCTTTGATTATTTGCAGGTTGTTGGAAGGAACGATTTAGGACAAATAAAAATTTGATGGAGTTATTTGTTGCAGAAAACTATTGGAAATATATTTATTACTTTGTTTAAAGTCTTCATTTATTAATAATGAGAGACCTATTTGTAAAATGACGATAATGTCTTTTTGATGTAATTTAAAGAAATGTACTAGTTTAGATACTGCAGCAATGAAGTGAATAATTCTGGATTTAGTTACTAAAGTTTTGAAATTGATATTTGTTGAGTATATATTATTTTGAAAAGAAAGAAATTTATCTCATCCCTTTTTTGCTTATGGAATACATTAGAAAAGTAAAGAATTAATTTAATGATTTCATGCAAGTTACTTTGAAATGCAAATGTTTCAATTAATTCCTAATTGCATGGTTTAATTTAAAGGATTCTAGGTAAGTAAAGTGCAGAAATTAAAATCACATATTTAATTGCAGAAATTAAAGTCTAGAAATTAAATGGTCAATCTAGTTTAAATAATTACATATTTATAGAGTTGCTGTTAAAAGTATTAAACCCTGTTATTTACCTTTTTGTAGAAAATATAATCTAGAGATGAATAGTCTATTTGATTTAAATAATATCATATTCTATAGTTGCTGTATAGTTTCATTGGATTAGCCTACCTCTGATTTATGGTATTTATCTTCAAAAAAAAATAATAATACCTTGATTTAAATCTGAGAATTAATAATAATCTATTCTATGTTATTGAGAGGAAAAACATAATTTATATTGCCTTAAATGCAAGTTTAGCCTTAAATCCTATTTAGATTTAAAATATATAAATATATATATATATATATATATATATATATATATATATATATATATATATATATATATATATATATATATATATATATATATATATATATATATATATATATATATATATAATTGGGATGATATTCATCTATAAAACAAAATCTATTTTAAATCTACTCCTAAATTAAGCATGGAAGGATTATATATTTATTCAAATATATATATATATAAGTTAAAGAATTCTTTTTTTAAAGTTTTAAGTTCTTTTTAAAAAATATATATATATATTTATAAAAAAATTTTTTTACCAAGCAAGTGCTTTTCGGGGGGGAGAAGAGCCAAAGGGCTTCCATTGTGAGGTCACATAGTGCACAGCCCCACGACCGCCACTATGTGGTCACACAGTGAACGGCCTGCGCGGCTGCCACTGTGTGGACACACAGTGGGTGGTCCCGTGCGGCCGCCACTGTGTGGACACATAGTGGATGGTCCCGCGTGGCTGCCACTGTGTGGACACACAATGGACGGCCTCGCGGTCGCCACTGTATGGGCACACAGTGAGCGGCACAGCCGGGGAAAAACCCCGCACCACCACTCCTCCCCCACTTCGAGCTCGATCGCCTTCCCTTCACATCGTCACTTCCCATGGTAGGCTTCGCCCTTCAAAATGAAATAAGAAAAGAATAAAACCCTAGCCGGGTAGGGCTAAGGTAGTATAAAACAAGAGAGATTATAAAATTTAAAAAGACTTATTATATTATATATTTTAGTTAGGGTTTCCTTTTCTTGGTTAATTTATGATATGAGAACATTATGGTTATATATATATATGGAGTTAAAATATGAGTAGGGCAAAATATAGATCTAATGTTCTATTGGGTGTTTAAAATTTAAATAGTAATTATATAATCATATGGAGTTGTAAATATACAATATATGTTATCAATTTTAAACATCCTTTAGAGTTAATCTTTTAGAGGATTTTAATGGTTTTGGTAAATTATTTTTTTGGTTTTCCATAAGCTAGTTGGAGGTTTTAAAATAGAATACTGAATTTTTCTTCAACATTATTATTACCGTAATTGGGTAAATATATTTGGGGAGTTTATTTAAATCAAATTTAAAGCAAGAGGATATGTAAATATTTTGAGTACGAACTATTAAATTGTTGATGTTTTGGGACAAAGTATTATATATAAACTTGATTTAAATTATATATTTACATTTTAGAGATCTAAATGGATTTTATAAGTAGGATAATTTAATATAGATAATTAAATAATTAAATTAAGAGGATATTGTAGGGGCGTAAAATATTGTCTCTAAATAAAATAAATGGTCTAAGCCTTGCAAACCTTATTAACCCAAGTGGAGACTGTTATCAGATAATTTAATTATTTTAATGATGTTTGACACTTTAATCACATCTACTCAAATAGATAATATTAATGGTTATTTGGTAGAATTGGAACTAGCTAAGAACTAATAAGCACAACTGAAATGAAAGGGACTTTCAAGTAAATTTAATATTACCCTTATAAAATTTATTCGACCCATTTAATTATAAGAGTATATCGTAATTAGTATGTAAGAATTTTATATCAAATTTATTTGGAACAACTTGGTTAGATGTCTAAACTAATTTAGCAATGGTTGCATGAAATTTAGAGTTTTTAAAAAAAAAATTTGGATGTGTTTTAGCCCAAAAAGTTTGGGCATGACACCATCTTTGAAGAAGGTATTTCCAAAAAACATGAAGATTATTTCCTGGAATATACGAGGATTGAATAATCCTCATAAACAAGATTTAATAAAAAGTATGAGTAGAGACAAAAACCCAGATATTATTTTGATTCAGGAAACCAAAATGTCTAGGGAGAAGGTTGAATGTCTGAAAATGTTCAGTAATGGGGGAGTTATTGGTGGTAGTCCTGAAGGGGCGTCTGGGAGTATAGCTACTTTTTGGAATAATAATAATGTTAAGGGAGAGGTGTTGATACAAGATAACAACTTGGCTTGTATTAGATTTAAGCATTTGAAAGATGGTACTTCATGGGTCTTGACTAATGTGTATGCCCCTAACACCAAAGCTGGTAGAAGTGTTTTCTGGAGAAACCTATCCTTGCTCAGAAGTAAGTTTGCAGAAGATACCTGGATTATCATGGGAGATTTCAATACTCCTCTAAGAGAATATGAGAAGAAGGGAGGGAGCCAAACCAATCTGGACAGCAGATTGGACTTGATGGAGTTCATTATTAATCATGCTCTCCATGATCTGGACTTGCAAGGGGTTAAATACACTTGGACCAATAGAAGGAGTGGTGAAGACTTAATTTAGGTTAGGCTTGATAGAGCTTTAATCTCTCATGACTGGTTTAATTCCTACTTTTGTTCTTTATCTGTTCATATTAGGGTCGAGTCGGATCATTATCCCATATCTTTTATTGCTGATCCCAAGTAGGGAAGGAGGAATTTCCCTTATAGATTTGAAAGAATGTGGACTAAACACCTAGACCTTGAAAGAAAAATCAAGGATTAGGAGCAGCCATTCTCTTAGATCTGAAAGATATCCAAGATGAGTTTCAGAATAATGGCTACAACAATGTCTCTAGAGAGGCTGAAGACAAGATTCTTATGAAATATCATGACATCATAGCCAAAGAAGAAACTTTCTGGAAATAGAGGTCGAGAAATATCTGGCTGAAGGAGGGGGATAGAAACACCAAATAGTTTCACATGTCCTCTTTGAAACACAAGGATATTAACAGGATTTCTCAGCTTAAAGTCAATGGAAAAACTATTGATGACGAAGTTTCTATGAGGAAGACTGCCCTGGAGTTCTTCTCCAATCTTTTTACTAAGGATCAGAACCTGGACCTTCAAGCTCAAAGGGACCTTATGGACTGCATCCCTTCTATCTTGGATGCTGATCAAAACTCCTATCTTACTGCTATCCCAACTAATGATGAGATTTTGAAAGTTGTCAACTCTTTTGAAGGTAATAAGGCTGCAGGCCTAGATGGTTTCCCTATGTTCATTTTTCAAATGTATTGGCATATTGTTGGAAGGGATGTTTCTAGTGTTGTGAAAGAATTGTTTGGTGCTAGAAGAATTTTGAAAGAATTGAATGGTACTTTCATTGCTCTTATTCCCAAGAAGATGGGAGCTGACTGTTAGGAATCCCACAGATACAGAGAGGGGGGGGTGAATCAGTATCTAACTGGTGAATGGAATTTCTTAACTTAAAACATGTAGAAAATAATATAACAGTGTACTGGTATGCAAGAAATAATGCAATAAATAGAATCAAGAACATCCACATGAAAAGAACACCATAACACAAGATTTTAACGAGGAAACCCGATGTGGGAAAAACCTCGGTGGGATTTGTGACCCAGAATATTCACTCACTGGCCAATAAGAGAATATTACTTACAATAGGGGCATGCACATGTAGGAAGGCCAACTGCCTAGAGCTCACTACTCAAAGGGAAGTCTCACCGACTTACAATGAGGATTATACAAATCCAATAACTTGTACTACTTTACAATAGCATCTTCAATACCAGATTCAGTACCGGTTCCTGCTCTGTTCTTTACATATACCCCTTAACCTATATTTCGTACAATAGGTCTGCCTAATATTTTCCTTATGCTTATCTTTTCTTTTTCAAATGTCTACAATGATCTCTTTTATATATAAGAGTCATTTTACAATTTTCCAAGTTGGCTTACAAAGTTTTTCAATAATAAAAAAAATATAATAAAACAAAATCTTGTCAGCCTCTATGCCAGTATACTTCCTTTCTTCTATACCGATGTCGGTGTCCTGAGTGCCGGTGTAGAGTGTGATCTGCGGATGCCGGTATAATGCCTTTGCTGGTGCCATAGGATTGCAAGGTTTCCATCAATGACAAAACATTCAATCACATACAATGTCTCATTGGAGTGTTCATATGCCAACAATCTCCCCCTTTGGCATTGATGGCAACACTCATGAGAAATTTCAAAAATGATTCAAAAATGTGAAGTCCAAAAATGTTACCAAAAATGTGTGTGTTCCCCCTGAGCATATGATTCTTACCGAAAATGTGTGTGCTCCCCCTGAGCATATGATTCTTGTGATGTTTAATTTTCTCATCCTACTACTCCCCCTTTGGCATCAATGACAAAGGTTTGCAAGATGTCAGTAGATTTTGTGGTTTCAACCTTGTAACTGGGTGGTTACAATTTGAAAAAGATCTCCAAAAATCAAGTTTATACTGTCCATAAACTTTTTGCTATCCTTTATTGTTGTCTCTGTTCTCTTCACTGTACTGGTGAGATGCTGCAAATGCTCTGCCGATGTTTTCTTTCCCTATATTAATGCCTCAGATACTTCCTTCCATAGAGATGCTAGATATTCCAATCTTGGACTTAGCTTTGATCTCAAATGCTTTGCCTTATTTACTATTCTTTCTTTCTCTATTTCCAATTTAAGTAGTTCTTCCTCAAAATTTGTTATCTTCTCCTCAAAAACTAATAGTGTATCAGGTGAGTTGACAAAACTATCTACAAGTTTATTGATCTCATCCTATACCTTGCTCATTTTCTTGTCTATATCTACAGTCAAAAAGTTTGTTTTATAGGTATCTTTGTATATATTTTTGTACTCTTTCAACAAATTACATAATTCCAGTAGAAGTGTGTCAACATCTCTATTACACTTCTTTATTTGCTCATCAAAGAATTTCTATTTTTCAATTTCTGCCTTATCCTTCAATGACTCTTCCTTTATTTTCTCAATGTTTTCTGTGATATATTTACACAGTGTATCAAGTTTTCCTAAAGAATCTTTGTTGTCTATATTACAGTTAGGAGCAATTAACTTCAAAATTGGTATGGTATCATCAATTGCTTTGTACGCTTGTGAGCTGCAGTCAGTTATTTTCTTGATTGAATCTAATAGTACCTCAGTCACATTAGTTGATTTGTATCCTGATGATGAATCAACAATTTGAGCACCGGTGGAAGTAACCAAGCTTGTATTGACCTCTAGTAGGTCTGTTTGTGTTTGCATTTCTTTAAGAAATGGTTTTTCTGCTTCACTAGTTGCCGGTGGCACTGTTTCCTTATGTACCTATTCTTGTTTCTATTCCGGAGCCTTTTGCTCTGTTGGTTCCTCTGTTTGTTGTATTGTCTCAGTCTGTGTCTGAGTCTCTACCTTTTGCTCTTTATCTTCTGCCGGTTTCTCCTATGTGTTATCAGTTTCCTCAGCTATCGAAGGCTCACTAGCCATATTAGTCTTATCAGTTGTATCTTTGTCTACCACAATGTTGATCTTCTGAGTATCAACATCCATAGTATATAAGACTTCAGGATTAGGATTATTATCCTCTACATCCATACTCTCAGTTGCTAGTTGATTATCTGTAGTTGTTGTTTTTACTGGTGGAGTAATTAAAGGAGGTGGAGGTAAGTTGTCTCTAACCTTGATACTAGGTGGTCCACCAACTTTTCCTTTCCCCTTGTCTCTATCTTTCTGATAAACTTTTATGGGTTTGGGGTTCCTATATTCTTCTTGTTTTTCTTTCTCAACTAGGAATATGTCCCATCCATTTTTAGTCTTTTCAGTCACCTCATTAACTCTTCCAACCATTAAAGCAATGTGTTGGTGTGCAGTAGAAAATACTGTCCGGTCGGATTGAGCAATTAGGTCATCAATTTCTTTGGGAGAGTTTACCAGATATACAGCAAGTAGCTTTTCAATTTTTATTTTCTTATCCAGTTCTATTACTGCTTGTCTTCTTGCTTCTAGTCTTTTGAATAGTTCATCTGGAATTTCATTGACAACTTCCATTAAAAACTTCTTATGCATATCCATGTGCAATATAACACTATTTTCAACTTTCTCTTTTTCATCAACTATTAAGATGTCATATATTTTCTCTATGTTCTTCAATTTACCTTCCTCTATGATTTCATTCAGTAGTATATCAAGACGGGCCAAGTCTTTGTTTGTCCTCTTTTTCTTCTTGGGTGTCAGTTTCTTCTTTGGTGTGGCCTTTCTTACCAGAGATCTCACTTCTTGTTGTTTTTGCCTTGTCCTCTTGGGTGAGGGTGTGGTTGCCGGTGAGGGATCTCTTTTTCTTACAACTCTTTTGAAAGTTGCAGGCATGTCACCTTCCGAAGAAGTACCTACTGGTGATAGGCGAGTTTCACATTGTGGAGCTACTAACTCATCCTCTGTTATACCGATTTTCTTCAATACATCTTCTTTGATGGATTTTGCCTGTCTAGAACCTCTTCTCACAACTGCTTCAACCTTTTTCACTCTCGTCTTAGATTGTATTTGACTTTCTATGGTTTCAGCACTACCAAATACTTCTTCCTTAGGTTCATTTGGTGCTTCTAGAAGTGCTTTAGCATAAGTTTCAATTATATGATCATCACTCTCATAAACCATCTCTATTACCCAGATTGTTCTTGGGATGATTGCTTCCATCCAGATCTCATCCTTTTTTATTACAAAACATATACCATCCTTGTATTTGTCAACAATCTTATGTGATAATCTGATTCTCTTCTTCATTTTGGCCTTTAATGCTTGAAAAAAGTCATGAATATTGTTTTCCTTGTCTTTTCCCATGTTATTGAATAGTTCTGTTAACTGTTTGCCTATCGGTATATCATATCCAAGTTCTTTGTAGCCTATATCGGGAATCTATTTTGTTATATGTAGCATCAAACATACTCACAAATTTCCAAACCTGAAAGTTCCTTTCTTGTCCTTCTTGATCTTTCCAAGGTTGTCAATTAATTCATCTTTTAACCACTCACATACATCAATTTTTGCATTATCTGTGACCATATCATAAGCACTCTTAATGCATAAACTTGAAACTGAATTGAGTCTATTTGCATGAGTATCTTTATACCCTAATATCATGCTGATGAATCTCACATTAATGTTTGTTACATCATTAACTCTTAGGGACCTCTTGTCAAATGTTGCACCAGTTAGGTTTGTAACTAGGTCATTGGAAACCTTCTTGGTTTTATCTGGTCTTTTACCGGTGGTCGGTAACCCTGTGATAGCTTTCACAGCTTCCTTGGTGATTTTGTGGACTGCATCTAACCAAAAAAACTCACCATGTACCCTACTTAAGACTATCCTAATCGCATCTTTGGGAAATTCAGGAATGCTAAGGATCTCTGTAAATCCTAGGGTCTCAATGATTTTGTGTTCATCTTTTACATTGTTGGTTTTATCACATAACACAATTTTAAACATGGTTTTAATTTCTTCATCTCCTAGTTCCTCAATGTTGCAATGGATGTACATTCTGGGGTCTTCAGCATAAACAACTCCCTTAGGAATTTGAGAAAAAGCACCTAAGGTATCATCTTTCTTTGCTATCTCGGGAACTAACTGAAATACGGGCCTAGGTCTTTTTATCACTTCAACAATAGTAGGGTTTGCTATATATTCAATTGAAGAGGTGGATGCCATGATTAAATACCTTTTACTGCCGTTAGGATGGATGATTGCTTGGAGTGTTCTTGCTTCTTGCTCGAAATGCCTTAGCTCGGAATCTTCACGCACTTCGTAAATTTGAAATCTCGGTGAAATGAAATGGAGCCAAAACCTTAATTTTATAGTGTCTATTCACCATCTACCACATTAATTGCATGCTAGTTAAGTATTCACTTAACATTGTTTCCCAATAATAAGTAATTTTCAACTTCTTATCTCTAACCGAGGGAATAATAATACATGTGTCATTAGATTGCCAAACCCTCAAAGAAACTTTCTTCAATTGGATAAAGATCTTCCTGTCGGTGGAGCACTGCTCTTTCCTTCTGGTGAAGCATCATTCTATCTTGTTGGTGAAGCATCATTCTGTCCTGCCGGTGAAGCATTGGTTTGTTCTACCAGTGGAGGTGTATTCCCAATATTTAGATCAGCTTTTCTAATCCATTGTTTTGAGAATTCTTGCTTAACCTCTTCAACTTTTTCTTTACCTTTCAAGCTAGAAATTTTGTTGTCTACTGATGTTCCTTTACTTCTACAGAATTTAGCAATATGCCCAATCTTGTTAAATGCATAACAAGTTACATTATTCTTTTGAATAGCTTTTCCATAACCTATGCCAGTTTATGTTCTGCATTGATTAGATAAATGTCCAAATCTTCCACAAACATAACATCTCACATTCATTCTGCAGTTTTTCAGAGTTGTGACCAACTTTGTTGCATTTAGAACATTGACCAGTGGGTGTGTTGATATTCTGATAATTTCTAGATCTACATTCATTTGCTCTACGACCATACTTATTACAATTAAAGCATTTTCCATTGAATTTATAAGCATTAGGTTGTCTTAACGGTTTGCTGTGATCCTAAGTATTTGCAGTACCGGAGCTTTCACCAATTTCAAATCCAATTCCAGAAGTGTCACCTTTAGGTTTTTGATTCTTTAGCAAGGTGCCAAGTTCCTCTGAGATTTTTTTGAATTTTTCTTTATGTTGATTTGCAATTTCTAGTTCTCTTTTTAATACTTCCTTTTGTCTCATTAGTTCATTTGAGTCATTCTGAGTATGCATCAGATCTGTCTTCAACATGTCATTTTCATAGCTAAGTCTTGTGTTCTCATTTGCTGCATCACTTAGTCTTCTAGTCAATTCTTCTTCATTCTTCTTCCTATCCTCAATCTCTTTGCAAAATCTCATAGTCATATCCTGCATCTCATTCTTTGTTGTCATGATCTCTTGTTTCAACTTGCTTATCATATCATTAAGTGATTCCTTTTTATCATTCTCATTTTGAAATTTTTCACAAAGTTCTCTTCTCTTATTTCTTGCAATAGTAAAATTTTCTTGAAGTGCCTGAATGATATCCTGAGCTGCCCTTAAATCATCTTCTAGTTTGATATTTTTCAATTTCTCTGCATCATAGTCTATAAGAGCTCCTTCAAGTTGCTTCATTAAATTTTCCATCTTTACCAGTGTCAAGATCTTCCTCATGCTATTAGGCTTCTGAAAATAGAGGACCAGGCTCTGATACCAATTGTTAGGAATCCCACAGATACTGAGAGGGGGGGGGTGAATCAGTATCTAACCGGTGAATGGAATTTCTTAACTTAAAACATGCAAAACATAATATAATAGTGTACCAGTATGCAAGAAATAATGCAATAAATAGAATCAAGAACATCCACATGAAAAGCACACCATAACACAAGATTTTAACGAGGAAACCCGGTGTGGGAAAAACCTCGGTGGGATTTGTGACCCACAATATTCACTCACTAGCCAATAAGAGAATATTACTTACAATAGGGGCCTGCACATGCAGGAAGGCCAACTGCCTAGAGCTCACTGCTCAATGGGAAGTCTCACTGACTTACAATGAGGATTATATAAATCCAATAACTTGTACTGCTTTACAATAGCATCTTCAATGCCAGATTCAGTACCAGTTCCTGCTCTGTTCTTTACATATACCCCTTAACCTATATTTCACACAATAGGTTTGCCTAATATTTTCCTTATGCTTATCTCTTTTTTTTTAAATGTCTACAATGATCTCTTTTATATATAAGAGTCATTTTACAATTTGCCAAGTCGGCTTATAAAGTTTTTCAATAATAAACAACATCTTGTTGGCCTCTGTGCCAGTATACTTCCTTTCTTCTATGTCGGTGCCAGTGTCCTGAGTGCCGGTGTAGAGTGTGATCTACTGATGCCGGTATAATGCCTTTGCTGGTGCCATAGGATTGCAAGGTTTCCATCAATGACAAAACCTTCAATCACATACAATGTCTCATTGGAGTGTGCATATCCCAACACTGACTCCATGGATCTTTTTAGACCTATCAGCCTCTGCAATTCTTTGTACAAGATTATCTCTAAAGTGTTGACCTCTAGAATTCTGACTTTGCTCCCCTCTATCATATCTCCCTAGAAAAGTGGTTTTATCCTTGGGAGGTAAATTTTGGTCTCGATAATCATGGTCCATGAGAACATTAATTCTCTTTCTAGGGCTAAAAAGGAAGGTTTCTTTCTGAAGCTTGACTTATCTAAAGCCTATGATAGAGTTGACTCGAGCTTTATGCAGACTATTCTTTCTACCTTTGGCTTTTGTTCTAGAAGCATCAATTTAATAATGCAACTGGTTTCCACTACTTCTTTTTCTGTGTTGGTCAATGGGTTCCCTTCTCCCTTTTTCAAATCCTCCAGGGGTCTCAGACATGGGGACCCTCTCTCCCCTATTCTTTTCATAATCATGGTGGAATGCTTGGGAAGATTTATTGGAAAACTAATTGAGAAGGGAGAGTTTAGAGGGCTAAAACCTTCATCTGCTGACAAAGTTTGTTCTCATTAGGAATTTGTGGATGACTCAATTATTATGGGGAATTATTCTATGAAAGATTCTAGAAGCTTAAAGAAAGCTTTGGACAGATATGGGATTGCTACTCGTCAACTGATTAATTGGTCTAAAAGTTTTGTTAATTTCATAAACACTTCGGAGAGAAGATAGCCAAAGATTAGTAACATTTTGGGTAGCCAAATTGGGAATCTCCCTGTCACCTATCTTGGGCTCCCTTTATGTTAGGTGCCTCCTGATACCTTCTGGGGCGCTCTTGTGGATAAATTTCATAAGAAGTTAGCCGGATGGCAAGGTTCTTTTCTCAACCAAGTGGGAAAGGTCCAACTTCTGAAATCTACTCTTCAAAGTATCCCTCTCTATGCTATTGATCTTTTTAGAATCCCTGTTAAGTTTGCGGAGGCTATTAAAAAAATTCAAAGAACCTTTCTTTGGACTGGGGTTGAGGAAAAGAAGAGAATGTATTCAATTGCATGGGATAAGGTGTGCAAACTTATAAGAAAAGGAGGCCTTGGTCTTAGAAGAATCAGAGATATGAATGAGTTTCTCATGACTAAGCAGCTATGGAGAGGTTATACCACTAAGGGAGAATGGAAATTGATATGGGACAATAAGTATAAAAGAAAGCTCCCTACCCTTCATATTTTCCTCAAGGCTAAAGATATTCTGATTGGTTCCAACATCTAGAAAAATGTCACTAGAACTAGAGATATAATAGTCAAAGGAGTGAAATGGAAGGTGGGGAAGGGTAATTTCATTAAATTCTAGGAAGACACTTGGTTGTTATACTCTCCCATTAGTGACAATCCTGATTGGGGCAAGTTTTAGGATTGGTGTAAGGAAAAATTTGGTATCACTATGGCTAACTAATTGAATTTATGTCAGTGGAAGGACTTATCCTCTGTTGATCCTTCCCTTGAGCATTTGAATAAAATTATGAATTCTATGGTGGTGGTTGATGATGAGGACCAGCTTAGCTAGAAACTTACTACTGATGGTAAATTTTTTGTTTCTCTCTTTATATTCAACAATATTGTAGTCAAGAGAGTCCATGCTGGGCTAAGGCTTGGGTGAAAGGACTTATTCCCAAAATTAATATTTTTTTTTGGACTGTCCTTCAAAATAAGATCTTGACGACTGACAATCTCAAAACTAGAGGTTTTTGTTTGCCTAGTATTTGTCATCTTTGTATGCAGAATGAGGAAACCATTAATCACATGTTTATCCATTGTTCCTTCTTTGCTGATATTTGGGCTAGATATCTGGACAACTTCAATGTCAAATCGGTCTTCCCTGAAGTTGTCCAAGATATTTTTAATTCCTGGTTCCACCCTTTGAAGAATAATTCAGTTACTTTGTTATGGAGATTTTCTTTACCTCATATTTGTTGGGGAATTTGGAAAGAAAGAAATGATAGAGTGTTAAGAGATAAGGCTTCAAAAGCTCAAATTATTTTTGAGAAAATCAAAAGACATATGGTGGAGAACCTCTACATCACTGGCGGAATAACCAACCCCAAAGATCAAGGTGATAACATCATTTTCAAGAATTGGAGAATAAAGGGGAGTGACATCATACATGCTAATCCTAGAGAAGAGGCGAGATGGGAATGGCCCCCTCATAGATGGATGAAAATTAACTTCGATGGTGCTTCCAAGGGTAACCTTGGCAATACAGGGTGCGGTGTGGTTTTAAGGGATGAAGGGGGAATATGCAGAGCTATCAAATGTATTCATATAGGTAATCAAACCAACTATGTTGGCGAGGCCATTGCTTCTTATCATGGGTTGGTTCTTGATATGGATTCCAATTGCACTAAAGTTTGGGTTGAAGGCGATTCTTTGAACATTATTAATTGCTTGAATAATGTTTTCCCTCCCTCTTGGTCTATACACAATGCCATCGAAACTACCAAGGAAATTAGTGAAACTTTTAAAATGTGTATTTTCACACATGTATATAGAGAAGCCAACAAGTGTACTGACTGGGCTGCCAACTTGGCTTACCATTCTGACAAAATGATTACCCTTTATGGTGAGAGTAATCTCAAGTGTGAGGAAAAATCTATGATTGGACTGTACCATATCTAGATGAAGCAACGTGTCTTTGCTAATCACAATTTCTAATGCCTTTTCCTCATTTTTCTATGATTGTTCACTACGATGGTTTGGCTTTTATTAGTCATATCATATTAACTTTGCATGGATTTTGGATGGTTCTTCATAACAACAACAAAACTGTTAGGTTTTTTCACAGAGATCATAGAGAAAATAACAGAGGTGGGATAAGGAAGAATTGTGAAACTAAGGGTAATATGGGAGGTAATAAAAAGAGGTTTGAATCGACTTCTTGCTCAAACTGGAAGAAAAATAGTGAAGTCTGGGAGATTCTTCAAGAGGGAGGCTTGAGTGTTTTTATGGAAAGGCTCTGTGGCAAAGACCCTACTATCACTAAGCATTTCAAAAAAAACTAGAAGAATGGTAAGGTTCTTGTTGGTACCCAAATGAAGAAGGTGGAAAAAGATGTCATTGTTGAAGCTACGGGTATGGTTAAAGAAGGTATTAAATTTTACAGAGATCGAAGTGTGTTTGATAGGGCTGTGGATAGGTTTCCTATCATTGATGGAGAAAAAAGGAAATTGGTGAAGGTGGATAACCCCTACCATTTCCCTAAGCGTATTTGTAGGCCGTGGAGGTTTCTATTGTTTGGCACCATCAACTACATTACTCTAGATGGGAGATTCACAAGGGCTTATGGGCATCATTTTGTGTTGCTTAATCACTTCCGTCATGGTGACAAGGTCAGTTTTCCTTACTATCTTGCTTTCTCTATGGATCATACTATTAGAGAAGTACAAAAAGACTCTCAAAGAGACCATGCCCTCCACCAAGGTTTAATGTTTTAGTTTATAAGCTGTTGAAGGGGAAAACTATTGAGAAACCCATTAGTAAAGGAAAAAAATTAGCGATGATTATACTGAAAGTGAGAATAGTGGGCTTAATCTCTACTCTGAAATTGAAGGTGACTCTGAGGATTTCAGCAATAAGGGGAAGACTATGAGGCCTCACCTCGACTCAGTCTGACATTCAGTGGATTTTATTTTTAGACTATTATGAATACTTTATTTTAATGCTTTTTGAGACTTAGAACTTATATGATTTCAGGATTTGGATAACATTGCTATGATTCGATGATTTACTTATATGCTTTATGAGATAGAACACTACATGATTGTTAGATAGGATGATATTGCAATGATAGATGTCGTTATTGAATTTGCAGGACTTTACTCTGAATATTGAACTATGATGTATGGTTAAGTTTATGTGAATTGGGATGAAATTGCTTATGTGAATTTGCTTGATAAAAGATGCATATAATCTGTGCAGATGAAAATTGTATGCAAGTGATGATGTGTATTGTTATTCCTTTGAATTATATTATATGTGGATATTTGAAAGTACTAATGTGTAAATTGAGATGCGCAAGAAATTTACCATGTGACCATGGAAAATTACGGAGAACCAAACCTAGACTTATGTATGTTCGTAAGCCAGGGGTTGTCTATTTGGAGAGACAACACCCCGTTTGTGTTGTATTTTATTCGTAACAGTATATGCTACATGAGTGTTAAGTGTTATTTAAATTTAATGTGTAAAACCACAAGAGACAATTTCATGTGTTATTTTGTAAAAGTGTTTTATTTGTGTCACTTGACACGTGTGGATTTAAATTTAAATGTTTTATTTTGTCTCTTGGTGGGAAAGTGTTTAATTATAGTTCTTCTTAAATAAAATAATGTGTTGTCATAAATACTTTAGGAATATAATATTTGGGGTGGTCAACATATGTTTGACCCGAAAATAAACTTTAGAGGGGTTTAAAATGGGTTAAATGAACACCTAGGGGTAGTTTAATAGGGTTTCCTAAAGCCCATAAGGTATACCTAGGGGTTAGGGGTAATTTTAGGCAAGTTTCTACTTTTTAATGATCTTTTTAACGCTTTAAAAATTGGCTTTTTTGAGTTGTGCGAAATTTGAAAATTAGAAGTTTAAATCTAATTAAGATTTTTCTTTTTGTAATGAGAGTCTTTTTGCATTTTGCTTTCTTTCCTTTTTGTTTTTTTTTTAGAAACTTGTGAGAACTCAGAGAATGAGCTTCTTAAGGAAGATTTTGAGATTTTGAGGGTAATCACCCACTCTCCATTTTTGGAGACAAGAGAAATTTTGAAAAGAAAATAATAGGATGGAATAGAAAAATTGACTAAGGGTGGAAGGAAAAAGATTCGTGGATTGGGCAGCTCTTCCTCAAATATCATAACACCTTTGGGCAGATTAAGGTTGGTTTCAATTATTCATTATAATGTCTTCTTCTTGCTTATGTTTGGAAGTATGTTGGTGTAAGAAATCTGTGTTCTTGAATGTTTTTTTTTGAAATTCATTTGGTATTTTTGCTTTATGATTTGTTTCTGTTTTGGGAGTTTTCTCAAGACCTCTTACTCTTGGGAGAGAAGAGGATCTTGTGGGTGGTAGCAGTGACAACCCTCGAGTGAGAGACTCTCTTTTGAGAGCGATCACAAGGGATCTTTGTGTGACCCTTGCTGCATGGCCTGTTTGTGCAATGGGGGTCATAAGGAGGGAAATAAGGCTACAATGCCTTTGGGGGGCATAAGGAATAAGGGGTTGAGATTCTTGATATAATTATTGTGCCATGAGGTGGCTTCTTGTTTATTTCATACTTGCAATTCTCCTCAGGGTATTGGTCCACTACCACCCTTTGAAAAGATCATCACCAAAGTGTGGTGCTGTGAAGCCAAGTTGGGAGTGTGTCTGAAAATTTGTATGAATTTGCCTTCTATGTGTTTGCCTGTTTGTTACCCATCTAGGAATTGGTTCTCCGAGCTCGGGGGTGGCTACCAGTTAGCCTAGGCTGGGAGGTGAGCACTCCATGGTCATATTTGTGTTTCTATTATGCAGGAATGTCAGGAGAAGAGAATAGGAACCATGAAAAGATACAGAAGATTATTGTTGAAGATACTTAAATCCATTTGCAAATATTTGTTTTAATTTGATTCAGAAGTATGCCCTCATTCATAGAAATGAGAGGCAAGTTGTAATTCTTGAAAATAGACTTGAGGTTTATTGTTGTAGCTAAACAAAGAAATATCCTATAAAATTTGCAGAATATCTTAGAGTTGTAAAAAAAAAACCTTGTTTTATCTCTACTTCTGTTTTTGTTTCAGAAAAAAGAAAAGCCTCCTTGAGTTGCATGCAAAAGCTTCTTTTGTATTATGGAAAAATTAGTTTTCAAATAAATTGTATCTATATTCTACTTGTTGAAAAGTATGAGTTATTTTGCTGAAAGATCCTAAGTATTTAAAAAGAATAAGGGTGTTTTAAGTAATTGTTTTATTAGTGGAAAAATCAATGAATGTATTTTATTCAGAATAGTATGATGTATTTTAAGAAAAAAAATGTGTTAGAATAAAAGTGTAGCAAAAGATGTACTTCAATTTCGTTTATCAGCAATTAAAATAAATAAATAAAAGAGCCTAAGTTTATTTACCAATTATTTTTATATATATATATATACATATTCATTTATTTGTGCACATCAAATTTTGATTTACATAATGCTTTCCCTTTGTTATTTTGTTTAAAATTTTGTATGTCAATCTTATTATAAAAAAAATATATTTTTATATATATTCACCCTTAAAACTTTTATATATATAAATTTATATAAATATATATATATATTTATATATAATATATTTTAAAAAAAAAAAACTAAATTAAAAAAAGGGGGGAATTTTGGGTTCCGCGCGGCGCCCAATGTGTGAACACACAGTGCGAGCCACTTCGGCTCCCACTGTGTGGACACACAGTGGTGTGAGCTGCAAGCGGTGCCCATTGTGTGGACACACAGTGGTGCTGCGCCGCCACTGTGCATTCTCACAGTGGCGCCCTCAGCCCTTTGCCTTCTTCAAACCCTGCATAAAAAAAAAATGGCCGCCGCCGTTGTTCGGCCCTGTGGAATTTTAGTGGCAATAAAAAAATAAAGAGATTAAACCCTAGCCCGGGTAGGGCTAGGGTAAATGAAATAAAATTTACAAGATAGTTTAGAGTTGTTAATATATATATAAAAAAATAGAACCCTAATTAGGGTTGGAAAAATATTGATTATTATTTTGGAAAGTTATTTTTTTTAAAAAGAATTAAAATATATAAATATGTGTAAATATATATATATATATATATATATATATAATTCTGGTTATAATTTGGAGTAAGTAATTAATATAGATTTAAATATTTAAATACCTCTGTATTGGTTACTAATAGGTAGTAAAAGAAAAAAAAAGAAATTTACAAATTTATGAATAAAGCCTAGTCTTATAAATTTCAAATGTATTTAGCGTGTTAAATGCTTAATATTGCCCTAGTTAATTTAATTAGAGCATTAAAATTTTTAAATGGTTGTTTAGACTATATAGTCATATTGGAGATTGAATTAATTTTCCTCTCCTATTTCTTTAGCGTGATTGATTTAATAAACTTAATGACTAGGTATCTCGTGGAGATAAGATTAGACCAGTTAGATTTCTGCAAATATAATTAAACAAATTATCGATGCTTGGTTCGTTTCAGAATTAGCTTGAATATAATTATGGAAATTTCAATAACGCTTGTCGTGTCAGCGAACTTGTAAATTAATTAGTATTTTAAAAAAAAATTTGTTCCATTTTTGCCCTAAATTTTGGGCATGACATTTTGGTATCAGAGCAAGGTTTCCACACTAGGAACCTTACTCACTCACGTTTTGCCTTAGAATATTTAAAATTATTATGTTAAATTGATTTTTGAATTTAATTGAATTTATTCTAAAAGAAATAAATTAATTGTTTTGCCTTATTTTCCTCTTAGGATGCCACCGACGACGCGACAAGCTCGCAAGCGCGGACGGGGTCCTAGACGTGTGCGCATAGCACGCGAAGAGGTAGAGAGGGAGGCATCGGTTCCAGAGGAGAACCCAGGAGCACCTCCCGAACAGCCAAATGAACCTAACCAAGACCTCTTAGCAGCCATTCAGAATCTTATTGGCATAGTTCAGGAAAGGATCCCAACAGAGAACCCTCAGGTTAGGAGTCATGACTCTGGGAGTCATAGATCTGTTGATAGAGAACGAAGCAGGAGCCCAGCTCTGATTCCTGTAGAGAGTCAGGGTGGTAATGAGCCAGAGTCTATGCTTATGCCAAGACCACCTCCAGCGGTGGAACCAGTTTATTTTGAGAGAGGTCGTTGAGATCCAAGGGATCTCATCAGGGAGGTCATGCGCCTCCAACCACCATCCTTCGGAGGTTCTACAGATGGAGTAGAGGCCGAGGCATGGCTTCTGAGTCTTGAGAGGTGCTTTGCATTACGTTCTTATGAGAGCAACTTGAAAGCATGTGTTGCAGTTCATCTCCTGAGAGGGACAACCTCCACTTGGTGGAGACAGGAAGAGTACAAATGCGGATTAGTTCCTGATACACTCACTTGGGAGATATTCACAGAGAGGTTTCATGAGAGGTACCTATCAGAACACTTCAGGCAGCGTCGTATAGATGAATTTCACGATCTCCAACAAAAAGGCTTGTCAGTAACCCAGTATGAGAGTAAATTATTTGAGTTGTTGCCTTATGTAGATTATCTAAAGGATGAGAAACTTCTTGTAAACCGCTTCATCAGGGGATTAAATGCCGGTATAGCCGGGGCCTGTTAGGATATCCACCCCAGAGAGCCTTCGGGTTGCTGTAGAGAAGGCACTGATTGCCGAGGAAATTCAGGTCAGACCACAGGACAATAGGGATCGGTTTCAGAACTGAAATCCCGCACCTCAGACTTATGGATTCCAGAAACCACATTGGAAAGGGAACAACCGAAATTCTTAGGGGTTCTCCAAACCCCCTCCTCCACAACAAACACCACAGAACCAGAGGTAGAAGCCTCCATAGTATCAGCAGGGCTCCAAGCCCAAGCAGTGGTAGACTCAGGGACAGAAACATGATCAGAGAGCACGGGGGCAGTACACACAGCTGACGGGGACTCAACAGTCCTCTAGGGGTGGGTATAGCGGATCCAGTAGGACAAGAGGTTAGGCATTCTCTAGGCCTCAGGGTGCCCAGTTCCAGGCATGGGGTGCTTGCTTTACATGTGGAGCCATGGGGCATATGGCGAGGGATTGCCCTCAGGGACAGGTAGCAGGGAGTCAGCGGATGGCCTCTTCAGAGCCGACAGTTGGTGATATGGGCAGGTCCCATAGAGTATTCGCAGCGGTTGACAACCGCCAAGCTGAGCATCAGGCCACGGTTATCGAATCTTCAGGTATAATCAAAGGTAACAATGTATCTATTTTGTTTCATTCAGGAGCTACTGACTCCTTTATATCTCCATTGGTTGTGGAGCGTTGCGGGCTAGTGGCAACTAGATAGGGTGTCAGTTGGGAAGTGGAATTAGCTTCAGGAGCTAGAGTGTTAGTGGAATCAGAGGTTAGGGCATGTCAGCTGCAGATTGGCAAGACCACCACTTTAGTAGACCTTAGAGTGACTCCACTTGGATCTTACGGAATCGTACTTGGCATGGATTGGCTTTATGCCCACAGAGCCAAGATGGATTGCCGCCTGAAAAAGATCGAGTTTGAGGATGATCATGGTTCGCCCATAGTTATTGCCAAGATTCAGAGGCTCGTGTCTCTTCGCATGATTTCCGCAATGCAGCTTAAGCGGAGCATGCGGAAGGGATGTCAGCTTTTTACTATCACTATCAGTGACAAAGGAGAAGAGGAAGAAAAAGAAACATCGCTCGATGACCATCCTATCCTTAAGGGATATTCAGATGTATTTCCTTCAGAATTATCGGGAATGCCTCCCCATAGAGAGATTGACTTTCATATAGACCTAGTACCAGGAGCCGAACCAGTTTCCAGAGCACCTTATAGGATGACCACAAATGAGCTAAACGAACTTAAAATTCAGCTTGAGGAACTTCTTGAGAAGGGTCATATTCGTCCTAGTGTATCCCCTTGGGGTGCACCAGTCATCTTCATTAAGAAGAAGGATGGATCTCTCCGATTATGTATGGATTATCGGTAGCTGAATAAAGTAACCATCAAGAACCGATATCCTTTGCCCAGAATTGATGATTTATTCGACCAGCTTCAGGGTGCCAAGGTCTTTTCCAAAATAGATCTGAAGTCAGGATACCATCAGTTGAGAATAGTGGAAAGTGATATCCACAAGACCGCATTTCGCACTAGATATGGTCACTATGAGTTTATCGTAGTCCCCTTCGGACTTACGAATGCCCCAGCAGTTTTTATGAGCCTCATGAATGGGGTGTTCCGTACCTTTCTGGACCGTTTTGTTATTGTGTTCCTCGATGATATACTGATATATTCTTGGAATCAGAAGGAGCATGAGGAGCACTTGAAACAAGTATTGCAGTGTTTGCGGGATAACCAGTTGTTTGGCAGCCTATCGAAGTGTGCTTTCTTTCGGTCTGAGGTCAAGTACCTTGGGCACGTTATTTTTGGTGATGGGATCTTAGTTGACCCATCAAAGATTAGGGCTATTATGGATTGGCCAGCGCCTACCAGTGTGACAGAGGTCAGGAGTTTCATGGGTTTAGCAGGTTATTACTGATGTTTTGTCGAGGGTTTCTCCAGAGTCGCACACCCTATTACTTCTCTTCAGCATAAAGGGAAGAGATTTGAGTGGACAGAGAAGTGCGAGAAGGCCTTTTAGGAACTCAAGAAGGCACTTACTAGTGCTCCTATCCTTGTTGTACCAGATCCTACAGTGGATTTCATGGTTTTTACAGATGCTTCTCTAGAGGGTTTAGGGGCAGTTCTTATGCAGGATGGTAGGGCCATAGCTTTCGAGTCTAGGAAACTTAAGAGTCATGAACTTAATTATCCCACTCACGATCTTGAGCTCGCAGCAGTAGTGCATGCACTTGTGAGGTGGAGACACTTCCTTTTAGGACATCACTTCGAGTTGCATTCAGATCATCAGAGTCTTCAGTACATCTTCACTCAGCCGAACCTTAATGCCCGTCAGAGGAGATGGATGGAGTTCTTGTGCGAATATGATTTTGATGTCCACTACATCAAAGGTAAGGAAAACGTAGTTGCAAATGCCTTGAGTAGGAGACGTCACGAGGTTTACACCATATCCATGGGCACAGACTTGAGAGACCGTATACTTCGGCACTTGTCAGAGGATGGATGGTATGCAGAGGTTTGTCAGGAATTACGTTCTCAGGTTACTCTAGAAGGGAAATATGTGGATTATTCTTTGGAGTCCGATGGACTGTTACGCCACAGAGGGCACATTTATGTACCTTCCTCCGGAGGGCTGCGAGAGTTCATTGTCATGGAAGCTCATAGAGCTCCTTATGCAGTGCATCCCGGGGTTAAGAAGTTGCATGCTGACTTGAGGCAGTTGTATCACTGGCCGAGAATGCGGCAGCTCATTGCTGTGATAGTAGCTCGATGCCTCGAGTGTTAGAGGGTAAAGGCAGAGCACCACCATCCAGGAGGGTTGCTTCAGTCTCATGCTATACCAGAGTGGAAGTGGGACACTATATCCATGGATTTCATCATTGGTCTCCCTATGTCTTCTCATCGCCATGATGCTATCTTGGTGACAGTTGACAAGTTGACCAAAGTAGCTCACTTTTCACCAGTTCGTACCACGTTCACAGCTCCAGCAGTAGCACAGGTGTTCTTGTGAGACATTGTTAGACTTCATGGCGTGCCCCGCAAGATTATATCTGACAGGGATTCTCTTTTCACTTCTTCCTTTTGGAAGTCATTATAGGCAGCTATGGGCACTAAGCTCAATTTCAGTACAGCCTATCACCCGGAGACAGATGGTCAGACAGAGAGGGTCAATCAGGTGTTAGAGGATATGCTTCGCATGTACGTAATGGATCATCAGACCCGGTGGGAGGAGTATCTTCCCTTAGTGGAGTTTGCCTATAACAATGGGCATCACACTTCTTTGGGGATGCCACCCTATCAGGCACTATACGGCAGGCCTTGCAGGACGCCCTTGAGTTGGGATCGCATAGAGGATAGAGTTGCTATTGGTCCTGAGTTAGTTCAGGATATGGAACAACAGGTGGATTTGATTAGGCAGCGTCTCAGAGAGGCTCAGGATAGATAGAAGAAATATGCCGATGCAAAGAGGATAGATCGTAGCTACTTGGTTGGAGACAGAGTTTTCTTGAGAGTGCGACCGCATAAGAGTCCAATCCGTTACGGAAAGGGTTCTAAGCTCGCACCTCACTTTGTAGGACCTTTTGAGATTCTGGAGAGGATAGGCCTAGCTGCCTACCATTTAGCTTTGCCACCTAGCCTGTCACGCATCCATGATGTGTTTCATGTTTCAGTTTTGAGAAAGTATATCTATGATGAGTCTCACATTTTAGATTGGGATGCCTTGCAGGTGGAGTCGGACGGGCAGCTAGCTTTGGAGCCCATTCGCATTTTGGCACGCCGGACATTGGCCCTTCGAGGTCGAGAGCTGGACCAGGTTAGGGTCTAGTGGGATTGTTATGATGAGGTTACGCTTTCATGGGAGGATGCAGCACGTATGAGATCAGAGTACCCCCACCTCTTTGATGAACTCCAGGAGGAAGTTCATGCCTAGAGGGGGAGGATGTGAGGCCTCACCTCGACTCAGTCTGACATTCAGTGGATTTTATTTTTAGACTATTATGAATACTTTATTTTGATGCTTTTTGAGACTTAGAACTTATATGATTTTAGGATTTGGATAACATTGCTATGATTTGATGATTTACTTATATGCTTTATGAGATAGAACACTACATGATTGTTAGATAGGATGATATTGCAATGATAGATGTCATTATTGAATTTGCAGGACTTTACTCTGAATATTGAACTATGATGTATGGTTAAGTTTATGTGAATTGGGATGAAATTGCTTATGTGAATTTGCTTGATAAAAGATGTATATAATCTGTGCAGATGAAAATTGTATGCAAGTGATGATGTGTATTGTTATTCCTTTGAATTATATTATATGTGGATATTTGAAAGTACTAATGTGTAAATTGAGATGCGCAGGAAATTTACCATGTGACCATGGAAAATTACGGAGAACCAAACCTAGACTTATGTATGTTCGTAAGCTAGGGGTTGTCTATTTGGAGAGACAACACCCCGTTTGTGTTGTATTTTATTCATAACAGTATATGCTGCATGAGTGTTAAGTGTTATTTAAATTTAATGTGTAAAACCACAAGAGACAATTTCATGTGTTATTTTGTAAAAGTGTTTTATTTGTGTCACTTGACACATGTGTGGATTTAAATTTAAATGTTTTATTTTGTCTCTTGGTGGGAAAGTGTTTAATTATAGTTCTTCTTAAATAACATAATGTGTTGTCATAAATACTTTAGGAATATAATATTTGGGGTGGTCAACATATGTTTGACACGAAAATAAACTTTAGAGGGGTTTAAAATGGGTTAAATGAACACCTAGGGGTAGTTTAATAGGGTTTCCTAAAGCCCATAAGGTATACCTAGGGGTTAGGGGTAATTTTAGGCAAGTTTCTACTTTTTAATGATCTTTTTAACGCTTTAAAAATTGGCTTTTTTGAGTTGTGCGAAAATTGAAAATTAGAAGTTTAAATCTAATTAAGATTTTCCTTTTGTAATGAGAGTCTTTTTGCATTTTGCTTTCTTTCCTTTTTTTTTTTTTTTTAGAAACTTGTGAGAACTCAGAGAATGAGCTTCTTAAGGAAGATTTTGAGATTTTGAGGGTAATCACCCACTCTCCATTTTTGGAGACAAGAGAAATTTTGAAAAGAAAATAATAGGATGGAATAGAAAAATTGACTAAGGGTAGAAGGAAAAAGATTCGTGGATTGGGCAGCTCTTCCTCAAATATCATAACACCTTTGGGCAGATTAAGGTTGGTTTCAATTATTCATTATAATGTCTTCTTCTTGCTTATGTCTAGAAGTATGTTGGTGTAAGAAATCTGTGTTCTTGAATGTTTTTTTTTGAAATTCATTTGGTATTTTTGCTTTATGATTTGTTTCTGTTTTGGGAGTTTTCTCAAGACCTCTGACTCTTGGGAGAGAAGAGGATCTTGTGGGTGGTAGCAGTGACAACCCTCGAGTGAGAGACTCTCTTTTGAGAGCGATTACAAGGGATCTTTGTGTGACCCTTGCTGCATGGCCTGTTTGTGCAATGGGGGTCATAAGGAGGGAAATAAGGCTAGAATGCCTTTGGGGGGCATAAGGAATAAGGGGTTGAGATTCTTGATATAATTATTGTGCCATGAGGTGGCTTCTTGTTTATTTCATACTTGCAGTTCTCCTCAGGGTATTGGTCCACTACCACCCTTTGAAAAGATCATCACCAAAGTGTGGTGCTGTGAAGCCAAGTTGGGAGTGTGTCTGAAAATCTGTATGAATTTGCCTTCTATGTGTTTGCCTGTTTGTTACCCGTCTAGGAATTGGTTCTCCGAGCTCGGGGGTGGCTACCAGTTAGCCTAGGCTGGGAGGTGAGCACTCCGTGGTCATATTTGTGTTTCTATTATGCAGGAAAGTCAGGAGAAGAGAATAGGAACCATGAAAAGATACAGAAGATTATTGTTGAAGATACTTAAATCCATTTGTAAATATTTGTTTTAATTTGATTCAGAAGTATGCCCTCATTCATAGAAATGAGAGGCAAGTTGTAATTCTTGAAAATAGACTTGAGGTTTATTGTTGTAGCTAAACAAAGAAACATCCTATAAAATTTGCAGAATATCTTAGAGTTGTAAAAAAAAAAACTTGTTTTATCTCTACTTCTGTTTTTGTTTCAG
This sequence comes from Cryptomeria japonica, assembly GCF_030272615.1. NCBI lineage: Eukaryota > Viridiplantae > Streptophyta > Pinopsida > Cupressales > Cupressaceae > Cryptomeria > Cryptomeria japonica. The sequence continues at coordinate 536,789,448 of NC_081414.1, read as the reverse complement.
AAAAAAGAAAAGCCTCCTTGAGTTGCATGCAAAAGCTTCTTTTGTATTATGGAAAAATTAGTTTTCAAATAAATTGTATCTATATTCTACTTGTTGAAAAGTATGAGTTATTTTGCTGAAAGATCGTAAGTATTTAAAAAGAATAAGAGTGTTTTAAGCAATTGTTTTATTAGTGGAAAAATCAATGAATGTATTTTATTCAGAATAGTATGATGTATTTTAAGAAAAAAAATATGTTAGAATAAAAGTGTAGCAAAAGATGTACTTCAATTTCGTTTATCAGCAATTAAAAAAAATAAATAAAAGAGCCTAAGTTTATTTACCAATTATTTATATATATATATATATATATATATATATATATATATATATATATATATATATATATATACATATTCATTTATTTGTGCACATGAAATTTTGATTTACATAATGCTTTCCCTTTGTTATTTTGTTTAAAATTTTGTATGTCAATCTTATTAAAAAAAATATATATTTTTATATATATTCACCCTTAAAACTTTTATATATATAAATTTATATAAATATATATATATATATATATATTTATATATAATATATTTAAAAAAAAAAAAACTAAATTAAAAAAAGGGGGAAATTTTGGGTTCCACGCGGACCCCACTGTGTGTACACACAGTGTGGGCCACGCGGTGCCCACTGTGTGAACACACAGTGCGAGCCGCTTCGGCTCCCACTGTGTGGATACACAATGGTCGGCCGCGGCTGCCACTGTGTGGACACACATTGGTGTGAGCCGCAAGCGACGCCCACTGTGTGGACACACAGTGGTGCCGCGCCGCCACTGTGCGTTCTCACAGTGGCGCCCTCGACCCTTCGCCTTCTTCAAACCCTGCATAAAAAAAAAATGGCCGCCGCCGTTGTTCAGCCCTGTGGAATTTTAGTGGCAAGAAAAACATAAAGAGATTAAACCCTAGCCCGGGTAGGGCTAGGGTAAATGAAATAAAATTTACAAGATAGTTTAGAGTTGTTAATATATATATAAAAAAATAGAACCCTAATTAGGGTTGGAAAAATATTGATTATTATTTTGGAAAGTTTTTTTTTTTTTAAAGAATTAAAATATATAAATATGTGTAAATATATATATATATATATATATATGTATATATATATAATTCTGGTTATAATTTGGAGTAAGTAATTAATAGAGATTTAAATATTTAAATACCTCTGTATTGGTTACTAATAGGTAGTAAAAGAAAAGAAAAAGAAATTTACAAATTTATGAATAAAGCCTGGTCTTATAAATTTCAAATGTATTTAGCATGTTAAATGCTTAATATTGCCCTAGTTAATTTAATTAGAGCATTAAAATTTTAAAATGGTTGTTTAGACTATATAGTCATATTGGAGATTGAATTAATTTTCCTCTCCTATTTCTTTAGCGTGATTGATTTAATAAACTTAATGACTAGGTATCTCGTGGAGATAAGATTAGACCAGTTAGATTTCCGCAAATATAATTAAACAAATTATCGATGCTTGGTTCGTTTCAGAATTAGCTCGAATATAATTATGGAAATTTCAATAACGCTTGTCGTGTGAGCAAACTTGTAAATTAATTAGTATTTTAAAAAAAAATTGTTCTGTTTTTGCCCTAAATTTTGGGCATGACAAAGACCAAGGGGACTAATGTGGATTCTGACCTTTTGGACTCCGAGGATGAGTCTTTTGATGATAAATTCATAAAAAGCAAGAAGAGAAAGGGTATGGGTAAGCAAACCCAAAGGACCAAGAAGACCCATAAGGGGATAAACAAGGTGAAAAGATAGATCTATATTTATTCTAATGAGGATACTGAGGTTGAAAAAACCAATAATAAGAAGGGTAAGGAGGAAGATGAAATGTTGGATGATGATCATGGGGAGAACCTGAGCACATAGAGAATGTAGAATGAGGGTCAGGATAACAACATGGGAAATCAAAATGATTGTCATTGTGACATTGGTAATGACAACATCAAGGGTTTTTGTGAGGTCATTAGCAAAATGGCAAAAAAGATTAGTGACTTGAAGACTGACCTCAATGTGATAAAAATGACTACTATGGGCAAGAAGCCTCTCTCTGAAAACATAAAATAATTAATGGTTTCTATTAACAAGGCTGAAGCAATTGAGGCTATGGTTAGTAAAATTATGGAAACGAAAAAAGAAGGTGAAGGAGCTGGAAGGGAACAAAGATGCTAAGGGTCTGGATACTAACCTGAACAATCTGGTCAACAGAGTGGATAGGATGGAGCTTACTGTGAAGAGGATTGTCGAGCAAAACTTCTAGATCTTTAAGGCCACTATTGACCATATTAACATCTTGATTAACAAATTTGAACAGATTAAAGGCAAGGAGGGTGACAAGGATTAGATGGAGAAGAAGGGTCATGAAAAAAGAACAAGGGCCAACACTCGAAAACAAGTTGATATCAAGGAAAAAGAGTTGGAAGAAATGAAAAATTCTATGATCAATATGAAACAGATGGTGGTTCATGCTGAAGAACTTATGAGAAACATTTAGCTATCCTTGTGCTATCTTTGTGCTTTCCTTTGGTTGTCTAGTGTTGCTTCCTTTGTCTTGTGTTCCCTTTTTGTTTTGGCTGGGAACTGTTCTATGTGTGGGTGATCAAGCACTGTTGTTTTCTGCCTCTTTTATGCTTTATCTTTCTCCTGCTTTGTAACAAGGTTCCAAGCTCCTTTCAAAAACCTATTTTTAATTAATCAAAACAATATCCCCAATATCCAACAAAAATAAATTCAAGGACACAATAATAAAACTCGAAACCATACATAAAAGTGATACCCAGACAACAAGAAGTAAATGAAGTAAGAAAAATTCAAAACCATAGCCAATAAAGAGTGTAATCGTAAAGAAAAACTTTATCATTTCTGACAATAACTCACTTAGGAAGAGATATAGAGAGCACTGACTGACTCGAAAACACTTCCAAGACCTCGAAAGAATGATAAGTCTCTCAGTACCAATGCAAATCCAAACTCAAAACACAAACTAAGAAAAAAATCCATACAGATAAATTCACAGAGCCATGAATTCACAAAGCCATGCATTCACGACAAGACACTAATCACAAAGTATAAATAAATTTCTCACCAAACTATGCTATAAAACTATATACTATAAATATTTTCTTCCAAACTATATAAAACTATACAAATATTTTTCCCATGCCCAGAAGACAATCTTTTCCAGCAGACACAGAGAAGATAAAATCTAAAAATAAAATACAAAAGGGAAAATCCTCCAATTTGGAATTTGAAGTGATGGAAATGAAATCTGAAGAAGTGCCAACAATCCAAGCAAGCTCAAGCCAAAATATTCAAGCTCCAAAATCCAAAATGCAAAGAAATGAACTAGAAGGTAACCCAACACAATGCACATGCTATAGAATAAAAAGAAATGCATGAAAAAACCTAGCCTCAAAACGGGCCAATGAAAATAATCCAAAAACCAATAAATCTTACCTACCCACCATATATAATATTTTATTTCCCCAATACATATTTGGCCAATAATGATTAATGGTAGGTAGGAAATATAATTCACAGAGTCGTGCATTCACGACAAGACACTAATCACAGAGTATAAATAAATTTCTCACCAAACTATGCTATAAAACTATATATTATAAATATTTTCTTCCAAACTATATAAAACTATACAAATATTTTTCCCATGCCCAGAAGACAATCTTTTCTAGCAGACACTTAGAAGACAAAATCTAAATATAAAATACAAAAGGGAAAATCCTCCAATTTGGAATTTGAAGTGATGGAAATGAAATCTGAAGAAGCGCCCAACAATCCAAGCAAGCTCAAGCCAAAATATTCAAGCTTCAAAATCCAAAATGCAAAGAAATCAACTAGAAGGTAACCCGACACAATGCACATGTTGCAGAATAAAAAGAATTGCATGAAAAAACCTAGCCTCAAAACCGGCCAATGAAAATAATCCAAAAACCAATAAATCTTACCTACCCACCATATATAATATTTTATTTCCCCAATACATATTTTGCCAATAATGATTAATGGTAGGTAGGAAAAATAATAAAACTCATTTACAAAGTATCTAGAGAATGTAATAATAAAATACTATAAGTATTACTTACCAAATCATTAATAATAACCATGCCCAATAAATACTAAGGGATATTAATTAAAATAAAGCCAATTAAATAAATAATCAAATACAAATAACCAAGGTATAAATAAATAAATTAATAAAAGCCATCAATAAAATATTAATCAACACTAAAGTATAAAAGCAACATTAAACAATAAATAAATAAATAATAACAACTAAACAATAAATCAATAATTAATAAATCAACATTAAATCCCAAATAAATAAATAATCAAATTAAACCATAATAATCCATCAAATAAATAAATAAACAACTACATACTCACGAACCAACAAGAACCACACTTCACTGACTGACATGGCGAATCACGCCAAGACAACTGACAACCCAAGGTAGACATCTTAATCCTAGAGTATATTAAGGGAACTCATGCCATCTTTGACAACTTGCCGATGGGATTTAAAGACATGCTCAGACGTGTGAATCTAGGTGCAGTCGATGTCTAGTACCTGCAAATCCTATATCCACAAAGCCACAATACAACATATACAAATATATCATAGATGAGAAAGTGATAGAGAATCAGAACATCACATCATGCTCACAATGAGTGATGTGACATTGTCCCTATCACAAAGACAGACATATAGCACACATCCAAATCATAATGCCAATCATCACATGTATATAATCATGAAATAGGGTTAGTATAACCAAAATGTCATCAAATCCATAAGCAATATAATCTAGCCAACATAGCAAAACATATAGGACCCATCAATATATGTCCATCATATAGCACGATCATAAATAGAAAATATCATCAACCACATAGATCATCAAGTAGCATATGTCCAAATAGGTCTATCATCATCATGAACAACGGAAATATGAAATAAAGTCATAGTCCTAAACCAAAACATCATAAATGAGTCTAGAGAAGTCTATCATACATGAAACAAAACACAAGTTGAGAAGTGATACTACATCTAGAACTCTTTCAGTAAATTCAATAAAGAAGAACATCAGTTGTTACAAATGCAAGCAACCCAAACATTATGCTAATCGGCACAGAAATGGATAAATGGAGAAATCTACTGAGAAACATGTAATGAAAGATAATGGATTAAAGAAAAAGGAAATCTTGGTTTGGAAAAAGAATTAGGTGGATAATGGAAGCAAGCTTGATGCACCAAAATTTGGTGCAGGCATCTCTTCCTCTAGTATCTGAGCATATTGCTTCAACTCAGGGGGAGTTTTTGAAGAAAAACATTTGGCATCATTGTCTTAGTGGATCATGTTGTTGATCCAACATGACTATTTTGAAGAGTCTATCCGATATTCAGATGTTAATGCTGACATCATCGACAAGACAATTTTTGGCGGTGGTGTGCAGGAGCACCTACCTATGAAGATATGAACCAAGAATAAGATGATTTTCTATTTGCCTATAAGGAATGTAATAAGACCCTATGGGTCCCTTTTTGTAATTCAATGTCTTAGGAGTGTGACAAGTTTGTCCGTGTTTGGGTCAAATTGTCATCTAGGGTCTGGTAGAGCAAATTGAATCAATAAGGGTTATAATGGTCTAAATTGAGGGAACAAGTGACCACAAGTCTATTTGAGTCATTTTTGATGTTTTAGGATCAAATGTAATCATTTTGGGGGACTACGATAGTCTAGAGTCTAAGTTGGTTGAATCATGCAAAAGTTGTCATATTATCAATTTGTTGTCATGACAAATTTTGCACTTTTTGTAAGTGATTCTCCAATGGTTAGTTAGTTTGAAAAATAGTTAGAGGAGGTTGTGGTAGTTTGGGAGATATCTTTAAAGGCCCCAAACACTTAAGGTTGTATGTTGGTTGATTTGGAAAGGAAATCAAAGCATCAAGAACTTTTGGAAACTCAGAAAACCATCTAATTTCTGTTGATTGCATACTGAAGGTGGATTGGCAAGAATGCTCATGGCATAGTTCCTATAACTAGATCATTTTACCTTTATTTTTCTTTTAGTATGAAGTCTTGAAGCGATCACTTCCCCATTCTACAAGAAAATCTCTACCTGGTAGCCTAAAACCCTTAAACCCCTAGGGTTTGATTGCAATAATGGTTTTTGGCCTATCAATCCTTAACTGAACACTCTATAATTATAGGAGATTATAGGCCATTGTATCATATGTCAGTTCTAAAAGCCATTAAAATGATACAACAGGGCGAAGAGGATGGAGAACTAACCCTAGGTTTGGCATCTCTATGTGAGACCGATTTGATGAGTGCAGTGCGCGAGAATTGAGTGTTAGAGCATTGAAAAAGTGTTTGAATATGGTAGAAGAGTACTTTGGAGGTTTACATAACATTTCATGGTCAATGATGGTTACCCATTAGGAGAACCAAACTAGTTTGTGAAAAGCATTCAATCAAATAGGTCTAAAAGCCCTATTGGGTCTGTTAGTGCATCATTGGTTGGAATTTTTGCAAGTTGGACTCATACCAGAAACTAAGATATTGTCGAGAACTCCCAAAAGGGTATCCTAAAAATATAATTTGTCTTCCTAGATCCTTAGGGTGTCGAAAGTTATCACCCGATTCTCTCAAATGGAGGCCTAATAACAACTGGTTCAGTTTGTGGGCGAATGAGTCAAAATTGATGTTCTGGTGGAACTAAACCATGAAATACTATTTGATTTGTGTTAAGGTGTTGTGAGAACACCCCTCCAAGGATCATTGAATTGAAGTGGCCAAGTGGGCCATTCAAACCCTAAAGCCTAGTAGTAGCCCACTCATGTATGCAAGAGTGTGGGTAGTCACACAAGAACTTGAGGAGTGTTAGTTGTTTGTAAGTGGACACAGTGGAGCCTTTGGGTTTTACAAGGTATTGTTTGGTGTCATTGAACCATTTCTTGACATGGTGTTGTGTAAGGATCTTTGGAATTAGGGATTACTAATTGAGTTTGTATGCCTTAGAGATTGGTTGTTTCAAGGTTACCTTAGTTCAATCTGTTGCCTCCTCATCATATTGGTATCAGAGCAGGATTTTGAAGATCACTTGGGTGGTGTGGTCTTAGTGTATGTAAGAGGAAGAGATTGAAATAGAGGCTGAAAAAATGCCTCCTAAGAGTATGTCACAAGATGCGGTGAAGAAGTTGATTGAAGAGATGCTTTAGTCCAAGCTGGAAGAACTAAAAAAGACTAAGGATAAGGTAGATGGAAGTGACATTGATGAAGGAGGTAAAGAAGATGGGGAATCCTCTAAGTGGGTAGAGGAGATACCTATAGATCAGAGGCAATTTGTAGATTCCTTGAGGTCAGTCAATAGGGACACCATTGATGGGTTGCCTATATATAGTCGAAGTATGGAAGAAAAAGAGGTGATAGACTAGATTGAGGCATTGACCATTCATTTTGAGTATAAATAAATCCCTAAAGATAAGAGAGTTAAGTTGGAAAAAGAAAGGTTGAAGGGGTCTTCTCTTACATGGTGGAACTATGTACAAGGGGGGAGAGTTAAGGAGGGAAAGAGTATGATAACCTCCTAGGAAAGGATGAAAGCGACAGTCAAGGCACAATCCATGCCCATTGACTATGAAGTGCAGATGTACAAAAAATTGCACAACCTCAGATAGAGAGACCTTGATGTGAATGCATATATGGAGGAGTTTCATGAACTTAGTCTCAGATCAAAGAGACAAGAAGAGGAGCTAGAGAAAGTGGCCAGGTACTTGAACGGCCTAAGGATGAACATCTAAGATGAGATCAACATCTTGGTACCAAAGAGAGTGAACAAGTGTTTTCAACTGGCCCTAAGGGTAGAAGAGAAACTAAAAAGAATAAGTGAGTAGGGTAATAGAGGTAAAGGAGGGAGAAGTTTAAGAGGCAGAGGCAGTTTTGGAGGAATAATTCCTAACCAAAGGTCTACTAGTGAGTCTAGCCAAGGAGAGAAAGTTGGGGACTCAAGTAGTAGAGGAGGCTACCATGGGAGAAGACCTAATGGAAGAGGTGGGACAAATGGATCAGGGAGAGGATCCAAGTTCTCTAATATGAGATGGTATAATTACAATCAGATGGGGCACCTAGCCTACAAGTGTCCAGAGAAGGCCTCAAATTTTCATGGTGGTGAGAGGAGAACCACTTTGAGTCAAGAAGATGGAAGGAGTGTTGCATCTCCTGAAGTGAATTTGACATCAGAGATGGGAGAGAACCTGATGATCAAGAGGACACTCCTCAAGGAACCAGTGAATATTGAGCCACCCCAAAGAAAGGCTTTGTTTAGAGTCAACTGTAAGATTCAAGGTAAGGTTTTTAAAGTTATCATAGATTCAGTGTCTACAAATAACATTATATCTTTGGAAGCAGTAAACAAGTTAAGCTTGGAATGATACCCCATAGTTGTCCATATAGGTTTAGTTGGTTGAACAAAGGGCAAAACATACTCATCAATGAACAAGCATGGATAGAGTTCAGTTTTGGGGGGTATAAGGATAAAATTTTGTGTGACATCGTTCCAATGGATGCTTGCCATATTTTTCTTGGTAGACCATGGCAGTTTGATAGAAAGGCTCATCATGATGGAGAAAAGAATGCTTACTCTTTCCAAAAGGATGGTGTGACTTTTAGGATACAATCAGTGGTAGAAGGGGATCCACAACATGTAGGATCTAGTGTGATGATGGTAGGGGAAAAAGAATTCCTTGATAAACTAAAGGAGGAAGGTGGTCTAGTATTTGCTTTGATTGTGAAGCCCAAGGAAGAAAGGAAGAAGAGTGTGAGTGAGGTAGGACCTAAGGAGTCAGGGAACTGCTAGAGAGGTACAAAGGAGTGGTTGCAGAAGACATACCAGACTCCTTGCCACCTATCAGAGATATTAGTCATCAGATTGACCTCATACTAGGAGTAGTACTTCCTAACAAGGCAACATATAAAATGACCCCACAACAGAATGAAGAGATAGCTAGGCAAATTCAAGAGCTCCTAGATAAAGGGTTGGTGAGAAAGAGACTTAGCCCATGTGCAATACCTACTATTTTAGCCCCAAAGAAGGATGGGAAATGACGGCCTTGTATTGATTCTAGGGATATCAATAGGATAACCATCAGATATAGGTTTCCTATTCCAAGGATAGAGGAACTAATGGATTATTTAGGGGGAGCTACCTATTTCTCCAAGAATGACCTCAAGAGTGGGTACCATTAGATAAGGATAAGAGAGAGGGATGAATGGAAGACTGCATTTAAAAACAATGAAGGGTTGTATGAGTGGCTTGTGATGCCTTTTGGTCTTTCAAATGCCCCTAGCACCTTTATGAGACTAATGAATGAAGTGTTGTAGGAGTTTATAGGGAAATTTGTGGTAGTCTACCTTGATGACATATAGGTGTTCAGTAAGAGCAAGGAGGAGCACTTGAAACACTTGGAGGTAGTCTTGAAGTGACTACAAGAGAAGAAGTTGATGATAAATTTATAAAAATCCGACTTCATGAAGCAGGAGTTGGTGTACTTAGGCTTTGTCATCTCTAAGGGTGACTTGAAGATGGATTCTTCCAAGGTAGAGGCTATTCTGAACTGGCCTACACCCAGGATAGTCAAAGAGGTAAGAAGTTTTCAAGGTTTGGCAACATTTTATAGGAAATTCATTAGAAATTATAGTGATATTTGTGCACCTATGTTAGAAACCACCAAGGGTGGTGGTAAGGTAAAGTTTGTGGACCAAAGAAGTAGATAAGAGTTTTGAGTGTTTAAAACTAAAAGTTGCCAAGTATCCATTCCTAGTATTGCCTAATTTCAATAAGGTCTTCACCATTGAATGCGATGCAAGTGGATTGGCTATATGAGAAGTGTTGAGCCAAGAGGGGAGACCGGTTGCCTTTTTTAGTGAAAAAAAAAATGAAGCAAAGAGGAATTATTCCTCATATGATTTAGAGTTGTATGCCATGGTACAAGCTCTAAAAAAGTAGAGGCATTACTTGCTTGCTAAGGGGTTTATTATGTATACTAAAAATCATGCTCTTAGTTTTTTGAATGGACAGAGAAGCTCAGTCATAGGCATATGAAATGGGTTTAAAGTCTTCAAGCATACACCTTCATCATCAAGCACAAGAAAGGGGTAGCCAATAAGTTTGTAGATGCTCTAAGTAGGAGAGTGTGTATAGTGTAAGAAGTGCAGTTGCAGAGTATGGGTGTTGAAGTACTTAAAGGATTGTATGAAGAGGACCAAGATTTCAAGGAAATATATAAGGTATGTTGTGAGTTGGCAAATTATTTTCATGGAGATTTTTCTGACTACACCTTGCAGGATGGTCTTTTGTTCAAGGGATGTCAGTTATGTATCCCTAGGTGTTCAATAAGGGATAATATAGTAAAGGAGAAACATAGTGGTGGTTTAGGAGGTCACTTTGGGATAAATAAGGCTTTGGACCTAGTTAAGAGATTTTACTTTTGGCCAAAGATGCAGACTGATATTAGAAAGTTTGTGGAGAGTTGTACTGTGTGTCAGAGAGCAAAGGGGGTTTCAACCAATGCAGGGTTGTACCAACCTTTGCCTATACCAAGTAGACCATGGGAAATTTTGAGTATGGACTTTGTGATGGGATTAACCTAGAAAAAGACAAGTCATGACAATGTGTTTGTTGTGGTAGATAGGTTCAATAAGATGGCTCACTTTATTCCTTGTAAAACCACAAATGATGCTAGCTATATTGCAGGATTATTTTTCAAAGAAATTGTTAGAATCCATGGGTTGAATTTGAGTATTGTGTCTAATTAGGACAATAAGTTTGTAGGGCATTTTTTGAGAACCTTGTGGAAAAGGTTGGGTACAAATTTGTCTTTTAACTCATCCTATCACCCTTAGACCAATGGCTAAACTGCAGTTGAGAATAGCTCATTGGTAAATATTCCTAGGTGTTTGGCAAAGGATCGTGGTAGTATTTGGGATGTGGTGATACCTCAGGCTAAGTATGCCTATAAAGATTCAACAAATAGAAGTACAGGTCTGAGTCCTTTTGAGATTGTGTATGGTAGTCATCCAAAAGGAGTTTTTGATTTGAGAGATGTCTAGGGGTTGGACAAGAGGAGTGGACATGCTGATGATTTTACAGAGGCTATGAAAGAGGTGCACCAACAAGTCAGAGATATCTTACAACAAAACAATCAACGGGTTAAAGAAAGAGTGGATCGGAGAAGGAGAGATGTGCAGTATCAAGTGAGTGACATGGTCATGGTGCATACTAGCAAGGACAGGTTGCCCAAGGGAAGCCATAGAAATTTGATGATGAGAAGGATTGGACCTTGTAAAATTTTGGATGAATATGGTCCTAATGCTTACAAAATTGAACTCCTTGATGTTATTTCTATTTCACCTATATTTAATTTGTCTGATCTAACATTGTATAGGAGTCCTACTACAGGAGAATGTGCAGGTGAATCTATTCAAGAAAGTGAAGAATGGATAAAGGACTTACCACCTAAGGAGATGCCTAAGATGGAGTGCATTTTAGATAGTAGGGAAGCCAAGAAAACAAGGCACAAAACCTATTTTCAGCACTTAGTTAAATGGCAGGGCCTTCCTGACTCAAAAGCTACCTGGATGCTGGAGGAAGATATCAAAAAGTAGGGTGGTGATTTGCAGCAGTTGGTCTCTAAGAGGACTTGAGACAAATTTCACTTGGGGAGTATGGTGCAGGAGCACCTACCTATGAAGGCATGAACCAAGAAAATGATGATTTTCTATTTACCTAGAAGAAATTTAATAAGATCCTATGGGTCCATTTTTGTAATTCAATGTCCTAGGAGAGTGACATGTTTGTCCATGTTTGGGTCAAATTGTCATCTAGGGTTTGGTAGAGCAAACTAAATCAATAAGGGTCACAATGGTCTAAATTGAGGGATAAAGTGACCATAGGTCTATTTGAGTAATTTTTTATGTTTTAGGATCAAATGTAATCATTTTGGGGGACTGTGATAGTCTAGAGTCTAAGTTGGCTGAATTATGCAAAAGTTGTCATATTGTCAATTTGTTGTCATGACAAATTTTGAACTTTTTGTAAGTCATGATTCTCCAATAGTCAGTTAGTTTGAATTTTTTTGGAGGAGGTTGTAGTCATTTGGGAGATATATTTAAAGGCCCCAAACACCAAAGGTTGTATGTTGGTTGATTTGGAAAGGAAATCAAAGCATCAAGAACTTTTGGAAACTCAAAAAACTGTCTAATTTTTGTTGATTGCATACTGAAGGTGGATTAGCAAGAATTCTCATGGCATAGTTCCTATAACTAGATCATTTTACCTTTTTTTTTATTTTAGTGTGAATTCTTTAAGCGCTTGTTGCCCCATTCTACAAGCAAATCTCTACCTGGTAGCCTAAAATCCTTAAACCCCTAGGGTTTGACTACAATAATGGGTTTTGGCCTATCAATCCTTAACTGAACACTCTTCCATTATAGGAGATGATAGGAAAATGTATCATATGTTAGTTCCAAAAGCCATTAAGATGATACCATAGGGTGAAGAGGATGGAGAACTAACCCTAGGTCTAGCATCTCTATGTGACGTCGGTTTGATAAGTGCAGTGCATGAGAATTGAGTGGTAGAGCACTGAAAAAGGGTTTGAATGTGGTAGAAGAGTACTTTGAAGGTTTACATAACTTTTAATGATCAATTATGGTCACCCATTAGGAGAACCAAACTAGTTTGTGAAAGGTGTTCCGTCAAATAGGTCTAAAAGCCCTATTAGGTTTGTTAGTGCAGCATTGGTTGCAATATTTGCAAGTTGGACCAGTACCAAAAACTTAGATATTGTTGAGAACTCCCCAAAGGGTATGTAAAAATATAATTTGTTTTACTAGATCCTCAGGGTGTCAAAAGTTATCACCCGATTCCCTGAACTGGAGGCCTAATAGCAACCAGTTCAGTTTATGGGTGAGTGAATCAAAATTGATGTTCCGATGGAACCAAACCATGAAATCCTATTTCATTTGTGTTAAGGTGTTGTGAGAACACCCTTCCAAGGATCATTGTATTGAATAGGTCAGGTGGGCTTTTCAAATCCTAAAGCCTAGTAGTAGCCCACTCATGTATGCAAGGGTGTGGGTAGTCACACAAGAACTTGAGGAGTGTTAGGTGTTTGTAAACGGACATAGTGGAGCCTTTGGGTTTTACAAGGTATTGTTTGGTGTCACTGAACCATTGCTTGACTTGGTGTTGTGTAAGGATCTTTGGAATTAGGGATTACTGGTTGAGTTTGTATGCCTTAGAGATTGGTTGTTTTAAGGTTACCTTAGTCTGATCTGTTGCCTCATCATTAGGTGGCAAAACCCTAAAGGCATTTTTTGGCAAGATAAGTATTGATGTTTCAATTCATTTTTCTTTATCATGTCATTTGTGCTTGAAAGTATTGTGAATAGTTGAAGAGCAATTGAATAAGAGAGTGTAGATATCTAAAAATGGTCAACACTTGTGGAGTCATACTTTAACATTTGCACATTTTAGGGTTCTTACGTCGCATTAACATTTCTTCTATGTCGCCCACTTGGTCTTTATCATTTGCAAGCATCGAGTCCTTCTTCTACATTACTCATTTTTCTCACTTTCAAATTAGGTCTTGTCGATAGCAATCATTTGCGATTATCAACTTGTCAATCTCGTCATTTTGCGATCGACTCGTCATCATTCTTTGTCCTTGTCAATCTTGTCATTTTGCGATCGATTCATCATCGATCCTTGTCCTTTTCAATCATGTCAATTTGGATCGATTAGTCATTGTTCCTTGTCAATTGGTGCCTATAAATTTGATCTCCTTGTCAATATTGGTCAATTTGTCATTGATTTTTGTCAACCAATTTTAATCATTTATCAATATTGGTCCTTTGTCAGTCAAAATCATGATCGAACCTACATTAATTTCTTATTGTCTTGACCTAATTCCTTGTCCTCTTATTTCTAGGGTTTTATGATTTGTTCATTTAATCCTTTTCTTCTTCTTTGTGGGTTAAATAAATTTATTTATTTAGTCCTAGGTCTCTTTCATGAATTAATAAATGGATGAAAACCTATTAATTAATTCACCTAATTTCTATTTCATCATTTCTAATTTTCCTCATTCCTAATTTCCACCTCATTTTCTAATTTGCTAAATTTAATTTCCACCTAATCAATTCCTCTCTAGTCTCTCCCTATTTTTGTGCTTCGGTGGAAGCATGAATTTCTCATGCGTCATATGATTGGCATAGCAAGATGTCATAGGCTTTTAGTCCTCTAACCTTTTCATTGGCAATATGTCATAATTCATGACATAGAAGGTGTCATAACCTTCTTCCTTCAACTCAATTTTGCCATTTTTCAAATCAATTGCCTCTAATATCAATTTCGTGCTAATCTTGTCCTCTCTCCAATTTGTCTATAAATTGGATGAGTTTCTGAGATTAAAAAAAACCCATGCTTCTAGTATCCTTATGCTACAATTTTCATCTTGTCAATCTTGCTTGCTTTCATTTTGTACTTGTACGTGAGATCCACAAACAAAATAATTTGAAGGAGAAAGAAGGACAATGGAGGTCAATTGGAAGAGACATTGGTGATGGATTTTCATTTATTTTGAATGTCTTGTTTTCAATTCTTCTATTGATTGTAATTAGGATTTATTTCATTGCAATTTGGCTTTGTGGCTAGCTAATATCTATTTGCTTTGATGATTTCCCAATTTCCTGAATTTCTTGATCTACAGAGAGAAAAGCAAGTAATCATGGAAAGCAAGATGATTGCCAGAGAATCGAGTTGCGGAGAATTTAAGATTGTGAAGAAAGTATTTCTGGATGAATTTAACCTGGAAAAGATTAGAAATGTGAATATAAGTTTGAGTGATGCAGAGTTGCGGAGAGTCAAGGAATTAGAGAATAAATGATTAAATCTATGGACATAATTTCCCTAGTTTAATGAAGAGGAAGTAATCATAATAATTCTTAGTAATGTGCAGGATGACATTATCATGTTGGATAAACCCTATCCAATCATGAAGGGGACTACCTTGGTTATTATTGGTTTGTGCAACAATGGATCTATTCTGGCTAAGAAATCAATAAAGAAAAAATAAGTTGAAACCCTAACCAGTGTAACAAGCGATTAGCAATCATTAATCATGTACTGAAGTGAGCTATGAGGAAACATATTAGATGCGCTTATTCACACGAAGTCTCACAGGACAAGCCATGGATTGGTATTCACATTTGCTAGGGAACATAAAGACATGGTCAGAATTGGCTCAAAATTTTATATCCCACTTCGTATTCAACATTGACAGTGAAGTGACCATGTCAGATTTATGCAACACCAAGCAAAAACAAGGTCAATCATTAGTGACTTTCTTACAAAGATGGCAAATCTTGTATAGTCATTCTTCCCTAGATATACCTGAAGAACAACAAGTGAACTTATTCATTCAAAATTTGGTCCCAGAAATGATGTATGAGCTCAAATTGAAAAGTCCTAGCACCATTGAGAAGCTCATTAAGAAAGGGATGAACATTGAAACTGCTCTTGTAGCTAAGGGACTCATTAGACTGAACAAGGATAGTGATAACACAAACAATTCAGGAGAGAAAAATAGATTTTGGTACAAAAAAAAGAATGTCACTAATGATGGAGTTGTCGATGCAAGAGTAGTGAATGCAAATCAAGCCACGTTCATGATAAAGAAATTGAGTTCTCCTAATGTGTCGGCTATGCAACAAAATCAGACACAAGCAAGCATTGTTACTCAATAGCCACAATACCAATAGTATAATCAAGAACAAGGTCAGCAACAAAACCAGCAACGAAAACTTTTTAGATCAAGGGATGGGCTCCCTCGACAGTTTACACCATTGGGAGAGCCTATTGAGTCAGTAATGAAACAATTAATACAAGCAAATTTTATCAAGTTACCAGATGTCAAGGAAGAACGATTGGTAAAGCCGCATTGGAGGAATGACAATGCATATTGTGAATACCATCGGTCAAAACGACATAAAACCGCATCGTGTTTTCAATTGAAACATATGATTCAAGACTTGTTAGATCAAGGAATAATTGAGGTAGACCCACCCAATGCGACCTCTAACACTGATCATACAATTTTCAAAACTCCTTTACTTGATCATGACAAATGTAAAGCATCTTCTTCAAACTCTACCCAAATAGCGAATCTTAATTCTACAAAAACTGGTTATAACAATGTCATCAATTGTTTTCGAGCATCAAATGAGTATGTTTCCACCATAAGAATAACGGGACAATATCCTTCTTGTGAAGTCACCACTTGTCGATCCAAAATAGTCCTAAAAGGAGCTCCTGCAATTCCTCCCAAATCAACTCCTACAAGTCAGTATAATCTCCTAGATCATCTGGGGAAGACATCTGCATAAATATCAATTCTTGAATTATTGAAAATGTCCCCTATGCATCGCGCAGTCCTAGATAAATATTTTATTGAGTCCACTATCCCGACAGACATTGATGTTGACCAGTTTCAAGCCCGAATTTGACATCTAGCTGTTTCCCAACACGTTGCCTTTTCTGATAATGATATTTCCCCTGATAAGCTCCCTCATAATGATCCTTGACATCTTGAAGCCTTTGTCCATAATTACAAGATCCGACGAGTCTTGATAGATGGCGGAGCAGGTCTTAACATTTGTACCTTGAGAGTAGTCATTGGTCTTGGTTATATAGAAAATGACATTGATTCTTCTTGAAGAATAACAATCAAAGCATATGATGATGCTGAGCGCCCATCTAAAGGGGTAATTTCATTGCCTATTAGAGTTGGTCCAGTGACAGAAAATACTTTCTTGCAGGTCCTAGATCTCGATCTCCCCTACAATATGATTCTTGGTCATCCATGGATCCACATGATGAAAGCAGTTCCATCTACTTATCATTAGTGTTTAAAATATCCTTACAATGGGACTGAGTTAACAATTCCAATAAATCATAATCCATTTCAATTTTGTGCTAATCTAAAGGATTCCCTATAGCAACAAGTCCCAGTCAATAGAGAGGCCCACTCATATAATTATGTGGATCCTCATGAGTTGTTAGATGCTGTCAAAGGAAAATTGAAGATACAGGACCAAGGATGCGGAGAGTATTCAATGGCCCAAACCTTCCTAGTTGGGAATTTACCAATATCTCCAAAATCACATGGCAAACCACATTTGTTGCAAAAGGACCCTAAGCTAGTCATTTAATATCAGCCCCCCACTACATTTACAAGATGGGGTGAACTTGACAAGGAAACTTTGGAAGATGATGTCATAGATTGGCTTTATAAGGATCCAACTGATACACCACCCGTCAAGTCGCTAGTGGAGCGGTATGGAAACGGGTTTACTATAATACAAAAAAAGGGATATGATGGATGTAGTGGTTTGGGCCTTGACAAGAAAGGAAGACTAGAACCTATTATTCCCAAGATGCGACATCCAACTTTAGGATTAGGTTTTGTACCATTGCGAATTGGACCCTCATCTACCAAAGTGACCATGTGTGGAAAGGGGCGTGACTCTGACGATGAAACAACACATGAGGATACCCAACCTGAAACTGATTCCAATGAATGGGAGTGGAGTTTCTTTTCTTCTAGCTCCTATGCCCTTGAAAATGTTTTCCTTGACCCTGATGATTTGCCCATGGAAGACAAACATGAAATAACTTCCCCACCCAAAACGTGTCCTAATGCTTGGATAGAATCATTCTGGGACCCAAGCTCTGAATCAAATACGAGTAGTTCAGACAATGATACCACAGACGTTTACATCTTTACCATCTCGGCCCTCTCTCTCCTTAAAACCGATGATGAAATGCCCCTTGTCTATCCTCAGCTTATCCAATATGACCAACAAGAACCACTCATATAAGATTGTTTTCAAAATGACAAAGCAATTGGCGAATTTCATCGACTACGAGAAGGCATACCACAAGGTGATCATAAAGCAAGGTTTACTATTGATTTAGATTCCACAACATATTTTGGGGAGTCAACTCCATCTTCTAGTCATAAAAATGAAAAAGAAAAAGCAACAGTAAAAAATCGAAAGAATGAGTCTTTGAGTGAAAACCATAACACGCTCTCTGACAATGGAAAAGTAAACATACAAGACGTACTTGCGGGTGAGAACCTCTCTGAGGTGCCCAAAGGTGGAAGATTGGACATACCCTCGTCAAGTCAGGATAAATCAACATTGCTTGTGGAAATGACTGAAGAGATATATTTGGGTACACCTGACAACCCTAAGGTCATTCATTTCGCTGCTTCTCTATCAAAACAAGAAAAGATAGATTTTGTCAATTTCTTTCTTGAGAAGAAGATCAGTTTTGCATGGTCTTATGTGGATATGCCTGGCCTTGATCCAGAATTAGTCCTTCATCACTTGCCAATAAAATCAAATGCCAAGCCCGTCAAACAAAAACTCAGAAAGATGCATCCCCAGGTGGCTCTCTTAGTCAAAGTAGAACTCCAAAAAATATTAGATGTGGGCTTTATCAGACCAATTGATTATGCAGATTGGATTTCAAATTTGGTACCAGTTAACAAAGTAACTAGGGGCATAAGAATATGTACGGATTTTAGGGATCTCAATTAAGCATGCCCTAAAGATGACTTTCCACTACCGAATATAGACATCATAGTTGACATGACTGCCAGATATGAGATGCTATCATTGATGGATGGTTTTTCTAGATATAATCAAATTCACATTGGTCCCGAAGATCAACACAAGACTACATTCACATGTGTTTGGGGTACCTACTTCTGGAATGTGATGCCTTTTGGCCTTAAAAATGCTGGAGCAACATATCAAAGAGCTATGACAACAATTTTCCATGATTTTATGCATACTTTGATGGAAGACTATGTTGATGACCTATTATGCAAATCCGTCACAAGAGATAGTCATCTAGGCATCCTTGGCCCAATTTTTGATTGAATGGTAACCTACAAGCTCAGACACAACCCAAAGAAATGTGTCTTTGGTGTTACAGCTGGCAAATTATTAGGGTACATTGTTTCTCACAGAGGCATTGAAGTAGACCCCGAAAAAGTTAAAGCAATAATGGATATGCCTCCTACTTCCAATCTCCATCAACTAAGAAGTCTGCAAGGGAAGCTACAGTCAATCCACCGGTTTATAGCTCAATTGGTGGACAAATGTCATCCCTTCCAACATTTATTGCATAAAGGTGTCACTTTTAAATGGACTGAGCAATGTCAATCAGCGTTTGAAACTCCAAAGTATTATTTGATGTCGCTACCTATTCTAATGCCTCCTATAGCAGGGAATCCATTCATATTGTATATCTCTGCAACTGAAATGGCACTGGGAGTTCTCTTGGCCCAACAAGATGAGAAAGGCAAAGAGAAGGCTATTTATTATATCAGCTGGACACTAGTGGGCTATGAACTGAATTATTCAACTATTGAACGGGCATGTTTAGCAGTGGTATTTGCAACACAAAAGCTTCGACACTATATGTCAAATCATCAGATATTGCTAGTTGCAAAAATTGATCCCTTGTAATACTTGCTTAGTAGGGCAGCTTTGACAGGTCACCTGGAAAAATGGGTTATGATCCTAAGTGAGTTTGATATTGAGTACATTCAGAGAAAGGCAATAAAAGCACAAATCATAGCGGATCAACTTGCAGAGGCACCTATTCATGATGATCATCCAATGTTGACTGATTTTCCAGATGAATCAGTCTTTGCTATCACATCTTCTAATGAATGGAATTTATATTTTGATGGATCCCATACCAAATTTGGCTCGAGAGTAGGTATATTGTTTGTCACCCCTCAAGGTGATGCTATTCCTAAATCCTATAGAATAACTTTTGATTGCACCAATAATATTGCAGAATACGAGACTTTGGTCATAGGACTCCAAATAGCAATCCAATGCAACATTACACATTTGCAAGTCTATGGAGATTCCCAGTTAGTCATCCATCAAGTGAATGATGAATATGAAACAAAGGATGAAAAGCTTCTTCCCTACAAGCATATCGTGGATTTGTTCAAGACCAAATTTACTAATATCCATTTCAGTCAAGTTCCAAGAATACAAAACAAGTTAGCAGATGTTATGGCAACTATTGCTTCCATGTTAAATATGCCCCATAATATGGACAGATGTGAATTTTTGGTCGAACAGTTGCTTGTCCCTTCTTTTGAAATTTTGACAGCATATGTGATGTGTGTTCTTGTTGGTCCTAATTCCCCATGGTACAATGACATCTATCGGTATTTGACAGCCCACACCTTACCACCTAACCTTTCTTCTAACCAACGCTGAGCCTTCATATGCCAAACTGCCAAATATGTCATCATCGCAAACACCCTTTATCATCATTCCTTTGACCATACCCTCCTCAGGTGTTTGGATTCTGACGAGGCACAAGTAGCTTTGCACGAGGCTCATGATGGTATATGTGGGGGCCATTTCAATGGTCCGAGTCTAGCTAAACGTTGGTTCGTGCCAGATATTATTGGCCCACTATGGAAAAGGATGCTCATGATTTTGTCAACAAATGCTACAAATGTCAAATACACGAAAATTACATTCAGGTGCCAACCCAAGAACTTCACTCTATCATATCTCCCTGGCCCTTTTCTCAATGGGGATTGGATCTTATTGGCAAGATTCACCTGACATCTACAAACGGACACAAATTCATCATCACAGCCACAAAATACTTTACGAAATGGATCGAGGCTATCCCTATGACCTATATCACTAGTGTTCAAATTTCAAAGTTTCTACTAAATTATATCATATGCAGATATGGGGTTCCTCTTGCAATAGTCACAGATAATGGCCATCCATTCAAAAATAAAGATGTCAAGGAACTCTGTGAAAAGTTTCGCATCAAAACACCGTTTCTCCGGTCCTTACCATCCACAAAGTAATGGTCAAGCCGAAGAATCCAATAAAACCATCATTAAGATCCTAAAAAATGTTGTCAATGATGTTGGTCGAAATTGGCATGTACAGTTGAATCCAGCACTATGGGCTTATCGCACTTCCATCTGCACCCCTACAGGCGCAACACCTTATTCCTTGGTGTATGGTGCGGCAGCCATTTTACCCTTGGAGGTGGAAATTCCCTCTTTACGTGTTTCCCTGCAACATTTGATTGATGATGAGACACAAAGAGTCTCTTGGTTGCATCAGCTTGAGATGTTAGATGAGAAACGTTAGACAACCCTGACACATTTGCAATCATATCAAAACCATCTCTGTTGCTCTTATAATAAGGTCAAAGGAGGACACTTCAAAGTGGGAGATTTGGTCCTCAAGGCGAACCCGAAGAATACACAATCTACTAACATCATCAAAGGAAAGTTTGAGCCTAATTGGTTTGGACCTTTCATAGTTACTGCAACCTATGGCTCGGGGGCATATGAGCTTGCAACCCCAGATGGTGAACCTCTGTCTGATCCTGTCAATAGCATGTAGCTTCGAAAGTACTGGACATAGTTTTCTGTTAGCAGTTCTTCAAATATGATCCTGAAAAAATACAAAAAATTAAAAAAACTCAAAAATACAAAAAAATCCAAAAACTCAAAAATACAAAAAAATTAAAATAAAACTCAAAAAAAAATAATACAAAAAAATCAATAAAGTGAAAAATTGAAAAGAACAAAAGTAAAGAAAAATAGTTCACCCTCTAGTGAAAACCTGGCAAATAGGCGCTTTGGGCAAGTACCATGGTGAAAACCTGGTAAACAGGTGCCATGTGTAAAAGACTATTGCTCCATTATCTAGCATGACTCCTAGTTGTACTATCCCCCCGCAGGTTTATCATGATTATCCTTGCCCTGACCCAATGTTTTGTTCTAGGCCTGTGATTGTTCAACATCATTGTCTTGCATACTTAGGTTTCCAATCCTTGTGCATATGTTTTGGTCCTGGTTGCTGTATATGTCTATCAAATTTTCATTGGGTGCGCGCCTTTGTCATAATCAATTACTCGAGTTATTCTTGCGTACAGGCTGGAGCTTTAAAAATCAAATAATGTCCTGAAAAAATCCTTAAAAAATAAAATAATGTCCTGAAAAAATCCCTAAAAAATAAATAATGTCCTAAAAAAATCCTTTAAAAATCAAATAATGTCCTGAAAAAATCCTTAAAAAATCAAATAATGTCCCGAAAAAATCCCTAAAAATTAAATAATGTCTTGAAAAAACCCTAAAAAGTCAAATAAAGTCCCAAATAAATGAACAAAAAAATTGTAAAAAACTCGAAATTACTACAAAGTGAAAAACATCAAAATCGAAAAACAATTTCTTTGGCATTTTGCATTTTGTCAATAAATGGTCCCCTTTGTGCATAGACAGATCGCTCAGCATACATCCAACGACAATCTATCAAACATTGTGCTTTAATGAAATCACGCATTAACAGATGGACTGTTTGACCAAGCAAGCATTCAACCTGATCATAGTTGTCACATCAATCAAAATAGCATCAATATCATTCATCCTTGTCAATATTATCATGGGTCTTATACAGGGTGTGGTATTCTCGAAACCAGACTGTGTCTTGTCTTAGACGGTGTACCGCATTCCTTGAAACTAGACAGCATGATCATTCTTATTTTCCACTTTTGACAATGACGATCAGACTATTTGTTTGACTTCATTGCATTAGTGTGTCTTATTGTTTTACTGATTTATCTTTGGCTTCGATCATTTTTCTATGTTGCTCAATGATGTCACTGAGTGATTTAGAGTAACCGGGATGGTTCATGGTCCCTTTTGTTTTTGTTTTTTTTGTTTTTTTTTGTTGTGTTTTCTGTTTGTGGAATGTTTGTCACAAACTGGGGCAACTATATCATTGGGTGTCTGTGATAAGTATGTTCACTTTGTGAACGCCGCACATACCTCGACCCTTGATGTATGCACCCTAGGATGCTTCACTCATTCCTTGTGTGCGATGTGTCTGTCTTTTGCAAAAAGGGTTGCGTTCCAGCTCTGGCCTTCAATGCCATGATGCTCTGCATCCGCTTTTCTACATTAAATAAAGGTTCTCACCTACCTATGTACATTTGTGAAAGCAAGTTTTCCTTCATCTCTAACTGTCCTTTGTCTAATTTCTTCTTACTAACATTTCTTCCGTCAGTCTTGGCAGTCTGTTTGATCCATTCGAACCTATCATCTTCTATCATTCTTATCGATCACTCGGCCTCTTTTCTGGATATTTTCGGCCAATTCCTCGAGGGGGCATGCATATGTCATTGTTATTGTCTGGGGCATTTTCATTTTTTTTCTTTCAAACAACGCTTAAAATCGCATTGTCTCAAAGAGGGGCAAAATGTAGACATCTAAAAATGGTCAACACTTGTGGAGTCATACTTTAACATTTGTGCATTTTAGGGTTCTTGCATCGCATTAACATTTCTTCTATGTCACGCACTTGGTCTTTATCATTTGCAAGCATCGAGTCCTTCTTTTGCATTCCTCATTTTTCTTGCTTTCAAATTAGGTCTTGTTGATAGCAATCTTCAGTCATGACTTTGGTCAATCCTTGTCCTCTTGTCAATCTTTCAATCATCTTTATCTTGTTAGTAATCATTTGCGATTATCAACTTGTCAATCTCATCATTTTGCGATCGACTTGTCATTGTTCTTTGTCCTTATAAATCTTGTCATTTTGCGATCGATTCGTCATCGATCCTTGTCCTTTTCAATCATGTCAATTTGGATCAATTAGTCATTGTTCCTTGTCAATTGGCGCCTATCAATTTGATCTCCTTGTCAATCTTGGTCAATTTGTCATTGATTTTTGTCAACCAATTTTAATCATTTATCAACATTGGTCCCTTGTCAGTAAGAATCATGATTGAATGTACATTAATTTCTTATTGTCTTGACCTAATTCCTTGTCCTCTTATTTCTAGGGTTTTATGATTTGTTCATTTAATCCTTTTCTTCTTCTTTGTGGGTTAAATAAATTTATTTATTTAGTCCTAGGCCTCTTTCATGAATTAATTAATGGATGAAAACCTATTAATTAATTCACCTAATTTCTATTTCATCATTTCTAATTTTCCTAATTCCTAATTTCCACCTCATTTTCTAATTTGCAAAATTTAATTTCCACCTAATCAATTCCTCTCTAGTCTCTCCCTATTTTTGTGCTTCGGTGGAAGCATGAATTTCTCATGCGTCATACCATTGGCATAGCAAGATGTCATAGGCTTTTAGTCCTCTAACCTTTGCATTGGCAATATGTCATAATTCATGACATAGAAGGTGTCATAACCTTCTTCCTTCAACTCAATTTTGCCATTTTTGAAATCAATTGCCTCTAATATCAATTTCATGCTAATCTTGTCCTCTCTCCAATTTGTCTATAAATTGGACGAGTTTCTAAGATCAAAAAAACCCCATGCTTCTAGTATCCTTATGCTACAATTTTCATCTTGTCAATCTTGCTTGCTTTCATTTTGTACTTGTAGGTGAGATCCACAAACAAAATAATTTGAAGGAGAAAGGACAATGGAGGTCAATTGGAAGAGACATTGGTGATGGATTTTCATTTATTTTGAATGTCTTGTTTTCAATTCTTCTATTGATTGTAATTAGGATTTATTTCATTGCAATTTGGCTTTGTGGCTAGCTAATATCTATTTGCTTTGATGATTTCCCAATTTCCTGAATTTCCTGATCTACAGAGAGAAAAGCAAGTAATCATGGAAAGCAAGATGATTGCCAGAGAATCGAGTTGTGGAGAATTTAAGGTTGTGAAGAAAGTATTTCTAGATGAATTTAACCTGGAGAAGATTAGAAATGTGAATATAAGTTTGAGTGATGCAGAGTTGCGGAGAGTCAAGGAATTAGAGAATAAATGATTAAATCTGTGGACATAATTTCCCTAGTTTAATGAAGAGGAAGTAATCATAATAATTCTTAGTAATGTGCAGGATGACATTATCATGTTGGATAAACCCTATCCAATCATGAAGGGGACTACCTTGGTTATTATTGGTTTGTGCAACAATGGATCTATTCTGGCTAAGAAATCAATAAAGAAAAAATAAGTTGGAACCCTAACTAGTGTAATGAGCGATTAGCAAGCATTAATCATGTACTGAAGTGAGCTATGAGGAAACATATTAGATGCGCTTATTCGCACGAAGTCTCACAGGACAAGCCATGGATTGGTATTCACATTTGCCAGGGAACATAAAGACATGGTCAGAATTGGCTCAAAATTTTATATCCCACTTCATATTCAACATTGACAGTGAAGTGACCATGTCAGATTTATGCAACACCAAGAAAAAGCAATGTCAATCATTAGTGACTTTCTTACAAAGATGGCAAAGCTTGTACAGTCATTCTTCCCTAGATATACCTGAAGAACAACAAGTGAACTTATTCATTCAAAATTTGGTCCCAGAAATGATGTATGAGCTCAAATTGAAAAGTCCTAGCACCATTGAGAAGCTCATTAAGAAAGTGATGAACATTGAAACTGCTCTTGTAGCTAAGGGACTCATTAAACTGAACAAGGACAGTGATAACACAAACAATTCAGGAGAGAAAAATAGATTTTGGTACAAAAAAAAGAATGTCACTAATGATGTCGTTGTCGACGCAAGAGCAGTGATTGCAAATCAACCCACATTCACAATAAAGAAATTGAGTGCTCCTAATGTGTCGGCTATGCAACAAAATTTGACACAAGCAAGCAATGTTACTCAATAGCCACAATACCAACAGTATAATCAACAACAAGGTCAGCAAGAAAACCAGCAACGAAAACCTTTCAGATCAAGGGATGGGCTCCCTTGATAGTTTACGCCATTGGGAGAGCCTATTGAGTCAGTAATGAAACAATTAATACAACCAAATTTTATCAAGTTACCAGATGTCAAGGAAGAACCATTGGTAAAGCCGCATTGGTGGAAAGATAATGCATATTGTGAATACCATCGGTCAAAAGGACATAAAAGCGCATCATGTTTTCAATTGAAACATATGATTCAAGACTTGTTAGATCAAGGAGTAATTGAGGTAGACCCACCCAATGCGACCTCTAACACTGATCATACAATTTTCAAAACTCCTTTACTTGATCATGACAAGGGTAAAGCGTATTCTTCAAACTCTTCCCAAATAGCGAATCTTAATTATGCAAAAACTAGTTATAACAATGTCATCAATTGCTTTCGAGCATCAAATGAGTATGTTTCCACCATAAGAATAAACGCACAAGATCCTTCTTGTGCAGTTACCACTCGTCGATCCAAAATATTCCTGAAAGGAGCTCCTGCAATTCCTCCCAAATCAACTCCTACAAGTCAGTATAATCTCCTAGATCATTTGGGGAAGACACCTGCACAAATATCAATTCTTGGATTGTTGAAAATGTCCCCTATGCATCACACAGTCCTAGATAAAGTTTTTATTGAGTCCACTGTCCTGACAGACATTGATGTTGACCAGTTTCAAGCCCGAATTTGACATCTAGCTGTTTCCCAACACGTTGCCTTTTCTGATAATGATATTTCCCCTGATAAGCTCCCTCATAATGATCCTTTACATCTTGAAGTCTTTGTCCATTATTTCAAGATCCGATGAGTCTTGATAGATGGCGGAGCAGGTCTTAACATTTGTACCTTGAGAGTAGTCATTGGTCTTGGTTATATGGAAAACGAAATTGATTCTTCCTAAAGAATAACAATCAAAGCAAATGATGATGTTGAGCACCCATCTAAAGGGGTAATTTCATTGCCTATTAGAGTTGGTCTAGTGACAGAAAATACTTTCTTGCAGGTCCTAGATCTTGATCTCCCTTACAATATGATTGTTGGCCGTCCATGGATCCACGTGATGAAAGTAGTTCCATCTACTTATCATTAGTTTTTAAAATATCCTTACAACGGGACTGAGATAACAATTCCATGAGATCATAATCCATTTCAATTTTGTGCTAATCTAAAGGATTCCCTGCAGCAACAAGTCCTAGTCAATAGAGAGGCCCACTCATATAATTATGTGGATCCTCATGAGTTGTTAGATGCTGTCAAAGGAAAATTGAAGATAGAGGACCAAGGATGCGGAGAGTATTCAATGGCCCAAACCTTCCTAATTGGGAATTTACCAAAATCTCCAAAATCACATGGCAAACCACATTTGTTGCAAAAGGAACCTAAGATAGTCATTGAATATCAGCCCCCCACTACATTTACAAGATGGGGTGAACTTGACAAGGAAACTTTGGATGATGATGTCATAGATTGGCTTTATAAGGATCCAACTGATACACCACCTGTCAAGTCGCTAGTGGAGCGGTATGGAAAAGGGTTTACTATACTACAGAAAAAGGGATATGACAGCTGCAGTGGTTTGGGCCCTGACAAGAAAGGAAGACTAGAACCTATTATTCCCAAGATGCGACATCCAACTTTAGGATTAGGTTTTGTACCATTGCGGATTGGACCCTCATATACCAAAGTGACCATGTGTGGAAAGGGGCGTGACTCCGATGATGAAACAACACATGAGGATACCCAACCTAAAATTGATTCCAATGAATGGGAGTGGAGTTCCTTTTCTTCTAGCTCCTATGCCCTTGAAAATGTTTTCCTTGACCCTGATGATTTGCCCATGGAAGACAAACATGAAATAACTTCCCCACCCAAAACGTGTCCTAATGCTTGGATAGAGTCATTCTGGGACCCGAGCTCCGAATCAAATATGAGCAGTTCAGACAGTGAGACCATGGACATTTACATCTTTACCATCTCGGCCCTCTCTCTCCTTAAAACTGATGATGAAATGCCCCTTGTCTATCCTCAACTTATCCAACATGACCAACAAGAACCACTCATATTAGATTGTTTTCAAAATGACAAAGCAATTGCCGAATTTCTTCGACTACGAGAAGGCATACCACAAGGTGATCATAAGGCAGGGTTTACTATTGATTTAGATTCCACAACATATTTTGGGTAGTCAACTCCATCTTCTAGTCATAAAAATGAAAAAGAAAAAGCAACAGTAAAAAATCGAAAGAATGAGTCTTTGAGTGAAAACCGTAAGGTGCTCTCTGACAATGGAAAAGTAAACATACAAGATGTACTTGCAGGTGAGAACCTCTCTGAGGCGTCCAAAGGTGGAAGATTGGACATACCCTCATCAAGTCAGGATAAATCAACATTGCTTGTGGAAATGACTGAAGAGATAAATTTGGGTACACCTGACAACCCTAAGGTCATTCATTTTTCTGCTTCTCTATCAAAACAAGAAAAGATAGATTTTGTCAATTTCTTTCTTGAGAAGAAGATCAGTTTTGCATGGTCATATGTAGATATGCCTCACCTTGATCAAGAATTAGTCCTTCATCACTTGCCATTAAAATCATATGCCAAGCCCGTCAAACAAAAACTCAGAAAGATGCATCCCCAGGTGGCTCTCTTAGTCAAAGTAGAACTCAAAAAATTATTAGATGTGGGCTTTATCAGACCAATTGATTATGCAGATTGGATTTCAAATTTGGTACCAGTTAGCAAAGTAACTAGGGGCATAAGAATCTGTACAGATTTAGCGATCTCGATAAATCATGCCCTAAAGATGACTTTCCACTACTGAATATAGACATCATAGTTGACATGACTGCCAGATATGAGATCCTATCATTGATGGATGGCTTTTCTAGATATAATCAGATTCGCATTGCTCCTGAAGATCAACACAAGACTACATTCACATGTGTTTGGGGTACCTACTACTGGAATGTGATGCCTTTTGGCCTTAAAAATGCTAGAGCAACATATCAAAGAGTTATGACAACAATTTTCCATGATTTTATGCATACTTTGATAGTCTTGATAGATGGCGGAGTAGGTCTTAACATTTGTACCTTGAGAGTAGTCATTGGTCTTGGTTATAAAGAAAATGACATTGATTCTTCTTGAAGAATAACAATCAAAGCATATGATGATGCTGAGCGCCCATCTAAAGGGGTAATTTCATTGCCTATTAGAGTTGGTCCAGTGACAAAAAATACTTTCCTGCAGGTCCTAGATCTCGATCTCCCCTACAATATGATTCTTGGCCGTCCATGGATCCACATGATGAAAGTAGTTCCATCTACTTATCATTAGTGTTTAAAATATCCTTATAATGGGACTGAGATAACAATTCCAGGAGATCGTAATCCATTTCAATTTTGTGCTAATCTAAAGGATTCCCTGTAGCAACAAGTCCCAGTCAATAGAGAGGCCCACTCATATAATTATGTGGATCCTCATGAGTTGTTAGATGCTGTCAAAGGAAAATTGAAGATATAGGACCAAGGATGTGGAGAGTATTCAATGGCCCAAACCTTCCTAATTGGGAATTTACCAATATCTCCAAAATCACATGGCAAACCACATTTGTTGCAAAAGAAACCTAAGATAGTCATTCAATATCAGCCCCCCACTACATTTACAAGATGGGGTGAACTTGATAAGGAAACTTTGGATGATGATGTCATAGATTGGCTTTATAAGGATCCAACTGATACACCACCTGTCAAGTTGCTAGTGGAGCGGTATGGAAAAGGGTTTACTATACTACAGAAAAAGGGATATGATGGCTGTAGTGGTTTGGGCCCTGACAAGAAAGGAAGACTAGAACCTATTATTCCCAAGATGCAACATCCAACTTTAGGATTAGGTTTTGTACCATTGTGAATTGGACCCTCATCTACCAAAGTGACCACGTGTGGAAAGGGGCGTGACTGTAATGATAAAACAACACCTAAGGATACCCAACCTGAAACTGATTCCAATGAATGGGAGTGGAGTTCCTTTTCTTGTAGCTCCTATGCCCTTGAAAATGTTTTCCTTGACCCTGATGATTTGCCCATGGAAGACAAACATGAAATAACTTCCCCACCCAAAACGTGTCCTAATGCTTGGATAGAGTCATTCTTGGACCCAAGCTCTGAATCAAATACGAGCAGTTCAAACAGTGATACCATGGACATTTACATCTTTACCATCTTGGCCCTCTCTCTCCTTAAAAAAGATGATGACATGCCCCTTGTCTATCCTCAGCTTATCCAACATGACCAACAAGAACCACTCATATTAGATTGTTTTCAAAATGACAAAGCAATTGCCGAATTTCTTGGACTACGGGAAGGCATACCACAAGGTGATCATAAGGCAAGGTTTACTATTGATTTAGATTCCACAACATATTTTGGGGAGTCAACTCCATCTTCTAGTCATAAAAATAAAAAATAAAAAGCAATAGTAAAAAATCAAAAGAATGAGTCTTTGAGTGAAAACCGTAAGGTGCTCTCTAACAATGGAAAAGTAAACATACAAGACGTAGTTGCAGGTGACAACCTCTCTGAGGCGTCCAAAGGTGGAAGATTGGACATACCCTCGTCAAGTTAAGATAAATCAACATTGCTTGTGGAAATGACTGAAGAGATAAATTTGTGTACACCTAACAACCCTAAGGTCATTCATTTTTCTGCTTCTCTATCAAAACAAGAAAAGATAGATTTTGTCAATTTCTTTCTTGAGAAGAAGATCAGTTTTGCATGGTCTTATGTAGATATGCCTCGCCTTGATCCAGAATTAGTCCTTCATCACTTGCCATTAAAATCCTATGCCAAGCCCATCAAACAAAAACTCAGAAAGATGCATCCCCAGGTGGCTCTCTTAGTCAAAGTAGAACTCAAAAAATTATTAGATGTGGGCTTTATCAGACCAATTGATTATGCAGATTGGATTTCAAATTTGGTACCAGTTAGTAAAGTAACTAGGGGCATAAGAATCTGTACGGATTTAGTGATCTCGATAAATCATGCCCTAAAGATGACTTTCCACTACTGAATATAGACATCATAGTTGACATGACTGCCAGATATGAGATGCTATCATTGATGGATGGCTTTTCTAGATATAATCAGATTCACATTGCTCCTGAAGATCAACACAAGACTGCATTCACATGTGTTTGGGGTACCTACTACTGGAATGTGATGCCTTTTGGCCTTAAAAATGCTGGAGCAACATATCAAAGAGCTATGACAACAATTTTCCATGATTTTATGCATACTTTGATAGTCTTGATAGATGGCGGAGTAGGTCTTAACATTTGTACCTTGAGAGTAGTCATTGGTCTTGGTTATACAGAAAATGACATTGATTCTTCTTGAAGAATAACAATCAAAGCATATGATGATGCTAAGTGCCCATCTAAAGGGGTAATTTCATTGCCTATTAGAGTTGGTCCAGTTACAAAAACTACTTTCCTGTAGGTCCTAGATCTCGATCTCCCTTACAATATGATTCTTGGCCGTCCATGGATCCACATGATGAAAGTAGTTCCATCTACTTATCATTAGTGTTTAAAATATCCTTACAATGGGACTGAGATAACAATTCCAGGAGATCGTAATCCATTTCAATTTTGTGCTAATCTAAAGGATTCCCTGTAGCAACAAGTCCCAGTCAATAGAGAGGCCCACTCATATAATTATTTGGATCCTCATGAGTTGTTAGATGCTGTCAAAGGAAAATTGAAGATACAGGACCAAGGATGCAGAGAGTATTCAATGGCCCAAACCTTCCTAATTGGGAATTTACCAATATCTCCAAAATCACATGGCAAACCACATTTGTTGCAAAAGAAACCTAAGATAGTCATCCAATATTAGCCCCCCACTACATTTACATGATGGGGTGAACTTGATAAGGAAACTTTGGATGATGATGTCATAGATTGGCTTTATAAGGATCCAACTAATACACCACCTGTCAAGTTGCCAATGGAGCGGTATAGAAAAGGGTTTACTATACTACAGAAAAAGGGATATGATGGTTGTAGTGGTTTGGGCCCTGACAAGAAAGGAAGACTAGAACCTATTATTCCCAAGATGCGACATCCAACATTAGGATTAGGTTTTGTACCATTGTGAATTGGACCCTCATCTACCAAAGTGACCACGTGTGGAAAGGGGCGTGACTCTAATGATAAAACAACACCTAAGGATACCCAACTTGAAACTGATTCCAATGAATGGGAGTGGAGTTCCTTTTCTTCTAGCTCCTATGCCCTTGAAAATATTTTCCTTGACCCTGATGATTTGCCCATGGAAGACAAACATGAAATAACTTCCCCACCCAAAACGTGTCCTAATGCTTGGATAGAGTCATTCTGGGACCCAAGCTGTGAATCAAATACGAGCAGTTCGGATAGTGATACCACGAACATTTACATCTTTACCATCTTGGCCCTCTCTCTCCTTAAAACCGATGATGACATGCCCCTTGTCTATCCTCAGCTTATCCAACATGACCAACAAGAACCACTCATATTAGATTGTTTTTAAAATGACAAAGCAATTGCCAAATTTCTTGGACTACGAGAAGGCATACCACAAGGTGATCATAAGGCAGGGTTTACTATTGATTGAGATTTCACAACATATTTTGGGGAGTCAACTCCATCTTCTAGTCATAAAAATGAAAAAGAAAAAGCAACAGTAAAAAATCGAAAGAATGAGTTTTTGAGTGAAAACTGTAAGGCGCTCTCTGACAATGGAAAAGTAAACATACAAGACGTACTTGCGGGTGAGAACCTCTCTGAGGCGCCCAAAGGTGGAAGATTGGACATACCCTCGTCAAGTCAGGATAAATCAACATTGCTTGTGGAAATGACTGAAGAGATAAATTTGGGTACACCTGACAACCCTAAGGTCATTCATTTCGCTTCTTCTCTATCGAAATAAGAAAAGATAGATTTTGTCAATTTCTTTCTTGAGAAGAAGATCAGTTTTGCATGGTCTTATGTGGATATGCCTGGCCTTGATCCAGAATTAGTCCTTCATCACTTGCCAATAAAATTAGATGCCAAGCCCGTCAAACAAAAACTCAGAAAGATGCATCCCCAGGTGGCTCTCTTAGTCAAAGTAGAACTCCAAAAAATATTAGACGTGGGCTTTATCAGACCAATTGATTATGCAGATTGGATTTCAAATTTGGTACCAATTAACAAAGTAACTAGGGGCATAAGAATATGTACGGATTTTAGGGATCTCAATTAAGCATGCCCTAAAGATGACTTTCCACTACCGAATATAGACATCATAGTTGACATGACTACCAGATATGAGATGCTATCATTGATGGATGGTTTTTCTAGATATAATCAAATTCACATTGCTCCTGAAGATCAACACAAGACAGCATTCACATGTGTTTGGGGTAGCTACTGCTAGAATGTGATGCCTTTTGGCCTTAAAAATTCTGGAGCAACATATCAAAGAGCTATGACAACAATTTTCCATGATTTTATGCATACTTTGATGAAAGACTATTTTGATGACCTATTATGCAAATCCGTCACAAGAGATAGTCATCTAGCCATCCTTGGCCCAATTTTTGACCGAATGGAAACCTACAAGCTCAGACTCAACCCAAAGAAATGTGTCTTTGGTGTTACAGCTGGCAAATTATTAGAGTACATTGTTTCTCATAGAGGCATCGAAGTAGACCCCGAAAAAGTTAAAGCAATAATGGATATGCCTCCTGCTTCCAATCTCTGTCAACTAAGAAGTCTGCAAGGGAAGCTACAGTCAATCCGCCGGTTTATAGCTCAATTGGCAGACAAATGTCATCCCTTCCAACATTTATTGCATAAAGGTGTCACTTTTAAATGGACTGAGCAATGTCAATCAATGTTTCAAACTCTCAATTATTATGTGATGTCGCCACCTATTCTAATGCCTCCTATAGTAGGGAAGCCATTCATATTGTATATCTCTGCAACTAAAATGGCACTGGGAGTTCTCTTGGCCCAATAGGATGAGAAAGGCAAAGAGTGGGCTATTTATTATATCAACAAGACACTAGTGGGCTATGAATTGAATTATTCAACTATTGAACGGGCATGTTTAGCAGTGGTATTTGCAACACAGAAGCTTCGACACTATATGTTAAATCATCAAACATTGCTAGCTGCGAAAATTGATCCCTTGGAATACTTGCTTAGTAGGGCAGCTTTGACAGGTCGCCTGGCAAAGTGGGTTATGATCCTAAGTTAGTTTGATATTGAGTACATTTAGAGAAAGGCAATAAAAGGACAAATCATAGCGGATCAACTTGCAGAGGCACCTATTCATGATGATCATCCAATGTTGATTGATTTTCTAGATGAATCAGTCTTTGCTGTCACATCTTCTAATGAATGGAAATTATATTTTGATGGATCCCATACCAAATTTGGCTCGGGAGCAGGTATATTGTTTGTCACCCCTCAAGGTGATGCTATTCCTAAATCCTACAGAATAACTTTTGATTGCACCAATAATATTGCAGAATATGAGGCTTTGGTCATAGGACTCCGAGTAGCAATCTAATGGAACATTACACATTTGCAAGTCTATGGAGATTCCCAGTTAGTCATCCATCAAGTGAATGATGAATATGAAACAAAGGATGAAAAGCTTCTTCCCTACAAGCATATCGTGGATTTGTTCAAGACCAAATTTACTGATATCCATTTCAGTCAAGTTCCAAGAATACAAAACAAGTTAGCAAATGCTATGGCAACTATTGCTTCCATGTTAAATATGCCCCATAATATGGATAGATGTGAATTTTTGGTCGAACAATTGCTTGTCCCTTCTTTTGAAATTTTGACAGCATATGTGATGTGTGTTCTTGTTGGTCCTAATTCCCCATGGTACAATGACATCTATCAGTATTTGACAGCCCACACCTTACCACCAAAAGTTTCTTCTAACCAACGCCGAGACTTCATATGCCAAACTGCCAAATATGTCATCATTGCAAACACCCTTTATCATCGTTCCTTTGACCATACCCTCCTCAGGTGTTTGGATTCTGACGAGGCACAAATAGCTTTGCACGAGGTTCATGATGGTATATGTGGGGGCCATTTCAATGGTCCCAGTCTAGTTAAAAAGTTGGTTCGTGCTGGATATTATTGGCCCACTATGGAAAAGGATGCTCATGATTTTGTCAAGAAATGCTACAAATGTCAAATACACAGAAATTACATTCAGGCGCTAGCCCAAGAACTTCACTCTATCATATCTCCGTGGCCCTTTTCTGAATGGGGATTGGATCTTATTTGCAAGATTCACCTGACATCTGCAAATGGACACAAATTCATCATCATAGCCACAAAACACGTTACGAAATGGATCGAGGCTATCCCTATGACCTATATCACTGGTGTTCAAATTTCAAAGTTTCTACTGAATTATATCATATGCAAATATGGGGTTCCTCTTGCAATAGTCATAGATAATGGCCATCCATTCAAAAATAAAGATGTCAAGGAACTCTGTGAAAAGTTTCGCATCAAAACACCGTTTCTCCGGTCCTTACCATCCATAAAGTAATGGTCAAGCCGAAGCATCCAATAAAACCATCATTAAGATCCTAAAAAATGTTGTCAATGATGTTGGTCGAAATTGGCATGTACAGTTGAATCCAACACTATGGGCTTATCGCACTTCCATCCGCACCCCTACTGGCGCAACACCTTATTCCTTGGTGTATGGTGCGGAAGCCATTTTACCCTTGGAGGTGGAAATTCCCTCTTTGTGTGTTTCCCTGCAACATTTGATTGATGATGAGACACAAAGAGTCTCTTGGTTGCATCAACTTGAGATGTTAGATGAGAAATGTTAGACAGCCCTGACACATTTGCAATCATATCAAAACCATCTCTGTCGCTCTTATAATAAGAAGGTCAAAGGGGGACACTTCGAAGTGGGAGATTTGGTCCTCAAGGCGAACACAAAGAATACACAATCTACTGACATCATCAAAGGAAAGTTTGAGCCTAATTGGGTTGGACCTTTCATAGTTACTGCAGCCTATGGCTCGGGGGCATATGAGCTTGCAACCCCAGATGGTGAACCTCTGTCTGATCCTGTCAATAGCATGTAGCTTCAAAAGTACTGGACATAGTTTTCTGTCAGCAGTTCTTCAAATATGATCCTAAAAAAATACAAAAAAATCAAAAAACTCAAAAATACAAAAAAATAAAAAAACTCAAAAATAAAAATTAATTAAAAAAAAACTCAAAAAAAAATAATACAAAAAAATCAAAAAAGTGAAAAATTGAAAAGAACAAAAGTAAAGAAAAATAATTTGCCCTTTAGTGAAAACCTGGCAAACAGGCGCTTTGGGCAAGTACCATAGTGAAAACCTGGTAAACAGGCGCCATGTGTAAAAGACTATTGCTCCGTTATCTATCATGACTCCTAGCTGTAGTGTCCCCCCGCAGGTTTATCATGATTATCCTTGCCCTAACCCAATGTTTTGTTCCAGACCTATGATTGGTCAACATCATTGTCTTGCATACTTAGGTTTCCAATCCTTGTGCATATGTTTTGGTCCTGGTTGTTGTATATGTCTATCAAATTTTCATTGGGTGCGCACCTTTGTCATGATCAATTACTAGAGTTATTCTTGCGTACAGGCTGGAGCTTTAAAAATCAAATAATGTCCTGAAAAAATCCTTAAAAAATCAAATAATGTCCTAAAAAAATCCTTAAACAATCAAATAATGTCCTGAAAAAATCCCTAAAAAACAAATAATGTCCTGAAAAAATCCTTTAAAAATCAAATAATGTCCTGAAAAAATCCTTAAAAAGTCAAATAATGTCCTGAAAAAATCCCTAAAAATTAAATAATGTCCTAAAAAAATCCCTAAAAAGTCAAATAAAGTCCCGAATAAATGAACAAAAAAATTGTAAAAAACTCAAAATTACTACAAATTGAAAAACATCAAAATCCAAAAACAATTTCTTTGGCATTTTGCATTTTGTCAATAAATGGTCCCCTTTGTGCATAGACAGATCGCTGAGCATACATCCAATGACAATCTATCAAACATTGTGCTTTAATGAAATCACGCATTAACAGATGGACTGTTCGACCAAGCAAGCATTCAACCTGATCACAGTTGTCACATCAATCAAAATAGCATCAATATCATTCATCCTTGTCAATATTATCGTGGGTCTTATATAGGGTGTGGTATTCTCGAAACCAGACTGTGTCCTGTATTAGATGGGGTACCACATTCCTTGAAACTAGACAACATGATCATTCTTATTTTCCACTTTTGACAATGACGATCAGACTGTTTGTTTGACTTGGTTGCATTAGTGCGTCTTATCATTTTACTGATTTATCTTTGGTTTGGATCATTTTTCTATGTTGCTCAATGATGTCACTGAGTGATTTAGAGTAACCAGGATGGTTCATGGTCCCTTTTGTTTTTGTTTTTTTTGTTTTTCTTTGTTGTGTTTTCTGTTTGTGGAATGTTTGTCACAAAATAGGGCAACTATATCATTGGGTATCTATGATAAGTACATTCACTTCGTGAATGCCGCACATACCTCGACCCTTGATGTATGCACCCTAGGATGCTTCACTCATTCCTTGTGTGCGATGTGTCTATCTTTTGCAAAAAGGGTTGCGTTCCAGCTCTGGCCTTCAATGCCATGATGCTCTGCATCCACTTTGCTACATTAAATAAAGGTTCTTACCTAGCTATGTGCATTTGCGAAAGCAAGTTTTCCTTCATCTCTAATTGTCCTTTGTCTAATTTCTTCTTACTAACATTTCTTCCGTCAGTCTTGGCAGTCCGTTTGATCCGTTCGAACCTATCATCTTCTGTCATTCTTATCGATCACTTGGCCTCTTTTCTGGATATTTCCGGCCAATTCCTCGAGGGGGCATGTATATGTCATTGTTATTGTCTGGGGCATTTTCATTATTTTTCTTTGAAACAACGCTTAAAATCACATTATCTCAAAGAGGGGCAAAATGTAGACATCTAAAAATGGTCAACACTTGTGGAGTCATACTTTAACATTTGCGCATTTTAGGGTTCTTGCATCGCATTAACATTTCTTCTATGTCACGCACTTGGTCTTTATCATTTGCAAGCATTGAGTCCTTCTTCTGCATTTCTCATTTTTCTCACTTTCAAATTAGGTCTTGTCGATAGCAATCTTCACTCATGATTTTGCTCGATCCTTTTCCTCTTGTCAATCTGTCAATCATATTTAGCTTGTTAGTAATCATTTATGATTATCAACCTGTCAATATCATCATTTTGTGATTGATTCATCATCAATCTTTGTCCTTATCAATCTTGTCATTTTGCGATCGATTCGTCATCGATCCTTGTCCTTTTCAATCATGTCAATTTGGATCGATTAGTCATTGTTCCTCATCAATTGGCGCCTATCAATTTGATCTCCTTGTCAATCTTGGTCAATTTGTCATTGATTTTTGTCAACCAATTTTAATCATTTATCAACATTGGTCCTTTGTCAGTCAGAATCATGATCGAACCTACATTAATTTCTTGTTGTCTTGACCTAATTCCTTGTCCTCTTATTTCGATGGTTTTATGATTTGTTCATTTAATCCTTTTCTTCTTCTTTGTGGGTTAAATAAATTTATTTATTTAGTCCTAGGTCTCTTTCATGAATTAATTAATGGATGAAAACCTATTAATTAATTCACCTAATTTCTATTTCATCATTTCTAATTTTCCTAATTCCTAATTTCCACCTCATTTTCTAATTTGCTAAATTCAATTTCCAGCTAATCAATTCCTCTCTAGTCTCTCCCTATTTTTGTGCTTCGGTGGAAGCATGAATTTCTCATGTGTCATACCATTGGCATAGCAAGATGTCATAGGCTTTTAGTCCTCTAACCTTTGCATTGGCAATATATCATAATTCATGACATAGAAGGTGTCATAACCTTCTTCCTTCAACTCAATTTTGCCATTTTTGAAATCAATTGCCTCTAATATCAATTTCATGCTAATCTTGTCCTCTCCCCAATTTGTCTATAAATTGGATGAGTTTCCGAGATAAAAAAAAACGCATGCTTCTAGTATCCTTATGCTACAATTTTCATCTTGTCAATCTTGCTTGCTTTCATTTTGCACTTGTAGGTGAGATCCACAAACAAAATAATTTGAAGGAGAAAGAAGGACAATGGAGGTCAATTGGAAGAGACATTGGTGATGGATTTTCATTTATTTTGAATGTCTTGTTATCAATTCTTCTATTGATTGTAAGTAGGATTTATTTCATTGCAATTTGGCTTTGTGGTTAGCTAATATCTATTTGCTTTGATGATTTCCCAATTTCTTGAATTTCCTGATCTACAGAGAGAAAAGCAAGTAATCATGGAAAGCAAGATGATTGCTAGAGAATCGAGTTGCGGAGAATTTAAGGTTGTGAAGAAAGTATTTCTAGATGAATTTAACTTGGAGAAGATTAGAAATGTGAATATAAGTTTGAGTGATGCAGAGTTGCAAAGAGTCAAGGAATTAGAGAATAAATGATTAAATTTGTGGACATAATTTCCCTAGTTTAATGAAGAGGAAGTAATCATAATAATTCTTAGTAATGTGCAGGATGACAATATCATGTTGGATAAACCCTATCCAATCATGAAGGGGACTACCTTGGTTATTATTGGTTTGTGCAACAATGGATCTATTCTGGCTAAGAAATCAATAAAGAAAAAATAAGTTGAAACCCTAACCAGTGTAATGGGTGATTAGCAAGCATTAATCATCAATCTTTTTGTAAAGTATGTTTCTTATGGAATTTCCTACAAGATCTACTTCAGAAATAGGGAAGGTGCAACTTTGGCTATTGGAGTTTACCTGGCCCAAATGCTTGTCATGGAAGATAGGATGTTCAACTTGTGTGAATCACCAAGGGAATTATTGTTTAAAAATATTAAGATGTAAAAAGGGAAGAATTACTCCTTTCAGTTTGTATCATTACTTGTTTTCTTAGCTATGCATTGTCTGGGATCCCTTCCGCCAAAAGAAAATGTGATATGGGAGTGGTGTTCCGGTTGCAAGGCAAATTTTTAGATATTTGAAATTTTTTGATAAGAGAGAGGACGCATTCAATGTATATTTCAAATCTTTTTTGGACATGTGGAGTGTTGGTCCGGTATCCCCTTCTATCGGTCCTGCTAAAGGAGGTTCTTCCTTTGGAAAAAAAAGAAAAGGAGAGAAATTGTACCTATGAGTGTCTCAGAATCCAAGAAGAGAAAGAAGGATTAGAAATAAAAAGATGTAATGATTGATGATCTGGAATCTCCTATGCCTAAAGGAGAACTGGTTGTTGTAGAGCAGGATGTCAAAGAATCTAATGATGAATCAAATTTGTTGGATATTGTTGGCAGTGTTAATTGATTAAGGAAAATCGGTAAGATGTGGTTGAATTTTGTTGAGTCAGATAGTATTGAAAATTTTCAGATAAACCATTTTATCTAGAACAGTATTAGTATTGAAGATGTGAGTAATATGCTTCCAGAGTCCTTGTGTGAAATTGTTAAGGAGAAATTGTTTGATCAATCTATTGACGCTAAGGTTTCAGAAGATAAAGGTACTGATATGCATAATTTGTTGACAGAGAGCATTGATGCACAAAAATATCTATCCATAAGAATTGATAAGATGTGAGATTGTATCCGTGATGCTAGCAGAGTCTACAAGTATTATCTGTCATGGATGATAGTTGTTGTAAAGCACAAAGAAAAGATTGATGCTATTGAGAGTGGATTGAGTTCATTGGGTAAAATATTTTGATTTTCTATGTGACAAGAATGGAGAGTAGAGGTAAAGAATAAATTATCTTCAAGCTAAATTATTGCTTTTGCAAAGATAAAAATAAGATTTTGTGAGCGGGTTCTGGAGAGTAAAGGAAATTGTTGAAGAAAAAATGGAGCACTTTTCAGCATTACTTGATAGTGCAGTTGAATATGAGAAGAATCTATTTGTTCTAGATAGTGTTCCCCATGCTATTGATTTACTGGTAGAATGCGGGTGTTTGTCAGTTAGCATCAAATTGGTTGTGAATTCATGGGAGGTTCTTATCTTGGAATTGAAAGAGAGGTTCAAGATAATATTTCTAAATAAGAGTAGTTGAGTATTACATTTGTTGGTACATACAAATTTTGACATTCCTTTTGCAGTTGAAAGTGTTCACTCAGTTTTTCTTTCTTTTCTTTTTCATCAAAGACATCCTTTGTCCTTAATGTCAAAGGGGGAGAAAGGTATATGAAAAGGTACATGGAAATTGGAGAAAGGTAATGAAGTAAGGAGATATATGAGTTAGGGGGAGTTGCAAACACACATATTTTGTTATGTTTTGCCATCAATGACAAAGGGGGAGATTGTAAGACTTGTGTGAATATTGTCATTGTTGCCATTGATGTCAAACCTATTATCCGGTTTGGTTTGGATGATATATATATGCATATGTTGTTTGCAATTTTGGTATTGTTGGGATATGACGCAGTTTGGTGTAGATGATCTACTAAAGTCACTTCCAAAAGATCCTCATCTTTGGAATTTTGAGTTATTCTTATTTTAGTCTTGGTATTAGTTGTGTGTTCCAATATCAACTATTTTAGTTGTGTCAGTTGTATCTTTCATGTTTCATGGATTGGTATCTGTGGTATGTGTGGCATTCATAGTTTTGGAATTTGGAGTTGCTATGCTTGGAGTTTTGTGTTTATGGGTCATCCTCAAGGACCTTTCTACCATGTCATCAAAATTGCAATCATATGTTCTTCAAGGCATTTCCAACAATTTTAATGTTAGTACTCAATCAATTTGGAAGTTTATGAGTCTTTTTCAAGTTTTGGGTGCATCACAATGGTTCCAACATTCTTTCTGCAAGATTAAAGTTTTATCTGTTCCTATAGTGCAATGAAGATGCCTTTTAGATTTCCTTTTGTAACAAACATTTGTCAAATAAAAAAGTGACATGTGTACATGAATTTTAGCTTTTTTCTCCCTTGTTTCTATAAAAGGGAATTTTGAGCCATTGTACAACAATTCTAAGTTTTTTCTAGGTTAAGTATTTTCTTGTAAACTATCTGCAAGTTCAACTATTTTAATAGGAATTGATAGTTTGTCCATGTGATACTTATATAGCATTTTCTTCAATTAGAATACATGAAGACTTATAAATTTAATTTTGTTATTGTCTCCAAACTATTGTAGTCAAAATCTTAAAAATACAATGAGAAGATTCATTTGTTTCATCTCTATGATATTTTCATGGTGTATATTATGTTCTTTGCAATTTTTCAAGCAAAAGATTAAACTACTTTAAATAGAGTATAAGGGATTGGATACAATATTAAGGATCTAGGAGTAGAAATGTTATGTGATCTATAGTTGGGTTTGTTGATGTAATGCATTAATTTCTAATAACCCACTAATTAAAATTAATTTTTTTATATATGCATCATGTGCTTTCTAAAATGGTCTTTACAACCCTTGATAGGCACCGACCAGGATTTCTTGTCTTGGTTAGTTAGAATCGGATCAAATTTGATAAATTACTTTGAGTGTGTTTGTTTGATGTTGAATATATGTTGTCAGGAACCACAATGTATGTTTTCTAAGAATTAAGCTAGTTTCTTTGCATATATGGGAGATAGATAAAGGGACATGGATTCCATGGGCTAGAAAATTGTGTTATGCTAGGTGATCCATGAAAAAGGAAATAATAGTTGAAAGGTCTAGCAACTTTTGTTATGCTAGTCAACCTATCCTAAAATTTGGTGCAAATTTGAAAAAAGAGAGTGTTGGTTAACTTGTCCCAAATATGATTGAAAAAGGAGTCTTGTTCAACTCATCCTAAAATATGATTGAAAAAGGAGAGTCTTGTTCAACTTGACCTAAAATACAGTGCAAAAGGATAACCAAACAAAGCATTATCTATAAGGAAATATGCAAAATTGAAAAAGGAGGCTTCATATATACCCCCCTTTGAGATGTCAATAAATTCATATGTTGATATCATAAGGTTGAAATAATAAGGAACAAGGATAAATGCCTTTATCACCAAGGAGATATACCTTAAGCAACAATGTTCATACAATCCAAGCTAGAGAAGCATAACTCTTATGTGCAAGGTAGAGAAAGTTGGAAAAGAGATATCTTGCAAGAAATGTCAAGGGATCCTTTTGAGGGATGCAAGGAGTAAGAGATCATTATCCAAATATATCTAGCTCCAAAAATAGAGGATATCTTTAATAAAGATGACATGTTTGAAAAAGGGGAAGGGGAATAAGAATGAAAACTTTCCCTATTGCTATGAAAAAGTAGATTCTTAGTGATGGATTTGCACACATTCACTAAGGAGGTATTATTCATGAAAGACATATTGTTTCAAAAAAAGAATAAGTCCAAACTGTTGGAAACTTGAGTTGTTGTGTTATGTTGTCATTGATGTCAACCTATCTTGTGTTGCCATTAATGTCACTATGTGTTGTATATAGTCTAGAAAAGTAGGGTATGATGTTGTTACATGGTCTCGTAATGGCATTAAGTATGAGGTGTTTCCAGAAGGTTGGTGTAGTAGAAGTTTCAATGTGCAGTAAACAATACATATGTAGGAAAGAGTATTTAATGTCTTTGTGGAAGAATAATTTGCATTTCTCCAATATGTGATAGTTATGGATTGTGGTTCTGGATATAATGTTTATTATATGTGTATATTGTAGTATCAATTTTATAGGTTCTTTGTTGCTTAGATGGTTGAGTTAGTTATTGTTTTTGACAGTGGAATGTTTGATACAATTAGTGTGGAGAATGTTTGGCAGTTCTTTGACATGTGGTTTTTAGTGTTGTGGCTTGGAGGATATGTTTATTTGATTTGTGCAATATTCCAATTCAATTTTCTAGTGACAACTTGGTCCTAAAGTGAAGTTATGAGTTTCTGAGTTTAGTGTTGTCAGTTGGTTTGTATTCTTGCTAATTGAGGTGATGTACTCTATCTAGATAATCCCTTTTTGGTTCAAACATATTT
Organism: Cryptomeria japonica; assembly: GCF_030272615.1. Taxonomy (NCBI): domain Eukaryota; kingdom Viridiplantae; phylum Streptophyta; class Pinopsida; order Cupressales; family Cupressaceae; genus Cryptomeria; species Cryptomeria japonica. Next base: position 536,745,407 of record NC_081414.1, on the reverse strand, counting down.
TGGTGATTAAGTTTTAATATTGATATTGGCCACACCATGGCATGCGTTTATCCACAATAAGTTTTGTGTAGTGGAGAATGTTTTTGAGTCGACTGTTTAACATGCTACATTTATTATCTACACATTTCACTTGGTGTTGACACCAGAGGATGTGTTATCATGTGTGGTTCGTTAGAATCATTTGAAAAGTTTGTGTTAAGATATGGTTGGGTCCTCTCTATCTCTTGGAGTGGACCCTATTTAATGTTGTAGGTCTAGGTGGTCCAATTTGTGTAATGATATATATTTTGTCTATGATTGACCTAGTTTACTATCTGTGAATTATCTTGTATAAATAGGAGTGCAGATGTATGAGTTGACAATGGGATGCATGTGATTTTTTACAGAGTAGATATGACTGATGTGAAAGCAAATTTGATATTGCAGTATTGTGAAAGATATTTGAGAAGAAATTTGAGATAGTATTTATGGTTAGATTTGATTTCCATGACATTAATCACTTGACACAGTGGTTCAAGGACAATTTCATGATCATGAGATCTTACTCATTTTAGTTCATTTGTTCCTTTGCACCTAACAAAAGAATCTGTGTTCCTTTTGGAAATTTGTGCACCTTTGTATCTTGTCCTAAGGTTGTGTGTTATAGTCTTGCAAGTCATTTTAGTGGCAGTGTGCTCCTTGGCCTTGTGTCTAAACATTTTAATCATTTGTTTATATTGTGAGTGTGATTCTCACAGTGGTTTTTCTTTGGTTAGGGGTTTCCATGTAAATTTGGTGTTCATGTGTTTATTGTGATTTGGTCTTTCATGTTTCATAATTGAAGTGATACTTTAATTTTGGATTTTTTTTTAATAAATCAGAAGTGAAGTGTTTTGAGGTTCAGACTTATTCACCTTCCCTTCTCAGCCTTGTGGTGTTTCAACAATTGGTATCAACAATTGGTTCATCTTAGAAGATCTTAAGTACTTGAGGAAGATATAGAATGACAAAAGAAGTTAATTTCAAAGCACCAAGGTTTAATGACACAAGTTATGGAATCATGCAATTAACACAGTTGGATGAGAGTAGGAGTGCACAAAAAAGAAATTTCAAGATGATGTAGTAGCAAGCTAAAAATTTGTTTGATAACAGGGATACACATATAGGTTTTGAAGAAAATGACATGGTTCTAATGTGGAATGCAAGACATCAAGAAAAGAGAAAACATAACAAATTTGAGGCCTTGTGGTTTGGGCTATATGTTGTTACAGATAAACATGGACATGACTCATATTTTTTGGAAGATGTTAACGAAAAAGTTCTAGAATTTCTAGTGCATGGACAATTCTTGAAAATTTTGTTTACTTAATCTATTAGCATGCATGTTTGTATATAGTGTGAAATATTTCCTTTTTTGTTCTTTTTCCCCCCTAGTCTACGCTTCCAAAGATTTGAATTCTCATTTTGACTTGCTCAATCAACTGTCCACAAGTAGAGCTGTTGTTGGGAGTTTTTCATTTCTTGCAAGCTTGGTGTCATGAAGTCTTTTAGGTTTATAGTCGCAAAACTCATAAAAAAATTGTCCTTAAACTCTAAACCCTAGGCAAGTGATTATTTTCTATAACTAAAGCCTTATTATAATTTTTATTTGACCGTCTATATCAAGTTTCCAGTCATTTAAGTCATGACTTGATACCATTAGAACGTCATAGTGATCGACCCCTTTTGTTAGCTCCACGTGTTCACCCAAGCCTCAAACCCTTATGTTAAAAGTTTCATGTCTTTCCATGTAGATGCCCCCAATTTATACGCAATTATCACTACCAAGAAAATTTTTCAATCCCCACACCCTTTTCATGCCTTTATAACTCTTACATTCCATGAAAATTATGCAAAATTGATGACTCATTCTCATGTTCTATTGCACAACTAACTCAAAGTTGCATCTTTTCCTACCACCACAATGTTGGCCATTTGGTGGAATTGATTATGTGTTGCATTGATGTTTTGTCATTGATGTCAAAAGTAGCTATTTGGATGCTTTACCGACACCCTTTTGGTCTCGGTAGGTTAAGTGGTTTCTAGTTAACTTGGATCCGATATGATCCGGTAAGCTCCACTATAGTCTGGTGATGGAATTGGCTTGTTCATGACACTAATACTCATATTTGGTCAGTTGGTTTCGATCAAGTGATTGGATGCTATCTTACTTGCTTAGAGGTTTGGTTTCTAGTTCCGGTGAGGGTTTCATTGGAAAATCTTTTGGTGGAGATCTTTGATGAATTTCATAAGTGGTGTTGGTGCAGCTTCTGATGGAGTTTTAGGATGTTGTTGGTGATCATGTACGAGACTTGGCGGTTGGAGATCATTGCTGAAGCGTGTGGACCTATACTTGGTCCCGGTTGATCTAGGTTATGGACTGACTTTAATGTAATGTGTGGATAGGACCTATTGATGCATTTCTTGGATGTCTTATGCGTTGATATTACTTATTTAGTCTAAGGCTGACATGGTTTGTAATTATGTAATTAGTTTATTGTATTGTGGCCGACTTGATTGGTTATGGTCAAGGGTTTGTATAAATAGATGTAAGATCTCATTGTAGATCATCGTGTTAATGTAAGAGGTCATGGTCAAGGAATGTAATGTGTGAATAATGTAATATCATTTAGGTAGAGGAGTTGGTCGATCATTGGAGATCGAATTGGGTTTATGTAAGATGATTTAGTCCTTCAGTATTGAGCTTAACCAGAACTGTACTCAGGCATAGGAGATGCTATCTTTTAAAGTTCAACACTTCTTTGGATTATTGTCTAGATTTATATGTAGTCGGTGAGGCTCCTTTTGTGATGAGTAGTGTGCTCTAGGATTTTAGCCTTCCTGCAAGTGTAGGCCCCTTCATTGTAATTCACATACTTACTACAAAAGTATTATCTGACTGTGGGTAGGCTTCCCACTGTGGTTTTTCCCTTTACCGAGTTTTCCACATACAAATATTGGTATTGTGTGGATGGATTTTATTCTATGATTATTGTTTATGCTTAATTGGATTAACTTCTATTTTGGTATTAATGTTTTGGGTTCTGGTATTAAAGTTTTAATTGCTGAATGTTCCTATAATTTGTGACAACTGATTCACCCCTCCCTCTCAGTTGTCTTCCAGTTATCTGAACTATCTAACACACAATGGCACGGTCAATAGGTCAAAAGGGATTTTTTATTTGTGCTTCTCCACTTGCATCAATGCACTAGATCATCATGCACCCACGTGATTAAACAAACACAATGGAGCCAACTCCACAACCTTGAAGTCAACATGTCAATGAGCCTTATTCCCTGAAACTTTTACCTCCATCAATAGTTGAGATTAATGCATGATTGTGTGATTATGTGGACATGCATGAATAACCTAACCTCGAATCCCCACGATGCTAATATAATAGGATGACCCATGACTTTTCCACTTCATCCAAGCTGGACCAATGACAACGAGCTATGTGTTTAAAGATTCAAGTGGTGGGTCAATGGATCTTGGAAATTTTGAGCCGAGTCATAAACATAAATACAGATCACATCTAGAGGAATTGACAATGTGGATTGTCGGAGCACTTGTGCAACTATTAGAAATTGCTCAAAAACCTAACTTTGTAAGGCTGCTGGTAATGGTGGGCTCTAAACTATAGGCACATGACATAAGATCAAGGGTTAGGATAAATGTGTGATTGCATCGTTAACCATAGATGCTTGACCATGTTAAGCTAGTTGCAACATAGAATTGGGCCAAGATGTGACGTGCTTTAATTACATTGGCCACCACTTATAATAGGTGAATAATTATTAAATGTTCAAACGTTCAAATTTAACAAGAAGTGATTAGTTCGCGTTAGTAGTGTAACCATGTGCTACCATTAATTCAATCAATTGCACCATTATAAGAATTTTTTTTATTTAATTGACCTCACAAGAATATTTGCATGTTTATTATATTGCTAAATGTGCTCTTTGTGATTTATGTGATTTAAACTTTCAAAAGTCAGGGTTTTTTTCAAGGTTTTGTGTAGAAACAATTGCACTAAGCTTGAGGTTTCAATTCTTGCCTTCTATTTCTTTATCATTGGTATTTGGTCCTCCTTATTGTAATTGAGCCCTTCAAAGCACTATTAGAGTATAATTGATAATAGAATTTAAAATCCTAGTATAGTATTCCAATGTTCGTTAAACCCTAGCTTCAACGCTTCATCATGGTTGAGTCCTTTGTTTCCCAATCCAAGAGAAAATTTACTAAGGAAGTTATAGTCCAACTTCCAGGGTCTATTGACACTAAAAAGAGCACAAAAGCTAGAAGTAGACCAAAATATTTCTTGATTGACTTCAATGTAGGATGTAGAAACCCAATCATTGAACCTTGGGGTTTCTAGTTATGAAGAAGGTGTTATAACAAAAAGAAGGAGAACATGCCAGTTAGAAACTATGAGATTTGAATTTGAGGAGAATCGTTGATCTAAATGTATTTGTCAAAATTGACCTCATGAAGTCCATATAAAGGAGATATAAAGAAGGAACAAGAGAGATATTTGCCCATGATGGAGGAAGATTGGCCATCATCAACAAGAAGACAATTGAAGACACCTTCATGTTGGATGAGAGGACTAATTGGTCACTTGATGTGTATGAATTGGCCAGAGAATTTAAATCACATGATAGGCTCTATAGGAGCAAGGTTCTAGCAATAGGCCAAAGCACTTAACCAAGGATGAAGAGGTCGTGACTCCACAAGATCAGCCTCCTTACATTGTTGACTTGTTTATAGGATATTTCAAGGACACATACTATACTTTGTGTCAATATTTTGGTGTGGATGTTGAGCCTTTCATCTCAAATCATATGTTGGTTTTGTGTATGGATGTTCAGAGCAGAGACCATAATAGGGCTTTTGATTATGCAAATGTACTAGTAGAAAAATAACATACTAAACTTTGTCAGTTCAGGGTAGGCCCCTCTGTACATTTTAGGTATTATTTAATTTAGATACATATTTTGTTGTTCAATGGTCTCAAGTTCTGGCATGAAAACCTTAGGTTAGACCTATGGTTAAAGGAGAGTATCTCCATGTCCAGGAATGAACATATTTATGAGATGTGCATTGTAGGCAATCCCATTAATCATGTTTGAGAATCATTTTGTTAGAAAAATGATGACCCTACTTCAAGGAAGTGTGTCATGAGGTTTGAGTGAGAAAAAAAAGAAATTTTTGAGACCAAAGGACATTGACCTAGAGAAGGGTATAGGTCATAATAGGGGATCATGCTTATATTTAAAGGACCATACTATTATTGGGGTTTTTGGTAGCCTTGTTGTACCAGGGAACCTTCCAATTATAGTGCCTAATAGGGTTGCTTTCTTAGAGATAGTGCATGGGTTCTACGAAGGAAAAAAGTTTATCATTGGAGATGCTCACAAGAAAGGAACATTCCTCCCATCACAAGTCCAAGCAAGAGGATACCATTTTACCAATAAAAAGGAATTTGATACCCTAGACATTGTGCTCGGTAAGTATAATCTTTCTGTTTTTCGAGGATAGATTTAATGATTCTGAATGGATTGTACAAGGGCTAACAAAAGGAAACTATCCAAATAATGAGTGGAATGAGGAAGAAGAATTGATTAGAAATGCAAAATCAAAAGGAGAGATGGTATAAAACCATGTACAATGAGAATTTGAAGAAGAGTAATAGCTCTTTCTCTCCTCATTGGGAGAAAATTTTGATTCTAGAGGCAAATATGAGGGCAATTTTTTGGTGCTTACAATGATGTAGATATGATGATATTACTTCATGAATGGCCAAGAGTGAAATTATGATTTGTGGGTCTTAGTTACTGTAAAGCGGAAAATCGCGATCGAACCCTAGTTGCTCTCCCCTCTTCCAACTCCAAGGAGAGAGAAGGGAGAGTCACTCTAGGGTTGATGGTTTTCACTTAGGAGGGACTTTACATTCAAAAGAGGGGTTGAAACCCACAAGATCCAATCCCACACAATGCAAGATTGGATGCTAAATGCGTTTCAAGGGTTGTGATAGCAAGGATACCCTCTTTTGTAAAGAATGTAGATGGAATGATTTGAATTAGGAATGCATAGAAAGTGACAAAGATTTGCTTATAAACTGAGATAGGAATATAGGATGAAGCTGCGGACCTGGAATTAGTAGTAAAATGTCGATACGGCACTGTCTTGCAAATTTGAGCAAAAGTTGATGGGACGATGGCGCCCGGCGTGCACACGGTCCTCCGAAAAATCCGCGAAACAAAGGGGGATCTGTTCGTCTCTGCACAAGGATTCCAGATCTTCAATTTTAGCTGCGTACCTGCAACCTACACACAGAAAAGCGAAGACGATTGGGGGGTTAGGGATTAGGGGTTTGCCTTTAGGTCAAACCCCGGTTTTGGAATTAACCAAGAAATGAGAAATTGCTGTAAATGTAATGTAAAACAAGTACTAATACCTTGTTGTAAGGATGTTTGTATCCTTATGTGCAAAGGTATAGATGTTGTTGTTTGTTGTATGTTGTATGTTGTAGCATGTAATGTGTTGTGCATGATCTCCTCTTCAATGGTTGAATCCTTGTCTTGAATGCAACACTTAGCCTTGAATGGAGACTTAGAATGATCAATTGCTTGAAGGAATGCTTGAATGCTTGAATGCTTGAGTATAGTTTCCACGCTTTTCCCCTCATGTATCTATATATCCAAATGAGAGATGAAAATGTAGTTTATATACTTGTCATTTAGGGCTGATAGACTGATTTTCCTGACCTTAGGCCGACTAGGAAAGATAATTTTCCAATTTGCAAACATAAAGACCCGAAGTCCAAAAGAGACCGGGCCCAAAATAGGACCCAAGGACCAGGGCGCTGGGCGCCATGGTCCTGGTGGACCAGGGTGCTGGGCGCCCTGGTCCTGAAGGACCAGGGCGCTGGGCGCTCTGGTCCCACCTCCCGGGACAGCAGGGTGCAAAGGAGGTTCAGGCCAGGGTGCAAGAAAATGCAGTTTTTGGTGTCATAATCAGGTTTCGGGGTCTCCATTCAGGTTCAGTGTTGCGTCGCCATCGTGAAGACCCAAATGCGGTCAAAATTGCAAGTGTCGCAATTTTAGGATGCTACATTTAGCCCCCACTTTAGCGGGAGTATAGGCGTATGCTCATACTTCCGGTAAAGTACAAGGAAACAACATTGAAAGACTTTCACCACGTCAAGGAGGCAAGATACACCAAGCCCCCAGTGGACTAAGGATCTTACGACTTTGATTGACAAAGTAAAAGGGAAGATCACGAGGGAGAACCATGACTGTCAGTAGTAAGGTTCCCTCACTATGAGTCATGCAAGAAAGATATCAAAAATTTTCAAGGCAAAGCTAAATTTGTCAAGAAATTTTCAAGTATCTTGAAAAGATATGAACGGGATGTATGCCCCCTACGTTAAAGTGATCACACACACCTCACCGGGGGTGATTGCTTTAAGGTAGTGATACATATAAGAAATGAGAAAGGAGCACATTATCACAAGGATTTAGCCCCCAAGTGTGAGATAAGCCCAAGGATAATAGACACAAAACACAAAGCACAAGGTGACTTCGCTTTCCTCGGGGTCAGTATGCTGTATGATAATTCATGTATATCATATGTATGTATGCATAATTGTTCTTCATTCCCCAATCAAGGAAGGTCACCTAGAAGAAGGGAACACATGTGTCTTTTGAGTCAACATGAGAGAGATCGAGAGATCTCAATGCTTTGCATCGTCCTCAAGTAAACAACACTAAGGACAACAAATAGAAGAATGAGAGTAACATATAGAGGAAGTAACGAAAGAGAGGAGGAGAGAATCTGCTATGCTAATGAAACTAGTCTAGCACGTCATCTACCCCCCGATCTTGCTGATCAATGTTTCGGGAAGGCAGGGAACACACTAGAGGAGGAACATCCAACACAGCAGATGGAGCTATCACAAGATCCAAACAAGGGCTATGTTCATATCCCAAGCCACGGTGTTCTTGTCTAGGAGCTAGGATAAGTGCTTTAGAAAATTCATTAGATAAATGGTTATCAATATCAACAAGTTCATATTCACTATCAGAATGAACAGGAGTAACATTTGCATCATGAATAACATTTTCATCCATATCATCATCAAGATTTATAAAAATAGGATCTTTAACTCGCACAGGATCAAGACCATCATGCATCTTATGTTTAGGAGATTTCGGCTCAATCGTCGGCTGAGGAGAAAATTGAATAATGCTTATTGAAGGTGTTTTTGGGGATTGTGAAGTTTGAGAAGCAGCCACTTGAGCTCTAAGACGATGCTTTTGTCGGCGTTCACGTGCAGAATGATTTTGTCTAGTCTTAGTAGGAAGTGGAGAAGATTGAGGAGGAGGAATGATCTCATCCTTATCACTTGGGTGTTTAGGTTGTGGTCTCTTAGGTTGAACAATAGGAGAAGAGGAAGGTCTCTTCTCTCCATAAGAGGAAGGAGGAGGAACTGCTCCATATAAGGGAGGAATTTTTGGTTTAGGAAGGAGACCAAGTCCATCATGATGAGGAGGTATAGGTCTACTTTTAGGAAGTTTATTAGATATAGGCATAGTCACATCCATAGGAATGGGTGAGGAATCTTCTTGAGGAAAGACATTAGTTTTATCTTTCAAAGGAAGAACTTCCTTCTCAAGAATGATAGGAATGTCAAGTTTGGGTGTTCTAGGTTCACTTAGAGATAGGATCATGTCTTTTTTCCACTTTTGATAAGATTTAAAAAGATGATCACTTTGCGGAGGAAGAGATTGGAATTGTTTAGGCCAAAAATAATCAATAGGAACACTAGAGGTTCTTTCAGTTGGTTTAAAGAGACTATGATTGACAGTAACAATTTCACCATTATGGGGAAATTTCAAACATTTATGAATAGGAGAAGCAATAGCTTTTATGGAAGATAGCCAAGGATAGCCCAGCTTCACACGAAATTGTTCAGAAGATGGAATAATAGCAAAGTCCACATCAAGGGATTTGTTACGGACCTCAATAGGTAATGTAATAGAACCAATTGCAGGAGAAGAAAATGCATCAAATAGTTTCACAACCACATTTGTTTCATCATAGATAACTTGATTCAATTGCAAAGTAAAAAGTAATTCTTCAGTAATGACATTAACCATGCAAGAAGGATCAATAAGTACTCCACAGCAAGGTGTATTTTTGACTTTTGCAACTATATATAAAGGACCATCAGGTGCCCTGATAGTTTCACTGGAATCAAATGTGATGGAAGGTTCTTTAGGGATTTTCTGCTGCTCTACAAAGTTAATCACATTCGGAGTCATGGACACAAGATCATCAGGTGAGACAGAGGAATCAGTAGTATCAATCGCATTAGAGGTATGAGAAGGTAATGGATCAGTGAAAATCTGAAGATTTTGGTTAGGAGGGGCTACAGATTTGTTGCCTTTATCATTCACAGAAATAGTATTATTATCAATCAAATCTTGAATTTTACCCTTTAAAGAAAAACATTTTTCAGTATCATGCCCAGGTTGACGATGAAATTGACAAAAAGATTTGTTATCAAAATAAGGTGAAGTAATCTTTGCAGGATCAATTTGCCTTATAGGAGGAAGAGTAAGCACATTTTGTTCCAATAACTTATTCATAATACTATGCAATGATTCATTCAAAGGAGTAAACTTTCTTTCTTTCCTGAAAAACTTAGAAATAGAAGACACACCTGATGCTGCATTCACATTGTTGTTGATGATGTTTTCATTGAATTTAATGGACTCTTTGTTTGGTTTAAACTTCCCAAATGGTTGTTGACTACTATCACCCTTATCACTCGGAGCCATAGGATGTGATTGTTCCATTTGACTCACAGTCAGTTGATAATTGTGAAGAGTTGTGCACAACTGTTGGAAAGAAGTAAACTCAAAAAATAGGAGTTTGTCTCTAATGTCTTTTTGTAAATTAGAAATAAAGATTCTTTGAATATCATTGTCAGGCACTGGAAAGGAAATTTGAGCATACAAATGCTTATATCTACCAATGAAATCAGTCACTTTTTCTTTAACACCTTGTTTACAATGCATTAAATCAATCAAAGTAACTTTAGGACTTATATTGTTTTGAAATTGTTGAATGAAAGCATTTGCAAGTTGTTCAAAAGAAGTAATAGAATGAGAAGGCAACGAGCAATACCATTGTAGGGCTTTGTCTCTTAATGTTCTAGTAAACAGTTTTGCAAGCAACCTTTGGTCATAAGCAAAATCAGTACATATTGTTTGAAAGGTCTTAACATGTGTTAGAAGATCACCCTTACCATTATAAAGCTCCAAATGTGGAATTTCAACATGTTTAGGGGGAATAGCTTGAACAATATCAAGAGAAAGTGGGCTCGCAACATCAAATGTGGGCACACTAAACTTAGATTGATTCATAGAGGCAATTTGTTGCTGTAAAGAAGAGACAGTTTGTGCAAGATTGTTAATGGTCGCTTCAGTCGAAGAATTCATATTAGACGTGTTAGATTGTGATGGAGGTGTTATGTTATTGAAAGAAGGTAGAGAGTAAGGTGGTGGGACACTATGATAGTTAGTCATAGGAGATGATTGGACAGGAGGAACACTACAAGGAGGAATGGAAAACGAATTGCCTCCTTGTGTCATGTTCATTTGTGGTGATATAATAGGGACACTCATTGAAGGAATGAATGAAGAAGTTGGATTGAATGAAGGAAGAGGGTTGATTGAAGAAGAGGGATTGCCCCCATGACTGGTGATCATAGGAGGAATGTCTTGTGTTGAAGTAGTCATTATGTTTGATGTAAAAGTAGGTATACTAGCAATAGGAGTCGTCAAAGGAATAGAATGATTGACTTGAGTAGGAGGTTGTGTATAACCCAAGGTTTCGGCACAACTTTTCATCGGCATCACATTCGAATCCACAATGTGTGCAATACCACGCAAAATATCAATTCCATTCTTATCACTTTGAAGCATACATTTTAGACCCTCAATTAAAGGAAGAGCTTGACTATTAGGGTATTCTTGAGACATCCATTGTCGAAAATCATCAAATTGGTTATCCAATTTTGAAAGTTGTTCTACAGAAACTTCATGGAGAGCTTCTTCATCATTAAGAGGATTAGAGGAATTACCCATGTCCTCGTTAAAAAGGCCATTCAAATTAGGTTCCATCTCCTCAGTAATTAAACCTTGGAAAGACTTAATTCTAAGGCTTCGTCTAACGGGAATAGTGTAAGTAGAACTTATTGTTGTAAAACTAATGCACTAGAGAGAGAGAGAGATTTTGAATTTTAGAGGTAGCAAATTTCAGTAAAACCAGCCAATCTTCTAGATTTAAGCTGTTAAATACAATCAGGACAATCTCCTGAAATTTCGGAAAAAATGTCCGGGACCGTGGCCCTCGGGGTGCACACGGTCCTCGCAACTTTTTTCGAAATTTGCAGGGATGAAAGTTATGATGATTTTACAGCTAACCTGAAAAAATTGAGTGATTTTACGATCTGTAGATAGGCCAAATTAAAGTTGCAATCTTGAAATTGAACCCTACCAAGATTGTCGAAAAATGCAAAATTTGAATTTTGAAAAAAGAGAGGGAAACTGAAATTTTGAATTTTATGATTTTAGAGGGAATGTCAAAAGCAATGCAAGTTTTGAAATTTAAAAATTGACTCAATTTCATGCAAAATTCAATTTTGAAAGTGGAAATCAAAGTTGTTGTAATTAAGCACTTAATTTCAAAGGTCACAAATTGCAAAAATTTGAATAAATCACTGAAATTTCGAATGAATGCAAACACACTTTTCAGATTTAGGACAGTAAGAACACAATTTTGACACAAAATTTCAATTTCGATGATTTTTGAATGATTAGGAGCCTTAATCCAAGCAATCACAAGACCAACTTTGACTGTAATTTTGAAGGTGTTAAAATTGATAAAATCAGCCGAAATTCTGGATTTTAGCAGAAAAATACAGTAAGATCTCGCTCCTGAAATTTTGGAAAAAATGTCGGGGACGATGGCGCTCGGAGTGCACACGGTCCTCGCAACTTTTTTCCAAATTTTCAGGGATGAAAGATATTGTGATTTTATTGCGGAATCCAAAGTTACAGCCGATTTGGAGATGTTTTGATCAATGAAATTGTCGGACAAAGGTTGAATCAAGAGGGTTTCAAAAATTAGGGTTTTGATACTTAACCACTTAATTTTCAAAATTAAAGCACAAATATGAATTGATAATTTGTAATAGAAGGGCAGATCTGAAACAAACATTAACAATTAAACATTTCACAGGTTTAATTACTAAAAAGAAAATTTAGGGTTTTTATGCAATTAAACTCTAAAATTTTGCAAAAGATCAAACATGGAAATGTAATCAAGGAATCTAATTTTCAGATCTAACTATGAATAATCAGAAAGGATGTTCACGTCGGGTTCACCAAAATGTAAAGCGGAAAATCGCGATCGAACCCTAGTTGCTCTCCCCTCTTCCAACTCCAAGGAGAGAGAAGGGAGAGTCACTCTAGGGTTGATGGTTTTCACTTAGGAGGGACTTTACATTCAAAAGAGGGGTTGAAACCCACAAGATCCAATCCCACACAATGCAAGATTGGATGCTAAATGCGTTTCAAGGGTTGTGATAGCAAGGATACCCTCTTTTGTAAAGAATGTAGATGGAATGATTTGAATTAGGAATGCATAGAAAGTGACAAAGATTCACTTATAAACTGAGATAGGAATATAGGATGAAGCTGCGGACCTGGAATTAGCAGTAAAATGTCGATACGGCGCTGTCCTGCAAATTTGAGCAAAAGTTGACGGGACGATGGCGCCCGACGTGCACACGGTCCTCCGAAAAATCCGCGAAACAAAGGGGGATCTGTTCGTCTCTGCACAAGGATTCCAGATCTTCAATTTCAGCCGCGTACCTGCAACCTACACACAGAAAAGTGAATATGATTGGGGGGTTAGGGATTAGGGGTTTGCCTTTAGGTCAAACCCTGGTTTTGGAATTAACCAAGAAATGAGAAATTGCTGTAAATGTAATGTAAAACAAGTACTAATACCTTGTTGTAAGGATGTTTGTATCCTTATGTGCGAAGGTATAGATGTTGTTTGTTGTATGTTGTATGTTGTAGCATGTAATGTGTTGTGCGTGATCTCCTCTTCAATGGTTGAATCCTTGTCTTGAATGCAACACTTAGCCTTGAATGGAGACTTAGAATGATCAATTGCTTGAAGGAATGCTTGAATGCTTGAATGCTTGAGTATAGTTTTCACGCTTTTCCCCTCATGTATCTATATATCCAAATGAGAGAGGAAAATGTAGTTTATATACTTGTCATTTAGGGCTGATAGATTGATTTTCCCGACCTTAGGCCGACCAGGAAAGATAATTTTCCAATTTGCAAACATAAAGACCCAAAGTCCAAAAGAGACCGGGCCCAAAATAGGACCCAGGGACCAGGGCGCTGGGCGCCATGGTCCTGGGGGACCAGGGTGCTGGGTGCCCTGGTCCTGAAGGACCAAGGCGCTGGGCGCTTTGGTCCCACCTCCCGGGACAGCAAGGTGCAAATGAGGTTCAGGCCAAGGTGTAAGAAAATGCAGTTTTTGGTGTCATAATCAGGTTTCGGGGTCTCCATTCAGGTTCAGTGTTGCATCGCATCGTGAAGACCCAAATGCGATCGAAATTGCAAGTGTCACAATTTTAGGACGCTACAGTTACCTTCCTTTTGAGGTAGGGTTAGAGTCTCCATCATCTCATGGCTCTCTAATTTTTCCAGCTTCTCCACGGTTATCCCTAAGCATTTGTCATTCCAACCTAGATATTAAGCGCAAACCTCCACTGGCCCCACATCTACACAATACATCCCTAATATTGTTCACCCCCCTCCTATATCATTCATTGCTTCATCTTCAAAGAGACCCATGCTAGCTCCTTCCTCATTAGGTGCATGACCTTTAATTGTCCTTGAGAGTCCTATGGTTGTCACCCCTTTGTATACCTTATCTCTTGGTTGAGATATTCCATTTGAATCCTATGAAGGATTACACACTCAAATGGAGCAACCCATTCCACCTCACATGTTTGATACAAGAAAGGGGTGGAAATTGAGGATCCTTCTCCTGAAAGCAATCTTAGTGCTTTCATATTAGGAGATGACATTATGGTACAAGGCCACTTAGCAAGTTTTGTTGATTTTGTTTAAAGGATGTTGGAATCATGTTTTCAGTTTTGTAATAAGGCCAAGAGGCCATTGAGTGTGTGCTCAAATGATTATAAGGGCCTCAAGAGTCTTTGTTTGGCCAATGTTGGTGTTGTTCTCAAAAATTGATTCCCCTTCAAACTTCTTATAATAAAAGAATAACTCTATGTGTGAGAGAGAAGACAAGGAGAAGGAAATTCCAGAACAACATATGACAAGGTTTGATTAACCTTCTACACTTTGAACTTGTCCAAAGTTCAGGTGGGTATACCTTTTGTGAACTGAATTCACACTTTTAAAAGACAAATCCATAGTAAACCAGTCCGAAAACTAGTGGATCTTATCACCTTAAAACCAACTAAAAAAAAGAAATAAAACTTATACTCATGTTCAATATTGACCTACAAGTTGTGTAAAAAGACAACCACAATAGCTACCATTGCCTTATCCAGGCCACAGAGTCATCTAAGTTTATACAATACTCACACAATCAAATATCCCCACACATCCTATCAGATCAACTTCTACAGATCCCCACATATGTCTGACATAAGTAAGAATTTCACTCGTACCAAACCAAACTGCATTTATCAAATTCAAAGTATCCCACAAAGAATTTACTGATAGAAATGATTCCCGCATATTTAATTCCCCTCCTAAAGAGAAAAGCTAAGAAACATATCTACTTGAAGTCGCCTTACAACCCATATTCAAAGGAATAACCCCAGATTACTCAGAATGAAACAGTAAATATTTGCAGACATACTTGAAGACAATACAAAGTTTAACCTCAAAACCGATAGTCTGTGTATTGATATTATTTCAGAAAGTATTACAAAAACATTTGAATGTTCTCCATTAAGACTTAGAAAAAAGTTCAAATAAATTTCTGCAACGTTTCTTTACAATTCCTTGTGATCCCTTTTTTACTAGTCCTGGTATCCATTTATAATAACATGGATGCATACATAGCTTTGGACTTCCCTAGGGAAATTGTTACAATCATTACTTCTCTCAAGAAGTAGTTACAAAACCTTTTCCAAATGCGGTTACAAGTCTTTTTCAACATCCATGGCTTCCTCTACTTGTTGTTTTGTTGCAACTTCTTCTAACTGCTCTACATCCAGCACTGCATATTTTCTTGTCCACTCCTGGTATACATCATCAACTGGCCACGAGAAGATAATGACTTTTCCATTTGTCTTGGCTAATCTTTTCCAAGAATTCCTCATTTTGTTAACCTCTGATTTAAGAAAACCATAATGAGATTTGATTTTCTCAATCTCCTCAATTGTTTTGATAAATATGGAGGCATCCTCTGAATTAATAATTCCTCTTATTCTTAATTCCTTTGAAGTTGAAGGCTCCCGTGTTGTTGGTACTAACACACTGTATTTGGACCTTTTATGTAACACATAATCCCCTCGAGGGATTGTTTTGGCAGATATAGACCTAGTTAAAACTAGTTTGGCCTTCTCAGGATTATTTTTAATCACAACCTCCCTTTTTTCTTTCAATGTCTGCATCACATCTTCAAAACAAAGAATTAAGAATTTTACCTTTTCTTCAAAGGGGTGGAAACTAGACAAAGGATCATAGCCAGTGTCAAATTGGTGGACAAGATATAAGGCCTTCTTGTAGGCCACCTATTTCTCTTTCCTCAACTCTTGCTCATCTAAATCAAACTCAATTCTGATTAGGTCCTCAGGGAATTGAAATTGATGAGGTCTGCCTCTGCATACGACCCTTTTCCTGAACATTCTATTGAAGAAATCTTCAGGGTCAACACACCTTGATACTGTTGTTAATAAATGATAGGGTTGAAGGAAATCTTCAAAACACTTCCAACCTCCTTTAGTTATCACAAATTGATGTGCTATAGTTATTGTAGGGAAATGGTCCCTTTACCTCTACCTGTTAACTCTGCCTCTTGCACACTTCCAATCTACCTTTGGACTTCTGCAATTCCTATTTCTAATGGGACCTGATATGGCAATAAGAATGGAGTGCCTCTAAAACCATACACTCTAAAAACTATGGAAATAGGGTATAAGTACATATCACCCCAATTATGGACAACTTTTATATCCTCAACAAATTCCTTTGGCCTAAGGAATTCTAAAAGAGCTTTTGGGACTCTTGGATTTTCTGAGCATAAAAGAGTCCTGATCTTGGATGCAAAGCACTTATCAAACCTTAAGTAGCTAGCATCTTCTCTTTCCCATGAAAAAACTATGCTCCACAACTGAATGGACATCTTCTCTCCATCCTTTTCTTTTATTAGATCCATTCCATTTGCAAAGTAATCTCCACCCTTAAATAAAAATAGGTGCATGAGGAGGGAGTACCATCCAAAAGACCTGTCCACTTTTCCATTTTTAATCCCTATCAAACCTTCATGGATGTCATCAGTGATATACGGTGCATAATTAAATGTCACTACTAGAGAAGGATTTAAAATTTGAGCAATCATTAGCATGTAATGAGTTGGCATATTAGCTTTAGCATCCTCTCTAAAGATTTGACAAAGTGACTAGTATAATCCCTTGGCTCTCAGAGTGAATAGATTTAAGGAGAAAGGCTCCATAGTGTTGGGTCCTACAATAGATAATCCACCTATTTTAACAAAGAATTCTTTAAGAGGCCCATTCCTAAAGTGATTCCTTTGTGCATTGTAAACCTGAGCCAATGGTTTGAAATTGATGGGTTCCAAATAGTTGGACACTTCACTAAGCCTGAATGCATTTCTGAACTCCTCATCATTAATCTCAATGAGGGTTTTTCCATTTATGTCCCTAATACTCTTTGTAATTGGGTCATAATTGTGTGCAACCTGAGTTAGAAGGTCCACATCCATGAACACTCCAGGAACTACCAATTTGCCTACACCTAACTCCCAAATACTATTCATTGGGGCTGAGGAGTGTCTCATACTAAATCCAACTTTAAACAAACCCAACCCAGAAAACCCTATCTGCAGGTCTCTCAACTAGCTGCCTTTGTGTTACAATCCGTCTCCTATTCTTAAATGAGGAGCTTTTGGTGCTAGCTCTTTAACCTTAGCTGCCACATTAGTTGACATGGTTAATTGCTCTAGGAAATCATCACAGATTGCCCTCTCTTGGTAATTAATTTTCCCTAAGAACTCCCTTTTAGGTGCCATCTCAATAATGCTATGCAAGTAACTGAATTATTAACCACAATGATTTCAAACAGAACAAACCCCAATTCAAACAAACTATCAAGTAATTGCTAAGCAAAAGCATGAAAGAACCTGTTCTTGGCTTGAAGAAATCTACTCTGTACCCGCTTCTTCATAACAGCTCTTTGAAATGATGCCTATATTCAATTGATGTTAGACCATATACAGCAATCGGGCTCTTAACTGCAACATTGATACCGCATGCTTCGGTCGTCCGTTCAGAATTGAATTCATGGAAGAATTCAAAAATTGGCTCCAATGGGTCATAACATGCCTGTGTATTTTCTTTTCGCTCTTTTGCCATTTCGCAGAGCATAACAGTCTAGTATGTTCATCTAGTGAAACTGCGCTAGCCGCCTGATTAGATGGAACTTGATCTGTCTTTATCTCCGTTTTACCTCTTTACCTTAATGTCGGGCCCTACCTTCTTTTCGCCACTTCGCGGGCCTTAACCCTCGAGCATTTTCCTTTCACGAAGCCGCACCAGGTGTTAGATGGAACTCTAGTCACTCGGCCTTTAACTCCGGCTGGGACCGTCAACCTTTTAAACTAACCGCACCTTATCTTGACAGCTAACGGTTTTTTGCTATTTCGCAGAGGTTAATCCACTTCCATCTTTGGGTCATGAAACAAGGAGAAGCATTGGATCAGTCTTGAGATGAATGCCTTTTAAGTGGGCCCTTTATCCAGGTATTACTTACCCAACTTGTTCACCGGTTAGCAAATGCCACGTGGCACTCGACCATTAGCCCTGGAAGTTCCTTGAGGTGCAGTTCTAAGCCAGCCATGTGTCTTACTTCATTATTCCCACATAACTGCTAGTTGCACATAGGTGGGCCTTCAATCACATTTTAAAACCACGTGTCACTCAACACATCATCATCGAGCCCCGTAAAAAGCATCAACTGTCATGCCACATCATGCCCTCATGTGACTTCCATTTCTCTTTCGCTACTTCATGAACATTAATTTCCAGTTGGTTTGCAACCACGAAACAACAAGAACCATTGGATCAAAATAGAGTTGATTATCTTTTATCTCCGTGCCTTGCTTGCTCTTTGAGCCCACTGGCCTTTAATCCTCAAATTTATTTCACTAAACACTTTGATTTTCAGCCACATGTCACTTTCTTACTTGCCATTTAAAATAGCTGGACTACTCACTTGGAATGCCATGTCATTTTCGCCACTTTGCGAAAGTTATTTTCTGAGCATCTTCATCTTGCGAAACTGCGCTGGCAATTAGATCTCAGGGACTTGCGCATCTATTATGCCTCTTAGAAACCTCCTCGCTCGGGCCCACCAACCTTTTGCCATTTCACGAAGAGTAAAGTACAAGCATCTTTCGGCCGCGAATCAATGCGGGTCGTTGATCGTTTCAAAGCTGACCACCTTTTAGACAAAGGAGAAGCCTTCACCGCTGGGTCCCACCAAACCTTTTCACCATTGCACGAAAGGTAACTTACTTGCTTATTTCAACTGCGAATCAACACGAGTCGTTGGATTCAAAATGAGATGGAGTCTTGTTAAACTGCCTGCCAATGCACACGGTCAAGCCTGCTTTTCCCTTTCACTATTTTGCATAGCTTAACACACCAACATCTTTGCCTAACGAAACAACGAAAGGTGTAGATTTATCTGAGAGTTGCGCAACACTTACGGGACCCGACAACATTTAGGAAAAGGCATAAGAGATAGGTGTAAATTTTATAATTATTTAACGACCGCCTAGCCAAGTAACAAGGGGGGGGACACTTTATACGACTTAAAGACCCATTAATTAAGTGAATAAAGTAAGGCAAAAATAGAAGCCAAAGGGTTTTTTATTAGATATTTGAGTGATTAAAAACTAAAACCTTAACCCTTAAAGACCTAGAACCGATTTGAAGCAACTAATAGCATATCTGACTCAAAAATTTTCAAAACTTAGCCAATCATGGGAAAAGAAAACCCATTTCTTAAACAGTGATAATAGCGGTTCTGACTGGGGATGGTTGATTGCAAGATCAACAAAAGAAACTCAGGAAACTCTAGAGAAACAGACCAAAACACAAGACCAAAAACAACACTAAAATCAAACCTACATATATACAAACAAGGACCTACTATGCATGGACTTTAAGAGAAATAATGTTTCAGGAATTGTCCATGCATTGGAAATTCCTGTACTTCATCATTCATATTCTTCAAAAACTAAGAATCCTTTCCATTTAAATCATAGACCACAAAAGGGCTAATCCATAATGATTCAAATTTCTGTGTGGGAGAAAAAGTGAAACTAAGCAAACATGCCCTAATCTCACTTTCAACCACACACTTGTGGAATACGAAAGAGCCTAGAGGTATCACACAATTGGCTACTTCTTCTTGTGAAAGAGAGAGCCATGGGATACCTATTAGGATTTCTATTCCTTTGTTGTAATTGAAAGATAAAATGATGCAAGTTCAATTCCTAACCCCAAAATGCAAGTATGAACTAATGATAAGATTGCAGAATTGAACTTAAACAATGGAAAGCTATAAATACAAGGATAAGACAAGAATACAAATGCATACCAGGAGTTAAAATCTGACTAAAAATGTTCGGGACAGGGGCGCGGGCGCCACTGTCTTGATTCTGCCCCTGAAACTCCTCCGGAAACTGCTGTTTTGCACTCTGGAAAAGCTGTCAAAAATGCTGTCTGTCAGGAGGACCAGGGTGCCCAGCGCCCCTGTCCCAGGGACCAGGGCACCCAGCGCCCCTTTCCTGGCAGGACCAGGGCACCCCACGCCCCTGTCCTGGTCTTTTGCTCTGAAATTTGGTGTGAAGGTCGGTCTCAGTCTGCTTCTCCCGGATCTGCAACCTACGGCGTCGTCCGAGTCCCGAAACCTGCACTTATATCTGAAAAGGTGTGGTGGGCGGCTATATAGGGTTTTGCCTTAGTCAAACCCCCGCTTTGGTGATTTCCACCTCCACAAATAGCCAAGTTGTATTGTAAAATGTATTGTGTGTGCAGACCTAGTGTGTGTGCAAGGTCCTTAAATGCAAGAAAGCAAACTAGAGCAACCTAGAAAGTAAACCCTAATTGCTTGTAAATGATAATGTAAATGCTCTAAATCAAGATGCAAAGTGATCTAAAGCATGAATAAAGGATATATTGAAGCTTATGCAAAGACATGAAAACAACATGAAATCATACCCAACCCTCAAGGGAGGAGTACAAGCCAATCTTCAGTCGGTAATCTCCTATTGTTCTTCAATGTCTTCCAAGCCCTAAATGGATGAATGAAATTGATAAATGCTTGATAGAGGAATGTTGAATGTTGTTGAAGTCTTCAAGATCTGCTCTTTCACTGCATATGAGGTTCCTAAAAATGAAAATCCGATCCTTTCTAATGAAGAAAGAGAGCTCTTATATATGAAACCCTAGGTCATAATTTCGACTTTTAGCCGACCTAGAGATTGAATATCCCACCAATTTCTTGGGGTTAAGCTTTATTTTATGATTGGATCGCGCTCCTACTATTTCGGGAAAAATGTCCAGGACCATGTTGCACTCCGGGCGCCATGGTCCCGACAACTTTTCACCAAATTTTCAGGGCCGTCGGATATGATGATTTTAGAGAGAATCCCGAAGTTACAGGGGATTTCGAGATGTTTTGACCCCCGAAATCAAGCCCCCAAGTTCAAAATAGGACCTAATTAGGGTTTTTGATTAAATGATGTATTGGAGGAATAAAATGAAAAGGGCACACTTTAATGAAAGGGCCCAACTTTATGATGTAGGAAATGATAAAATAGGACCTTAGACCTAATTAATTTGATTAATTAAGTTCTCAAGGGGAAATGCAATGCAAAATGTAAAATGCACTAAGGCGGGTGCTAAACTAGGTGTGAAATTGTACCACCCTAGCAAGTGCGTACAATTTACGATGCTACATTTAGCCCCCACTTTAGCGGTCATATGAACACTACGTGCATATGCAAGCTAAAGTACAGAAAAGTAAACATTATTTGAAAAAGGATATATCCATAAGTCTGTCGAACGAAGCCCCCAGCGGTATCTGTAGTACACAGTTAGGAACCGCACCCTACAAAACACACGTGTTAGATCAAAAAATCACCTAATGCTTACTAAGGAAGGTGATGAAAATTCGAGGGTAACTATATGCCCCCCCCTATTTCGGCTTGCTAATTTTAGTGAGTTGAAACAGGGTATCATGTTTACCACTTCGAATTGTTAAAGAATATTGATGACAAATGCTCACAAGAAGATTTGATATGAGATCAAAATCTAATGGAGAATCATTTGGTAAGAAAGAGGACTAAACCTCAATTCCAACACAACAAAGAGTGTGAGGATTTGAGAGTTCTCTAACACAAGATGAAGGATGTAAATGGAAACAAAATGCAAAGAGAAGAAAAGAAAGGAAAAAAGCATGAATACACACAATGGTGATCCATGAGAAGAATAGTGAGAGAAAAAAAAAAATGGACTTCTCACCCCTAGATCTTGTCTAGGTGATCCATGTGAAAAAGGACATGGAAAACTAGCCCCTAGAGTCTGTCTAGGTGATCCATGTAAGGGAGGAGAGTGAGAAAGTCTAGCCTTATGCCGTTAGTTCCACTCAACCTCGTGCATGCGTGTGTAAGGGAGATCCTTAGAGGAGAAGAGATCTTTATACAAAAGATACCTATCCTCGAGAGGAATTGTCTTAGACAAATATAACATCTTCTAGAATAAGACAAAGAAGAGAATAAGAATGCAATACTTCCTTCTTTTGCGAGGTGAAAGTGATTCTTAATGAAGGATGACGCTCTTTTTAACCCAATTAGGAGAGTGAATTCATTATGGATGTATTTTACCAAGTGCAAAAGAGGTTGTAGTCAAGGACTTACACCTCTTGTAAGAGAGAACCCTTGAACAAACAACAACAAATGCGTACAAGGCATAACATCAAGTAATAAAGTCCACACCATCCACAAAATAGGAAAAAGTGGATCCTTAGATGAAAATAAGGAAAGATCATTGCCTCCCAAGGATAAGGACAATGAGAAGGACTTACACAATCTTCTAGGGAGAGATTTGGACATAAGCAAAAGAAGAGATGTATGAAATCACTCTTGTCCCCATAGGAACAAGAAAATTAGGCTATTATGTTGCTTCAAAAAATATGATTGCACTTGAAATTGTACCATCATGAATGACAATGAGCCCCCAGTAAATGAGCTACCAATGTCACATAATGATGAGCAACATAATAGCCATTAATGTTATTTAAAGACATGATAGACTAAATGAGGTATTTGAATATGACATGTTAAATGCTCAACTATAAGTGAGATCAAAAACATGTATAAAATGATAAAAATTGAAGAAGAAAAGTCACATGAAATCTTAGAAGAGGGATGAGTGTAATTTATTAGAGCCTTATCCCTGGAGGAAAGGACTTTATGATGAATAGGAGATAAAGATTCATAAGTGGATTTAGAAATTTGAGGGGATTCATAAAGAGATTTGTTCATCGCCAAGATTTCCTTATGAGGGGAATGAGAATTGATAGAAGTAGAAGATGATTTAGTTGAAGTGAGATCATCATCACTACTAAATATAGCATTCACATTGAGAGATGGTCTTTTAGATGCTTTGGTACGTTTGCAAGGATTATAGCCGAGTCCAAAGGCATAATTGTGAAAATTAGTCTCTAGAGGAACTTTTATCCCTTGTTCATGAGCGCCACAACCATTTCCATGATACCCATGCTTAGCAAAAATGCGAAAACCATGACCATAACGATCAGCCATTTCAGGAAGAGAAGGTGGTTTTTCATAAGACAAAGAATCAAACTCTTCATAATTAGAGGTGTGAGGAGAAGAAGTTTGAGAAGCGGCCACAAAATTATTGCTCATAGGTTCAGGTAAGATTGATTGATCTCTAGTTTCTTCCTTCTTTTTAACTTTAAGCTCTCTAGGAGGAACCCTATACTCACCTACAAAGGTGGGATTAAAGTCAAGAGATCCCCAATCGCCTTCTGTGAGAACCTTCTCAGGATCAAAAGCCTTTTTATGCGTATATTCAAGTCGAGAAGGATCTTCTTCAGGAGCTTCAAACTCATCCAAAGAATTTTGATTATCAGAGGGTGATGATTCATCCATAGGTATCTTGTTTAACGAGTCATCACTAGAAGAGGAAGGCTTAGAAGAACTCCCTTTGGAAGTAGATGTTTGCAAACAAGCTTGAAAATTAGTATCACCTATAAAAGTATATGTCTTATTGTTATAAATGAATTTAACTTGTCTATGCAATGTAGAGGGGACAACTTGCATACCGTGAATCCAAGGTCTCCCTAATAACAAGTTGTATGTTAGATTTCCCGACATAACATGGATAGGAGTAGGCAAAGTAACAGGTCCCACTGTGACGGGTAAGGTGATAATACCTAATGAAGACTTAGCCACATTATCAAAGCCTCAAATGGGACGAGAGTCAGGCTCAATAAGGGATGTATCCACATTCATCTTATGCAATAGATTAATGCTACACACATTAAGGCCAGAACCATTATCTACCAGTGTTCGTCTTATAGCAGTGTCATTTATGATAACCACAATCATCAAGGGATCATATTGATGTTGAATTTCACTAGTAGGCAACTCATCTTGGGTAAACACAATTTGAGCTTTAGGATTCATCACAGAGTTAGCCAAAGACACTATATTACTGGATGTATTAGGTGGAGGAACATTCAAATCTTTCAAGGCATCTTGTAACATTCCATGATGAGCAGAAGAAGTTTGGATCAAATCCCAAAGGGATATCTTAGCAGGGGTAGTTTTAAGTTGTTCTATGAGATCATAGTCCTTACTAAGCATTTGTGAAATACGAGGAGCTTGAGGAAGAATAGGTTGGGAAGGAGGAAGCGAAGTGGGGATAACTGGAGGAGGATTAGGTTGCGTATTGTTTCTTGTATTATAAGTATGGGCAACCGCATGATAACTCTCTCTAGTCAATTGCTTAGCATACTCATAAGGGCTCTTAGTAGAATAACCTCCTTGCACAGTAATAATAGGTTTGTTAGGAGTGCAAAAAGAATCATTAGCATAACCACCTTGAACCACTAAGATAGGCTTATTTAAAGGTTGAGAATTTTGAGAAGGACAAGCACCTTGGATAGTGAAGAGAGGTTTGTTAGGTGTCTCATTCACATGTATCAAATTGATTGAGGATGGTTTAGAGGAATGAACAAAAGTGTTGGAAGAATTATTGATAGTCTTCTCGTGCACTAAAATCTTATCACAGATTAGATCAATTTTAGGAGAGACACAAGGGATAGGCATTGATGTTCTAGTAGGAAGAGTAATACTAGGAAAGGTCATATCATCCTCTATCATCAAAGGATCTACATGGGGAATAAACTCTCTAGGAGAAGGATCAACATTACTCTCTAAAGTCTCACTTTTGAGAGGGAGATCTTTGAAAGAGATGTTAACCATCTTGCTTTGAACTAGGGTTTCCTTATGAGTAGAACCAAGTTGAGGAGATGCTTTATTTTTAGAGGGAGAATAATTGAGATTCAAGGAAGGTGAGAAACTCTCAAGGGAGTTTTTAATCTTGACTTCATCCCCTTTGGCTAGGGTTCTCTCACAGGGTAGAGAATAATCAACACCTTCTTCTAATGGTTCATCCCAAATAGTGAAGTTGTTGAAAGGAATGTTTGAAGCATTGTCAATTTCGGGAGAGGAGATAACATTGTTTATTAATTCCTCTTCCTTAGGAGGGAGAGCATCAATAGATGTGTTAAACTCATCCTCTTTCCTCAAAATAGTTTCAATATGATCTTTATGGGAGAGAGAATTAAGGAAATTTCTTATTATTTCATCTTCTTTCTCTAAGGGATGCTTATGGGTAAGACAAACTTTAGGAGAAGGGTAAGCATTTATCATTAATTCATCATCTCTAGTGGGAATTTTGTTAGAAAAGGAAATGCCATCAATAGGAAATGTAGGGATAATGTCATCTTCTTTCACAAAAGGATCCTCATGAAGGGAGTGTTTTTTAGGAGGAACATGAACATATTTCTCCAAAGATTCATGCTTAGGAAGGAGATCTTTGAAAGAAGTGTTCATAACCTCTTGTTGCACTAACATGCCCCCATTGGAAGGACCAACTTTAGGAGAAAATAAGTCAATGTCCATAAATACCTTTTCACTTAGAGAGGCATCATGTAGGGAAGGTGAAGTAGCATTAAGAAAGGTGTTTATGATATCATTCTCTTCCTCTAGGATCGCTAAATAGGAAGGGCACATTTTAGGAGAATTGTCAAGATCACTCTTAAAGTCTTCATCCTTAGAGAATGGGAGAGTCTCAAAGGGATTGGTAGCAACTCTTTTAGGCACTAAAATGTTGTTATAGATGGGGGGAGGTTCTTTAGGAGAAGGAAAAATTGAAACAAGGGAAGCTAACCCATTATCACATCTATGAAATGAATGCATCATGACAACAATTTTCCTCTTTCAAATGATAACACATGCAAAATAGAAGGGAATATTTAATTTTAACCAATGCAAGAACTTAGAATGTAGATTTAGAAAGTGAAATTTATGATTCAAATGAGTTCCTAAATCAGATTTGAAATTATTGATCCCAATTAAGCTATCCACAAGTTCAACTTTGAATTGGAAAATTAGGGTTTTAGAAAAAATTTCCTCTAAATTTTTGAATCTTGCGAGAAATTAAAACTTGTAAATACAAATTTGAATTTGAAATAGCATAACCACTCAAATTTGAAAACATAAATCAGAATTAGAGAAGATTGGAGTTCACGTCGGGTTCACCAAAATGTGTGGGAGAAAAAGTGACACTAAGCAAACATGCCCTAATCTCACTTTCAACAACACACTTGTGGAATACGAAAGAGCCTAGAGGTATCACACAATTGGCTACTTCTTCTTGTGAAAGAGAGAGCCACGGGCTACCTATTAGGATTTCTATTCCTTTGTTGTAATTGAAAGATAAAATGATGCAAGTTCAATTCCTAACCCCAAAATGCAAGTATGAACTAATGACAAGATTGCAGAATTGAACTTAAACAATGGAAAGCTGTAAATACAAGGATAAGACAAGAATGAAAATGCATACCCGGAGTTAAAATCTGACTGAAAATGTTCGGGACAGGGGCGCGGGCGCCACTGTCCTGATTCTGCCCCTGAAACTGCTCCGGAAACTGCTGTTTTGCACTCTGGAAAAGCTGTCAAAAATGCTGTCTGTCAGGAGGACCAGGGTGCCCAGCGCCCCTATCCCAGGGACCAGGGCACCCGGCGCCCCTGTCCTGGCAGGACCAGGGCGCCCCCCGCCCCTATCCTAGTCTTTTGCTCTGAAATTTGGTGTGAAGGTCGGTCTCAGTCTGCTTCTCCCGGATCTGCAACCTGCAGCATCGTCCGAGTCCTGAAACCTGCACTTATATCTGAAAAGGTGTGGTGGGCGGCTATATAGGGTTTTGCCTTAGTCAAACCCCCGCTTCGGTGATTTCCACCTCCACGAATATCCAAGTTGTATTGTAAAATGTATTGTGTGTGCAGACCTAGTGTGTGTGCAAGGTCCTTAAATGCAAGAAAGCAAACTAGAGCAACCTAGAAAGTAAACCCTAATTGCTTGTAAATGATAATGTAAATGCTCTAAATCAAGATGCAAAGTGATCTAAAGCATGAATAAAGGATATATTGAAGCTTATGCAAAGACATGAAAACAACATGAAATCATACCCAACCCTCAAGGGAGGAGTACAAGCCAATCTTCAGTCGGTAATCTCCTATTGTTCTTCAATGTCTTCCAAGCCCTAAATGGATGAATGAAATTGATAAATGCTTGATAGAGGAATGTTGAATGTTGTTGAAGTCTTCAAGATCTGCTCTTTCACTGCATATGAGGTTCCTAAAAACGAAAATCCGATCCTTTCTAATGAAGAAAGAGAGCTCTTATATATGAAACCCTAGGTCATAATTTCGACTTTTAGCCGACCTAGAGATTGAATATCCCGCCAATTTCTTGGGGTTAAGCTTTATTTTATGATTGGATCGCGCTCCTAAAATTTCGGGAAAAATGTCCGGGACCATGTTGCACTCCGGGCGCCATGGTCCCGACAACTTTTCACCAAATTTTCAGGGCCGTCGGATATGATGATTTTAGAGAGAATCCCGAAGTTATAGGTGATTTCGAGATGTTTTGACCCCCGAAATCAAGCCCCCAAGTTCAAAATAGGACCTAATTAGGGTTTTTGATTAAATGATGTATTGGAGGAATAAAATGAAAAGGGCACACTTTAATGAAAGGGCCCAACTTTATGATGTAGGAAATGATAAAATAGGACCTTAGACCTAATTAATTTGATTAATTAAGTGCTCAAGGGGAAATGCAATGCAAAATGTAAAATGCACTAAGGCGGGTGCTAAACTAGGTGTGAAATTGTATCACCCTAGCAAGTGCGTACAATTTATGATGCTACAATTTCTTATGCTTTCCTTTGTCCTATCCTCTTGCATTCCACTGAAGAACAACATCACCGATTTGAAACTTCCTCAATGATGTCCTTTTATCAAAAAGGTACTTAGACTGCAATTGGATCTTCAAGTTCCTCTTATGGGCTAATGACCTGATTTCTTCCACTTCGACCATCTGGATCATTTGGTCCTCCATAGGCTCTAACATTTCCATGTCTTCAACTTGCAAGAACTTATAGACTAGAAGAAGATTTTTTACAGGCACTCTTGCCTATGCACCATATACCAATTCAAATGGTGACATTCCAATGGCTTTCTTGACAGTGATTATGTCTGCCCACAAAGCTAGTCTCAACTTTTGATCCCGTGACCTCTTGTTTTCTTCTAAGATTTTCTTGATAATGTTCAAGAGGATTTTATTATTGGATTATGCTTGTCCATTCCCTTGAGGATGATAGGGTGAAGAGTAAGACATGAGTATCGCATGACTAGTACAAAAATTGACAAACTCTTCTGACCTAAAACTCATAGCATTATCCATTACTAATTTCACAGGAACCCCAAATATAGTTATGATACAATCCATCAAGAAATCAATAAAAATTTTACTTGTAGCTCTTCTGGTGGGAATAGATTCAATCCACTTTGTAAAATAATCTATAGCTACTATAATCCACCTGTGACCTCTTCCTGATTTTTCAACAATCTCTCCAATAAAGTCTATCCCCCATTGGACAAAAGGGGCTTCCACTATAACTGGATTCAAGGGCAGATCTCCTTCATATTTTATCTTGGATGAAAACCTTTGGCATGGGTCACATCTCCTGACATATTCATGAGTATCCTTGAATAGGATAGGCCAATAATACCCAGCCTAGACTATTTTTCTAGCAGTTGTCTTAGAAGAGTAATGACCTCCGCATATTCCATCATGCATTTCAATCAGCATTCTCTTTTCCTGGAATTCATCTAAACACATCAGTAACCCTCCATCTCTATTTCTCCAAAACAATTCACCTTGAATGAGAACATATTTCTGAGACTTCAATTTTAGGGTTCTTCTTTGATTATGTGTCATCCCTTCTGTAAATGTTGCATCCCTTAAGAAATGCACTATCTCTAAGTACCAGGGATGCTTTTGAATACTAGTGACTGAAATACTTTTCATTTCAACATTATTTATCTCAACATTTAGAAGATTAGGTTCAGTCATCAGCTTGGCTAGACCTAAGCCTCTCACCAATTTGGTGATCTTTATTTCCAAGTCAAATTATTGGATTCTATTAATCCATCTGCACCTTCTTCCTGTAACCTTATATTGGGACAAAATATCCTTAACTACAACATGTGGGACATAAGCATTGACTTTTGCATTCACAAGGTATGGCCTGAAAGCCTTAATAGCTTTAACTAAAGCATAAGCTTGTTTTTCCATGGTTTCATACCTTAATTTTGCTGCTTGCAAAGACTTGCTATAGAAAGAGATGGGATGTTCATATCCCTCATTATCTTTTTGTAACAAAACTGCAGCTACTGTATGGTATGAAGCAAAAGAGAACAGAGAAAAGGGCTTACTGTAATCAGGAGATTTCAACACTGGTGCTTCCTGAATGGCTTTTTTAATCTCATCAAACACCCTTGATGCTTCTTGATCCCAACAAAATGTTGTATCCTTCTTAAGCAATTTTACAATGGGCTTCACTATCTCTGCAAAATTTGCAATGAATCTTCTAACAAAATTAACCTTGCCCAAAAAAGATTGGATACCTTTGACATTTTTTGGTGCAGGCACATTGTCTATTGCCTCACTTCTTTTAGGGTCTATTCTTACCCCTTCCTTGGAAACAATATGCACCAATATTTTTCCTTCGGTGACACCAAAATGACACTTCTTGGGATTCAATAACACACCAAATTCCAAAGCCTTATTGAACACCTTTTCCAAATGTCCGTAGTGGTCATCGGCCCTTTTAGAGAAATAAGTTAAATCATCTTGATAAACCACCATGATGATGTTGATGAATTCTTTAAAGGCTACATCCATATCTCTTTGAAATGTAGCTCCAACATTTTTTAATCCAAATGGCATTCTTACATAGACATATGTTCCCCATGGAGTAGTGAAGGCAGTTTTGAATTGTCCAGATTCCTTCACCAACACTTGATTGTATCCTGAAAAACCATCCATCATGGACAAAAGATCACAACCAGTTACTCTCTGCAGCATGGCTTCCATATTGGGGGAAGAGTAATTATCTTTTAAAGAAGCAACATTTAAATTTATAAAATCCACACACAATCTTATGTCTCCATTTTTCTTTCTTACTGGGACTAAATTGGAGACCCATGAAGAATGCCTTATAGGTTTGATAATCCCCCCTTCTCTTAACTTAGTCAATTCTTGCTCCATCTTGGTTTGTAACAGGGGGTTAATAGGTCTCTGCTTTTTTCTAAAAGGCTTAGCATATGGAAGTAAAGGGACTTCATGTTGAAACAAGTCTTGTCTATACACCTTTAGGTCTTCATAAGACCAAGCAAAAACATGTTTATATCTCTTCAATAAATTAATAAGATTAGCTCTGACATGAGGGGGTAATTTCTTCCCAATGTATACTAACTTAGGGGATGATTCAGTCCCCAAGTTCACCTCCTCCAATTCTTCTAACTTGGTAGTAGACTGCTGATGTAGGTGACTATCATTGTAGCTAAACTTACTCTCTAGCTCTACCAACCCTTTAGGTATGTCATTTGTTTCCAACTTTACCAAGTCATTTCCAAACACTATTTCCTTGTTGTCAACCACTTCCACCAATTCATTGCAATCAATCTTCTATCCATCATAATCATCAACACATTGAATGAACCTAAGAATATCTTCATCATCGGCAAAAACTTGCCAATTATACACATTATCAGGGATGGCAGGCCTAGATTTTATTTCCACAGTGGATATGCCGATTAGTGTTGCATCATCATTTTTCAATGCAACATTAGCTAAAAATTCTGCCATGATATTCTTTGATCTCTCTATCCAATTAATAGAAAATGCACTAAAATGTTGAATGACATCCCAAACTACATATTTATATCTCTTTAACCTATCATTTTTGGATGCATATTTGGATCTTACCTGAGAGACAACCAATTCTGAATCTCCTAAAACTTTCAACAGTTGTATCCCATGCCTCTTTGCAACTTCAAGCCCCAATAATAGAGCTTCATATTCTGCAGTATTGTTTGTGCATTGAAAGGCTAATAGAAAAGAATATTTAAAAGTTATACCTGATGGGGATACAAAAAGGACTCCTGCTCCAGACCCTTCTTTGGAGAAAGCTCCATCAAAATACATCTGCCATAAACCATGATGTTGTGATTCTAATTCAATCACAATGGAGTCAGTATTCTTTAACTGGGGTAAAATTGGTTGCACTCTAAAATTATTGAGATCAACATCTATCATACAATTGAGCATGTTAGGATCCACCTTTTCAATTACTCTAGGAGCACGTGGTTCTCTGTACAACTTGACCCGATTCCCATTGATTGGGATGGTGGCATAAGATAAATCTAATTGGACATTTCCTCCTGCTGCTACTGCCCACAGCCTGGATAACAACATGCCATAATGGGGCTTAGTGTCAGTAACAATAACATCCATTTTATAAGTTGCCTCAGGAAATGTTGCTATCTTCACTTCAACATCTCTCATTGTACCTATCATAGGTACTTCTTTGTTATCCATAGCATAGAATTTTCCATATACAGTAGTTACTAACAGTCCTAGTTCTTTCATAACACCATAAGGCATTACATTAGTAGCTGCCCATAAGTCTATCATATAGTTTTTTATCAGCCAGTTATTCACTAACAAAGTAACATAAAAAGGATCTACCTGTGAAGGCTCTTGAGTAATCGTGGTTCCAACATAAACCTCTGGGGTTTGGAACTCCTGATCCTTTCCATTTTTAACTGAACCGGTGGGTAGGACTGTGTCACTGTCAGATATATTAGAAAACAAAGACAAGGCAACATCCTTATGTTCTTTTATTTTCAATAATTCTATTAATGGGATAGTAACTTTCATCTATGTAAGAGCCTGAGCCATATCAAATGTAGAATTGCCACTCAACTCAACATTAGTTTTAATTCTTTTTGCCTTAGACTGACTCACCCTTTTTGTTGTGGTAGCTCCTTGTATATCATTGGTACTTTTATCATCTGCACTCTTGGGTGCATCTTTAATTTGCTCTTTCTTTTCTTGACCAATTTGAGGGGAAGTAGCATTACTTGTAGCCTTTTTCTGAAAAACCTCTTTTATAAACATAGAACCGGGCTCACCTTGATCACTATCCCTTTTTGTGTTCCTTAGATTATAATTGTGCTTTGCCTTAGCTATAGCAACTTTAGTGAGATTTTTTACTTCTTCCTCACTATGCCTTCTGAGATGAACTTCTTCATCTTCAATAGTTACCACATTCAAAGTAGGATGCCAATCCAGTGTTAGTTGTCCTTGAAAAGACCTTTCATTATCCAACACATCACTAAACTCACTTTGTACCGATTCCTCACCACTTTCTACAATGGTCTCAAATATGTTAATGTCAGGCTTAGCATCTTGTCTCATGGATTCTTCAAGGGCTTGAGCTATTGCACACTGATGAGGAGAATGTGGCCCATCACAAGCAATGCACCAAGGAGTGTTTTCTATATTATGGACATTTTTCCCTTTTAAGGGATCTGGGGTATCCTGACTCTGAGCATTTTTAGGCTTCTCATTCTGCAGCTTGCCATCTTTCTAGTTGGTATTATAGGGCATATCATGCAGCCTAGGGGGTCTATCTTGCCAATTATAATGAGGCTTATCATTTTTATTTACCTTGGCAATTAGATCCTTCATAGCAGTAACCAACTTTTCTATCTTGTCTTCCTCCTTAGAAACTTTGTTGGGTTGCTGTTTTGTTTCCTGCCATAGCCTACCATCAGTTCTCCTTCCTAACTTTCTGGATGCTTTCTTATTTCTCTCCACAATAATAGCAATTATAAATGCATCTCTCAGGCTATGTGGATTTTTATCCCTTAAGATATAAGCCATTTTAGAATCAAATGCATTATAATAGTTGTTATCATCTAACCTCATCACCTGATACAATCTATGCATGGCTTTCTGAAATCTAGCATTGAAATAGGTGACCATTTCATTATCAAATTTTCTAATGTTATTAAACTCATTGAGCATGAATCTCACATTAGTTTTGTCACTGTATTGTTCTTGAAAACAATTCTTAAAGTCCTCCCAACACCTAATGCTATTAGCTGGGAGACCTCTATACCAATCTCTTGCATCATCTACCAGGGACTGAACAAATAGTTTCATTATAACATCTTCATCCACTATCTCATAATCATTTATCAAGTCACCAAAAGATTTTAAATTCTCCTCAGCACTAATTGCATTATTATCAGCAAATTTATGGAGTCTATCCCTTAACTCAGTGGGAACATGGTTGTGATATCCTAGGATCCCATCAAAAAAAAATTTCCTATACTGCTCTAAATTGATGGGTCTCCTTTGGAGAGGGTTAACAACATTATTATTACCCATGTTCATTCTAACATTGGGGATCGAGGTCTAAGAGATTTGGTTATGCTGATTGTTTATAGGGGCTTGACTAACCATTGTATTAATAGACATAGTAGGCTGAATTTTAATTGGGGGGAGAGAAATTTGCTGAGAATCAGGCTTACTAAGATCTTCTGATGGAAAAATGATAGGGTGAGGTTTTAGATAACTAATTTTTTTTTTAACTTCTTGATTAGCTGCTTCTAGCTCAGCTTTCTCTAACTCCATTTGTAGATCCTCCTTTTCCTTCCTTATTCTTTCCATCTCTCTCATGTGCTGATAGTCTATGAGAGATTTCCTCTATATTTCTAGATCCAGTTCCATCATCCACCCACTTCTGCTTCCCTTTATCAACATTATTCTTAAGAGGCTATGGATCACTAAGCACTTCCCTGTTTGGTTGGATTACTGACCTATATGCTGGCTTGGCCTTCGGGATTAGAATTTCTCTAGTCACAGGACCTTCATCATCACTTTTTTCCTTTTGTTGGGCCAACAACTCAAGGTCAGCTATCTGTCTAAGAAGCCTATCTCTCTCCATTAGTTTTGCTTTGACTTCTTTTTCCCTATTTGCTTCCTTTTGGGCTCTTAAGGAGATTAAGTGATGAACCTTTCTATTTAAATCTTCTATTTCTTGTGACACTTTATCTTCATCAGGGAAATTCTCCTTAGAGTCAGATACATTAACTTGGTCTATATCAATCAAGCTGATGTTTCCATCAACTGTTCTAGGTACAAAATGTCTGATTGCATTTGAACTAGTCCTATCTCTCCCAGAAAGGCTAACATGAGATATATCTTGATCTAAAGCATGAACATTATCTATATTTCCAAATAATCCAAAATGGAAACCTAATATATCATGTTTAGATTCTCTGGAAGAAGAGTTAGATTTTGCATAAATAGGTCGATCAGGTACCTTACCGGTTTTGTTGTTTTTCTGCACCCAAGCAGCATTTGATGGTTCATGGAGTACTAATCTCTTCTGACCTCTTCATGACTGTTCAGGAAAACCTTCTTTCAAGGTTTCATGAGGATGCTTCTTCATAATGATCTGGTGTTTTTTCCTCCTTGCATTATACTTGTCTCCCTTTTAGAATTATATTTATTTCACAAGGACTGGTTACAAAATAAAAGAGTCACCAC
The DNA here is from genome assembly GCF_030272615.1 of Cryptomeria japonica. Taxonomy (NCBI): domain Eukaryota; kingdom Viridiplantae; phylum Streptophyta; class Pinopsida; order Cupressales; family Cupressaceae; genus Cryptomeria; species Cryptomeria japonica. Next base: position 536,710,716 of record NC_081414.1, on the reverse strand, counting down.
CCACAAGACTATGGGGAATATGGAAACAAGCATTGAATAAAATGTTGCAAATCTTCAGACCAAAATCATATATCAAAAGAAATAGAGAGAACTTCCAAATAAAGAATTCCAGACACTACTGCTATATTCACTAAAGGACCAATCTATTCCACAAACACACAATGATTTTCCTTATAAATTTAAGCACAAATTTGCATCTGGATTCTCACTGTGACTCTCCCCAGTAGAGTCGCCACTTTTGTTGTTCTCAAAATTTGATTCCCCTTCAAACTTCTTATAATAAAAGAATAACTTTGTGTGTGAGAGAGAAGACAAGGAGAAGGAAATTCCAGAACAACATATGACAAGGTTTAATTAACCTTCTACACTTCGAACTTGTCCAAAGTTCAGGTGGGTATACCTTTTGTGAACTGAATTCACACTTTTAAAAGACAAATCCACAGTAAACCAATCCGAAAACCAGTGGATCTTATCACCTTAAAACCAACTGAAACAAAGAAATAAAACTTATACTCATGTTCAGTATTGACCTACAAGTTATGTAAAAAGACAACCACAATAGATACTAGTGCCTTATCCAGGCCACAAAGTCATCTAAGTCTAGACAATACTCTTACAATCAAATATCCCTACACATCCTATCAACACAGCTTCTATAGATCCCCACATATGCCTGACATAAGTAACAATTTCACTCGTACTAAACCAAACTGCATTTATCAAATTCAAAGTATCCCACAAAGAATTTACTGATAGAAATGATTCCCATGTATTTAATTCCCCTCCTGAAGAGAAAAGCTAAGAAGCACATCTACTTGAAGTCGCCTTACAACCCATATTCGAATGAATAACCCTAGATTACTCAGAATGAAATAGTAAATATTTGCAAACATACTTGAAGACAATACAAAGTTTAACCTCAAACCCGATGGTCTGTGTATTGATATTATTTAAGAAAGTATTACAAAAACATTTGAATGTTCCCCATTAAGACTTAGAAAAAAGCTCAAATAAATTTCTGCAGTGTTTCTTTACAATTCCTTGCAATCCCTTTTTTACTAGTCCGAGTATCCATTTATAATAACATGGATGCATACATAGCTTTGGAATTCCCTAGGGAAATTGTTACAATCATTACTTCTCTCAAGAAGTAGATACAAAACCTTTTCCAAATGCGGTTACAAGTCTTTTTCAACATCCACGACTTCTTCTACTTGTTGTTCTGTTGCAACTTCTTCTAACTGCTCTACATCCAACACTGCATATTTTCTTGTCCACTCTTGGTATACATCATCAGCTGGCCATGAGAAGTTAATCACTTTTCCCTTTGTCTTGGCTAATCTTTTCCAAGAATTCCTCATTTTCTTAACCTCCGAATTAAGAAAACCATAATGAGATTTGATTTTCTCAATCTCCTTAATTGTTTTGATAAATATGGAGGCATCCTCTGAATTAATAATTCCTCTTATTCTTAATGACAATTTGGCTTCTAATTCCTTAAGCCATATTTGTTTGTCCTTTAATTGAGTTGAACTAGAATAACCCCCTGGGAGTAATTCAAAAACTTGATTAGTGTACTCTTCCTTGTACAAGATCTATCTATCTGCATTATCTACTCCTTCCGCTAACTTTACTAAATCCTTTGTCATATCATTAGTAGATTTAATAATGGGGTCATCCCCTACCTCATCATAGGATAGACAAATAAGTTCTATATCCTACTCTTTGGGTTTCCACTTGTCAAAAATAGGCATTAGAACAACTTTGTCTCCATTTAGCTCATTCCACATGTCCAAAATCTTACTCATGTTGTTTTACATTAGTGAGGACCCTATGGTGTCACCAAAACTCAAAATTGTAGCCCTTACTCTCTCTTCATATTTCTTTGCATACAGGGCCTGAGCCTGTTTAAGCTTCTCCAATTCATGGAGAGTGATCTCAATCAACTGGGAACTAGAAGGTGCTGGAAATGGTGGGAATTCAATTATGGGGCTGGTAGGTGGAGGCCTTGTAGGAGAAGAGGAGATCATCAATGTTGAGGACTCACCTTGATGGTATTGTCCTGCCAACTGACTTTGTAGCTTGGCGATGATGCTATCTTTACCCCTTACCTCCTCCTTAGTACTATTATAAGCTTTCAAAACTGTCTCCAACTTAGCTTGGAGATCTTCTTTTTCCTTTGCCTCTCTTTCTACTACTACAACACTAAACTTTGTAGTCTCTAGAACAGTGCTAGCAGCTTCTACCACCCCAGTGCTTTGTACTCTTTTCACTATCATTCCTCCTAGGTAGCTTGATCCTAGGGTGTCTTTCTTCTTTCTATTTTCATCTCTTTTTAGAGACCACATGACTAGGGTAGCATTGTCCTTGCTGAAGGTGACTCCTTCTATAGGCTTGGTCTCCTTCCTTACTGCCTCTAAAACCAAGGCATCTGCTATATCCCATTTAGGGAGAATGAGTACACCAGCCTTTGCTACCATGTCTCTACCTTGTTCAGGAGTGATGGTCTTGAACTCAGTGACCATTTCTTTCTTTATTTCTTCCTCCACCACAGCTTGATCCTTGTGGGGCCTCTCACTCTTCCTCTTCTCACATCTAGCATTGAAATGATCAATATTCTACTTCCACATGAATTGCATGAAAGCTCCTGATGTGACAAAGTTGCTATCAACCAAGAACTCTTCACTGGCTTGTTTAACATCAGAATCCAGCTTTTGGCCTTTGAACTCATCAATAGTTATATTCATTTCAGCATTAAGGGGCTCTTCTGGCATTCCCTCTTCTACTTCATCATAGGTGTAGGCTATCTCCCCAAGGCTACCTAGTTGTAGTAGTTGTTTAGCTGCTACTTGTTCATCTCCTATATGAATAGGGGATTGAGATGGGGAATACAATGGTTCATTAGATTGCACTTCCTTTCCCATTCTTTGCCTCTTGGGTCTCTCCTGAATGTTAATGATTTCTTGTATTTTTCTCTTACCTTTTGAAGTTGAAGGCTCCCCTGTTGTTGGTACTAACACACTGTATTTAAACCTTTTATGTAACACATAATCCCCTCGAGGGATTGTTTTGGTAGATGTAGACCTAGTTAAAACTAGTTTGGCCTTCTCAGGATTATTTTTAATCACAACCTCCCTTTTTTCTTTCAATGTCTGCATCACATCTTCAAAACAAAGAATTAAGAATTTTGCCTTTTCTTCAAAGGGGTGGAAACTGGACAAAGGATAATAGCTAGTGTCAAATTGGTGGACAAGATCTAAGGCCTTCTTGTAGGCCACCCATTTCTCTTTCCTCACCTCTTGCTCATCCAAATCGAACTCATTCCTGATTTGGTCCTCAGGGAATTGAAATTGATGAGGTCTGCCTCTGCATACTGCCCTTTTGTTGAACATGTCATTGAAGAAATATTCAGGGTCAACACACCTTGATACTGCTATTGATAAATGATAGGGTTGAAGGAAATCTTCAGAACACTTCCAACCTCCTTTAGTTATCACAAATTGATGTGCTATAGTTATTGTAGGGAAAATGGTCCCTTTACCTCTACCTGTTAACTCTACCTCTTGCACACTTCCAAGCTGCCTGAGGACTTCTGCAATTCCTATTTTTAATGGGACCTGATATGGCAATAAGAATGGAGTGCCTCTGAAACCATACACTCTAAAAATTTTGGAAATAGGGTATAAGTACATATCACCCCAATTATGGACAGCTTGCAAATTCCTATGGCCTAAGGAATTCTAAAAGAGCTTTTGGGACTCTTGGATTTTCTGAGCATAAAAGAGTCCTGATCTTGGATGCAAAGCAGTTATCAAACCTTCAGTAGCTAGCATCTTCTCTATCCCATGATAGCACTATGCTCCACAACTGAACGAGAATCTTCTCTCCATCCTTTTCTTTTATTAGATCCATTCCATTTGCAAAGTAATCTCCACCCTTAAATAAAAATAGGTGCATGAGGAGGGAGTACCATCCGAAAGGCTTGTCCACTTTTCCATTTTTAATCCCTATAAAACTTCATGGAACTGCTAGAGAAGGAATTGAAATTTGAGCAATCATTAGCATGTAATGAGTTGGCATATTAGCTTCAACATCCTCTCCAAAGATTTGACAAAGTGACCAGTATAATCCCTTGGCTCTCAGAGTGAATAGATTTAAGGAGAAAGCTCCATAGTGTTGGGTCCTACAATAGATAATCCACCTATTTTGATTAAGAATTCTTTAAGAGGCCCACTCCTAAGGTAATTCTTCTATGCATTGTAAACCTGAGCCAATGATTTGAAATTGATGGGTTCAAAATAGTTGGACACTTCACTAGGCCCGAATGCATTTCTGAACTCCTCATCATTAATCTCAATGAGGGTTTTTCCATTTATGTCCCTAATACTCTTTGTAATTAGATCATAATTGTGTGCAACCTGAGTTAGAAGGTCCACATCCATGAACACTCCAAGAACTACCAATTTGCCTACATCCAACTCCCAAATGTTGTTCATTGGGGCTGAGGAGTGTCTCATACTAAATCCAACTTTAAAGAAACCCAACCTAGACAACCCTATCTACGGGTCTCTGAGCCAGCTACCTTTGTCATACAATTTGTCTCCTATTCTTAAACGAGGAGCTTTTGGCACTATCTATTTAACCTTAGCTGCCACATTAGTTGACATGGTTAATTGCTCTAGGAAATCATCATAGATTGCCCTCTCTTGGTAATTAATTTTCTCTGAGAACTCCCTTTTAGGTGCCATCTTAATAATGCTATGCAAGTAACTGAATTATTAACCACAGTGATTTCAAATAGAACAAACTCCAATTCAAACAAAATGTCAAGTAATTGCTAAGAAAAAGCATGAAAGAACCTGTTCTTGGCTTGAATAAATCTGCTCTGCACCCACTTCTTCGCAACATCTCTTCGAAATGATGCCTACATTCAATTGATGTGAGACCAATACGGCAATGGGCTCTTAACTGCAACATTGACACCACATGCTTCGGTCATCCCTTCAAAATTGAATTCATGGAAGAATTCAAAAATTGGCTCTGACGGGTCATAACATGCCTGTGTATTTTAATTTTCGCTCTTTTGCCATTTCGCAAAGCATAACAGCCTAGCATGTTCATTTAGCAAAACTGCACTTGCTGCCCAATCAGATGGAACTTCATCGGTCTTTATCTCTGTTTTACCTCTTTACCTTAATGTCGGGCCCTACCTTCTTTTCGCCACTTCATGGGCCTTAACCCTCGAGCATTTTCCTTTCATGAATCCGCGCTAGGCATTAGATGGAACTCTAGTCACTCGGCCTTTAACTCTGACGAGGACCGTCAACCTTTTAAACTAACCATGCCTCATCTTGATGGCTAACGGTTTTTCGCTATTTCACAGAGGTTAATCCACTTCCATCTTTGGGTCACGAAACAACAAGAAGAGTTGGATCAGTCTTGAGATGAATGCCTTTTAAGTGGGCCCTTTATCCAAGTATTACTTACCCCACTTGTTCACCGATTAGCAAGTGCCATGTGGCACTCGGCCATTAGCCCTGGAAGTTCCTTTGGGTTCAATTCTGAGCCCGCCACATGTCTTACTTCATTATTCCACATAACTACCAGTTGCACATAGGCGGGCCTTCAATCACCTTTTAAAACCATGTGTCACTTGAGACATCATCGAGCCCCGCAAAAAGAAGCAACTGTCATGCCATGTCATGCCCTCATGTGACTTCCATTTGTCTTTCGCTACTTCACAAATGTTAATTTCCAGTTGGTTTGCAGCCATGAAACAACGAGAACCATTGGATCAAAACAAAGTTGATTGTCTTTTGTCTTCATGCCTTGCCTGCTCTTTGGGCCCATCGGCCTTTAATCCTCAAATTTAATTCGCTGAACACTATGATTTTCGGCCACATGTCACTTTCTTAATTGCCATTTAAAATAGCTGGACTGCTCACTTGGAATTCCATGTCATTTTCGACACTTTGCGAAAGCTATTTTCTGAGCATCTTCATCTTGTGAAAATGTGCTGGCTATTAGATCTCGAGGACTTGCGCATATGGTATGCCTCTTAGAAACCTCCTCACTTGGGGCCACCAACCTTTCACCATTTCACAAAGAGTAAACTACAAGCATCTTTCGACCATGAATCAACGCGGGTCGTTGATCTTTTCAAAGCTGACCACCTTTTAGACAAAGGAGAAGTCTTCACTGCTGGGTCCTGCCAAACCTTTTCACCATTTTGTGAAGGGTAACTTACTTTCTTATTTTGGCTGCGAATCAACATGAGCCGTTGGATTCAAAATGAGATGGAGTCTCGTTAAACCAGCCGGCAATGCATGCGGTCAAGCCTACTTTTGCCTTTCGCTATTTTGCATAGCTTAACACACTAGCAACTTCGCCTAACGAAATAGCGAAAGGCGTAGATTTATCTAAGAGTTGTGCGACACTTATGGGACCTGACAACATTTAGGAAAAGGCATAAGAGATAGGTGTAAATTTTACAATTATTTAATGACCGCCTAGACAAGTAACAAGAGGGGGGGGGACACTTTATATGACTTAAAGACTCGTTACTTAAGTGAATAAAGTAATGCAGAAATAGAAGCCAGAGGGTTTTTTATCAGATATTTGAGCGATTAAAAACTAAAACCTTAACCCTTAAAGACCTAGAATAGATTTGAAGCAACTAATAGCATATCTGACTCAAAAAATTTTACAACTTAGCAAATCATGGGAAAAGAAAACCCATTTCTTAAACAGTGATAACAGTTGGCATGTGAGCTCTTAAAGGTGCCACGTAGAGCACTTAATAGGATAAGTTGTTTTTGGTTTAATGTAAGTTGGTTGATGTTGTTTTGAATTTGTTGGGGTCAAATGAGTCATTTGAAAGTGACCAAGTTTGGGTTTGAGAAAAGTTGCTCACCTATGCAACAAATTGTAAAAGTTGCTCATAGCAACTTTGCAACATTTTAAGACACCAATAGTTAGTTGGTTGACAAATTCAATTGTGAGTGTGTGTAACTACTCCAAGGGCAGTATAAGGCTTGTAAAGATAGATGATAAACAATTATCGAAGGTTGTTGAAGATCGAAAGCAAATAAATAATTTTGGTTTCCCATTTGTGTGTGTTCTTCTGAGTTTTTATTGTTCTTTGCAAGTTTGTACGACCTATATGGATTGAGAATCCCAAAAGAGGGTCATGGATTGCTAGAATGGTGTCTTACCTTAATTTTGTTTTTGATTTGGAGTCTTGAAGTGTTGTAGTTTGTGAATAATATTCATTTTGTTGCAGGTGGGTTCAAAGGCCCTAAAAACTAGGGGTTTGAGAGAAAAATGGCTCCAACCTAACGTTCCATGGTGGATTTACTCTTTTAAACCTTTTGAAATGTTAGGTTGCAATGTATTTTATTTTTTCTTTCTTTTTTTGAAATAGGGGAAGCCAAATCAAAGATTTTCCACCATACCCTAAACTTGGCAAGTTGAGTTGGCAAGCACTAGGAATCTGTTGGTATTTTGGTATGGTTTTGTCATTGATGTCAACACCTACTAAATACACCTACTTTGGAGATCCAGCAACATTCACCAACAATCAATAAATTGTTCAACAGTCACCGGTATATGGTTAACCGACAGGATATAATGTTCACCGGTACCTGCATTGACATGGAAGACACCTGGTAATGTTAAAGACATCATGTGGACACTTTTCTTTGAAGTAATAATCATTGGCATATTCTTAATTAAATATTTGCTTTTACCAGCAAATAGGTCCAGGTTATCTAGGGTTACATCGGCAGGTTTATCTTTTCCAGATCAGCATGGCACGCTATGGAGATGATTTATTATTGTTGTAAATGCCTTAAGCCGACATGTTCAATCGGTTATTGCATCAGATATTATATTATTTGTAAAATGTTTTATTGTAATATCCTGTAGAGCTGACCTACTAAAATTGGTCTTAGGGTATGATATAAATGTAAGATCTTATTTGTGAGATCAAGTGTGGAATGCGAAAAAGATTTAAGGAAGGGTATATGCGAGATTAAGTAGAGATATACACGAAGACATCATTTGAAGGTGAAGTTAGGTTTTTGTAGAAGCATATCAGCATTACACCAGTGCTGAATCCAGCATATGAAGATGCTATTTTATGCAGTACATTCTCATTGGATTTAACCATCCAACTGTAGTTAGTGTGACTCCCATCTATGATTGAGCAGTGAGCTCTAGGCTATTGGCCTTTCTGCATGTGCAGACCCCTCTTTGTACACTTACTATCTACAGTAGTATCGTTTGATTGTGGGTAAGGTTTCCCACTATGGTTTTTCCCCTTACAGGGTTTCCACAAACAAATATTTGTGTCATGTGTTGTGGATGACTTTATGTTTATGTTTCATGCATTAATTCTTACCGATATATCAATTTTCTGTTAACACTGTTTATAGGCATACTTAACTGTCTTACCGGTACTAAGCATTATGTTGGTTAATAAGATTTTGGTTTGAATTTATTAGACAACTGATTCACCCCCCCCTCTCAGTTGTCCCTGGGACCTACAATTGGTATCAGAGCCTAGTCCTCTTTTTGCAGAAGTTTAACAACTTGAGGAGATCCAATGTCTACTAATTATTTCAGAAAGGATAGTCCTAAACTTGATGGAACCAACTATGGAATATGGAAAATCAGAATGGAGACACATCTGAATTGCATTGGTAAAGGTATCTGGGAAGTTACTAAGAATGGTTATACTGCTACTATAGCTGGTCAGACTGCTCCTATTACTTTAGCTGAAGATGAAGAAAATGATTGCAAAGCAAGAGAAGCACTTTAAAGTGCATTATCAGATCAACAAATCATGGAGTTATCAGATAGATCAACTGCAAAAGCTATTTGGGATCATTTGGAAACACTGAATGAAGGGGATTCCACAGTCAAAGGTATGAACATCTGAATATGGAAGAAGATGAAAGAATTTATGCTTTTATGGAAAGAGTAAATGAAATTGTTTTAGGTATCAAATGTTGTGGAGGAACCTTGAGTGAAGATTAGATTGTTTCAAAAATATTAAGAGGTTTGCCACCAGCATATAAAATGAAGGTTACTGCTATTAATGAGTTGAGAACAATGCCTAATACATCAGTAACTAGGGATACATTGATTGGAAAACTTTCAGCTTTTGAAATTGAGGAATTTGGTCTTGTTGCTACTATAAAAACTGATTTGGCCTTCAAAGCATCAACATCATCTGCTCCATCTTTTGATAAATCAGACTAGAGAGCCTTTTATGCAAGAGAACTTGAAGAAACTAGGAAGGAGAATGAAGAGCTTGAAGAACTTGAAGCACTATTTGCAAGAAAAATGCCAAAAGGTCCAACTGGAAGTAAGTATGAAGGTAAAGCACCCTTTAAATGTTTCAACTGCAATAAGATTGGTCATATGGCTTCAAGAGGCCCTGATAGACATGCTAGACTAAGAGAAGAAGCTAGAAGGACATACAAACCTAATCCTGAATATCAGAGATACAGATTTAAGAAAAACAAAGATAAATCTTGTTACATTGTTGATGAATGTGTGACTAATGATTCTAATGAGGATCCAACAGACAACGGATGGGTCTTTGTTGCTATAACAGAAGATCAACTAGTACCTATTGCTCAACCAGTAGAACAAGCCCTAGTAGCTAAAGTGGAATCAAAGGATGAATGGATTATTGACTCAGGATGCTCACATGACATGATTGGAGACAAAGGTAAATTCTTGAACTTTCAAGAATATAATGGAGGTTTAGTAAGATTCGGAGATGACAAAGCCTCTTCAATCAAAGGTAAGGGTTCAATATCTCTTTATGGTAAACATAACACTGACAATGTCTACTATGTTGAAGGATTAAAACATAATCTTTTAAGTGTTGGTCAATTAGTTGAGAAAGGTTTTCAGTTACAATTCAAAAATGGAAAATGCAAAATCATGAATAGAACTGGTTTGGAAATTGCAACTGGTAATTAGACTAGAGGTAATATCTTTCATTTGAATAATAGTGAAAAGGCATGCTTAATTTCTCATATAGATGAAAGTTGGCTATGGCATAAAAGACTATGTCACGTAAATTTTGATTGCATGGTAAAAATCAGTATTTCTAAGGCAGTTAGAGATCTACCTAAAATTGTGAAACCTCATAATACAATTTGCAAGGAATGTCAATTTGGAAAACAAGTTAGAGCTAGTTTCAAAAGTATTCTAGAAAAATCCAATAATGCTCTTGATTTAATTCACACTGATTTATGTGGTTCGGCTAGAACTAAAAGCTTACAAGGTGATAGATATTTCATGCTAATTATTGATGATTATTCTAGAATGTGTTGGGTTACTTTTCTCAGAGAAAAGTCAGAAGAACTTGGGAAGTTCAAACTATTCAAAGCAATGGTTGAAAATGAAACCGGTAAGAAAATTAAATGTTTAAGATCAGATCAAGGAGGAGAATTCATATCCAAAGATTTTAATACATTCTATGAAGTAAATGGAATCAAAAGATAGTTATCAGCACCTCGGACACCACAACAAAATGGAGTTGTTGAACGGAAAAACAAAACTATTTTGATGCAGCAAGAAGTATGTTATCAGAAGCAAATCTACCACATGTGTACTAGAGAGAGGCAGTAAGCACTATTGTCTATACATTCAACAAAGTTCACATCAAAGGTGAAACTGGTAAGATCCCTCATGAACTATGGTTTGGTAATACTCCTACTCTTAAGTATTTCAGAATTTTTGGAAGTAAATGTTATATTAGAAGAGATGAGTATATTGGCAAGTTTGATCCTAGAAGTGATGAAGGAATATTTCTTGGTTATTCATCTAAGAGTAAAGCTTATAGATGTTTTAATAAAAGATTACAAAAAATTGTTGAGAGTACAAATGTAAAGATTGATGAACAATTCAGAGAAACTTCAAGGTATATAGACTCTGAACCGGTAACAGAAATTATGACAAATGAACCAACAATAAATCCACCGATACATAATGATAATCCAATTACTCTGGTATCATCAGAGGATACCACAGTAATTGAAGAACAACAATAGACTAAGACACCCCAGTATGTAAGACTGAATCATTCTGAAGATCAGATAATTAGAAGCAAATTTAAAGGAGTCATGACAAGAGGAAGATTGGCAAATGAAGAGGTATGTCTTATTTCTCAAATTGAACCATTATCTATCAATGAGGCATGTGAAGATAAATTTTGGATTAAAGCTATGGAAGAAGAATTAAGACAAATTAAGAAAAATAATACTTGGACATTAGTTCCCCAGCCTAAAAATAAAAATGTAATTGGAACCAAATGGGTATTTAGAAACAAACTCAATGAAGATGGTAAGGTTGTCAGAAATAAAGCAAGACTAGTGTGTAAGGGATATTCTTAGAAAGAAGGAGTTGATTACAATGAAACCTTTGCACCAGTAGCCAGAATTGAGGTAGTTAGATTATTCTTGGCCTTTGCAGCTCACAAGGATTACAAAGTTTATCAAATGGATATTAAATGTGCATTTTTGAATGGAGATCTTGAAGAGGAAGTTTATATTGAACAACCTGATGGATTTTCTTTGACAGATGACAATGATATGGTTTCCAGATTAAGAAAAGCTTTGTATGGACTAAAACAAGCTCCAAGAGCCTGGTATGCAAGATTGGATAAGTATCTTTTAAAAAATTGGTTTTACTAAAGGAAATGCAGATAGCAATTTATATTACAAACTAACTAATGATGAAATCTTGATTATGGAAGTATTTGTTGATGATATAATCTTCGGAGGAGAAGATGGATTATGCAAAGAATTTTGTCTTAAAATGCAGCATGAATTTGAAATGTCTATGATTGGAGAAATAAAATTCTTTTTAGGATTACAGATTTTACAGACTGATAAAGGCATATTTTTGAGTAAATCTAAGTACTTGAAAGAGCTACTTAAGAAATTTGGGATGGAAACAAATTATCTCAAAGGGATGAATCTACACCTATTAATCCAACTAGATACAAATCTATGATAGGAGATTTATTGTATTTGACACAAACCAGACCTGATATTATGAATGTAGTATGTATAGTTTCTAGATTTCAGAGTAACCCTAAGGAAAATCATGAATCAACAATAAAAAGAATTTTTTGGTACTTACAAGGCACAACAAATCTTGGATTATGGTATCCTAAAGATGAAAATTTTGATCTATATGCATACACAGATGCAAATTGGGCAGGAGATGTGGATGATAGAAAAAGCACCACTGGAGGAGCATTCTTTCTTGGAAAGAGATTAGTTTCTTGGTTAAGTAAGAAACAAAGTTGTACATCTTTATCAACAGCAGAATTAGAATATGTTGCAGCAGCAACAATCTGTACACAAGTACTTTGGCTTAAGCAAATGTTGAAAGACATAAAGGTAAAATGCAAGGAACTTATTACTATATATTGTGATAACACTGCAGCAGTTGATATATCTAAGAATCCAGTATTACATTCTAAAACAAAACATGTTTCTATCAAACTAAATTTTCTAAGGGAAAAAGTTGAAGAAAAGGAAATAAAACTGGTTTATGTGACTACTAAAGAACAACTTGTAGATATTTTTACAAAACCTTTGCCTAAGGAAACTTTTGAGTATCTCAGAGATCAGCTCGGAGTCTTACCTCCACCGGTAGAGACTTAGACACTTGATGATTGTCATCAACCGACAGAATTAAATGGACAAATATTTTATTCCGGTATTTGATGAGGAAGCTACTTCTCAGGGGGAGTAGTTGGTATATTGAATTGGTTGGTATTTTGTATGAACTTGACCTTTTGTGACTTTGGCATTTGATGTCAAAGGGGGAAAGATATATGGAAAAACATTAAGGAAAGATATATTGAAAAATGCATTATCTTTTTGAGGAGAGATTGGTATGAGTGTTTGGTATAATTACTCCCAGGGGGAGAATTGGTTTCTATACTTGGCATTTCTGTTTTGGCACTTTGATGGTTTTTCCATCTTGTGTTGCCATCAATGCCAAAGGGGGATATTGTTGGTATTTTGGTATGGCTTTGTCATTGATGTCAACACCTACTAAATACACCTACTTTGGAGATCCAACAACATTCACCGGCAATCAGTAAACTGTTCAACAGTCACCGGTATATGGTTAACCAACAGGATATAATGTTCACTGGTACCTGCATTGACATGGAAGACACCTAGTAATGTCGAAGACATCATGTGGACACTTTTCTTTGAAGTAATAATCATTGGAATATTCTTATTTTCATATTTGCTTTTACCGGCAAATAGGTCTAGGTTATCTAGGATTACACCGGCAGGTTTATCTTTTCCAGATCAGCATGGCACGCTATGGAGATGATTTATTATTGTTGTAAATGCATTAAGCTGACATGCTCAATCGGTTATTGCATCAGATATTATATTATTTGTAAAATGTTTTATTGTAATATCCTATAGAGCCGACCTACTAAAATTGGTCTTAGGGTATAATATAAATGTAAGATCTTATTTGTAAGATCAAGTGTGGAATGCGAAAAAGATTTAAGGAAGGGTATATGCGAGATCAAGCAGAGATATACACGAAGACATCATTTGAAGGTGAAGTTAGGTTTTTGTAGAAGCATATCAGCATTACACCGGTACTGAATCCAGCATATGAAGATGCTATTTTGTGCAGTACATTCTCATTGGATTTAACCATCCAATTGTAGTCAGTGTGACTCCCATCTGTGATTGAGCAGTGAGCTCTAGGTTGTTGGCCTTTTTGCATGTGCAGACCCCTCTTTGTACACTTACTATCTACAGTAGTATCATCTGATTGTGGTTAAGGTTTCCCACCGTGGTTTTTCCCCTTACAGGGTTTCCACGTACAAATATTTGTGTCATGTGTTGTGGATGACTTTATGTTTATGTTTCATGCATTAATTATTACTGGTATAGCAATTTTCTGTTAACACTGTTTATCGACATACTTAACTATCTTACTGGTACTAAGCATTATGTTGGTTAATAAGATTTTGGTTTGAATTTATTAGACAACTGATTCACCCCCCCCTCTCAGTTGTCCCCGGGACCTACAAAATCATGGATAACAGGCCCTAATTGGGTGAATCTAGTGGGTGGAGGTGAAGTATGATTGGATTGGAATACAATGTGGAGGTATAGAAATTCAATCAACATCAGTTCAGAAAGGAAATCAAATCGGTGAAGGAGTTTTAACCAATCCCTACTTTTCAGGCCTAGAAAGGAGCATTTAGGCCTAGTTAACCTATAAGGGTTATATATGTTAAAGAGAAAACCCACCTCCAATTTTGCAATATTGTAGGTGAACCCAAAAGGGTGTCTAGAATTTAAAAGAGTTCATAGGGTTGTTAAGGAATTTTAACCGGTAAATGCAGAATACCCCGCTGATAGGGCTACTGGAATTAGGTCTCAAGTTAGGCCTAAAAGTGCAGTTTGTTTATAAAACACCAAACCGGTAAGTGTAAAATCTCTTGAGTAAGGAATAGGTTTGGGAATCCTTCCAAAATCATCCATCCTAATGTTTATAGTATGGGGAATGAAGATCCTATGGTAGAGGGGTTGAACTCTTTGGTTGAGTGTGAAAGGGAGTGGGAAAACCAGGTCTCCGAAGCAAGAAAATGGAACTCACAAAACAAAAAGAGCTTATCCTAGCCTAAGGACCTTGGAAATGTCATAGAGGGTAAGTCTTGCAAAACCTTGAAGGGTGTGAGGTATAGAATCATTCGATGGATCTTGTGTATCTTGGAGGAGATACCTAGACAAGGTAGCACAAACTGGTGAGAGACAATCCACTCTACATCAGATTGGTATCAGAGCCAATTGATTGAACAAAGTAGCATATGTCAGACCCAGAGGTAGAGTTAGAATTCAACAACATGCCACCAAAGGAAATGAGCCAATAGGCCATTAGGAAGTTGGTCCAAGATATGCGTAGTGAATCCTAGGAGAAAGAAACCAAGAAAGGCAAGGGCAAAGTCACTGAATGGGGTGATGAAACTGATGATGAAGATGCAGATGTGATAGGAGTCATAACAAAAAAGAAGGGGTTGGAAAAAGATCAATAGATCTTCTTGGATTCCCTCGTCACTCAATAAAGACAACATAGAAGGTTTAACTATCTACAGTGGAAGCCTAAATGGAGAAGCATTATTGGACTGGATAAGAAGCTTTTAACAATCATTTTGAATACAAGGAAGTTGTAGAAGAAAAAGGGTCAATTTGGCCATGTCAAGATTGAAGGGATCAACCCTAGTGTGGTGGAACATGATGGAAGAAGAAAGAAGATCATCCCTTGGGAGAGGATGAAGATTGGGATTAAAACTCAATTCTTACCTGTAGATTTTGAGGTGCCAATGCACAAGAAGTTACATAATTTGAAACAAAGAGAAATAGATGTGAGTACCTATATAGAGGAGTTCAACAAACTTTCCCTAAGATCTAGGAAATGAGAGGAAGAAGTGGAGAAGGTTGCAAGGTACTTAAATGTCCTTAGAAAAAACATTCAAGATGAGATCAACATGATAGCACCTGACATAGTCCATAAATGCTTTCAGTTAGCCTTGAGAGCAGAAGACAAGATCAAAAGGAAAGGTGAACATAATCAAAGGGGAAAAGGTGGTAGAGCTTACAGAGGAATAGGCACCTTTGGAAGGGGTTTCATTCCCAAAAAGAATGAAAAAGGAAATCAATCAGAGAACGGTGGTTATAATCCTAACAAAGGACGACAGTTTAGAGGCAACTCTAGAGGGAGAAATAATTATAAAGGTGGATTTGGCAATTTGGGAAGAGGAACCACAGTCTTCACTAGAAAATGCTACCATTGTCATCAAGTGGGGTATGCCATGAGCCAGTATCCTAAGAAGACTTTAAGTTCTCACATGGGAGACAAGAGAACTCAGTTGGTGAAAGAGGAGGATTGTCAAAGTGTTACCTCACCAATCAGCAAGGCAGGACCAGTCCTAGAGGGAGAGAACCTAATGCTAAGAAGAACCTTGTTGAAGGTACCATAGACCAAAGAACCTACACAAAGGAAGACACTTTTCAAAACCACCTGTAGGTCTCATGGTAAGGTTTGTAAATTTATAATAGATTCAGTGTCTACTAAGAACATTGTAGCAGTTGAGATGTTAGACAAACTAAAATTGAAAAGGTTGTCACATTACACCCCCTATAAGGTATCTTGGCTGAGTAAAGGTTACCATGTTCTTTTAGATGAGAAAGCTTGGGTAGATTTTGAAATAGGAGATTACAAGAATAGTGTGGTATGTGACATATTACCCATGGATGCATGCCACTTTCTCTTAGAATGCCCTTGAGAGTATGATGTCAAAGCCATACATGATGGGGAGAAGAATTCCTATGTTATCACCAAGGAGGGTAGAAAGTTCAAATGGATCCTTTGATTGATCAAGGTGAAGAAAGACATGTTGGATCAAGTGTTATGTTGCTCAGTGGGAAAGAGTTCTTAAAATTGTTGAAGAATGAAGGGAACCAAGGATGTGCTCTCGTAATGAAACCCAAACAAGAGACAAAGATTCAAACCAAACCGGTGATACCTCAAGAGGTGCAGACCTTACTAGAAGTATATAAAGACATATTGTGAATGAGATACCAAATGCCTTACCCCCTATGAGAGATGTTAACCATCAGATAGCTCATACATGGTTCAACTTTGCCAAATAAAGCTGCTTACAAAATGACACCTACTCAAAGTGAGAAAATAGCAAAGCAAGTGCATGAATTGCTAGATAAGGGGTTGATAAAGAAGAGTTTAAGTCCATGTGTAGTGCCTATAGTTTTGGCACCTAAGAAAGATGGCAAGTGGAGGATGTGCACTTATTCAAGGGCCATAAACAAAATCACAATTAGATACCACTTTCTAATGCCAAGGATTGAGGATCTAATGGACTACCTAGGTGGAGCTTGCTACTTTTCTAAGGTGGATTTGGAATCAGGTTATCATCAAATTAGGATCACACCTGACGATGAATGGAAGAAAACCTTTAAAAAAAATGAGGGGCTATATGAGTGGTATGTGATGCCCTTTCGGCTCACAAATGCACCTAGCACTTTTATGAGACTTGTGAATGAAGTTCTTGCAAAGTTTATTGGTAAGTTTGTCATTGTTTATCTTGATGAAATTTTGATTTTTAGTAGGTCAAAGGAGGAGCATATCAAACATCTGAGTCAAGTTTTGAGGAAGCTACATCAAGAAAATTTGATGATCAACTTGGATCAATGTGAGTTTTTCAAAAATAAATTGGTGTATCTTGGTTTTATAGTTTCTCAAGGTTGTTTAAAAATGGATACATTGGAAGTGGAAGAAATAGTGAATTGGCCTATTCCTAATTCAATAGGAGATGTAAGAATTTTCCATGGCTTAGCTTCTTTTTATAGGAAATTCATTATAGGTTTTAGCCATGTGTGTGCACCTATCTTGAACACCATCAAAGGTGGGATAAAAAGTCATTTTTAAGTGGACTAGTGCAGAAAACAAGGGGTTTGAGTTGTTAAACCAAAAGGTAGCAGAACTTCCTTACCTTAGGCTCCTTGATTTCAATAGGAAGTTGGCTATAGGGGCCGTTTTGAACAAAGAAGGTCACCCGATTGCATTTTCCTTTGAGAAGCTCAAAAAAGCAAAACAAAATTATTATACCTATGATCTAGAATTATATGCCATGGTGCAAGCACTCAAGAAGTGGTGGCATTATCTGTTACCTAAAGAGTTCATAGTCTACACTGATAATCATGCACCTACTTTTTTGAATGGGCAGGAGAAATTGAATCAAAGACACCTCAAGTGGGTTGAGTATTTGCAGGCCTACATATTTTCCATCAAGCATAAGAAAGGAGTCACCAATAAGTTAGCAGATGCCTTAAGTAGAAGGGTTCTAACCATTCAAGAAGTATAGCTACAAAGTGTGGGGTTAAATACCCTCCAAGATCTCTATCAAGGTGACAAAAATTTTGGTGAAGCATATGATGTTTGCTCAAAGTTTGCTAATGCTTGTCATGTTTCTTATTTTGATTTTATGTTGCAGGAAGCCTTATTGTTTAAAAGACACCTAATTTGCATACCACAATGCTTAATGAGAGACAATATCATCAAGGAGAAGCATAAAGGAAGTCTAAGTGGACACTTTGGTCTTGACAAGGCCTTAGAGTAGGTTGGCAAGTTCTACCATTGGTCTAAACTATAGTCAGTTGTTAGGAAGTTTGTGGAGAAATGTGCTATTTTTTAGAGGGCTAAGGGTACCTCTAGTAATTTCAGTTTATATCAGCCTCTAGCCATACCAACAAGGCCTGGAGAGTGTGTGAGTATGGACTTTGTTCTTGGTTTACCTAAAAATCCAAGAGGATATGACAATGTCTATGTCATAGTGGATAAATTAAGCAAGATGACACACTTTGTGCCTTGAAAATGCACTAATGATGTCTCCTACATAGCAGGGTTGTTCTTCAAAGAGATTGTAAGGATCCATGGTTTTCCACTTAGTATTGTGAGTGATAGAGATACAAAATTTGTGAGCCACTTTTGGTGAACCTTGTGGAAGAAACTTGGTACTAACCTTTCTTTTTCATCTACATACCATCCATAATTTGGTGGTCAAACTAAGGTAGTTAATAGGTCCTTGGCTAATTTACTCAGATGTCTCACAAAACAACATGGTCAAGTTTGGGATCTAGGATTGGGACAAGCAAAGTATGCCTACAATGACTCTGTCAATAGGAGCACATGCAAAACTCCATTTGAGATTGTATATGGATGTCATTCAAGTGGTATTTTAGAACTTAGAGACCTCAGTTCTATGGAGCATAGGAGTTCTCAAGGTGAAAACTTTGCAGAGAATATGAAGGAGATCCATGCACAAGTCAAGAAAACATTGTGGCATAACAATGAGAAATACAAGACATAGGCAAAAAAAACCAAGAAGAGAAGTACACTACAAGATAGGTGCTCTATTTATGGCCTATCTGAGAAAGGAGAGACTCCCTAAGGGGCAACCTATCAAGCTATGCATGAAAAATATTGGACCTCTTAAGGTTGTTCATAAGTTTGGCAACAATGCCTATGAGGTGGAACTACCACCAAACTTGGGTATATCACCAATCTTTAATGTATGTGTTTTGGTATAGTATAAGCGAACTCAGTCAACTGCAAATCAAGAAAAGACTATTGCTAGTGAAGAAGTAGGTTGGATACAAGACCTACCTCCAATCCAACCAGTGACATTGGAATGCATTCTATAATCCAAGATTGTTAAAAGGACTAGGAAAGGAGTCTACAAAGACTACTTGGTTAAATAGACAAGTCTCCCTGAATCTAAAGCTACATGGATGTGTGAAGGAGATATACTACAACATGGAAGCACTGTGCAAGTCCTATCCACTCAAGAGACTTGAGTTTTTCCTACCTTGAGAGTATGGTGCAGGGGTACTTAACAACTTTTGTTGAGTTTGTTTCCTAGATGTTGGAATCATGTTTTTAGTTTTTTAATAAGGCCAAGAGTCCATTGAGTGTGTGCTTAAATGATTGTAAGGGCCCTAAGAGTCTTTGTTTGGCCATTGTTGGCATGTGAGATCTTAAGGGTGTCAGGTAGAGCAGTTAATAGGATAAGTTTTTTTTGGGTGAATGTAGGATGGTTGATGTTGTTTTGAAATTGTTGGGGTCATATGAGTCATTTGAAAGTGACCAAGTTTGGGTTTGTGAAAAGTTGCTCACCTATGCAACAAATTGCAAACACTGCAAAAGTTGCTCATAGCAACTATGCAACATTTTCAGACACCAATAGTTAGTTGGTTGAAAAATTCGGTTGTGAGCTTGTGTAACTACCCCAATGCAGGTATAAGGCTTGCAAATACTAATGATAAATAGTTGTCGAAGGTTGTTGAAGATCTAAAGCAAATAAATAATTTTGGTTTCCCATTTGTGCATGTTCTTCCAAGATTTTGTTGTTCTTTACAAGTTTGTATGACCTTTATGGATTGAGAATAGGGTCATGGATTTCTAGAATGGTGTCATACCTTCATTTCTTTTTGATTTGGACTCTTGAAGTGTTGTAGTTTGTGAATAATCTTCATTTCATTGCAGGCGGGTTCAAAGGCCCTAAAAACTAGGGTTTTGAGAATAAAATGGCTCCAACCTAATGATTCATGATGGATTTCCTATCAAAAACCTTGTGGAATGTTACATTGCAATGTATTTTATATTTTCTTTTTGGTTTTGAGATAGGGGAAGACAAATCAAATATTTGCCACCATACCCTAAGCTTGGCATGTTGAGTTAGCAAGAACTAGGAATCATGGATAACAAGCCCTAATTGGGTGAATCCGGTGGGTGCAGGTGAAGTATGATTGGATTGGAATACCATGTGGAGGTACATACATTCAATCAACATTAGTTCACAAAGAAAATCAGACTGGTGAAGGAGTTTTAACCAATCCATATTTTTAAGGCCTAGAAAGGAGCAATGAGGCCTAGTTAACCAGTAAGGGTTATATATGTTAAATACAAAACCCACCTCCAGTTTTGAAATATTGTATGTGAAACCCAAAAGGATGTCTATAATTTAAGAGAGTTCATGGGGTTGTTAAGGAAGTTTAACTGGTAAATGCAGAATACCCCGCTGATAGGGCTATTGGAATTAGGTCTCTGGTAAGGCCTAAAAGTGCAGTTTGTTTGTAAAACACTTAACTGGTAAGTGTCAAATCTCTTGAGTAGGGAATAGGGTTGGGAATCCTTCCAAAATAATCCATCCTAATGTGTGTAGTGTGGGGAAAGAATATCATATGGTAGAGGGGTTGAACTCTTTGGTTGAGTGTGAAAGGGAGTGGGAAAACCAAGTCTTCGAAGCAAGAAAGTGGATCTCACAAAACAAGAAGAGATTATCCTAGCCTAAGGACCTTGGGAAGCTCACAAAGGGAATGTCTTGTAGAACCTTGGAGGGTGTAAGGTGTAGAATCATTGAATGGTTCTCATGGATCTTAGAGGAGATACCTAGACAAGGTAGCATGAATCGGTGAGAGACAATCCACTCTACATTAGATTGGTATCAGAGCCAATTGATTGAACAAAGTGGTGTATGTTAGACCTAGAGGTAAAGCCAGAAGCGAGTAGCATGCCACCAAAGAAAATGAGCCAAGAGGCCATCGGGAAGTTGGTCCAAGATATGCTTAGTAAATCTGAGGAGCAGGAAACCAAGAAAGGCAAGGGCAAAGTCACTGAATGGGGTGATGATACTGATGATGAAGATGCAGATGTGATAGGAGTCATAAAAAAAGGGAGTTGGACAAAGATCAGCAGATCTTCTTGGATGCCCTCAAATCACTCAATAAAGCCAACATAGAAGGTTTACCTATCTATAGTGGAAGCCTAAATGGAGAAGAGGTATTGGATTGGATAGAAGCTTTGAAAAATAATTTTAAATACAAGGAAGTTGCAGAAGAAAAGAGGGTCAATTTGGCCAATTCAAGATTGAACAGATCAGCCCTAGTGTGGTGGAACATGATGCAAGAAGAAAGAGAACAAACCAAGAGAAAGAAGATCATCTCTTGGGAGAGGATGAAGATCAGGATTAAAATTCAATTCTTACCTATAGATTTTGAGGTGCAGATGCACAAGAAGTTGCAGAATTTGAAACAAAGAGAAATGGATGTGAGTACCTATATAGAGGAGTTCAACAAACTTACCCTAAGAGCTAGGAAACAAGAGGCAGAAGTGGAGAAGGTTGCAAGGTACTTAAATGGCCTTAGACAAAAGATTCAAGATGAGATCAGCATGATAGCACCTGACACAGTCCATAAATGCTTTTAGTTAGCCTTGAGAGTAGAAGATAAGATCAAAAGGAAATGTGAACATAATCAAAGGGGTAGAGGTGGTAGAGGGTAGAGAGGAAGAGGCACCTTTGGAAGGAGTTATAATCCCAACAAGAATGAAGAATGAAATCAATCAGAGAATGACAGTGATAATCCTAACAAAGGAGGATAGTTTAGAGGCAACTCTAGAGGGAGAAATAACTATAGAGGAAAATTTGGCAATTCAGGAAGAGGAACCGCATTCTTCACTAGAAAATGCTACCATTGTCATCAAGTGGGGCATACCATGAGCCGGTGTCCTGAGAAGACTTCAAGTTCTTACATGGGAGATAGGAGAACTCAGTTGGTGCAAGAGGAGGATTGTCAAAGTGTTACCTCACCAATCAACAAGGCAGGACTAGTCCTAGAGAGAGAACCTGATGCTAAGAAGTACCTTGTTGAAGGTACAACAGACCAAAGAACCTACAACAAGGAAGACACTTTTCAAAACCACCTATAGATCTCATGGCAAGATTTATAAATTTATAGTAGATTCAGGGTCTATTGAGAATATTGTAGTAGTTGAGATGTTAGACAAACTAAAATTGAAAAAGTTTCCACATACCACCCCCTATAAAGTATCTTGGTTGAGTAAAGGTCAACATGTGCTTGTAGATGAGAAAGCTTGGGTAGATTTTGAAATAGGATATTACAAGGATAATATTCTATGTGAAATATTACCCATGGCTGCATGTCACTTCCTGTTAGGATGCCCTTGGCAGTATGATTCCAAAGCCATACATGATGGGGAGAAGATTTCCTATGCTATCACCAAGGAGGGTAGAAAGTTTCAAATGGATCCTTTGACTGATCAGGGTGAATAAAGACATGTTGGATCAAGTGTTATGTTTCTTAGTGGGAAAGAGTTCTTGAAATTGTTGAAGTGTGAAGGGAACCATGGATGTTTTCTCATAGTGAAACCCAAAGAAGAGATAAAGACTAAAACAAAACCAATGATACCTCAAGAGGTGCAGACCTTACTAGAATGATACAAAGACATATTGTGAATGAGATACTAGATGCCTTACCCATTATGAGAGATATTAATCATCAGATAGATCTCATGTCTGGTTCAACTTTTCCAAACAAAGCTAATTACAAAATGACACCTACTCAAAATGAGGAAATAGCAAAGCAAGTGCCGAAATTGCTAGATAAGGGGTTGATAAAGAAGACTTTAAGTCCATGTGCAGTGCCTACAGTTTTGGCACCTAAGAAAGATGGAAAGTGGAGGATGTGCACTCATTCAAGGGCAATCACAATGAGATACCAGGTTCTAATGCCAATGATTGAGGATCTAATGGACTACCTAGGTGGAGCTTGCTACTTTTCTAAGGTGGATTTGAAATCAGGTTATCATAAAATTAGGATCAAACCTAGTGATGAATGGAAGACAACTTTTAAAAATAATGAGGGGCTATATATTGGCATTATGTGAACCTGTATGAGGACATGATGTCATTGTATGTTGTCATTGATGTCAATATGCTAAGAAGAGAGAACCGGTATGTTACCAAGAACTGGTATATGTGAGAACCGGTATAACATTGTGAATTGGTATATGTGCCAAAGTGAAGCAGTGTGTTTGTTTAAGGTGAACTGAGATGTAGTTATGGGAACCAGTACATGGAAGCTTTGTATGACTACTGGTTGGTAGTCTTATCTTCAGGGTTTCTAGTTGAAGTACTTCAAGCTTGTGTGACTCAATTGGTGACTTTGTGTGATGAGTTAGCATTATAATGAAGAACAAATCATGTTGCCACGTTAGCCTTGTGTGCGTGAAGGATCTTGCATGAAGGAGAGTGTTCCTATCTACCTTGGGAATGTGCAAAGTCTATAAACAATGAAAATGCATGATGGGTTATCAGCCACCATGAAAGTGGTGGAAAACAAATGGTGGAGAATGTCTTGAGATTGGTTCAAGACTATTGCATTTAATGCAATATGCTCAACAGTTAGGATTGAACCATTTGAATTGTTTAACCTAATAGGTTTAGGGTTTAGGGTTTATGTTACCGACCTATTTGTTTTCTATAAGGTCGATTATGTGTTTCTTTCTGAGGTTGTTGGCAAAATTTGTGTGTGTGTATCGAAGTGAAGAGATACCTGATTCTTGCCAGACCAGAGGAGAGAAGTGATACCTACAGAGTGTAAGTGCAGAAGGTGAAGATGAGCTTAAGTGAATTTGCATTGGCATTGATTGTTGTTACCAGATCATTATAATACCTATTGATCTCTAACCACTTCAATAGTTGGGAAATCCCTTAACAGGGCAGCTTTAACCAGCTTACTATAAATCCTTTAGCAGGGTGACTCAAAACCATTAAGTTCTTGAAATCCTCTAACAAGGTAACCTTTAATAGGGTTTAACGCTTAGCCAGGTATTCTAGCCATCCCTTAACCAGGTGATCCCTAACAAGATCGGTTCCTAATAGAAACTATTGTATCAGTCTTTAACCGAACAAGGATCCTAACATAGCGGACTTCTAAAGAGTTCAAAGACAGCTTGTGGGTATTCATCCCCACCGCGATTTTTCCCAGTTGGGTTTCTACGTGAAAAATCTGTGTGTCATGTGTGGTGTTATTCATGTGATGGTTTAAGTGATTTGTGTCTAAAGGTAAATCATGTTGGTCCAGCTATTTCTATATCTTTGATGATAGATTACCTGTCCATGCACTAGGGTGAAATGGAAATGAAGCATTAGATTGTATGAAAAGATAAGTGTCAATCGGTTTATGCTTGTCTCAATTATTCTAAGTTTTGTTGGTTGTACTCTGCTTAAGACCGGTGTTACTGTTTGTCTACCAAAGCACAGTGTCTACTGACAAACCAGGTTTAGGATTGTGTTTTTGTCTGTACTGATTCACCCCCCCCCTCTCAGTACCAGTTTGGTACTATCCATTCATCATTGAGTTTTCACTATATGAATGGTTGGTGATTCCCTTTGGGCTCACAAATGCACCTAGCACTTTCATGAGACTCGTGAATGAAGTTCTTGCAAATTTCATTGGTAAGTTTCTCATCATTTATCTTGATGACATTCTGATTTTTAGCAAGTCAAAGGAGGAGCATATCAAATATCTGAGTCAGGTTTTGAGGAAGCTACATCAAGAAAAGTTGATCAACTTGGATAAATATGAGTTTTTGAAAAAATAAATTGGTGTGTCTTTGTTTTGTAGTTTCTCAAGGTTGTTTAAAATGGATCCATCAAAAGTGGAAGCAATAGTTAATTGACCTACTCCTAAGTCAATAGGAGATGGAATACGTTTCCATGGTTTAGCTTCTTTTTATAAGAAATTCATTAGATGTTTTAGCCATGTGTGTGCAACTATCTTGAACACCATCAAAGGTGGGATAAAATGTCAGTTTAAGTGGACTAGTGCAGAAAACAAGGGGTTTGAGTTGTTAAAACAAAAGGTAGCATAACTCCCTTACCTTAGGCTCCCTTATTTAAATCATCTCTTCACTATGGAGTGTGATGCTATCAAGCTAGCTATAGGGGTCGTTTTGAGCCAAGAAGGTCACCCCGTTGCATTTTTCTTGGAGAAGCTCAATGAAGCAAAACAAAAGTATTCTAATTATGATCTAGAATTATATGCCATGGTGCAAGCACTCAAGAAGTGGCAGCATTATCTATTACCTAAAGAGTTCATAGTCTACATTGATAATCATGCATTTAGTTTTTTGAATGGGTAGGAGAAATTGAAGCAAAGACACCTCAAGTGTGTTGAGTATTTGCAGGCCTACATATTTTCCATCAAGCACAAGAAAGGAGTCACCAATAAGGTAGCAGATGCCTTAAGTAGAAGGGTTCTAACCATTCAAGAAGTACAACTACAAATGGTGGGGTTAAATGACCTCAAAGATCTCTATTGTTTAGGTTTATTGTTTAGAGGACACCTACTTTGCATACCAGAGTGCTCTATGAGAGACAATATCATGAAGGAGAAGCATCAATGCAGTCTAAGTGGACATTTTGATCTTGACAATACCTTAGAGGATGTTGGCAGGTTCTACCATTGACCTAAACTACAGTCAGATGTTAGGAAGTTTGTGGAGAAATGTGCTATTTTTCAGAGGGCTAAGGGTACCTCTAGTAATTTTGGTTTATATCAGCCACTAGCCATACCAACAAGGCCATGAGAGTGTGTGAGTATGGACTTTGTTCTTGGTTTACCTAGAAATCCAAGAGGATATGATAGTGTCTATGTCATAGTGGATAGATTAAGCAAGATGACACAATTTGTGCCTTGCAAATGCACTAATGATGCCTCCTACATAGCAGGGTTTTTCTTCAAAGAGATTGTAAGGATTTATGGTTTTCTACTTTGTATTGTGAGTGATAGAGATACAAAATTTGTGAGCCACTTTTGGTGAACCTTGTGGAATAAAATTTGTACTAACCTTTCCTTTTAATTTGCATACAATCTACAATATGATAGTCAAACTAAAGTAGTTAATAGGTCCTTGGATAATTTACTCAGATGTCTCACCAAACAACATGGTCAAGTTTGGGATCTAGTATTGGGACAAGCAGAGTATGCCTACAATGACTCTATCAATAGGAGCACAGGCTGGAGTCCATTTGAGATTGTATATGGATGTCATCCAACGGGTATTTTAGAACTTAGAGACCTTAGTTCTATGGACCATAGGAGTGCTCAAGGTGAAAACTTTGTAGAGAATATGAAGGAGATCCATGCATAGTGAGAAATACACGACATGGGAAAAAAAAACAAGAAGATAAGTACACTACAAGATAGGTAATCTAGTTATGGCCTATCTGAGAATGGAGAGACTCCCTAAGGGGAAACCTATCAAGCTATGCATGAAAAATATTGGACCTCTTAAGGTTGTTCATAAGTTTGGCAACAATGCCTATGGTGTGGAACTACCACCAAACTTGGGTATATCACCAATCTTTAATGTATGTGTTTTGGTACAGTATAAGGGAACTCAGCCAACTGCAAACCAAGAAGAGACTACTGCTAGTGAAGAAGTAGATTGGAAACAAGACCTACCTCCAAGCCAACCGATGACATTGGAATGCATTCTATAATCCAAGATTGTCAAAAGGACTAGGAAAGGAGTCTACAGAGACTACTTGATTAAATGGATAGGTCTCCCTAAATCTGAAGCTAAATGGATGTCTGAAGGAGATATACTACAACATGGAACCATTTTACAAGCCCTATCCACTCAAGGGACTAGAGTTTTTCCTACCTCGGGAGTATGGTGTAGGGGCAATTAGAAAATTTTGTTGAGTTTGTTTCCAGAATGTTTGAATCATGTTTTTAGTTTTGTAATAAGCTAAAGAGTCCATTGAGTGTGTGCTCAAATTATTATAAGGGCCCTAGAAGTCTTTGTTTGGCCAATGTTGGCATATGAGCTCTTAAGGGTGCCAGGTAGAGCAATTAATATGATAAGTTGTTTTTGGGTTAATGTAGGTTTGTTGATGTTGTTTTGAAGTTCTTGGGGGCATATGAGTCATTTGAAAGTGACCAAGTTTGGGTTTGAGCAAAGTTGCTCACCTATGCAACAAATTGCAAAAGTTGCTCATAGCAACTTTGCAACATTTTCAGACAGCAACGGTTAGTTGGTTGACAAATTTGGTTGTGAGCATGTGTAACTACTCCAAGGCCAGTATAAAGCTTGGAAAGACCGATGATAAATAGTTGTTGAAGGTAGTTGAAGATTTGAAGCAAATAAACAATTTTGGTTTCCCATTTGTGTGTGTTCTTCTGAGTTTTTGTTGTTCTTTGCAAGTTTGTACTACATGTATGGATTGAGAATCCCAAATTGGTTGAGGGATTACTAGACTGGTGTCTTACCTTTTTTTTTTCTTTTTGATTTGGAGTCTTGAAGTGTTGTCATTTGTGAATAATCCTCATTTTGTTGCAAGCGGGTTCAAAGGCCCTAAAAACCAGGGTTTTGAGAGAAAAATGGCTCCAACCTAACGTTCCATGGTGGATTTTGTTACTACTTACTAAGATTGCCATTAGTCTTATGTTCAAAGTTATTCTATATATTCTAGTTGGTTACTTCTATCGAATCATTCAGTCGGTAAGCATAGTGCAGTCGGTTAAAGAAGCAAGTAGTCTCAGAGCGTAGTATACACCGAACACTCTACCAAGTAACATTCAATGTCTACTGACCAACAAGAATGATATATCGAGTGAACACACACCGAGTGAAACATGTTACCAAATTCAGTGAACCTAGACATATATGGGAAACATGTTACAAAGATCGAGGAACAAGTAACTGTTATCACATTGGAAATTGCACTTAAAGATTGTGTATGATTTTGAGGTCATCTAACCAATGAAATATTTTGCATGGTTATTCATTCAAGAAATCATGTTTGTAAGATCGAAGCATGGACCAGATCACCGACATAAGAGATCTATTTATACAACATGAATTCAGGATTAGATATATGTGCAAGTATATATGTGAATGTGTGTGTGAAGCAAGACATATACAAAAAGGAAAATCATGAAATATCATAGTGTTATGACTGTTACAGTTGACAGAGAAACATAGAGGTCACCGAGAAGGATTTCAGAGAACAGTCAAAGAACAAAGCAAATAGAAGGGTTTATCGAGTTACTTTATGGGTTACCGAGGTATGCTATAAGCAAGGTAATCTTATTTTGAGCACATAGAATCTGCTATAACATTCCAGATGTAAAGTTGTAGATATTTGTAATGATTCATTGTAATATTTTGAAGTTGTAAGAGAAACCTTTAATAGGGTAAAAGACTCTAACTAAGTCTATAAATTGTAAAGCCTTTAACCAGGTGCAACATTTAGAATAAGTGTTGTAAAATCCTTTAGCAAGGTAGATCTAACAGATCTTGATACTCCTAATAGGGTAAGCTATCAAAAATAGCTAAACATGTAGCTCTAACCAAGCAACCTTTATTATTGCATTAGTGAAGTTGTGGGTGTCATCCCCACCGCAGTTTTTCTCTCTAACCAAGAGTTTCTGCATAACCAAAATATATGTGTTATGGAGTGAATCATGTATGATTTTTATCTATTTATGTTAGCATTATATTATGTTACTGCACTATTCAGTTTATGCTTAACAGTAAAGTTATTGTTGAAGAAAAGTTTTGAAGTACTGATTCACCCCTCCCCTCTCAGCACATTAGCTTTCCATATTGGGCCTAACAATTCGTATCAGAGCTTGAATCTTGGAAAAGGGTTTAACAACCTAAAGAGGAAGATCTTATCAATGGAAGGCTATAAACAATCTCAAAGAATTGTGTATCTGCATGAATAATTGGATCATGCTAATCGAGTGATTGCAGACATGCAAAAATCATTGAAAGTGAGAAGAAGATTATCTGATGATTTGCAGAACTCTCAAGAGTAGGTAGAACAAATTGAGACATCATCTGAGAACAATATGTCTAAAGAGACTGAAGAAATGACTGAAGTGTTGAAAGAAAAGAACAAAGCACTGACTGATCAGCTAAAAGAAATGAAAAGAGAACATGAGCATTTCAGCACACAGATGACCGGAAATCTTGATGCATTGAGGACAACTGAGGATAAAGTAAGAGATCTAGAAAGAGAGAAACAACAACTTGAAGCATTAGTATCTGAAAAGAATGATGAAATCATAAGATTGACTAAGATTCAACAAAATTTGTCAGATCGACTAGGTTATGCACGTCATGAATCAAATCTGAAAGATGATGAGAATCAAGCATTGAAACTTGAAGTATCAAGGTTGACCGGTGAACTTGAAATAGAGAATAAATCCAAAGAAACACTGAAGAAGAATTATGAAGCATCAAAGATGTTGGATGAGCAACTGAATACAAGAAGACCCAACAAAGATGTAGGACTCGGTTACAAAGGAAAAGACTCTATCGAGAAGGGAATTCATACTACTGAGAGAGGAGAATCATCAAAGCAAGCTTGAAATAAGAAGAACATCAAAAGAAAGAAGCCTATATGCAACTACTATGGAAATCAAGGTCATACTGCCAACATGTGACAAATCAGAAAAGGTAAGCAACTGAATGGTTATTGTTACAATTGCAATAAATATGGTCACACATCTAGCCAATATAGGACAAAGACTGTTAACAATTATATGAAGGCAAAATTCAAAGGGATTTGTAAAAACTACAATAGATATGGACATAGTACCGAGAAGTGTTGGCTTAAGAAAAAGAACTATATGTGGTCTGCACACTGAGCAAATGCTAGAGGTTACCGAACTCACAGAGAACTTAACCGACCATATGTTGTAGTACCATGGGATTACAATACAAGGATATGGTTTGAATGTTGTGGAAGATATGGACATATAAGTGCCAACTGCTTTATAAGGTTTGGAATGAACAACCGAAGATCATGGAGAAATCTTGGTGTGGCATGTTTTCATTGTCACAAAGTTGGACACTTGGCTGGAGATTGCAGAGATCAACCTAGAGGAGACACTGAAGAAATAAAAGGCAAATTATAGATAATTTGGAAAAAGAAGGAAATTATGTCAAATGAAGAAAGCACCTTACCTACTGAGTTAGGTGCACCTATTCCAAATTAATTGGTAAAGGTATGAAGGGACTGCACTCTCTCAAAGATTAAATCTTAACAGTTCCTACTTTATTATGTACTTAAGTCAAAATCTACATAATTAAAGATGTATTAGTAAGTTTGAAATTCTATCAAAGTCTTTTGAAGCACTATATAGGAAACCTGTCAAGTTAGTAACTACAAGAAGCTTGTCTAGTCGGCAAATAAAGGAAATCTAGCTACTTGGTTAAAGCGCAAAAGGGAAAGAAGGTTTAGTGGAACCAAGTGCATTTAATGTTTTTGACCTAACCTACACGAGGCTCGATAAGGTATATTGTGCACTTAAAGCTTTTACGTGGTCATTTTTACTCACCAAGTTTTTGAGAGAACAGAGCAAAGCAAATCTAAGGTGTTCAAACCTCCTCTGAAGTGAAATTCAAGGTATTTACATCAATCTCAACGCATTGTTAAGCTGGTTTACCGATCATATCTATTGAATATTTCTGTTTCATATCTATTAAGAGGAAAAGCATCTGTCGTTTGAAAGTTTTCAAACCCTAAGGATCTTTTGATAATTTCTATCTGAAATCTACAATGGCACTGAAGATCCAAGAACCCATTGTTGTTAAGAATGTTGAAAAGCCCTCACTAAAATACTCTCTAACTCCCAAAGTAGTATCAGAACCGGATGACAAGACTGCATTTTCACTCATCTCAGATAGAGTTTTACTAGTTGAGGATGTCAGATTCTTCACCAAATGTCGAGTTGAAGAACTAGGTCATGTTGAAATCAAAGACACCTATGATGAATTGTGCACCGATGGGAAATTGGATTGCAAGTATGAGCACATTAAGATCAAGGGATTGACTGAAGCCCTAACCTATCCCTGTGTCTTCAAACCCCAATGGGTCAAGCTTGTTCTGAGCAGAGTTTATGATGAATTCATGTTTAGAGGAGCAACCATTCAAAATCACCAAGGAAATCATTTATCTGGTCACCGGTTATCCTATTTATGATCATGCTCGAGCTCAGAAGATGATATCACAGAGGGAATTAATCATCTTAACCGAAGTGGAATCCAATTGCAGAGGATTGAAACTGAATAATGTAACTGATGCAGAACTAAAGTTTTCTATTAGAGTGATACGTTATTGTTTCTTCCAATCAGTAAGTAAAAACAGTGTACCCTGTGCAGCAGTCAACTTAGCATACAAAATTGTGAAAAAGGGAATGAAAATTGATCTTTGTGAAGTATTGCTGAAAAACCTGTTTGAGAATCTGAACACCATCAGGAAGCTGAAGAAGAACAATTCGGCCAATACACTAAAGTTTGGATTACTGTTAATATGCATGTTTTTCTATTTTGAAAAATTATTTCCATCAGTCGGTAAATTAGTTTGGGAGCTACACCGACTAGTCACCCATCAAATCAATGAATTTATCAAATGTCTAGGTGACAAATTCAATGATATTATGGATGATTATTTCAGCAAGTTTCAAGAGAAGATTTATAACAGGTATAGAATTCCACCCCAGCTAGTGGAAAAATACAAAGATGACATATGTTTTGAAGTAGACACCGACTATTGCTATGTGAATGCTGTGGAACCAAGAACTCAATCTTTGCCACCTATGGGTTATGAGGTTGACTTTGACATCACACAACATCAGATAGATGCCTTTCTTACACTACCAAGGCATGCTACCGATCTGAGGTATGGAACATATGAAGAAGTGAAAGAGAAAGTAAAAATAAGCATTGTAGTACCAAAAGCTACAAGAAAAGCAACAAAGATGATCAAGGCACTATCAAAGAAATTTGGAGAAGGTTCATCCTCCACACCTATCAAGGGCACCCTAGTAATCACCGAGGAAGAATCAAAAGCCCAAAAGGCTGCTATTACACTAAGCACCGAGTTGCCTAAAGGGAAAGTTCTAAAGAGGAAGAAACATGACACATCAAAGGCATCACCGACTCCCTCAGTAAAGCGCCCAAACACAAGAGCATCTGCAGTGTCACTGAGTAAGAAACCAAAGACTGTTGTTGTTCCTAAGGTAACAAAGACTTACAAGAAATCTACTCAGAGACTCATTTTTAGCAAAAGAGTCTAGTGACACTGAATCTGAAGATGCTAACAAATTTCAGATTGTTAAGAGTAAGAAGGTAAATGTACATAGTGTTGAAAATTTTTGTGCTAACTTGAAAGAATATGGTGGATTTGGATCATTCAGATATGTAAAATATGAATCCAGATTTGATGATGAAAAGAGACAAATAGAAGAAACTGTTATCTGCACACTTTTGAAATTCCGATTGGCTCCATTGGAATTATCTAATTCACTTCCAAATGAATTATATTTGCATATTGATAACAGGTGGAAATATGCAATGGACTCGGAGAAATAGATTAGAGAAAGAAGTCTGGTACATCTCTTTCTAGACATGTCGATAGTTGAAATAAAAGAACATCTAACAACCTACAACACAAAGTTCCTTGTCAAGCAAAGAGCCTTAAAACTAATGAATGGTCTATATATTGAAGTAGAAAATGAGACAAAAGAAAAGTGGCAGGAAATCTTTAGAATCAAGGATGTTGGTGAGCAAGCTATAGTTGAGATTGTTGATGTCACCGAGCAAGATCCTGATGTCACTGAGCAAGACCCTACTAACACCATACAAATTGATGAAGACATCATGGACATCGAGGCACCTAAACAGGAAATGATAGAAGGCAATGCCATGGAAAACTAGTATCCAGTGAGTTAGTTTTGGAACAAGTTCAGCCTTATCCTCTGGTCACTCATTCTGCCACAACTAAGGCCCCTCAAGATACTGAACAAGGTGCATATGTTCACAAGTCTACAGAAGGAGAAGCTACTCCTCAGGCCACCAAGGAACAGACCTCTCAAGATCCTCCTAACACTGAAAATGTTGCAACTAAGACCCCGAGCACCGAACCACCGAAGGACTCAGCAAAGGCAAAAGAAACTGACAAAAGTGTTGCCTCCACTGAGCAACCTCCCGAGGATCCACAAGCCTCCCAAGCTATTGTATTGGTTCAACTAGCCAAATCTAAAGAAAAGAAGATGAAAAAGCTTAGTATCAAGGTTGATACATCAAAACCAATAGTGTTGCCCAATGTAGACATATCAAAATTAAAAGGGTAGGCACTCATTGAATTCAGTGAACTATGCAAAGCAAAGGCCGAACAGGAAAAACAAATGGCCATACAAAAGAAAAATAAAGTACTTCAAAAGGCAAAGACACTATTATCAGATATGCTACCCGCAACTACAGTGTCAATAGATGCAACCATCCATATTCAACTGGATGAACTCCTCAATCAGATAGAGACATCTGGAGTAGATGCATCCAAATATTTGACCAAGTTAAAGGACAAAGAGCTAATTGCAAAAATGATTGAAGAGATACAGAAAGCTATTTTTCTTGGCAAAGTTAAACTTGTCAAATTTATTGCTGAGTTGTCCCCTCAACTCAAGCACATTCTTTATTTATTTCAGAAACTCTATACATTCTCTTTATTCATTAAAGCTATCAAAACAAAACAGAAGCAATTGAGAAAGAGATCACCGATCTCTCAAATAAGTTGACCACTGAGCCCAATTCTATTCAGAATTTTTATACAAAGTTACAACAGCTCATGGCTCAACAATTGGAACTTAGGAATGAAGAGAACAAAATAAGGATGGACATTATGACTCTTCAAACCTTACTCATTCCACACTTGTCCTCCATTCAAGAACAGATCAATCGAGCCACTTACCTATCTACTACACAAGAGGGAAGCACATTAGATGGCTTAATTTCTCTATTGGTTGACATTCAAGCACATAATTCTTTAATGGACAGTGTCAAGGATGCACTCTTTGTCAGCCTCACTGAAGCAAGGAAAAAGTATAAATCCATTTTTGACCAGTTGCCTCCACCACATGGTAACTAAGTCTTGATGTTTGTCAAAAAGGGGGAGTGAGTATCACATCAAAGTATACAGGGGAATGCAGTATACAGGGGGAGTATACTAAGCAGTGATTAGAGTAGTAAGCAATGAAATACAGGGGAAGTATATCGAGCAGTGAATAGAGTAGTAAGCAATGAAAAAGAGTAGCACATAGAACATTGATTACCAAGCATGCAAAATCAAAGTTATGAATAGTATATTGATAAGGGGAGCATATCTGAATATACTATTTCATTGACAAATGTATATATTGTCAGTTTAGTCAAATTTTGCAAGTATATAGATTTTTGAGTTATAACTTTGAAAGTAGCTTTTGTCAAACATCTCAACTAATGTCAAAAGGGGAGATTGTTACTACTTACTAAGATTGCCATTAGTCTTATGTTAAAAGTTATTCTATATATTCTAGTCGGTTACTTCTACTGAATCATTCAGTCTGTAAGCACAATGTAGTCGGTTAAAGAAGCAAGTAGTCTCAGAGCGTAGTATACACTGAACACTCTATCGAGTAACACTCTATGTCTACCGAGCAGCAAGAATGATATACCGAGTGAACACACACTGAGTGAAACGTGTTACCAGATTCACTGAACCTGGACATATATGGGAAACGTGTTACAAAGATTGAGGAACAAGTAACCATTATCACATTGGAAATTGCACTTAAAGATTGTGTATGATTTTGAGGTTATCTAACCAAGGAAATATTTTACATGGTTATTCATTCAAGAAATCATGTTTGTAAGATCGAAGCATGGACCAGATCACTAACATAAGAGATCTATTTATACAACATGAATTTAGGATTAGATATATGTGCAAGTATATATGTGCATGTGTGTCTCAAGCAACACATATACAAAAAGGAAAATCATGAGATATCACAGAGTGTTATGACTATTACAGTTGACAGAGAAACACAGAGGTCATCGAGAAGGATTTTAGAGAATAGTCAAAGAACAAAGTAAATAGAAGGGTTTACCAAGTTACTTTATGGGTTACCGAGGTATGCTATAAGCAAGGTAATCTTATTTTGAGCACATAGAATCTACTATAACATTCCAGATGTAAAGTTGCAGATATTTGTAATGATTCATTGTAATATTTTGAAGTTGTAAGAGAAACCTTTAATAGGGTAAAAGACTCTAACTAAGTCTATAAATTGTAAAGCCTTTAACCAGGTGCAACATTTAGAATAAGTGTTGTAAAATCCTTTAGCAAGGTAGATCTAATAGATCTTGATACTCCTAATAGGGTAAGCTATCAAAAATAGCTAAACATGTAGCTCTAACCGAGCAACCTTTATTATTGCAGTAGTGAAGTTGTGGGTGTCATCCCCACCACAGTTTTTCTCTCTAACCAAGAGTTTCTGCATAACTAAAATTTATGTGTTATGGAGTGAATCATGTATGATTGTTATCTATTTGTTTTAGCATTATATTATGTTACTGCACTATTCAGTTTATGCTTAATAGTAAAGTTATTGTTGAAGAAAAGTTTTGAAGTACTGATTCACCCCTCCCCTCAAAGTACATTAGCTTTCCATATTGGGCCTAATAGATTTCCTCTTTGAAACCTTTTGGAATGTTAGGTTTCAATGTATTTTATGTTTTCTTTTTGGTTTTGAGACAAGGGAAGCCAAATCAAATATTTTCCACCATACCCTAAGCTTGGTACGTTGAGTTGGCAAGCACTAGGAATCATGGATAACAGGCCCTAATTGGGTGAATCCGATGGGTGTAGGTGAAGTATGATTAGGTTGGAATACCATGTGGAGGTATGTAAATTAACTCAACATCAATTCACAAAGGCAATCAGAATGGTGAAGGAGTTTTAATCAATCCCTACTTTTCAGGCCTAGAAAGGAGCTATCAGGCCTAGTTAACGGGTAAGGGATATATATGTTAAAGACAAAACCCACCTACAGTTTTTAAATATTGTTTGTGAATTCCAAAAGGGTGTCTATAATATAAAATATTTCATAGGGTTGTTAAGGAAGTTTAACCGGTAAATGTAGAATACCCTGCTGATAGGGCTACTAGAATTAGGTCTCTCGTTAGGCCTAAAAGTGCAGTTTGTTTGTAAAACACCAAACCGGTAAGTGTCAAAGATATTGAGTAAGAAATAGGGTTGTGAATCCTTCCAAAATCATCCATCCTAATGTGTGTAGTGTGGGGAATTAAGATCATGTGGTAGAGGGATTGAACTCTTCGGTTGAGTGTGAAAGTGTGTGGGAAAACCAAGTCTCTGAAGTAAGAAAATGGAACTCATAAAACAACAAGAGCTTATCCTAGTGTAAGGAACTTGGGAAGGTTAAAGAGTGTAATTCTTGTAGACCCTTAGAGGGTGTGAGGTGTAGAATCATTGGATGGTTCTTGTGTAGCTTGGAGGAGATACCTAGACAAGGTAGCACAAACCAATGAGAGACAATCCACTCTACATCACATTACTAAATATGTAAGGTTCACAACCTCTGAAGAATTTATGAGTGATGAATATTTTATGCAAATAAGAGAGTTTAAGCAATCTTTTCTTAAAATTATACCAAATTAGATACAAAAGGAGAGAGCCATTCAACTTGAAAGCATTGATGAGGGAGCAAATCTAAGGCTAAAATATGAAATTTTGAAATGTGAAAATGAAAAATTGGATAGTATGACCCTTAAAATGGAGAGACAAATTGTGAAAAGGAGTGGTATATTTCTTTTAGAAGGTTGGGGTATTTTTTTAACCATTACATTTCATAGTTTAAGGAGGAGATAGGATATCGATCTTGAAAATTTAGACCCTAGACAGACCAAAAGTCTATTTTTTGGTTCTACATTTGTTGACAAGTTGGATATACTGGTTATTTAGTCTCCGTACACTACTACCCAAAATCCCTTAATGATTCAAAGATAAGATGAGATATATGGCCAACTTTTTCTTAAAACAGTCTTGAACACTACAGCTATAGAGGCTACTTATTTATCAATAAATGTTGTCAAGTTTGTGCAAAAAATGTCTACAAGGGTTAAGAAGAAAACAATATTATTAAAGATAGAGTTAGGAATTTAGAGGAGCAATTATATTCTAAGCCCTCTTAGTATTTACCAACTTTAGGAAGACAATCTTTTGAAGAAGCATTAGGTCTAAGAAATGACCTAGCTATGACAAGGATTGAGAATTCTAGAATGAAGCAAGAGATTGACTAGTTATACAAGGATATAAGGAGAGCAGAAATTAAAACTATGTCAAAACTGACCGAGACTCTCCTAGAGTCTAGTTTCATTGTGATCCTTGATCATGTAGATGTAGCATGGGACAAGCACAAGGAGCTCATGGAATTTTATCAGTCCCATCTGAGGGGGTAAAGGTATATTTCTTGTTCAATTTCTTTTTTTAGAAAGCTCGTATATGGTTTAGAGATTTGCCTTGACAAACCTTTGCCTAAATATTTACATGAGATAAAAATGAGATGAAGGAAAGACTGAATATTCTCATTCAAATATTTTCCACTCACCAAGTATATACAAAGGTAATAAAGGCAAAACTTATTGATTTCCAAGGTCTTATAATTTTTCATATTCATTCTTTATTTGATGAAAAGGAGGGTGAAAAATAAAAGGAGTTGGGGTTGAGACCTAATTCTGATTGGAAATAAGAAATAAAGGTAGTTTTTGATGCAACCATGTTTTAGAGAACCCTCAAAGAGAACTATCCAGATCATGTAGAAAGAGTAACATAATGGAAGCACCAACACAGAATATAGGAAATGCAAGATCAGAAATCCGCAATATCATAGGTTCATCGTAAACTACCTGACAACATGCGGGCAAACACATAGGCTTACAGGCCTGGTTACATAATACGTTCCAAAATACAATCCATTCGGACCTCCAAGAGGTATTCCAACTATAGATCATGAATTTATATCATCATCTATTTTTTCTATCACCTAAAGAATCAAATACTACAATATATATAGCATCCAAAACACATCTTGGTCAGCCACAAAAGATTACATTCTCCAAGACCGGAAAATGAAATGTGTAAAATAGGTCGAACCCAAAGCATGAAGATCATCTCTGCCAAGAAAACAAATGAAGTGGAGACCACAAAGGAAGGTTGACTAAGGACATGGGAACATCGAGTGAGGTGCCAATTAGATCTGCAAGCCAAGAAATTGCTCCACAAGAGAAGAAAACTCCAAATAGTTGTTAAGCTCAAAACTGCTCTAAGAACCAAGAAATAGATAATCCAGAAGCAAAAACTTGGTAGAAAAACATCCAAATGAACTAAAAATCTAGAATAAGGAATGAGAACAAACCTGGGAGCCAAATATTTGATCCACAATGAAAAAGGAACAACTTTTGGATAATGCCAAAAGAAACACAAAACAACAACATAACTGAACATAAACAAACTAGAAACAATTTTTCTTTTTTGGTTGATGCAAGATTTTTCATTGATCGGGGATGCTTGTGCATCAGTTTTGGATGCAGTATTAATAGGCATTCAAGAAAATGAAACACAAGAAGCAAAAAAATTGAGTTCATAATTAAATGCTCTGTCAAGGTATGAGACAAGATTAACCAAGGTGGAGATAGTAAGGGTTAGAATAAATGACAAGGATTATCAGAAGCATCTCCACAAGATTTAAAAATTCAAGGAGTAAGGAGCTGAAGCCCTATGATTTGTTGCTCCAAACTAAGAAGCAATTTTGAAATTTTCAATCAGGAAGTGATCGTTGGTTCCCACCATTTTTTGAATTTTTTCTCTTTTGGTTTTTTGGAGGTAAAAGAAAGATTTGAACATATATTAAGATCAATTTATAATTATGCTAAAAATATTTTTGAGGCCAGTTGCAAAGATGTGAGCATTGAATTCATATTTATTGAAAATTTGTAGTAAGTTGCTCTATGTCATGTTATCTTTAACATGTCTACAGTGTTATCAAATTTTCTTCAACTTGATAAGTAGACTTGTGTGCAGAAAAGGGTTCCAAATCATCAACAAAGATTACCACATGCAGAGAATGAAAGAGGATGTCTGATTTTGTTAGCACCTTAAAAAGTTGTTTGTCTTCTATTGTGTCAGAGGAATACTTGTTACCTTTTTTCTCCTTCTAAGATAAAAAAAAGTCCACATAGAGTTATTTTACTTCTTAGTTAAATATGAAGAGAAAGTAAAAATCTGTTTAAATGTCTATAATTTGTGTTGTCAAATAATAAAGGATAAATAAGACCTTTTGTCTCTGATAAAAAATGGTAAAAAAATCACTTTTCCATGCTAAAAGAAAGTCAAAAGGTTCATCTTTCATGTTTGAGAAAAAAGTGAAGATTCAAAATAGCTGAAATTTCACATGGCATGCAATCAAAAGATTATCCTCCATGATGATCTCAACAGGTTTAGGATTATTTTGATAAAAGTGAGTTGTTGCATGAATAAATCCCTACATCTCTGCAAGTCTTCAGAGAAATCAATTTCAAATAAGACAACACCGTTGAAGAGCATTCAAAGATATTTCAAGAGCAAGTTTCACATGTTTCACATATTTGTACTAGGTTGTCTCAATTTTTTGAGACTTCCAACAATAGTTAAAGAGAAGGTCTACATGTTCAAAAAATATACATCTTCAGTTGTAAAGTGCCTTTACAATGTGCTCTCAGTTTTCAAAAGGTTGGACAGGATGTGCTTGAAAATTTGAGAATGAATATGTATCATGATAATGTTGATGCACGAGGGAAGGTTTGTACTGAGCCCATAAACACCATGCAAGGAGACCACAACATTATATTTTACATTTTAGGTCTTCTTTTCCTTCTCTTAGATTTTCTTATTGTTCTTGCCAAAGTTAGGCATTATAAGGTTAGTTTTGCAAGCCTTACAGCCTATGATATAAAAGTTAGAAAGTTTAAGGCATAATGAGACCCATACAAACTTTATGAGTTTTATGTTGAAAACTAAAACCTTAGGATTAAGATAGGGATCTCATTTAATATCTCTAAAGAATATCCATAGAAGATCAGAAAAAGAACCATCTACAGTGATTAGGATACAAAAAGGTTACAAAATACAGTCATGGTAAAGTTGTGTTAGTGATATTAGAAAGTACAATAAAAGTAATGGATTCAAAGGACCAAGTGCAAAGTCCTAGCTATGAGTGAAGAACACAAAGAAATATCATAATTAGCATCAATAGAGAGGTTTGATAATACACAATAAAACAATCACAGTCAATGACATTATCAAGCTTGGAAGGAAGATACAAAGGGTCAAAGTAGAGCAGCCTTTGTGAAGGTAGCCTTGAACATAGCCAAGACAAGCTAGAGAATTAAAGCATAAAATGTCAAAGTGCCACAGGTTCTTGATATATAGAAGAGTGACAAAGATCCTATAAAGAGCCAAAAATGACAATCCCTAAGATAGTCAATGAAGATCTAGTGTTGGCGTTGTTATAAATTTTAATATATGGCTTGAGAAAATCCATGGTAAGAGTAGCAAGTGTAATCATAGGGCATAGTCCTATATATATGATGCTAATGAAAAATATTGAAAGGATAGTATAATAGAGAGATCCTTTATATTAGGAAGAGAGAAATCAAGAAATAGTAATAAGGGTTTCAAAAGATCCACCAAAATTCTAATTCAAAGACAGTCAATTTCAGTCTACACATTGACCATGATGCCATAGTCAAATGTCTAAACAAGAGGTCATTTTTGAGGGAAAATAAGATAGCAAGGATTTTTGATAGTAGGTAAGGATTAACCAAGATTAGTCCCAAATAAAGGCTAGC
Source organism: Cryptomeria japonica (assembly GCF_030272615.1). NCBI lineage: Eukaryota > Viridiplantae > Streptophyta > Pinopsida > Cupressales > Cupressaceae > Cryptomeria > Cryptomeria japonica. Next base: position 536,669,514 of record NC_081414.1, on the reverse strand, counting down.
ATCATCATTTGATAACGAAGAGGTACACCAAGCTTCTACACATAAAGACACTACTCTAGGATAAGAGAAATCATGTTGTGTTCTCCCTAGAGCCAAAATTTGTGAAATGATTGTCAAAAAGAGAAATGAATAGAAATATTATTTGTTAATACCATGCAAACACCATGTAGTGACAATTAATTATGTATCAAAAGGCAGTTTTGAGGATACAAGTGTGACTGTACAAGAAGGAAAAGACTCCTTATAATAGTCATATGCATGCAAGTCTAGTAGACAAAGATGGTATAACAATCCCTTTAAGGGTAGTATTGTAGTGAAGACAGTTCATTCAAGATCACTGCCCCAAATGTGTGACAATACAAGAAGGAAAAGACTCCTTATAAGAGTTGTATGCATGAGGATCTACTAGACAAAGAAAGTATAATTGTCCCTTTAAGGGCAGTATTGAAACAAAGACAGACTATTGAAGATCATTGTCTCAAAAGAATTCCATCTCCGAATATCCACACTATCATAGTCAATATGGATGAGACAAAATCCCATGATTGTTAAGACATCAAAGAACAATGACAAGGGATTGCCCTAGGACAACATAATAGTAGTTACAATCAACTATATAGTTTGGATAGCTCAAAGAATAGTGATAGTACAAAGATACACAAAAGAATCATTTTTTGGAGCAAAGAATAGAGACATGAAGGGATAGAAACATTGTATCAAAGGATTAGTAGCCTTTGAAATTCCAAAGGGTATTTAATAGCAACCATGTGACAAAAGTAAGGCCTCTTAGAAGACATGTTTGCAAAATACAAAGAGATAGGGATGGCATGTTATGAAAAGAAGCCTTCCTTGATGGTATGATGAAAGAAGAAGAATCTGGTCAACTATTGAGAGGGGGGGGGTGAATCAGTAGATAGAAAAACTGATAAACTTTCACCTTACTTAGAAATAACCTCTCAAGTAAACTTGTAAACTAACAAGTTAAACAACTAAACTATAAATGCAATATCTCTGTCAGAATAAAACCGTGAAGATAAACCGGTTGATTGTTACAACAGATAACAGTAAAAAAATTGAAACTTGCAATCATCCAAATACTTTTACTTGACATAAGTAAAACCTTATTTTAGACTGTTACCGGTTAACATAACTTATCAAAGTGAAATAAGTAGTTAAGCAATTCAACCATAGAAACATAACCACAAAAAATTCACCACTTGACACAATATTTTTAATGTGGAAACCCAAATGGGAAAAACCACGATGAGATGAGACTCATAAGATAACTATCTGAACTCTTTTGAAGTTCACCCTGTTAGGATCCAAGCCTGTTAAAGCTTTTACAAAAAGTCCTGTTAAGAACAGATCTTGTTAGGGACCACTTGGTTAAGGGATTGACTATAATGCCTTGTTAGAAGTAATACCCTGTGAGGAGTAACCTTTATAAAGGATTTAGAATCCAATCTAATGGATCACCTGGTTAGAGGATTTGAATAACACAAAGCTTGTTAGAGCTTACCTGGTTAGGGGATTTTACTACTGTAATTGTTAGAAAACAACATGAGTTTGCTGATCTATTAGAATAGCACTTCACTTGCTTGTTCAGATCCTTTTCATACTCCTATCTTCCTTTACTCAAACTGCAGATACATCATCTAGTTCGAAAACCACATAGTCAATTCAAATTTGCCAACACTTAAACTAAAACAACTCATCGACCTTATAAATAAATCAATTAGGTCGGCAACACAACAAAAACCTATTTCTCTCATAGAGATTACCAACAAGTCAGTTTAGGTATGATCGCTGGATTACATAACAATATCTGCACATCATTCAAGAAAGCCTCGACCGCTCCTTGATCACCGCTTCATCGAACTTAGTAACTCATCACGTGCTTTGCATTACATGCAATATAATTTCTCATTCCCAAGATAAAAAACATTAACTCAACACACCAAAAACTCTATGAAACTCTCCTCATACAATATGCATATGTGTCATAATCATTACCACTCATCATCAAACCATAAACCAATATAACCAATTCACCAGACTTAGTTGGTTAGGGTTTATCAAAACAACAGGTAGGGTTTATTGATTCTACTCTCCAATACCTAGCAATACCGGTTCATTCCTCAAATTTACCTACCAGTTACAGTTCCTTTCACTTAGCTCTTCCTACCAGTTACAAAACATCATTATAACATTAACAATACCGGTTTATTGACATCAATGACAACATAACAAATCATTAATGCAATCTTCAGGCAAATGCCAACAATCTCCCCCTTTGGCATTGATGGCAATACAAATATTAATACCATTGATTGTTGCGATGTGAATAGGAATCCTGGTTTACATTTTACCATGTACTCTCCTTGTCTTCAGCTTGTCACTGGTTCTTCTCCCCATAATCACATAGTTCTTCTCCCTCTTTGACAAAAATGCCAAATTGAAACTAAAACATGAAATCTCAAACTCACTGATCAACATCAATAATATGCAACTTGATTCTCCCCTTGTGGAATAACTCCACTCCTACACCAATCCTGTTGTAAAGTTCTACAAGTAGATCCTACACTGATGTAATCTACATCATGCTTAATTGACCTCATGAAGGGGTACAACCCCTAGCTGACTTCTAAGATACTCAAAAGTAGTCTTAGGCAGAGATTTAGTAAAGATATCTGCAAGTTGCTCCTGTTAGGGTTCCCATAGATACTGAGAGGGGGGGTTGAATCAGTATTTGACTGGTAATGAGATTTTCTTGAAATAGAACATGTAGAACATAAAGTAACAGTATACTGGTATGCAAGAATTAATGTAAATAACAGAATCAAAAACATCCACATGAAAAGAACACCATAACACAAGATGTTTAACAAGGAAACCCGATGTGGGAAAAACCTCGGTGGGATTTGTGACCCACAATATTCACTTACTGGCCAATAAGAGAATATTACTTACAATAGGGGCCTGCACATGCAGGAAGGCCAATTGCCTAGAGCACACTGCTCAATAAATAGTCACACTGACTTACAATGAGGATTATGAAAATCCAATGATCTGTACTGCTTTACAATAGCATCTTCAATGCCAGATTTAGTACCAGTTCTTGCTCTGTTCTTTACATATACCCTTGACCTACAATTCGCACATTAGGTCTGCCTTATAATTTTCTTTATGCTTCCTATCCATATCCTACAAATGACTACAATGATCTCTTTTATATACAAGAGTCATTTTACAATTTGCCAAGTTGGCTTACAATAATAAACAAAATATTACATATCAAAAATCCTATCGGCCACTGTGCCGGTATACATGTTCTCTTCTGTGCCGGTGTACATCTTCTGTGTCGGTGCCAGTGTAGATTGATCTTGCTGATGCCGGTGCACTGTCTTGCTTGAATAATGTTTTGCCGGTATAATGTCTTGCTAGTGCCATAGGATTGCAAGGTTGCCATCAATGACAAAACCTTCAATCACATATAATGTCTCATTGGAGTGTCCATATGGCAACAATCTCCCCCTTTGGCATTGATGGCAACACCCATGAGAAATTTCCAAAGGATATCAAAAAATGTGTAGACCAAAAATGTTACCAAAAATGTGAGAACTCCCCCTGAGCATATGATCCCTATTTTTTGAATTTTCTCATCCTACTACTCCTCCTTTGGCATTAATGACAAAGGTTAGTAGAGTTTGTAGTTGTACCAATCCATAACCTCAACCTTGTAGTTGTGTAGTTATTATCTGAAGAAGATCTCCCAAAATTAAGTTTATGCCATCCATAAACTTCTTCTATCTTTTATTGCTGTCTCCGTTTTGTTTACTGTATTGGTGAGATACTACAAGTGCTCTGCCGGTGTTTTGCTTCACTGTGTTAGTGCCTCTGAGATTTCCTTCCACATAGATGCTAAATAGTCCAATCTTGGACTTAGTTTAGATCTCAAGAGTTTTGCCTTGTTTATTATTTTCTCTTTCTCTCTTTCCAATTTGAGTACTTCTTCCTCAAAATTTGTTATCTTTTCCTCAAAAACTGATAATGTATCAAGTGAGTTAACAAAATTATCTGCAAGTTTATTGATCTCTTCTTGTACCTTGCTCATCTTTTTGTCTACATCTATGGTCAAAAAGTTTGTCTTACAGGTGTCTTTGTACAGAGTTTTGTACTCTTTCAATAAATTGCACAGTTCCGGTAGAAGTGTGTCAAATTCCCTATTACACTTCTTTATTCCTTCCTCAAAGAATTTATGTTTCTCTTTTTCTACAATATCCTTTACAGTTTCTACCTTTGTTTGCTCAAAATTTCCAGAAATATATTTACAAAGTGTATCCAATTGGCCTAAAGAATCTTTATTGTTTATATTACAATTAGGAGCTATTGATTTCAAAAATGGAATTGAATCATCTATTGCTTTATAAGCTTGTGAGCTATAATCAGTTATTTTCTTAATAGATTCAAGTAATACCTCAGTCAAATTTGATGGTGACCCAACAAACTAAGTGCTGGTGGAAGTGACCATGCTAGTATTGACCTCTGGTAGGTCTGTTTGTGTCTCCATCTCTTTAAGCACTAGTTTTCCTACATCATTTCTTACCAGTGGTATCTATTCTGGAGCCTTTAGCTCTGTTGGTTGCTCTATTTGTGTTTCAGATTCCATCTTTTTCTCTGTATCTGTTGCCGGTTGCTCTATGTTTCCTATTACCGGAGGCTCCTTGGATATACCTGATTTATCTATTGTATCCTTATCTACCACTATGTTGATCTTCTGAGTATCAACATTCACAGTACATAGGACTTTAGGATTAGGATTATTATCCTCTGTATCCATACTCTCAGCTACCGGTTGATCTTCTGTAGTTGTTGTTTTTACCGATGGAGTATTTAGAGGAGGTGGGGGTAAGTTGTCTCTAATCTTGATACTTGGTGGTCCACCAACTTTACCTTTCCCTTTGTCCTTCTGATATACCAGAATGGGTTTAGGATTCCTATATTCTTCTTGTTTTTCTTTTTAAACCAAGAATATATCCCAACCATTTTCTATTTCCTCTAAAACCTCTGTAACTCTACCTACCATCAGTGAAATTTGCCAGTGTGCAGTGGAAAAAACTGTCTAGTTGGCCTGAGCTATCAGATCATCAATTTCCTTAGGTGAGTTAACGGGGTATACTGCAAGTAGTTTTTCTATTTTAATTTTCTTATCCAATTCAATTATTCCTTGCCTTCTGGCCTCAAGTCTTTTATATAGTTCATCAGGAATTTCATTTAAGACTTGCAACAAAAACTTTTTATACATGTCCATGTGTAATATAACACTCTCCTCAACTTGTCCTTTCTCATCATCTGATAGGGTGTCATAGATTTTCCCTATGTTTTTCAATTTACCTTCCTCTATGATCTCATTCAGTAATATGTCAAGAGGGGCCAAGTTAGTGTTTGTCTTTTTCTTTCTTTTGGGGGTTAGCTTCTTCTTAGGTGTGACTTTCTTGACTGGAGATCTCACAACTTGTTGCTTTTGTCTTGTCCTTCTAGGTGAAGGAGTGGTTACCGGTGAGGGGTCTCTTTTCCTAACAACTCTTTTAAAAGTTGCTGGCATATCTCCTTCTGAGGAAGTACCTACCAGTGATAGATGAGTTTTAGGTTGTTGGGCTGCTAACTCATCTTCAGTTATGCTAGTTTTCTTTAATACATCTTCCTTTATGGCTTTTGCTTGTTTTGATCCTTTCCTCACAAATGCCTCAACCTTTTTCACTCTCTTCTTAGATTGAATTTGACTTTCTATGGTCTCAGCACTACCAAATACTTCTTCCTTTGGTTCATTGGGGGCTTCCAGAAGTGCTTTGGCATAATTTTCCACTATGTGGTCATCTGTTTCATACCCCATCTCTATTACCCAGATTGTCCTTGGGATGACTGCTTCCATCCAGATCTCATCCTTGTATTTGTTGACAATTTCCTGTGATAGTCTGATTCTTTTGTTCATTCTATCCTTTAGTGCTTGAAAATACTCATTGATATTCTTTTCCTTGTTTTCACCCATGTTGTTAAATAAGTCAGATAATTGTTTTCCTATTGGTATGTCAAATCCAAAATCCTTGTTGCCTATACTGGGAGCCTGTTTGGTTATATGTAGCATTAAGCATACAAGTAAATTTCCAAATCTAAAGGTTCCTTTCTTATCCTTCTTGATTTTTGCTAAATTGTCAATTAACTCATCCTTTAACCATTCACAGATATCAATTTTTATATTGTCCTTAATCATGTCATAAGCACTTTTTATGCATAAACTGGAAATTGAGTTAAGCCTATTAGCATGAGTTGCTTTGTAACCTAAAATCATGCTAACAAATCTAACATTTGTATCGGTCACATCATTAACCCTCAATGATCTCTTGTTGGATGTTGCACCAGTTAACTTTGTTACTAGGTTATTGGAGACCTTCTTAGTCCTATCAAGTCTGTTACCGGTGGAAGGTAACCCTGTTACTGCTTTCATGGCTTCCTTTGTAATTTTGTGCACTGAATCAAGCCAAAAGAATGAACCATGTACCCTGCTTAAAACTATCCTAATCACTTCCTTGGAAAATTCAGGAATGCAGAGGATTTCAGTGAATCCTAGGGTTTCAACAACTTTATGTTCAGGTTTCACGTTTTTGGAATTGTCACATATAACAATCTTATACATGTTTTTGATTTCTTCATCACCTAATTCCTCTATGTTGCAATGAATATACATTCTAGGGTCTTCTGCATAAACAACACCTTTTGGAATTTGGGAAAAAGCACCTGTATTGTCATCTTTCTTAGCTACCTTGGGAACTAGCTCAAACATAGGCCTAGGGCATTTTATAACTACAACTACTGTAGGGTTTTCTATGAATTCAGGTGCAGAGGAGGATGCCATGATGATAAATACCTTTCTCTGCCTTTGAATGGATTGGTTGCTGAAGTGCTTTGCCTCTTTGCTCAAAAATGCCTTAGCTCGGAAATCTTCACGCTTCTCTGAAAGTTTGAATGTTCAGTGAAGTGAAATGGAGCCAAACCTTTATTTTATAAAGTCTTTTCTGCTACCTACCACATTAATTGCTTGCCGGTAATGTATTAGCTCAACTTTATTTGCCGGTAACGAATGATTTTCAACTTCTTTTCTCTAACCGAGGGAATAATAGCACATGTGTCATTAGATTGCCAAACCCTCAAGATAATTTTCTTCAATTTGATGAAGAACATCTTGCTAGTGGAGCATTGCTCTGTCCTGCCGGTGAAGCATTGCTCTATCCTGCCGATGAAGCATTTGTTGGTTCTACCGGTGGAGGAGTATCCCCAATATTTAAATCAACTTTTCTAATCCATTGCTTTGAAAATTCTTGCTTAACCTCTTCAACCTTTTCTTTACCTTTCAAACTAATACTTTTGTTGTCTACTGGTGTACCTTTACTTCTACAAAATTTAGAAATATGACCAATCTTGTTAGATGCATAACAAGTTACATTATTTTTCTGAATAGCTTTCCCATAACCTATGCTGGTTTGTGTTCTGCATTTATTTGATAAATGACCAAATCTTCCACAAACATAACATCTTACATTCATTCTGCAATTTTCAGAGTTATGACCAATTTTGTTGCATTTGGAGCATTGACCAGTGGGAGGATTGATGTTCTGATAATTCCTAGATCTACATTCATTTGCCCTATGACCATATTTATTGCAGTTAAAGCATTTTCCATTGAATTTGTAAGTATTAGAAGGTCTTACCGGTTTGCTGTGATCCTGGGTATTTGCAGTACCGGAGCTTTCTCCAACTTCAAATCCAATTCCAGAAGTGTCACCTTTGGGTTTTTGACTCTTCAATAAGGTACCAAGTTCTTCTGAGCTTTTCTTGAATTTTTCTTTGTGTTGATTTGCAGTTTCCAATTCCCTTTCCAAGATTTCTTTTTGTCTCATTAGTTCATTCGAGTCATTCTAAGTATGCATCAGATTTGTTTTCAACATGTCATTTTCATAGCTAAGTCTTGTGTTCTCATTTGCTGCATCACTTAGTCTCTTGGTCAATTCTTCTTCATTCTTCTTTTTGTCCTCAATCTCTTTGCAAAATCTCATACTCATATCCTGCATTTCATTTTTTGTTGTCATGATCTCTTGTTTCAATTTGCTTATCATATCATTAAGTGATTCCTTTTCATCATTCTCATTTTGCAATTTTTCACAAAGTTCTCTTCTCTTATTTCTTGTAACAGTAAGATTTTCTTGAAGTGCCTGAATAATGTCCTGAGCTACTTTTAAATCATCTTCTAATTTGATATTTTTCAACTTCTCTGCATCATAGTCAGTAAGAGCTCCTTCAAGTTGCTTCATCAGATTTTCCATCTTTACCAGTGTCAAGATCTTCCTCAAGCTGTTAGGCTTCTGAAAATAGAGGACCAAGCTCTGATACCAATTGTTAGGGTTCCCATAGATACTGAGAGGGGGAGCTGAATCAGTATCTGATCGGTAATGAGATTTTCTTGAAATAGAACATGCAGAACATAAAGTAACAGTATACTGGTATGCAAGAATTAATGTAAATAACAGAATAAAAAACATGCACATGAAAAGAACACCATAACACAAGATGTTTAACGAGGAAACCTAGTGTGGGAAAAACCTTGGTGGGATTTGTGACCCACAATATTCACTTACTGGCCAATAAGAGAATATTACTTACAATAGGGGCCTACACATGCAGGAAGGCCAACTACCTAGAGCACACTGCTCAATAAGAAGTCACACTGACTTACAATGAGGATTATGCAAATCCAATGATCTGTACTGCTTTACAATAGCATCTTCAATGCTAGATTCAGTATCGGTTCTTGCTCTGTTCTTTACATATACCCTTGATCTACAATTCACACATTAGGTCTGCCTTATAATTTTCTTTATGCTTCCTATCCATATCCTAGAAATGACTACAATGATCTCTTTTATATACAAGAGTCATTTTACAATTTTCCAAGTCGGCTTACAATAATAAACAAAATATTACATATCAAAAATCCTATCGGCCTTTGTGTCGGTATACATGTTCTCTTCTGTGCCGGTGTAGATTGATCTTGCTGATGCCGGTGCACTGTCTTGCTTGAATAATGTTTTGCCGGTATAATGTCTTGCTGGTGCCATAGGATTGCAAGGTTGCCATCAATGACAAAACCTTCAATCACATACAATGTCTCATTGGAGTGTCCATATGCCAACAGCTCCTTGGTAGAAACATGCTCTAAAATCACATCTTTACTCTGAACTTTTTCCCTCAAGAAATGATACTTCAATTCAATGTGCTTGGTTCGTGCATGCAAGACAAGGTTCTTTGAAATATTTATGGCACTAGAATTGTTACATAAGATCTTCACAAGTTCTATAAACTTCATCTTGAAACCTTCCAAAATGTGTCTCATCCAGATAGCTTGGGTACAATTCATATAAGAAGCAACGTACTCAGCTTCAATAGTAGACTATGAAATACAACTCTGCTTCTTGCTACTCCATGAAACAAGTCTTCCTCCTAGAAAGAAGGCTTCACCGGTTGTACTTTTCCAATCATCAACATTACCTGCCCAATCTGCATCTGTATACACATTCAAGTCAAAGTTTCCTTGATATGCTTACCATAATCCATAGTCAACAGTACCTTTCAAATATCTAAATATCCTCTTGGTTTCTATCAAATGTGTTTCCTTAGGATTCTTCTGAAATCTAGCAACTAGACCAACTGCATGAGCTATATTCGGTCTGCTGTGAACAACATAGTGCAATTTTCCAATCATTGACCTGTACTCTTTTTCATCAACATATGTAGCATCATCTTCCTTAGACAACTTACAACTTGTAACCATTGGTGTCCCAACTGGTTTACAGTCACTCATACCAAATGTCTTTAATACCTCCTTCACATACTTACACTGTGTAATGAAAACACCACACTTCATATGTTGTAGTTGCAAACCTATGAATTTTTTTTATCTCTCCCACTAGAGACATTTAAAACTCACTTTTCATTTCATTTGCAAAGTCATTGCTCATGTCATCATTTCCTCCAAATATGATATCATCTACAAACACTTCACTAACCAATATCTTATCTCCTTCAGAATTGAGATATATGTTACTATCTTCACTGGTTCTCTGAAAACATATCTTCATCAGGTGTAAATGAAGCCTTTCATACCATGCTCTCGGTGCTTGCTTCAATCCATATAGTGCCTTGTACAACTTACATACCATGTCCTTTTTATCAGTTAAAGCATAACCATCTGGCTGCTCAATGTATATTTCTTCTTCTAGTATTCCATTCAAAAATGCAGATTTCACATCCATCTGATATACTTTGTGTATGCGGGAAAAGCGGGTCAATAGAACTTAAAATGCGAAAAATGAAGCCTAAGGAGCTTTGCTCACACACCCACAGGACTTTTTGGTGCAATTTATGGAGTCATGAAGAATGACTCAACTTCCCAAGGTTGGTTCCATGGTTCTCTATCTCACAAGGTCCCTCAAACCAATGTCTTTGCTCTCAGATCACTGAGCAAAGTGGTTTAGGGATGACAAATGTAAGAACGAGGGATGTTTTGGTTGATTTTAACATGAAATGCATCTTGAGCTATGCATGATCCTACAAATGCAATAAACTAGATTATAAGATGACAAGATTAGTAGCAAGACTATCCTAGCATGATATACTAGTCTATGATTAAGCTAAATGATAAGGAAAATACTCTAAACATGCATATTTAGATTAATTCCTATTGAAAAGAGAGGCTAAATGATGAGCATAAATGGTATATTAAAGCTTGGATGGATTTTAGTATAAGTATGATGCTAAAGACTTGGAAGATTTTAAAAAAGAGGATGGAGAGCTCTATTTATAGCAAAAATAGGACAATGTGTTGGTGTAAATAATTATTCATCATGGATATTATTACACTTACTTAAGTTTACTTAGGATAATGCATTTTCATAGTAGTTTGGGTATGAGACACTTGGGTGTTTGTGCCACATTGGGATAGTGTGTGTAGGAGAAATTCCACCTTTTATGTTGTTGATCTTGTTATTACACTATCATATCCACTTATTGTGGAGTGATAATTCCACTTTCGGTGGGTGATCCACCTCATGTGGAATATTATATTATTTCTCCTACCTACCCACACCTATTTCCTACCTACCCTTGTTTCTCATTGAGCCACATGTCATGTTTGTGTGCTCATACATATCCCTAGCCTTGCCTATATAAGCAGGCTCATCTACATTGTATGTAACTATTGAACAACTATTGAATCATTATTGTTGATCATTTCTATTGATGAGAATACAATTTATTATTGTCCTATATTGTGTCTCTATTTTGTACATTTCATTGAGCTCTTGATCCTGGCAAAATCCAACATGGTATCAGAGCCATTGGGGCTTCATTGATTCGTCTTGAAGAGGCATTATTGCGACGTCAAGAGGCAGATCTGAGGAGCAGCATCTTTTGGAGGCGTCCTAGACCAGATCCGACCCCGCCATTGCATCCAGAAGGCCGTTTCCATGAATTTTGGTTATAAATTCGGCCTATTTTGGTGAGAAAATTTTTTTCTCCAGTTTTGCTTGTATCGTACAGATTTTCGGAATATTATTGTATTTTTTCGAAAAAAAATTTTTCCTTTTTCTGAAAATATTTTTCTTCAAAAATTGAAAAAAATAAAAAAAATTCGGGAAAAAAATTGATTGAAAATCATCCAAAAAAAAGGGAAAAAAATCAAAAAAAAAAACAAAGTTTTTGGGGGGTCCGCAGACCCCCCCCCGTGACCTGCGTACCTTGCAGGTCTGTGCGTGCAGGTCTGCAGACAGTCGTACCCATCGCCAGTTGTACCCACAGGTTCCCACCGGCCCGGATCCCGGCACCACTACCGGCGCCCAAGTCCGCCAGCGCTTCCTCTCGGCCTCCGCCAGCGCTCCCTCCGCTCCGCTCATACCGCACAGTGCCGTCGCTAGTGCCTCCCCCGCTCCCCGGCCGCAGCTTCCTCCAGCGGCCCCCGCAGCGCCACCCAGCTACCTGCTGGACTTCGTAGCCTACGCCGCTGCCTAGCCGGCTCCTCCACCCAGTGCTGGCAACCACAGCCTCCACCACCGGCAGTCAACGAGACCGGAGGACCGCGCCCGCCACGTTGCAGGCGGCCACTGGCCTGAGGTACAAACTTTACCCAGTCAACTTTTCCGTACACACAGTGAGATTCCGTACGGACTGCCACATCATTTGCCATGTGGTTCACCCAGTCAGCAAATTCGTACAGTACGGATTGTACAGGCAGCCTGGCACGTCATCTGTCCGTACAGTACAGACGCCCAGTCAGCAGGGGTGAAGTTTTTGCGACGGTCATACAGCCATCAAATTTAATCGAGTAAATTGCTGACATCAGCACCACATCAGCAGGGTTTGAAAATTTTTGGACCCCCTCTCATTTGCATTTTTGATTTTGCAGTTCAACTTCAAATGGCCATAACTTACTCATTTTTGCTCCTTTTTGGGTGCAATTTTTTTTGAAAAGGGCTAGAATTTCATGCTCTCCATAGTGGTGAAGAAATATTTTCATTTTGATGCATGGATTTTTTAGAAAATGCAGTTTTTGGTGACTGTACCTGAGTAATCCCAGTTTTTGCAACTTCCGAGGCTTCATTTGGGGTTATCCGACCTCCTTTTCAGGTGCCATTTTTTTGTCTACTTTCACATGATGCTATCAGATTGATGTCATTGTAAGTAGAAATTGTACTTTCAGATCTTGGCCATTTTTGGCTCTCTTGGTACTAGTATATTTGCTTGAATCTTAGTTAGATTCATTGCACTATTGATTGACGTCTCTTGTATCTCATTTGAGAAGTTGTAAAATTTGCATCATAAGTCCACTTTTCCTTGTTTTGCAAGTGGCTCATTGTAATAGCACTAAGTATAAAGTGCCAAAATCATCACTTTAGAGGGGGTACTTTGATTGAGTGAATTTGGGGAGGTGTCTCTTGTGCTTTTGTGCTCTTGTGTTCCTTCCTTTTTTGCTGCTATGGGTTCTTCTAAGTTTCCTCTCTTAACTCCACATAATTATGCTACTTGAAAAATTGATGCATGGAGTAAACTTATGGAAAAAGGACTCACTCATTACATTGATGGAACTATTGTTGCTCCAGCTGATCCTAAGGCTGATCCAATTGGTCACTTAGATTGGCTCACTAAAAATATCATGGCAATTGGTACCTTAAGAAAGTATGTATCAAAGGATCTCATTTTTCATATTGAGAAATGTACTCTAATCAAGGATGCTTGGCAAAAGTTTCAAGACTTGTATGGTCAAGTTGATGAGATTAGAGGATATCAAATTGATAGTGATCTCACCATGTTAGATCCCAAGAACTTTGATACTATACAAGATTATGTCACTAAGGCAAATGAGTTGCGGGCACAACTCAAAGATTGTGGCATTGATAAGAAGGATACTCAATTGATATTCAACTTGATAGGCAAGCTTCCACAAGAATATGCAGCATTTGTTTCTAGTTTCCAAACCCATAGGATGACAATGGGTTCAAGCTACACAATGCCTACATTTGATGCTTTCAATGAAATGTTGATGATGGAACAAACTAAGTTGATAATCATGGGCATTCTTAAGGCTTTTAAGTCTCAAGCATTAGTGGCAAATCAAGGGAACAAAGGAAATCAAGGAAAGGACAACTCAAACAAGAAAAAATGGCAATCAAAGCCTAAGGACAAAGCACCATCTTCTCCAAAACAAGGAGATTCATCCTCTTCCAAGAGAGATAATTCACCAAAGAGAGAGAGATCTACTTGTGCTTATTGTAAAAAGATTGGTCATGAGGAGCATCGTTGCTATTCTAAGAAGATTGATGAGCTTACACATATCATCAAAAAGCATAACATTGATTTACCTAAAGTCTACAAGAAGGATGATTCATCAACTTCCACTTCCTCACATTCAAAAGGAAAAGGGCAAGCATTCATGGCTTCTACAAGTGGAAAAACTCACTCTTTTGGAACAAGGAAAGGAAAAGCTCTATGTGCTACTATCAGTCATGATTCAAAGAGATGGCTTCTAGATTCAGGGGCTTCTCATCATATGGCATCTTTGCAGTCTATGTTCTCTACATTTGAGCCTTGCACCATGCCACAGATTTTGATGGGAAATCATACATACATGGATGTGATTGGGAAAGGATCTATTGACATTGGGGATAACTCCTTCAATGATGTGTTGTGTGTACCCCACTTGACAAACAATCTCCTTTCTATCTATCAAATCACACATGGCGCAACTAAGAGAGTTGTGGAGTTCACACCTGACTCGGTTTTTATTAGAGACATGGAGACTAGAGCTATCATTGCGACTAGGGTGGTTGATCATGCATCTCGGTTATACTCTTTTTCAGATTTTGTTGATGATGATGATTTCACATTTGATGATTCTACATATGATGATCACACTTATTGTGATGGTTCAGATTTTGAGGAAAACTTTGGACACTTGAACATGGGGATTCTCACATGTGACCCCACTCTTGAGTCTTGTATTTCATCTCCTCATATTGATATCACATCACCTATTGCACCTGATGATGCAGATAGTGCGACAGTTTTGCCTTCATGTGATTCAGTGCAGCGGGATATTCATTGTCTTCCAGCTTCAGATTCATGGGATGATTACTTGATAGACATTGCAGGTTTATTTATAGAATCCTACATTGCAGATTTGGGAGACATCATTGATGACATTCATCTTCTCTTTGATGAAGGTGATCCTTCTTCAATTGTTGCCAGGGCACACTCTGACCCTCTTGTTCATTCTCTACATGATCATTCTTTTGAGGTTGATATGATTGTGGATACTTATGTACAACAGTTGGAGGAGGTCTCTTTATTTTTTGAGGAGACATGTGAGTCTTTGGAAAATGTTCTACATCCATCTCCACTAGATCTTGGAGTGTCTTTTTCAGTAGTGTGGCACAGTTTACCACCTTTGGAGGGGGTATCTTTCAGCATCGACATGGGGACACTTGAGCAGTTTTCAGAGATTCCTTTCATCATGAGTTTTCTTCATACATCTTCCCTTCATGATTGGGGAGACTTCATGGATACACCTTTGGTTTTGTTTCTTCCTAAGGGGAGGAATGTTGTTCGACGTTCGTGGAGCAGTTTCTTCATACATCGAGCTTCTATCATTGGTGTGGATTCTCCATTGAGGGGGGGTCATAGTTTGACTTCTCTTCTTCTCTCATATGGGGGGGACTTTTTCCTCACATGGGGTTTTGTTCCTCACATTCTTCTATGAGAGTTCTCTAGTATGTTTTTCATCTCTCTTTTGGGGGAGGGTTTTTTCCCATTGGGTTTTTCTCTCTTTCCCCACTTTGTGAGAGATTTCATTGCATTGGTTCGCATGCATTTGCATTTGTACATGGGTACCTAACATGGCCTCGTAGCCGGGACCCATCTTGCATTGCTTAGTTGCATTGTAGCCTTAAGTGCATTCCCCTAAGTTGCACTTAAGGGGGGGTGTTGGTGTAAATAATTATTCATCATGGATATTATTACACTTACTTAAGTTTACTTAGGATAATGCATTTTCATAGTAGTTTGGGTATGAGACACTTGGGTGTTTGTGCCACATTGGGATAGTGTGTGTAGGAGAAATTCCACCTTTTATGTTGTTGATCTTGTTATTACACTATCATATCCACTTATTGTGGAGTGATAATTCCACCTTCAGTGGGTGATCCACCTCATGTGGAATATTATATTATTTCTCCTACCTACCTACCCTTGTTTCTCATTGAGCCACATGTCATGTTTGTGTGCTCATACATATCCCTAGCCTTGCCTATATAAGCAGGCTCATCTACATTGTATGTAACTATTGAACAACTATTGAATCATTATTGTTGATCATTTCTATTGATGAGAATACAATTTATTCTTGTCCTATATTGTGTCTCTATTTTGTACATTTCATTGAGCTCTTGATCTTGGCAAAATCCAACACAATGGATGGCCAGGATTGAAATAGTTAAATCAAGGGTTGAAAGTTGGGAATCCATGTTTGCAATTTGCACCAATGAAATGGTGACAAATGTCAACATAAGGTTGGGTTGAGAAGAGAGGTAGGAAGCATTAAATGCTTGAGAAGACCTCATGGTTACCTTAGGGGGTAAGGGTTAAGGGTTAAGGTTAGGTTAGGGTTATCCAATGGATAAAGGTTTTATCCAAAGGATAAACTCTTGTGCAACAGATTAAGGAATAGCTAGGGTCAAAGCAATAAATGCTTGATGAGACCCTTGGGTTACATGGAGGTTGAGTTTAGAGAAAGTCTCTAATCATGCAAGAGGGTTGAGTTAACCATTAATGGTTTGGAAGAGAAAGTTGTTGGAGACTTGAAGCCTTTAATGGTTATCAAAGACTTTAAGGGTTTGAGAAGTGACTTCCCTTTTCTTAGGGATGTGACAATATTTTAGGAGATGGGCTAGGCTATATTTAGAAGTGATTAGAAGAATCTAGAAGGGGTTAGGAATAGGGTTTAGGAGGCAAGTGGGAGATGTAGGATTTTGCAAGTGGATGGAGAAATAGGATTTAATTGAAATAAAGTTAATTTAATTTAATTTGGTTGGGATTCCTTATTTAATTAAATGTAAATTTAATTTAAAGCTTTAAGATTTTAATCAAATAAAATGATTTATTCAATTAAATGACCTAAAAGGGGGTTAATTGAATTTAATTAAATAAATTGAGTAATTTACTTAATTAAATAGAGGGATGTGGATAATTTAATTAAATTAGATTTAATTAAATAGAGAAATGAACATAAAATATTCATTTAGCAATATAGTCATTTTTATACATCTACATTTTGCCCCTCTTTAAAGTGACATGTGTGCACATGTTAATTCAAAGAAAATGATGTGTCGCTAAAATTTGATTATGATCAGTGTTGTTTTTAGATTTTCATGTCATGCCCCAGATTTGATAAACGATGTTTGATAATGCCCCCTCGGGAGATGAATCAAAATTTGGAAAATTTGATTTGATTTGATAATTGTGTTTGCATTGTAAAATTTTGGCTATGTTGAATGCTAAAATTGATTCATCTCTCGATATTGATGTGTGCGAGGATACAAGGAAGACCACAAGTGAATTACATGCTCAATCTGTGTTTGTTTGACTTGGAGAGAGAGACTTTTGGAGAGAAGATAAAATACCTATTCCATATTCTACGCATCGATTCGAGCGCATTCGGAGGTATCGGAGGCCTGCCGCGTATGGATCACCGGTAAGTCAACCTGTTTGACCCCTTTTTTATTTTTGATTTTGTCATTTTTGGTCACGTTTTGAATTTTGGTCAAACTTTCATAGCACATAGGGTTTTAGATTTTGAGTAGCGTCTGACAACTTAGGATAGCACACAGATTTTCTAGGTTAGTGCATAGCCATAGATTAGTGCATTAGGGACACAAGGTAGCGCAGAGCATTGAATGAATAGTGCATCGGGTAAACCTAGCGCATTGGGTGCATAGGGGGTTGCATGGGTAGGGGTAAGTAGTGTGTAGGTCTGACCTAGTGCATAGGGTTAGATAGGTGGCATAGGAATGGTCTAGGTTAGCGCATGGATAGGTTTTATCACTTAGGGTAGATTAGATAGCGCATTGGAAGGAACAGCTAGCGCATAGAGTCAATCTAGCGCATGGGGTAGATAGGATAGCGCATGGAGAAAATAGGTTAGTGCATGGGATAGGTTTAGCACGTAGCCAAATTTAGTTAGCGCATGTGGTAGGTTTTGTGAGATAGGATGATTTGTGAATGAGGAAAATTTGTATGATAAGGTAAGTTTTGCTGGGATAAGTGCAATTTGTTTGTTTTTGTGTCTGTTGTCATGGTTTTGATAGTTTGCCCAATATGAGTGCTGATATAACTTGGTTTGATTTGCGATTTTTCAAGTTATTTATAGATATTAATGTGGAATTGATATAAACTTGATTTGATTTGCATTGTTTCAAGTTGATATATGTGAAGCTTGAAGTGTGTTACAAGGTGATTTGATTGTGGAACTTGAGTTGTGTTACAAGTTGATATGGGTTGGAAACTTGAGTTGTGTTACATGTTGATGTTTACAAGTTGATATGATTTTTGAAAACTTGAGTTGTATTACAAGTTGATATGGATGGATATGATGTAGAACTTGATTAGATTTTCAAAGTTTTCAAGTTTTTGATGTGATTTTGATTTTGATATCTATGTTTTGATGAGGAAACTGATATTGGACTTGTTTGTTGTTTGACAGGAGTGATTGGGAGTGGTTTAGTCACGTGAGTGGTTCATGAGACCATGGGCATTGATACCACAGTTGTCACAGGCTGAGCTAGACACTATTGATAGATGCAGCCTGTCTTCCCTACTAGATATGCCTTGGTTTACTGTGAACTGGGGTTTACTTATAGCGCTTGCAGAGAGATGGCAAAGTGACATGAATACCTTCCACTTTGCAATAGGGGAGATGATAGTGACCCCAGAGGATTGTTACCAGATCCTGTGTATACCTATAGTAGGTGCACTACTACCTTATGAGCAGTCAGAGGAGGGTGGGACAAAGGCACTTCATTAGATATTTCACGATGACATAGTGTGTGGATATGAGATCCCTTGGTAGGAGTTTCTGGATTTGGACTATGCACCTCTTCCAACGGTAGTGGTAGGCTTTATAGGTGGTTTTCTATATCCTGACCATAGGTCGAAGGGACTATCCATAGGATGGGGACTGGTGCTAGAGGAGATGGTTACACAGGGCCACAAGTTCGCATGGGGATCAACTATGCTAGCCCATTTGTATAGGGACTTGCATGAGGTAGTCTATCTAGGTTACGACAGTTTGTCAGTTGGCGTGACACTTCTACATGTATGGTGTTGGGAGCACATTCCTACAACTAGGCCATTGGTGGATAGAGATAGGCCTGTTGGGCGTGCATACACATATGGATACAGGGGGTTAGTTGTCCAGTGGAAGCTAGGAAAACTAGAGCATTAGACGAGGGTATTGGATGACATTGATACGGTCGTATGGCGACCATATACAGGTTGTGAGGTTTGGGCTAAGGATGGGTTGGAGATGCCATACGTCTTCATGACTCGATCTTTGATAGGGCGGACCCCTTTTGTGATCAAGAGATTCTTGGTTACTAGAGTTTTGCGACAGTATGGTCGCCAACAGGGGATACCACAAGGGACCTATTTGTATGCATGTCAGAGGTAGGATATACCAGATTAGGGCCCAACTATTGATAGTTTGGTGACTGTAGAGGAGTTTGTGTAGTTAGCGGGCCAGATATGGGACTATGCCCCTGAGATACTAGATGCTAGTATGATGGATGAGTTTGCCATATTGTTTGCAGCTCGTGCTGTGGCGAGGATATCAGATCCAATGGAGATGCGGCCTTCTTTTGATGATGATGAGGATGAGGGAGGTGGAGATGGGGATGAGGGAGATGATGGAGGAGGTGGAGGAGGATGACAAGGGAGAGGATACCAGGGGAGGAGAGGAGATAGGGGTAGAGATGGTGGTGATAGAGGGGGGAGAGAGTAGTTCGACGGGCTATGACGGATAGAGGGAGAGGAGGATTGGTGATTGGAGCAGGGGTGAGGGGAGAGTAGCAGAGGTGATAGTAGTGGTGGGAGGGACTGATGAGCTGAGACAAATAGCTCAAAGGAGGAGGACTGATGTGCTACCTCCACCAGCACCGAGGACAGGGGGAAGGACATTGAGTGCGTCTTCCCAGGTACCCCTTCAGGTCTGGGTTCTAACGCATCAAGAGGATGCATAGATTAGGACCCTATAGGTGACAGTGTAGTAGCTTCAAGCATAGTTACTGGCACAACAACATCAGATTACACAGCTGACCACCGAGCATAATACTGAGATAGAGTGGTGGGGTCGAGCAAAGGAGCTTGCAGCAAGCCTGCAGAGAGCGGCAGTAGGTGGTCCGATGAGAGACACCTTGAGAGAGCTAGCTTTGAGAGCCAAGGAGGCAGAGTACTACCGGTGCCATTACGAGGATGCGGTGCCTAGGGAGCACCGAGTACAAAGTTTCACGCAATTGAGATTGAGTTGATCTCGAGAGACTAGTTCGCAGTCAAAGAGTAGAGGAGTGATGGGGCCTCATAGATAGGATCCTCTTGGAGATCCAGGGGCTGGGACATCTGCATCGAGACCATCTCCCTCAAGAGATAGTCACTCTTGAGAGACATTGTCTCCATTGTATTTTTTATCATTGTTTTTGTTGTATTGGGCATAGACATGACAGATTTTGTACATTGATCATTTGTTGATATATATATATATATATATATATATATATTTATGCTTTTTATATGCTTGTGCTTATTCTATGATGATGTAATGCTTAGATAGATGTATGTGATGTGAATTCATGATGTTATGAGATGTATCTTGAAAATGAGATGTATGATGTGATAATGATGTGCAACAACTTGTAAAATGATATGCAACTAATTGTTTTTGGAGCATCCTCATTCTGCATTTGTCATCCGATATAGCCACATGTTATTTTCTTTCGATAGATATATCATCATTGAGCATTGATTGATCTTGGGATATATTGAAAACTTATACAAGTATAATGGTATAATTGAACCATGATGACCTAAGAAAAATTTACATGATGTTTGATTTTGCAAGATAGCACAAGCGTCAAGGTATAATTGAACCAAGATGACCTGAGTGCGGATTGCGTATGAACAAACAAGATTAAACCATTTGTATGCATAAAGTGGAATCATGTCTTCAGTGATGTGTTGAATCATGTCTCGAGACAAGTATTTACACAGTACAAATGATCGCCTCACAGATAGAAAACTAACAAAATATTGGAGTTTCCTGATGTTTCTCTAGCTCGAAGCATTGTGGAGAAAATGTAGAGAATCCAATAGTTCAAAAAGTTGAAATGCAAGAATAGTCAAAACTTTATGCAATATGCAAACATTTGATACTTCAGAAAATCATCCATCATATTTCTTTTTTGATTCCTTGTGTGATTGATCAATATTTTGCTTTGTGCGAGCCTTTGTTTGTTGGATATGATGTTCTGAGTTTTACTGTAATGCCCCTACCCTAATCGGACTTGTAAAACCTGTTTGACCTTGGTTGACTTCCTATGTGGCATTCTTGAATGGTAGGTTAACCATGATGCAATGTGGAGTTTAGATAATATAAATAATCGTGCATACCTATTATTGTGCTCTTGCGTCAATTCTGGTGTAAATGTAATTGTTTCCTAACCCTTGTGATAAATCTTGAGCTAACACCTTCATTGAATATGTATATGTATATGTATGCTTGCGTGATTCATGGGTGCAGGAGATTACAAGTACAACACCGCTTAGGGCAAGGTTCATCTCCTTTGGGATTTGCAAGGTGGAGTATACCTCCTCCATCCTTAGAATTCGGATTTGGGGGTCATTAAACTCTCGTCTTGCCTTAGCCATGGTCAGGTGAGCATCGTGTGTGGACTCGTGGGGCTTTCCTTGCATTGGGTTGCATGTCATGTGATTTGGTGGACATCCTCGATTTGCGTGCCTTGCGCGGGGTAAGTGGAGTTTGTTACCCTAAGTATTTAATTCAATTTAATGAGTAGAAGTACGCACTAGTATTTTGGAAATTTAAAATAGGTAGTTCTTTTATATGAATAATCATTAATTTAAAAAGAGATCGCTTTAATTATAATTGTAGCAAGCTTAAAGCATTTTAATTGAAATAATGTGTTCATTTATGCATAAAAAGTTGAGGAATTAAAATAAATAGATTTCTTTCATAAGATTAGTCATTTATTAAAAAGGTCGCTTTATTATGTTATAGCGAGTCAATTTAATAGTTAATTTTAAAATAACGAAATTAATGAGTTATGCGTTTTAGGAAGGAAAGATTTAAAGTCATTTGGGAAATAGAAATAAATTAATCATATTCGCATTTGGAAGAGAAAAGGGTAAATTTTATTATTTAAAGAAAATTATTCCTTTTACTCGTAAAGTTGATTTAGTATAAAAGATTGATTTTTGGAAATTTAAATTAATCAAAATGCTTTACCCTGGTCAATAGTTTCAAAATATAATTGTTGGCTGAAGTAATATGGAGAAATTTAAAATTAAAATTAAACAAGAAATAGAAACATTTTAATTTTAATTAGAAAAGCAAATAAGATGTATTGAATAGTGGAAAGAATGATTTCCATTTTTGGATTTTCTTTTATTTAAAAAAAAAAAAAAATGCCTAAATTCGAAATTGAAAACTAGGGCAAAAATAGGGTTTCTCATTTTTAACCTAGTTTTGAAATGTTTTTGGGGGTTTTCTTTCTTGAGAGCCTTTTGGGGGGAAAAAAAATGGAGATGGGAAAATTTTGGAAAAAAAATGGGAGATTTGTTTGGAGTTGCAGGTGGAGCTCTTCATCAAAACTCTTCCCGGAATGCATTTGAAGGTAGGATTCCAACCCACCCTCTTGTTATTTGTTGGATCTTGAATGGAAAATGGAATGCAAACATTGTTTTGGATTTGGTGGTTAATCTTCAACTCTTCTATTTGTTTTTTTTGGAATCCATAACATTCTGGAAAAAGAAAAAGAAAAAAAAAAGGTTGTGACTGCAATAAATGGAGAATGGGGGTTTTTACATTTTGTTTTGGTTGTTTTGTTCATGTTTATTTCAAAAAAAATAGTTCCCTAGTTGGTTGTTTACTATGAGCAATCTGGAAAATATATGGATTGTGGATTTCTTTCAAAATGGGAGATTGCTGGAATGTGAGTTTCTTTCAAAAAAAAAAAAATACAAAATGGAGAGGTTGCTAGAAAATGTTTTTAAGATTGTGTTTCAAACTGTGTGGGTTATTTTGGAGAGTTATTCATCTTTTTATCAGTATTTACATATACTAGTTTTAAAAAAAAATTATATTCAATAAGTAAAAATAATGTTTATGGGAGTATTTCATGACTGAGAAGATTTCTTTTGACTGCACATTTTGGCAGTTTGCTGGGTCTGTTATTGTCATTTTAAAAGAAATTTTTTTAAAAAAAAATTAAGAAAAAAAAAAAATCTATTTCAAACCCCCCCCATGCTGCTGGAAAGTAACGGGCTGCCATGGTAGCCACTGCTACCAGTTGGTAGCAGCGCTACCACTGGTAGTGATCTGCTACCAAATGGTAGCAACGCTACCAAAGGTAGTGGCCTGCTACCATTTGGTAGCAACACTACCAAGGGGGCCCACGTGGGGGTCCACGTGGGTAACCCCAATTTAACATGTCTTTTTTTTTAAATTTAGTTTTTATTTATTTTTTAAAAATAAAATTAAAAAAAAGGGGTAAAAAAAAATAAAACAAACAATAAATTAATGTTATGGTAGCAAATGAAAAAAAAAAAAATGACTTTTAAATGGAGTTATTAATTACTTAAATTTACTCTTTTGCTTCTTTATTTATTTAATATTATTTAAGTTGAGTATTAAATAATATTTGGAAATTAGAATATTGATATTTAGAAAACCCATATAGTAATACATGTTTTTGCTGCACTCTGATTTATATAAATGGCATTAATAATTATTAACTATAAATTATGGTTAAATGTGGGTGTTATTTCTAAATTGGTTAGTTATAAATTGAGATTCACGTATACTTGTTTTATATATACGCAAGAGATTCATAAATCATTGGGGGGTGTTTTCTTTTCATTTCAAAGGTTCCTTTTTTAGTATGTTTTCTTGATTAGGGTATAGTTGTGTTGCTAGATCAAGGTACTAGTGTATAGCTATAGATCAATATGTCAGTGATGTTTATCTAAAGATTAAGTAACATACCTGAACGAGAGATGCTTACATTTATGTGAACTTGGTTGGAAAAATTGTAGAGATGTTTTTATTGACTGAAGTGGTCATTTGTATTATGGTTGTGATCGCCTAAAGGGTAGGATTGTAAAAGACATGTAAATTTGTAATCTTAACTATATTAAATGCCAGAGGGGTCTTGCAGTTGAGCAGACCCGGAGATGTAGCCCTTTAGGGGTGAACTCCGAGATCATATCTGTGTTATGCAATGTTTTAGCTTCCTTTGTTTCATGCTTTAAGTTATCATGTATGGTTGTTATCTTGTAAAGTGTACGATGGGAAATTAACGAATTTAATCTAAGTGCATAAAATTATTCATCTTGACAAATGTAGTAATCAAGTTCATGGAAGGTTGTAATTAAGGTTATGAAAAAAGTATTTAGATAATGTGAATTAAACGTAGTAATAGTGAAAAGAATCTTGCTAGGTTACATCATTGGATTAACTTGTTATTAAGCATGTAAATTGAACAAATGAGAATGGAAAACAAAGTTAGAATTAATGTTTTAATTTCTAGATTGAAATCTAAAGGACGAACGTCATATAGGTATTTACTTTTATCTTCTTAAATGAGTAACGCCATGTTAATTATGTTTCCCTACATTGGATAAATTTGTTCAGTTATTTCACGTTTTAATCTTAACAATAATCCTTACCAAAATTAACTTGATAATTGGGAGAACTCAACCAAATATCCATAATTGTAACCTTTATAAAAGAATCTCTTATAATTGCTAAAATTGAACTAAAAAGAGAAGTATTGGTACAGTTGTTTAAATCTTAATCCTAGTAAATGTATAATTCATATTAACTTCATTTAACTAAATAGAGTGATATGCAATAAGATTAGTTACATTCTAATCCTAATGGAAGAACGTCACTATGAACTTATATTTTAATCCTGTAACATTGGATGACATCTTGCTAACTATATTTTAATTTGAAGGATGAACTCAAGTGTTCCTAATACATTTTCATCTTAATGAATTTAGCCCATCTATTAGCATTATTAAAACTTCAATGAATTCTATGGCTACTCACATTTTATCCTTCATAAGAGAACTACGACTCATTAGTTGGTTATACTTGGATTCAAAAGAAGGAACCTCACTCTATTAATGGTAGTATAATTTTTAATGAACGAATCTCATCTTATTAGCCATACTTTTAATATTTAAGAAAGATATCAAATGTGGGTGGTTATCTTAAAACCAATGAATGAACTTCGTTATATTTATCACATTGAACCTTAAGGGAGGCCTCTTAAATTAAATAAGTGTTAATGTGCATTGAGTGAATAACCTCACGATGGCCCCCTAACCACCCAAAGTAAATGAACGCTTCCTAAAATTCTAAGATGTCATATCATTAAACATATATATAATCATGTCTTATGCATTATCTCACAATTAGGATATCCAGATTTAATGGATCATTTGACGCAAGTTGAGTTAGGTGCTAGGTTATGTAATCGCATTGGGAAACTCCTTAGGATCGTTTAGCCATCCGCTGTGCTATCTATGTTTTAGATAACTCCAAATTATCTTAATGTTGTATCAAATCAGTAATACTCTTAAAAAATATATATAAAAAAAAAATATTTACACTCTATTCGAGTGTTTTTAACTTAAACCCTTAGGGGTTTCCTGGCGAGGCATTACACTTGGTATCAGAGCCCATGTTGCAACACTGGGATCTCTGGTTTCTCTTGTACCCTTAGTTGGTGTGTGTGTGTCTACCCTATGTTGTATGCTTGTCCATGTTGATGTGAGGGTGTGATTTATCAACCCCTGCTTGTGTGTAACGTGTGTGTTCACACCTTGTTTTCACCTTATTGATGTGGGTGTTTTGGGAATAATTATAGGTGTTTTGTCTGCTTATTGAAGTCTTGGTCTACGATTTCTCTTACCTTGAAAGGGAGTCGTATGTACCTTCATTCTTGAATTGTTTTACTCTTTTGACTAATCCATCTGGGTTGGTTGTTAATATCTTGAATCTAAAAGTACAGTATGTGCTTGTTTATGGTTTTGATCTATCTTAATGATTGTCCACTTGAAAGACTAGTATGGCAAATGTTAGTTCTTATTATGTAGTACATTGAGTGATTATGACTCCTCTTCTTCTCTCTCTCTAGTAAATTAAAAGGATTTGATATGGGTAATTATCTCTTATTTAAGTTTTCTTATTGCAAGAGAAAGGATGATATATCTTGAGCCCTTGTGTGAGCCTCATAACATTTTGTGTTTTAAATTGTGAAAGGGATTGGTTTAGGAGTTAATTTTTGGTTAATGATAGAAAATGGTATGTTTGCATTAAAGGGTTCTCCATGTGCTTGGTAGGAGTAATATAATTAAATCCCATCTTAAGTAAGGTGCAATAAAATGCGTATAGTTGATTTTGTGAAAATTGCTTGATGTGAAAGGAATACCAAAAGAGGACATGTTGTAGTAGCTTCAGGAGTGTATTATTGTGCTCCTCGAAAGATTGTTTTATGTGTGTATTCAACTAGTGTGATTTAGGACCTATTAAGTGATGCACCATTTAACTTGCTTTGGATATGGGTGATTGTATTATTACGTTTCTGTAAAGCGGAAAATCGCGATCGAACCCTAGTTGTTCTCCCCTCTTCCAACTCCGAGGAGAGAGAAGGGAGGTTCGCTAGGATTCGATGGTTTTCACTTAGGGGAGAGACTTTACATTCAAAAGAGGGGTTGAAACCCACAAGATCCAATCCCCCGCAATGCAAGATTGGATGCTAAATGTGTTTCAAGGGTTAAGACAGCAAGGCTACCCTCTTTTGTAAAGAATGTGCATAGAAGAATTAAGCTAGGAATACATAGAAAGTGACAAAGATTCGCTTATAAACTGAGATAGGAATATAGTATGAAGCTGCGGACCTGGAATTAGTAGTAAGATGTCGATACGGTGCTGTCCTGCAAATTTGAGCAAAAGTTGTCGGGACGATGGCGCCCGGCGCCACGGTCCTCCGAAAAATCCGTCAAACGAAGGGGGATCGGTTCGTCTCTGCACAAGGATTCTAGATCTTCAATTTCAGCCGCGTACCTGCAACCTACACACAGAAAAGCGAAGACGATTGGGGGGTTAGGGATTAGGGGTTTGCCTTTAGGTCAAACCCCGGTTTTGGAATTAACCAAGAAATGAGCAAGAGCTGTAAATGTAAATGACTGTAAAACAAGTACTAATACCTTGTTCTAAGGATGTTGGTATCCTTATGTGCGAAGGTTTAGATGTTGTATGTTGTATGTTGTATGTAGCATGTAGTATGTGATCTCCTCTTCAATGGTTGAATCCTTGACTTGAATGCAACACTTAGCCTTGAATGGAGACTTGAAATGATCAATTGCTTGAAGGAATGCTTGAATGCTTGAATGCTCGAGTATAATTTCCATGCCTTTTCCATCATATCGAATGAAAGAGGAAAATGTAGTTTATATACTTGTCATTTAGGGCTGATAGACTGATTTTCCCGACCTTAGGCCGACCAGGAAATGTAATTTCCAAATTGCAAACAAAAAGACCCGAGCCCCTTAGGAGACCGGGCCCAAAATAGGACCCAGGGACCAGGGCACTGGGCGCCCTGGTCCTGAAGGACCAGGGCGCTGGGCGCTCTGGTCCCACCTCCCGGGACAGCAGGGTGCAAGGAGGTTCAGGCCAGGGTATTTGAAAAATGCAGTTTTCAGTGTCGCGAGCAAGTTTTGGGGTCTCCATTTAGGTTGCGTGTTGCATCGCCATCGTGAAGACCGAAATGCAGTCGAAATTGCAAGTGTCGCAATTTTAGGACGCTGCAGTTTCGAAAAGAGGAAATGAAAGACTTGTTAATTTGTATGCATTAAATGTGTAATATCTAGTAGATAGCTCTTCATTTTCCTCCTTGTCGTATTATGAATTTTCAATGTTAGAGTTGAAGTGTTATTGTATTGTATTGCATTACGAATAGTGATTGTTCTCTAGAAGACTTGTATTACAAAAGAAAATTTGATTGTCTTGAATCCTTGATCGGAAAACTAGAACATTATAGTGCAACAATAATGATTAGAAATGTCATGTTAGGATGCTTTGGCATCTTCCTAAAAGATAGCAAAATGAAAACCGTGCAACTAAAATGATAGACTTAAATCTGAGCAATATGGTGTGATCTTGAAATTCTTGTGTATTCATAGAAAATAGTTGATTCCAACTCTCTCCCTCCTCTTGTCTAGAATATAGGAATTGTTGTTTTTGAAATACTATTTGGAATGCAGTGATTTAAGAAGAAATTTTGTTATAACGCATATGAAATTGTATGTTGCTTTGGGCTTCTAATTGAAAGGGGAAAGTTTTTCATCTTGGAAAGGGAAATTGCATAGTTAGTAATGGGAATGAAAATGCTTAGGGAAGATTGAGAAAGATATCAGAATGATGTAATTTCTTTGTGTAAATTTGAATTGTTGAGAATTTCAGAACGTGTATCTAGAGTAAATTTTGTTTGGTGATTCATGTGTAAGCATAATTAAAACTTCCCTTAAGTATATGTTAGAATAATGTAAAGTACTCCCCATAAATGTGACTAAACCACTAATGGTGCTATTCTGTGTGTGTTGTGAGAAAACCCGTACTTGTTTTGTGTGCCCATGGGATGGTGAAGTAATCAACCATGGGGAATATGTTTGCTTATGAGTATGGGAAACCATACCTATCTATGTGATGTTGCTTATTTGTTTCCTTACTGAGTGCCAACCCACGGGTTGTTGATAAGTCAGTATGTGAAGGGGTAGTAGTAGAAGTCACAATTCCTTGAATAGTATGAATAGCGTACGAGTAATGTTGACGCGAAGCGACTTTAGCTTCCCTATTTTGAGGAAAAATATAGTTTTGTAATGAAGCTATAACATAGGTGCACTCTATACTTCCCCTTGTGATGAACCGATTTACGAGGTTCATGGGTGCCAGCCTAATTCCTATCCTTTATTTTGAGCATTTAAATGACAGTTCTTGAGCATATTGATGGATTTCATTGGAGCATCTGTTGCCTTGTCTTCATGAGAGGCGTGTTATTTTCTTACATAAGTTGCCAACTGACTAGTGTTGGTAGACTTGTGGGTAGACCTTAGCCATGTATACCTCTGGCTTACGGCGAGTATCCTGAGAGGAACATCGCTATGCGAGGTGTGACTGATGCGTGCCTTATCCGTGGGGTACACTGCCATGCGGGATACGTCCATTGCGTGCTTTGTCCGCTTGGAGTATTGCCATGCCATGCTGAGACACAATGCGGGATGTAGTAGACATTTCCATGCGACCTACCGCTAGGTATAGGGTAGAGCCATGCCATGTGACGACGTGATGCGGGATGATGCCGAGGTGCACACTGCCATGCCATGCGGATGTGTGACTTGGCCACACCACATGATGAGCTACTAGGACAGCTAGATGATTGTTCCTTCCTTCCTCGTTGGTGGCTAGTTACTAGTCACGTAGTGATGTAATGTGCACTTATGATTTTCTTTTATTTATTTTAATTGTTTCCTTGTGGGCCAGCAATTTATTTTACTTTGACCTTGACAGTTTAGCCACGATCTTGCAAACTTGATCTTACTTGGTTTGATGTTGCAAATCTGGAAATTATTTTCTTGTTTTATTGTTGGAATTGACAAATATTATGTTTACTCTTTTGTACTTTGGTGGCTAAACTGGTTTATCCTTGTTGTTTTCGTATGCTGGCCTTGTGTTGCAATGTGAATTCCTCTCCAAGAACGTAGGAGATGGGCTTGGATGAGTGTATACAAGGAAGTAGATGCAAGGAACCTTGAGGATGGAGGTATGTGAGGCTGTGAGACAGCTAGGATCCACTACCTACCTATGAGTGGTGACTATCTCTTGGAGGCTAAACACCTTACACAACAAGGGATATTCATGAGGGACTTGTATGGAAGGTAGCACCGCTATGGTGTACCCTAGCACCATCAAGCCCTTGAGTGAGATGTTGGATATTTGATGATCATGTATTTGTTTTGAGAGCAGGCATAGAGATGTGGATCATATATGTTACCTTTGACCGAGCATTAGACATGCTCACATGTGGCCTTTTGTGTTGTGCAAACCAGTCTTGTGGATGGATATTATGTGTAATCATGGATTAAATGGTATTAACTTGTCAGTATGTTATGGGGCATAGTCATTGGAAAGGTTCTTGTATGCCTGAAAAGTGTAAACAATTAAGTTCTTACATTGCTCTTAGTTGTCGAAAGTTAACTTGGTTGTAGAAATTGATATTGGAAGCTAGTTCTATGCGATAAAGTTTTATGAAAAGAGATGAATTGGTGAAAGAAAGTGATCTTGAGGGCATATTTTCTTGTCATGTTTGATAGATGAGTATGATAACTGTGTCTATATATTTAAATTTCTTTAATTTGGTGTAATAAAAAGAAAGAAAATTCTCGTTTCTCTACTATGATTGTGTGTAAATTCTAGAATATTTTAAGACGTGTATGATTTTAGATGCATTCTGTTAATGGATAATGACATTCGTAGAGGATTTATAAATGATGTTTTAAATTGTTGACAAAATATTTGTTTGTGCAAATTGATGATTGTAATTGAGTTTTAGGGCTAATACGTGTTGTATGATTTCCACTTAGCTTTGCGACTTCCAGGAGTAAGTCGGAGCCTAGGGGGGGAGAATGTAATGCCCCTACCCTAATCGGACTTGTAAAACCTATTTGACCTTGGTTGACTTCCTATGTGGCATTCTTGAATGGTAGGTTAACCATGATGCAATGTGGAGTCTAGATAATATAAATAATCATGCATACCTATTATTGTGCTCTTGCGTCGATTCTGGTGTAAATGTAATTGTTTCCTAACCCTTGTGATAAATCTTGAGCTAACGCCTTCATTGAATATGTATATGTATATGTATGCTTGCGTGATTCATGGGTGCAGGAGATTGCAGGTACAACACCGCTTAGGGCAAGGTTCATCTCCTTTGGGATTTGCAAGGTGGAGTATACCTCCTCCGTCCTTAGAATTCAGATTTGGGGGTCATTAAACTCTCGTCTTGCCTTAGCCATGGTCAGGTGAGCATCATGTGTGGATTCGTGGGGCTTTCCTTGCATTAGGTTGCGTGTCATGTGATTTGGTGGGCATCCTCGGTTTGCGTGCCTTGCGCGGGGTAAGTGGAGTTTGTTACCCTAAGTATTTAATTCAATTTAATGAGTAGAAGTACGCACTAGTATTTTGGAAATTTAAAATAGGTAGTTCTTTTATATGAATAATCGTTAATTTAAAAAGAGATCGCTTTAATTATAATTGTAGCAAGCTTAAAGCATTTTAATTGAAATAATGTATTCATTTATGCATAAACAGTTGAGGAATTAAAATAAATAGATTTCTTTCATAAGATTAGTCATTTATTAAAAAGGTCGCTTTATTATGTTATAGCGAGTCAATTTAATAGTTAATTTTAAAATAACAAAATTAATGAGTTATGCGTTTTAGGAAGGAAAGATTTAAAGTCATTTGGGAAATAGAAATAAATTAATCATATTCGCATTTGGAAGAGAAAAGGGTAAATTTTATTATTTAAAGAAAATTATTCTTTTTACTCGTAAAGTTGATTTAGTATAAAATATTGATTTTTGGAAATTTAAATTAATCAAAACGCTTTACCCTGGTCAATAGTTTCAAAATATAATTGTTGGCTGAAGTAATATGGAGAAATTTAAAATTAAAATTAAACAAGAAATAGAAACATTTTAATTTTAATTAGAAAAGCAAATAAGATGTATTGAATAGTGGAAAGAATGATTTCCATTTTTGGATTTTCTTTTATTTAAAAAAAAAAAAAAATGCCTAAATTCGAAATTGAAAACTAGGGCAAAAATAGGGTTTCTCATTTTTAACCTAGTTTTGAAATGTTTTTGGGGGTTTTCCTTCTTGAGAGCCTTTTGGGGGATAAAAAAATGGAGATGGGGAAATTTTGGAAAAAAAATGGGAGATTTGTTTGGAGTTGCAGGTGGAGCTCTTCATCAAAACTCTTCCTGGAATGCATTTGAAGGTAGGATTCCAACCCACCCTCTTGTTATTTGTTGGATCTTGAGTGGAAAATGGAATGCAAACATTGTTTTGGATTTGGTGGTTAATCTTCAACTCTTCTATTTATTTTTTTTGGAATCCATAACATTCTAGAAAAAGAAAAAGACAAAAAAAAAGGTTGGGACTGCAATAAATGGAGAATGGGGGTTTTTACATTTTGTTTTGGTTGTTTTGTTCATGTTTATTTCAAAAAAAATAGTTCCCCAGTTGGTTGTTTACTATGAGCAATCTGGAAAATATATGGATTGTGGATTTCTTTCAAAATGGGAGATTGCTGGAATGTGAGTTTCTTTCCAAAAAAAAAAATATACAAAATGGAGAGGTTGCTGGAAAATGTTTTTAAGACTGTGTTTGAGACTGTGTGGGTTATTTTGGAGAGTTATTCATCTTGTTATTAGTATTTACATATACTAGTTTTAAAAAAAAATTATATTCAATAAGTAAAAATAATGTTTATGGGAGTATTTCATGACTGAGAAGATTTCTTTTGACTGCACATTTTGGCAGTTTGCTGGGTCTGTTATTGTCATTTTAAAAGAAATTTTTTTTAAAAAAAATTAAGAAAAAAAAAAATCTATTTCAAACCCCCCCCATGCTGCTGGAAAGTAACGGGCTGCCATGGTAGCCACTGCTACCAGTTGGTAGCAGCGCTACCACTGGTAGTGATCTGCTACCAAATGGTAGCAGCGCTACCAAAGGTAGCGGCCTGCTACCATTTGGTAGCAGCGCTACCAATGTTAGCGTGGGCTACCAAGGGGGCCCACGTGGGGGTCCACGTGGGTAACGCCAATTTAACATGTCTTTTTTTTAAAATTTAGTTTTTATTTATTGTTTTAAAATAAAAAAATAAAAAGGGGTAAAAAAAAATAAAACAAACAATAAATTAATGTTATGGTAGCAAATGAAAAAAAAAAATAATGAATTTTAATTGGAGTTATTAATTACTTAAATTTACTCTTTTGCTTCTTTATTTATTTAATATTATTTAAGTTGAGTATTAAATAATATTTGGAAATTAGAATATTGATATTTAGAAAACCCATATAGTAATACATGTTTTTGCTGCACTCTGATTTATATAAATGGCATTAATAATTATTAACTATAAATTATGGTTAAATGTGGGTGTTATTTCTAAATTGGTTAGTTATAAATTGAGATTCACATATACTTGTTTTATATATACGCAAGAGATTCATAAATCATTGGGGGGTGTTTTCTTTTCATTTGAAAGGTTCCTTTTTGAGTATGTTTTCTTGATTAGGGTATAGTTGTGTTGCTAGAGCAGGGTACTAGTGTATAGTTATAGATCAATATGTCAATGATGTTTATCTAAAGATTAAGTAACATACCTGGATGAGAGATGCTCACATTTATGTGAACTTGGTTGGAAAACTTGTAGAGATGTTTTTACTGACCGAAGTGGTCATTTGTATTATGGTTGTGATCGCCTAAAGGGCAGGATTGTAAAAGACATGTAAATTTATAATCTTAACTATATTAAATGCCAAAGGGGTCTTGCAGTTGAGCAGACCTGGAGATGTAGCCCTTTAGGGGTGAACTCCGAGATCATATCTGTGTTATGCGATGTTTTAGCTTCCTTTGTTTCATGCTTTAAGTTATTATGTATGGTTGTTATCTTGTAAAGTGTACGATGGGAAATTAATGAATTTAATCTAAGTGCATAAAATTATTCATCTTGACAAATGTAGTTATCAGGTTCATGGAAGGTTGTAATTAAGGTTATGAAAAAAGTATTTAGATAATGTGAATTAAACGTAGTAATAGTGGAAAGAATCTTGCTAGGTTACATCATTGGATTAACTTGTTATTAAGCATGTAAATTGAACAAATGAGAATGGAAAACAAAGTTAGAATTAATGTTTTAATTTCTAGATTGAAATCTAAAGGACGAATGTCATATAGGTATTTACTTTTATCTTCTTAAATGAGTAACGCCATGTTAATTATGTTTCACTACATTGGATAAATTTGTTCAGTTATTTCATGTTTTAATCTTAACAATAATCCTTACCAAAATTAACTTGATAATTGGGAGAACTCAACCAAATATCCATAATTGTAACCTTTATAAAACAATCTCTTGTAATTGCTAAAATTGAACTAAAAAGAGAAGTATTGGTACAGTTGTTTAAATCTTAATCCTAGTAAATGTATAATTCATATTAACTTCATTTAACTAAACAGAGTGATATGCAATAAGATTAGTTAAATTCTAATCCTAATGGAAGAACGTCACTATGAACTTATATTTTAATCCTGTAACATTGGATGACATCTTGCTAACTATATTTTAATTTGAAGGATGAACTCAAGTGTTCCTAATACATTTTCATCTTAATGAATTTAGCCCATCTATTAGCATTATTAAAACTTCAATGAATTCTATGGCTACTCACATTTTATCCTTCATAAGAGAACTACGACTCATTAGTTGGTTATGCTTGGATTCAAAAGAAGGAACCTCACTCTATTAATGGTAGTATAATTTTTAATGAACGAATCTCATCTTATTAGCCATACTTTTAATATTTAAGAAAGATATCAAATGCGGGTGGTTATCTTAAAACCAATGAATGAACTTCGTTATATTTATCACATTGAACCTTAAGGGAGGCCTCTTAAATTAAATAAGTGTTAATGTGTATTGAGTGAATAACCTCACGATGGCCCCCTAACCACCCAAAGTAAATGAACGCTTCCTAAAATTCTAAGATGTCATATCATTAAACATATATATAATCATGTCTTATGCATTATCTCACAATTAGGATATCCAGATTTAATGGATCATTTGACGCAAGTTGAGTTAGGTGCTAGGTTATGTAATCACGTTGGGAAACTCCTTAGGATCATTTAGCCGTCCGCTGTGCTATCTATGTTTCAGATAACTCCAAATTATCTTAATGTTGTATCATATCAGTAATACTCTTAAAAAATTAAAAAAAATAAAAATATTTACACTCTATTCGAGTGTTTTTAACTTAAACCCTTAGGGGTTTCCTGGCGGGCCATTACATTTACAAATAGTTTTCATGGTTTGAACATGCTGCGAGTTTTAGATGGTTATTGCTCATAGATAAGTGTACCTCTCGATGCGGATATGTACAGTGATTACCAAGCCATGGTGAGATGTGGTGAAAGGCTAGATGGAAAAATCAGGATAGTGACTATGCTAAGTATGTCTTGAATGGATATTTGTGATAAAATGTCGGGCGATGGCCGATAGTGCTTTATTGCAGAGATAAGGAAATGGATATAGATAGAGGAGCTATTCTTTCACAATAGCGCCTGTTACTAGGTTTCCACCAGTTGCTTTTATTGTATTGTTTTATTTGCTTTTTCTTAATTTTCTGATTTTTTTGTCTTTTTCGTGCATTAGACTACTCAAGTGTAGTATTTCTTCAGATGGATATTGTTAGTTGGTTCATCGAGCACATCTCCTTCTAAAGTTATTAGCTAATAAGCACCTAATCCATAGACTGATATGATGACATAGGGACCTAACCAGTTAGGTTCAAATTTCCCTTTCTTTTCCCGATCTTGCTGATTTCTAGGATTTTCCTTGAGTACTAGGTCACCAATTTTAAAAATCCAGGGAATGACTTTGTGGTTGTAGCTTCTGCACATGCATTTCTAATAGTCTTTGAGATGAGTATAAGCATGCTGACATCTTTCATCCAATAGTTCAAGTTCTTGCAGTCGGTTAACTCGATACTCTTCATCTGGGATTAAGTCTTTTAGAGAGACTCTGAGAGATGGAATTTCTACCTCCAGTGGTAAAATAGCTTCTGATCCATATACCAGTGAGTATGGTGTAGCTCTGGTAGGTGTGCAAATGCTAGTTCTGTATGCCCAAAGTGCTGGATTACGCTATACATGCCAATATTTGCCTACATCATTCACTGTTTTCTTTAGGATTTTCAATATTGTCTTATTGGATGCTTCTGCTTGACCATTCCCCTGTGGGTAGTAAGGTGTAGAGAAATGATGTTGGATTTTGAATTTTTCACATAGTTCTCAAACATCTTGGTTTTTGAAAGGTTGTCCATTATCAGTGATGATGGAACTCAGGATGCCATATTTGCAAATCAGATAGTTAAGGATAAAAGAGGCAATTTGTTTCCCAGTCACCGTGGTCATGGGGACTGCTTCAATCCACTTGGTAAAGGACTCTGTTGCAGTTATAATGAACTTGTGTCCATTTGAGGAGGAAGGATGAATTTTTCCGACTAAGTCCAAACCCCACTGACAAAAGGGCCAAGATGTTGTGAATGGCTGCAGTTCCTGTGTTGGTGCATGTATCAGATTGCCATGGATCTGGCATTTAGGACACTTCTTGGTGAAGTGGTAAGAATCTTTTTCCATTGTAGGCCAGTAGTATCCCATCCTTAGAAGCTTTTTAGCAAGAGTAGTACCACTAGAATGTGTGCCAGAGATACCTTCGTGAAGCTCGTGTAAAGCGGAGTCAGATTCGTTATGATCAAGGCAATGAAGAAGAGTACCATCTAGAACTCGACGGTACAAAGTATCAATAGTAAGGGTATAACAGGCAGCTTGTCAGATAAAGTTACATTTTTGGTTTTGAGACAAGTCAATGGGTAGGATATTGTTCTTAAGATACTCATATATCGGTCCATACAATGGAGAGTCTAAACTAGTTAAGGCGTAGATAACCTAGGATTCTAAATGGTCATAGGCTAGGGAGAATAGTTGCTCTACCAGAAACTTGTAATGACTCTATTGTTAGAGAATTTGTAGTAATGAAGTGATAGTAGCCATTGCATCAGCTGCTTTGTTGTTAAATCTTGGTATTTGCTCAAAGGTGATGTGTGCAAAATATTGCTTGAAGTCATCCACCATTCGCTTATAGGGGAGCAACTTGTCATCCTTTATCTGATAGTCATTGTTGATTTGATTGACGACTAATTGTGAGCCTCCGTAGACTTTCAACTTTGTGATTTTTCATTCTACAGCCATTTTGATGCCTATAACTAATGCCTCATATTCAGCCACATTATTTGTGCATGGGAACATAAGCCTATATGATCTTGGTATAGTGTGTCCTTCCGGAGTGATGAAGAGAATCCTAGCACCTGAATCATGTTGTGTGTAGGATCCGTCAAAGTATAGGGTCCATTGTTTGGTAGAGATAGCAAGAATGTCCCTATCGGGAAATTCAATCTCCATAGTCTATTTTTCTGGTAGTGGTGCTTCTACTAGTTGATCTACAATTGCTTGTCCCTTGATAGCTCTTTGCTCCATATAGTGGATGTCAAATTCACTAAGAATCATGACCCATTTAGCCAATCGGCCTGTAAGAGCTACCTTGCTGAGTAAATATTTGAGAGGATCAATTTTTGCAACTAGCTTGACTGTGTGAGCTAGCATGTAATGTCAGAACTTTTGGGAGGCGAAGACTACAGCCAAACAGGCTTTCTCAATAAATGTGTAATTGAGCTCATATCCGTTCAATGTCCTGCTGATGTAGTATATTGCTCATTCCTTTCCTTGTTGATCTTCTTGTGCCAATAGTGCCCCTAGTGAAATGTTTGTTGTGGAAATGTAGAGAATAAGTGGCTTCCCTGCTATCAGTGGTACTAGAACTAGTGGTTTCATTAGATACTGCTTGATTTGATAGAAAGATTCTGCACACTTGGCTTCCCATCTAAATGGTACATTTGTATGTAGCAGATGATTGAATGGTAGGCTTTTATCTGCTAGTTGGGCAATGAATCGCCTGATTGATTGGAGTCATCCTTGTAGCGACCTGAGCTGGTTGATGTTCTTTGGTGGTGGCATTTCCATAATGGCTTGTACCTTTGTTGGATCCACTTCAATTCCCTTTTCTGAGACTATGTAGCCTAGTAACTTGCCTAATGTAACCCCGAAGACACACTTCTTAGGGTTGATCTTGACTTGGAATTTCTCCAATCGATCAAAAATCTTTGTTAAGATGCTT
Organism: Cryptomeria japonica; assembly: GCF_030272615.1. Classification (NCBI taxonomy): domain Eukaryota; kingdom Viridiplantae; phylum Streptophyta; class Pinopsida; order Cupressales; family Cupressaceae; genus Cryptomeria; species Cryptomeria japonica. Next base: position 536,631,481 of record NC_081414.1, on the reverse strand, counting down.
AGGTGTTCTTCTCTGGTGAAGGATTTAGCTAGTAAATCATCCACATAATCTTCCATGAAGATATGCATCATGTCATGGAATATTGTTGTCATTGCTCATTGATAAGTTGCCCCTGAATTCTTTAAGCCAAAAGGCATGACATTCCAACAATACATTCCCCAAGGATAGGTGAACACTATTTTATCTTGATCCTCTGGAGCAATCTTGATTTGGTTATAACCTAAGAAACCGTCCATTAGTGATAGCATTGCATGGCCTGCTGTGAGGTCTACAATTATGTCAATACTTTGCAAAGGAAAGTCATCCTTTGGACAGGCATTGTTGACATCTCTAAAATCTGTGCATATTCTGATACTGCCATCTGGTTTTGAAACTGGTACAATGTTGGAAATCCATTATGCATAGTCGATGGATCAGATGAATCCAACATCTAATAGTTTCTCTAGTTTAGCTTTGACCATGAGTGCCACATGGGGATTCATTTTTCTCAGTTTTTTCTTAAATGGCTTAGCTCCTGGAGCCATAGATAAGTGATGCATGATCAATTGTGGATTGATCCTGGGCATATCTGCGTATGCCCAAGCAAAGTTGATTTTCTTTTCTTTAAAGAATTTGGCAAATTCTGATCTTTCTGCTTCTGTCAAAGTTTTTGCTAGGTGTATATTTTTGGTTGCTTCTGTAGTACCAATGTTGATTGATTGAGTGGGCTCAATCAATATGGGCGATTTCTCATGAAAATTCTTAGGAAGAGTGTCAAGTCTCCCATCTTTAGGTGCCTTAAAAAGGTTTTCACCCTTAGATGCATCCTTTATTTTTACTTTTTTGTGATCTAGAGCTGCCATTGACTGGTTTTCAGCATTAGGTCTTTTATTTGGTTTATTTTTGCAACTGAGAGACTTGGCACTCCCTTGGTTGCAAACATCATTACTTTGTTCACTGGTAGAGCCTATTTCTAGATTGACGGTACATAGGTAGTGAATAATAGATTCATCATTTGGGAAAATTGGTATATCATGAATTTTGGGTTCGTCCCAGTCGATGAGGTCAGGAAAGACAAGTGGTAAGGTATCGTTTGGTGGATCAAGTTCTGCAGTGGTAAGTGTCAGGATAGAGGTGTCATTATGATTGGTTTAGGTGCTAAAGAAGTCCAGGATTCTGTCGAGGTCTTCGATGGTATCATCCTCCGTATAGACTTGTTCATAATGTTTCTACTCGCTTTCCTTAGCGTCATAGATATTCTATGGTCCAAATTCAGGTAGTCTAATTTTTGTGTTATGCTCTTCTTGAGAAAGAGATATGGAACTAGTATTTTCAGCAGTATCTTTAGTAGCATTTGAGTAGCTATCCTAGTCATATTCATTGGAATCAGTCTCAAAGTTATCATCCTAGATCTTTTTAGTGCTATAAACAGGTATGTTGTATGGTGAAATAGATCTTTGATAATTGATACTATTCTGTTGGATTTTTCTGATTCTGCATCAGATCCTGCTTCTATTCTTTGCATTTGTTCGTAGATTGTTTCTTCCTAGGGAGGAATGATGTTGCCTGAGGTGATTCTTCTTTGTTGGATATTTGTTCGTGAATATGAGCTACTACCATAGATGTTGCCTTCTTATGAATGATGGGCTTCTCCTGATGTTGTTTCTTTTCTTGATATTCACATTCTTTAAGGATTGTCTCTGCTAACTCAAATAGTGCTTCTTGCCAGGATTCTTCTTTGTACTTCTTCTTTGCTTTCCACTGAGGTTTTTGATATTTGTGTGGAATCATCTTTGGTAGTAGAGTGAATTTAAAGCCCAATCCTTTTTTGTATTTACTAAATTATGAAGGAGGATCCAAGGGTTCTGTGACACCTTCCTGATGCTTACCAATAGGTCCTTTGCCATTGTATCCCATTTGCTACATGATTAAGTAGCCTTTTCCATATAGGTGTGTAGGTATAGCTATTTCCACAGTAGCTACTTTGTCTTCTTCCTCCTCTTTATATAGCCAACTAATGATATCCTTTTCCTCGGGTTCATGTGCTAAAGTGTCAAGTTGAATGAATGTGTCATCAAACTTGGTGATGGGCTGAGTTGCTTGATGTGTTGATGCTATAGGTAATCCATGAGATCTAGGTGATGTGGGTAAGCTGGTCAAACACATGGGTTCCAAAGAGTATTCCCCCATGCCTTGTTCTTTGATTTTCATTTTCTGCTTGAAATCTCTAGGTAATAATTTAGACTTTGCTTGTTGAAGATTGGATGCCATGAGATTTTGTTTCTCTCTATTATGCAGGACCAAACTGTCCTAGGCTGCCTCCATTGCATTACAATGTTGAAATGGATTATGATCAACAGATATAGAAACCTCCTGCCCATTATAGGGGAATTTGACACACTAGTGATATGTAGAAGGCACTGCTTGCATTTCATGTATCCAAGGCCGACCCAATAAGATATTGTAGGTGAGGTCTATGTCTAAGACCTGACACATAGTATCTTTTTGTATTGGTCCGACTTGAATCGGCAACACCACTATTCCTTTAGAGGATCTTTCTTCATCATCATATGCCTTTATGGTAATCTTTTTGTGGGGATCAATAGACTCCTCTGAGAAGCCTAATGCATGGATAGGTTTTAAGGTACGTATGTTAAGCCCAGCTCCTCCATCTATCAATACTCATTTTACTCGGTGTTTATAGACGATGACTTCAATATGGAGAGGAGTGTTATGTGGATGACTTAGTGAGATTATGAGGCCTTGTCATATGAGCGGCCATGGCTTGGAATTTGTCTACATCTAGATCTTGAGGTACATTTGTTTCTAATAATGCTTGCTCCAATATGTCTTTGTGTTTCGGTGAAAGTTTCAGCAATTCCAGTATAGATATTTGAGCAGGAGTTTTGCAAGTTGGCTGACTAGATCATATTGAATTTTGGGTATAGCGCTTGTTGTTGACGTATGTCCTTTCAAGACATATTTTTGAGCCCTTGTTGTTACATTGAAAGATTCATGATCGTGTTCATCTCAGATTGTGATGACATTGACTTGATTATCTTCAGGTAATATATAATTGATGGTGTTATTGTAGATGTGATTGATACGAGCTCCACATGTATCGTTCGAGGTTGAAGCTCCATATTTGTTGTAGTTTGGAAGAGGATTCTTAAAGGCTCCATGGTCACCGTTTGTCTTGAGACCATCTACCGTCAAATCACCTCTATCAATCAAGTTTTGAACAATGTTTTTCAGCCTCATGCAATCATTTGTTTGATGACCTTTGTTGCGATGAAAATCACAAAAGTGCGAGTCATTCCACCAAGGTGGTTTGATTTGTGGTTCATAGTTGCTGATTACTGGCAAAGAGATAATTTTGTTTGCCAGGAGTTCTCTGAATGTTGACTCCAGTGATTGCTCCAATGGTGTGTAGACACGTTTTTGGAAATTGTTAGTGCCACCTCGTGAATTGTTATTAGGTCCTCGATTTGTGGTATTGTTATGAGTATTGTTGGTGTTGTTTGTGTTGGGTTGACCTTGATTGGTATTCGGTGTGTATGTGTTAGTGTCTGGGTTAGCACCTTTGGGGTTCTTTGTAGCTTGAGGATTACCTGATAATGCAAGCACTGGTTGTTTATATTTTGGATCATGCGATTCATTGCTTCCTTCATTTCCATTATTTTTATTACGAGTCCAGAATCTAGATTTGTCTAAGTTGTTGTTATTTTGGTTGTTGTAGTTTGATGAACCTATTCCTTCTTTGAAGAATTTGCGCGTTCCTTTCTTGACACATGTTTCTTCTACTTGAATGTCGTTTTCAATTAGTTTAGCGAAAGATGGTATGCATTGGAGTTTGAGCCTGTAACTCATCTCACCATTCAAGTTGTCGATGAAAATTTCCATTTTCTCTTTTTCAGGAATATCTCGAGGATATCGTGAAACCATAAGTTTCCAACATTGAAGGAATACCATGAATGTTTCATTGTTTTTTTGTTTGGTGTTACAGACATCTAGCATGGTTATAGCATGTTGAATGTTGTAGGAATATTGAGTGATGAATTTGTTGACTAGTTCATCAAATGATCTGACAGGAGGTGTGATTTTGGATAACCATTCCATTGTTTGTCCTCCCAAACTTCGTGGGAATAACCTCATTAGATAGGTGTCATCATGAGCAAATTCAAGACTCATGGTGCAAAATTCTTGAACATGATCACGAGGATCACTTTTTCCATCGTATTTGTCAAATTTTGGGACGTCTGAGTTTGGAGGAAAAGGGATCATGTGCAATCTTCTGTCAAAAGGATAAGGGAAAATTTCATTTAATGAGCACCGTACTGTTGTCCCTTGTTGTATATCTTGCATTTGTCTTTGTAACATTTGCATTTGTTGAGTAAGGGCAACCAAAGGCGCATTTTTTTGCCGAGGGAAGAGTTCTTCCCTTGCATTAATCCTGGGTTGAAATGGTGTATGGAACGATATATTTTTCTTGGGGATGTGTTGCTCAGGGATGTTTTGCCCTGGTGTATGTTGTTCCAGTATGTTTTGTTCAGGAATATCTTGTTCAGGGTCACGTGCTTCCCCTTCTCGTTGTCATTCTTGATATTCGTAATGTTGAGATCTTGTTCTAAACATGTCTATGTCAAAGTCTTTAGGCTGTTTAACCCCTTTGCTTGTAAGCATGAGTAGGTACTTTTCCTTGTCATTTTCCATGATTCTTTCCACGAGTTTTTGAAATGAAGCGCTTTCTTGGCATTCCTGAAGAAGTTCTTCAGAAATTTCAGTATCCTCTAGGTGTTGACCTTCAAAAGGATTTGATAACCTCCGATTCATATTGGATTCTTCTTGTGCCTCGCTTTGTTTGTTTTGTTGAGAGCGAGTAACATGCATTTTTAGTGGAAGCTTTCTGTGATAAAGGGGACAAAATCCTCTTCGATATGTTGCTCGGGGGTTGGTGGTTCAAATCGGGGTATGTTGTAAGTGATGCACTCATTGAGAAAGAATGTCAGATTGATCTTTCCTCCATGGTTTATGATTTGACTAAATGCGGATTTTTGACAATATGCCCTAGTCTTCAAAGGCTCCTTGTCAAATTCATTGGATTTGTTCTGGATACAAAGTTTGACATGATGAAGAAATGTTCGATGAGATTTGTAGAGTTGACGATTGATGTATAAAAATTTATTTCTTTTGACAAATTTGGAAAAACTTGGTTGTTGTTTCTTCAACTGAGTGTTACGATAAATATTCTTTCTTCTCAGAATATGAGGATTAGTCATGCATAAGTGATTAATGGTTTCCTTTGAGTTGTTTTGGATTCAGTTGATCTTATTTTGAAGACTCAAGTTTTACTTTATCAAAGTGAAGGTTTAGATGCCCCCTCATGATAAAGTGTGCCAAATGATATGGATAAAGTTTCCCGATATGGAAACTTGATTTGATAACTTGAATTTCTTGAACAAGTGTTTGAGATAAAATCCACGAGATGTTAAAGGACCTATTCATCACTTGTGATGATGTTTCCCAATTTTGATAGGATAGATATGTTTATCATGTAACCAGTTTTGGATTCTGGACAACTTTTGTTTGACTAGAAATTTGCCTTGGAAATAGCTTTTAATGTTCTATTTCTGATACTCTGTTTTGACAAAAATGAAGCTGATGAAAGGAGGTTTTCAAAAATGTTTTCAAAATTTTTCAAATCTATCTCTATTATACCCCCTGTTTTTCTGATTATGATCACACGCTGAAGCAAAGACAAGATGCGCTACAGAAAGTTTTCAATGTGCTAAGGAAAAGACCACAAGCACTAAGCTGCCCCTAGCTACGTGCTAACTAGTTTAGATTGTTTTCTTTTGTTTTATGTTTTGCTTGAAATGTTATGCGCTAGTATGGGCCTGTGAAGCGCTGACTGATACACTCTATGCGCTAGTTTTTGACTCCTACGTGCTAAGTTGATGCTTCCATGCGCTAGACTGTTTTCCTAAAACGCTAAATACGACTGTGGTTTTGGATTCTTGGTAAAGCACTACTGTTAAGACTTGACACACTAAAGTTCAGTTTCAATGTGCTAAAAGATGGTTCACATGCGCTAAGAGGTTGTTTTTACGCGCTAGACTACTCCGATGTATTGATTTGGTTGTTTTCTACGATTTTTGGATCTTTGTTTTGAATTTTTCAGTGTTGACAGATGATTTTCTGAAGTAACAAATGAAAGCACGACACCAAAGAGCCAACCATCTTGCTTAATCTAAAAATAAGTGTATGTTCTGCGAGGATGTGTTCAAATCCCCAATGTTTTAATAGGTTTGGATACAAAAAATACACTTCAAGAAGACTCTTTATTCAAAGGTCATAATTAATATCATAGCCCACTAGTCTCGATACTCCATCAGCTCAAATAGCTGTGTCAAGCCCTAGAGGGCGCCCATTTTTTTGCCTTTTGTCAAAAATTAACTCAAAGTGAATTGCTTCACAATTGAGTAGCTATCTTTGGAGATATATGGTGAGTAATCTTGGGGGCAGATTCTTCCCCATGACCCTTGCACTATGATATTACAAATGTCTGGTTACTAACTCGGATCAAGGTTTCTATTTCTAAGGTTTGTAATCAGGCTTCCTGTTCGGCTGTCAGTGATAAACTCCCTCAGGAGGCTTCCTAACCTTTAGAACAAAGGCTTTACGTATCTCAAGGATACTGGGGGAAGGCTAATCACTATGCGCAACCATTGAAAAGGACTTTCATCACTTTCCACTTTTGATTATAGTGGGTTGGAACATTTGTCATCAAAGTCATTTCCCACTTAGGTTGTTCCCTTCACACCGGCCACGAATGGCTTTAAGAGTTTTTCAACCCCTTAGGAAGGCAGGCCCACTAAAGGTTTTAAAATGCTTGAAATGATTGAAAGCATAAGAGTAGTCTGGCTTTTTGATCACCCAGTTAAGGGGAGAGCATATGCCTTCTACTTTCGAGACAAGGCAAACAAAGTTCTTTTTACCTTTTAAGTCAGTGATTTTCTAAGATCTATATGGAGATGTTGCTCCACGAAAACATGGTGTTCTTTTTATTTCCTTCAAAGCAATAATTTTCTAGTTTATTGAAAAGAAAAGGTCAACAAAGCAAAATTTTGATCTTGGTCAACAAAACAAAAGTGATGTATGGTCAACAAAATAAAGCGATCAAAAGGGGAAGAACTTCCCTCTTTGATTGTAACTGACTTTTGTGACTTAGCGTGAGTCTTTACTTTGCCCAAATTAAAATGAATCCTTTTATGCACCAAAATATGGTGAAGTTTCTTTTAAGCCCTTTGCAAAAATGAGAATTTGTTTTGTTCTTTTTAAAAGCCCAAATTTAGAAATTTCCTTCTAGAAAAGCAAGAAAATGGTTGTTGTGGTTCATTTTACAACCCAAAGTAAGGTGAGTCCAATTTCATCCAATAAGAATTAAAATAACTCTAAATTTAAACTAACTTTAACTAAGCTAGCAAAATCTAAAACTATTTGTAATTCTACAAATAAAATCCAGCTCTACCTGCAAGAAAATGTCAGAGTCCTGCAAAATTTCAATCAAATAGTTACGAAAATATGGGTTTTGGTGGACTTCTACAAGTCTAATCCTTTTAATTTCAATTACAATTTTCTTTTTGTTTTCTGTCTGTGATGCGCTATAGGATGACTGTGATGCGCTATCTAATAGATCTGATGCGCTATGCTACTTTTTGAATGCGCTAAGCTGATTTTCGAATGCGCTGCTCTATTTTTCTCCCACGCTGAGACCTACAGGAAAATATTAGTGGGATGATGTGCTAAGATAAAGACTTCACGCGCTATAGAATAGACCCCACGTGCTAAAAAGTAATCAGGATGTGCTAGACTATTAACGGGATGCGCCAGGGACTATTTCCCACACGCTAATTCTTGTTTCCCGTGTACCTGCAAAAGGGGTTAAATTCAAAAACTGATTTGATATATGGGGTCAGGCCCCATGGTGGGCGCTAGAAATGTATGCGGGAAAAGTGGGTCAATAGAACTTAAAATGCGAAAAATGAAGCCTAAAGAGTTTTTCTCACACACCCACAAGACTTCTTGGTGCAAGTTATGGAGTCATGAAGAATGACTCAACTTCCCAAGGTTGGTTCCATGGTTCTGTATCTCACAAGGTCCCTCAAACCAATGTCTTTGCTCTCAGATCACTGAGCAAAGTGGTTTAGGGATGACAAATGCAAGAACGAGGGATGTTTTGGTTGATTTTAACATGAAATACATCCTGAGCTATGCATGATCCTACAAATGCAATAAACTAGATTATAAGATGACAAGATTAGTAGCAAGACTATCCTAGCATGATATACTAGTCTATGATTAAGCTAAATGATAAGGAAAATACTCTAAACATGCATATTTAGATTAATTCCTATTGAAAAGAGAGGCTAAATGATGAGCACAAATGGTATATTAAAGCTTGGATGGATTTTAGTATAAGTATGAAGCTAAAGACTTGGATGATTTTAAAATGGAGGATGGAGAGCTCTATTTATAGCAAAAATAGGGCAATGGATGGCCAGGATTGAAAGAGTTAATCAAGGGTTGAGTTTGAAAGTTGGGAATCCATGTTTTCAATTTGCACCAATGAAATGGTGACAAATGTCAACATAAGGTTGGGTTGAGAAGAGAGGTAGGAAGCATTAGATGCTTGAGAAGACCTCATGGTTACCTTAGGGGGTAAGGGTTAAGGGTTAAGGTTAGGTTAGGGTTATCCAATGGATAAAGGTTTTATCCAAAGGATAAACTCTTGTGCAACAGATTAAGGACTAGCTAGGGTCAAAGCAATAAATGCTTAATGAGACCCTTGGGTTACATGGAGGTTGAGTTTAGAGAAAGTCTCTAATCATGCAAGAGGGTTGAGTTAACCATTAATGGTTTGGAAGAGAAAGTTGTTGGAGACTTGAAGCCTTTAATGGTTATCAAAGACTTTAAGGGTTTGAGAAGTGACTTCCCTTTGCTTAGGGATGTGACAATATTTTAGGAGATGGTTTAGGCTAAATTAGAAGTGATTAGAAGAATCTAGAAGGGGTTAGGAATAGGGTTTAGGAGGCAAGTGGGAGATGTAGGATTTTGCAAGTGGATGGAGAAATGGGATTTAATTGAAATAAAGTTAATTTAATTCAATTTGGTTGGGATTCATTATTTAATTAAATGTAAATTTAATTAAAAGGTTTAGAAAAATAGATTTTAATCAAATAAAATGATTTATTTAATTAAATGACCTAAAAGGGGGTTAATTGAATTTAATTAAATAAATTGAGTAATTTACTTAATTAAATAGAGGGATGTGGATAATTTAATTAAATTAGATTTAAATAAATAGAGAAATGAACATAAAATATTCATTTAGGAATATAGTCATTTTTATACGTCTACATTTTGAATCCCTTATGAGCTACAAAATACTGTAAAGTTATGACACCTTCCAGTCTAGAAACTGGTGCAAACGTCTCACCATAATCTTCTCCTTCTTCTTGTGCATAACCTTTTCAAACCAATCTAGCTTTGTTTCAGACTACTACACCATCTTCATTCAGCTTGTTCCTGAAAACCCACTTAGTACCTATTACATTTTTATTCACCAGTCGGGGTACTAGAGTCCATGTGTTATTCTTCTCAATTTGTTCAAGCTCCTCCTGCATAGATTTAACCCAATGATCATCTCCAAATGCTTCCTTATCAGTTCTAGGCTCAATAGTGGAGATCATGAAAGAATTTTGTCTAATTCTTCTTTTGGTTAGTACTCCAACATCCTTATCTCCAATAATCTATTCAGGATTGTGATTGAGTCTCACATACCTCAGAATAAGATGATCATTATCTTTTGGTTCATTTTCTTCATTATCATCCTCTTCTTTTGAGTCTACTTGTTCTAGTTGAACTGGTACATCAGTATTTTCTTTACCGGTTTCAGGTTTCACAGGTTCTGGTTCTAAAAATAAAATACAAGGATCTTCATCCTTTTTATCCACACCGGTTTCTCTTGAGACTTTAGGATACTCATCCACTCGAACATCAACACTCTCAATGATTCTCTATGTCTGGTTGTTGTAACATTTGTAGGCCTTACTCTTGGTGGAATAACCAAGAACTATACCTTCATCACTTTTAACCTCAAACTTGCTAATATAGTCACCTCTCTTAATAAAACATTTGCTACCAAATATCTTGAAATAACCAACATTAGGTGATCTACCATAGCGGTATTCATATGGGGTCTTATCCTTACCTCTTTTTATCAAAATATTGTTCATTGTGTAGACAGTTGTGTTGACAACTTCTCTCCAGAATGTTTTCACTACACCTCCTTGTATCAAGGCAGCTTCAACAACTGACCAATTGTTCCTCTTTGCGATACCATTTTGTTGTGGTGTCCTTGGTGCAGAAAGTTGTCGTTTGATACCATTCTCTTCACAATATCTAGAGAATTCTTCAGAAGTAAATTCACCGCCTTGATCAGTCCTTAGACACTTTATCTTCTTACCACTCTCCTTTACAGCTAAGGCCCTGAATGCCTTGAATCTACCAAATGCCTCTATTTTATCTTTCAAGAATGTGACCCACATCATCCTTGAGAGATCATCACTGAAGATCATGAAATATCTATCACCTTTAATACTTTTAGTCCTTATTGGTCCACGTAGGTCTATATGAACCAAATATAACTGATGCTCTGGTGAAAAAGACTTGCTCTTAAAAGTTGAGGATGTCATCTTTCCCAACTGACATTCCTTACATAGAGCATTAACCAGTTTGTCTAACTGAGGCAAACCTCTCACTGTTCTGGACTTACTCACTTTAACAATGTTGTCAAAATTCAAATTACAAAATCTCATATTCCAAATCTAACTATCATCCATTTTAGCAATTAAATAGTTGCCGACATTAGGACTCAAGTGAAATAGGTTACCTTTAGTCCACTTGTCGGTTGCAATCAGTTCACCTTTGCTCCCATAGATTTTGCACATACCATTCTTAAAATCCAATGGGTATCCTCTATCATTGAGTTGAGAAACACTCAAAAGATTGTGTTTTAGACCTTCAACCTAGTAGACATCATCTACACTGCTCTTTCGATTAAGAGAAATAGTTCCCTTACCTTTAACCATGTAGGGTGAGTCATTACCAAATCTTACAACTCTGCCATCAAATTCCTTCAAAGAAAGAAATTTTCTCTGTCATTGGTCATGTGATGTGAGAAACCACTATCAATGATCCAATCATCGAAATTATCCATGCGAGAAACTAAAGCTTTCTCATCAGATGTCTTCTCTTTAATGGCTACAAAGACAATGTCTTCATTAGCATCACCATCAGATTCCTCATTAGTGATACCACCATCAACTGCAATAAGACAATTTATTTTTCCTTTTACCTTGTACTTCTTGAACTTCTCTCACTTGTGCTCATCATCACCATTAGGATAGTTAGTAGCTATGTGTCCAATATTTTTGCATGCAAAACATTTCAAAGACAATTTACCTCTATATTTACTGGTACCTCTATGCAATCACTTGGCCAAATGCTTCAACTCAACCAAACTGTCTTCATCATCAATTTCTCTGCTGGATCTAGATTCATGACAATGACTATCATCTCTACTTTTCCTTATAGATGGGTTAGAAGAAAAAGCTCTAAATACTGATTCAGATTTTTGAACACTACCATCATAACCATTTAATTCAAAATTAGTAAGCTTACCAATGATGGAGTCAAGAGTTACCTTGGTTTTGTCAATAGATTTTAGCTCTTGAATGGCTGCAACTCAGATAGCGTAGACCAGTAGCAGGGTTCTCAACACCTTACTAACTACTGTGGCATCATCCATTTTACCACTAGCACTCTTGATCTCACCAACTATCTCTTTTATCCTCTGACCATATTGTTGGATATTCTCACCTTTAGCCATCTGCATGTCATCAAACTTCCCTCTTAGACTCTTTTCCTTGGCAATCTTCACATGTTCATCACCGCTATAAATCTCTTCAATTTTCTTCCATACTTCATATGTAGTCTCTAGACCATGGACATCAACATATTCCGCCTCAGACAAAGAACTGATAATAACCTCCAATGCTTGGTTGTTTTCTTGTTGCTCTTTCTTCTAATCATCAATCATAATCCCACTAGGTGCAACATATTGAGTATTAACATGTTCCTAATATTTATTTCCAATACTCTTGATATAAATTTTCATTCTATCACTCCATATTTTGTAGTTCTCTCTGTTAAACTTTGTACCTTCCTTCTTCATCATGTTCTACAAGATCTTTACCTCAAGCTGTTAGGCTTAGACCTCAGAGGACCTAAGAAGAGCTCTGATACTAATTGATGGTATGATGAAATAATAAGGATCCGGTCAACTACTGAGAGGGGGGAGGGGTGAATCAGTAGATAGAGAAACTGACAAACTTTCACCTTACTTAGACATAACCTCTCAAGTAAACTTTGAAACTGCCAAGTTAAACCACTGAACTATAAATGCAATATCTCTATCAGAATAAAACTATCAAGATAAATCGGTTGACTGTTACAATAGTAAACAATTTGAAACTCACAATCATCCAAATACTTTTACTTGACATAAGTAAAACCTTATTTCAGATTGTTACCAGTTAACATAACTTATCAAAGTTATATAAGTAGTTAAGCAATTCAACCATAGAAACATAACCACAAAAACTTTCACCACTTGATACAATATTTTTTGGCGTGGAAACCCAAATGGGAAAAACCACGGTGAGATAAGACTCACAAGATAACTATCTGAACTCTACTAAAGTTCACCCTGTTAGGAGCCAAAATTATTAAAGCTTTTACAAAAAGTCCTGTTAAGAACAGATCATGTTAGGGACCACCTAGTTAAGGGATTGAGTATAATGTCATGTTAGGAGAAATACCTTGTGAGGAGTAACCTTTGCAAAGGATTTATAATCCAAGCTAATGGATCACCTGGTTAGAGGATTTGAATAACTCAAATCTTGTTAGAACTTACCCAGTTAGGGAATTTTATTGTTGTAATTGTTAGAAAACAACAAGAGTTTTCTGATATATTAGAATAGCACTTCACTTACTTGTTCAGATCCTTTTCATGCTCCTATCTGCCTTTACTCAAAGTGTAGATACATCATCTGGTTTGGCAACCACACACTCAATTCAACTTTGCCAACACTTAAACTAAAACAACTCATCAACCTTATAAACAAATCAATTAGGTCGGTAACACAACAAAAATCTAATTCTCTCATAGAGATTACAAACAAGTCAATTCAGGTATGATCATTGGATTACATAACAATCTCTACACATCATTCAAGAAAGCCTCGACTATCCCTTGATCACCACTTCATCAAACTCAGTAACTCATCACATGCTTTGCATTACATGCAATATACTTGCTCATTCACAAGATAAAAAACCATTAACTCAATGTGCCAAATACTCTTTGAAACTCTCCTCATACAATATGCATATGTGTCATAATCATTACCACTCATCATTAGATCATAAACCAATATAACCAACTCACTAGACTTAATCGGTTAGGGTTTATCAAAATAATAGGTAGGGTTTACTGGTTCAACTCTCCAATACCTAGCAATATTGGTTCACTCCTCAAACTTACCTACCAGTTACAATTCCTTTCACTTATCTCTTCCTATCGGTTACAAAACATCATTATAACAATAACATTACCAATTTATTGACATCAATGACAACATAACAAATCATTAATGCAATCTTCATGCAAATGCCAACATTCTTGTCTTGGGGTCTATTCTAAGCAACAAAAAAAACCCATGATAGTGAAAAGGAGTAAGAGCCGAGTGAGGTGTTAGAAGGGAAAACTTGATTAATAATGGCGTTTGTTCTCTGTCCAAGGAAAATAGAACAAATAATCTCAAAACAATACCAAACAATACTAGCATATCTTGAAGCATATTGACTTCAAATATGCTATTTGTATTCCAAGAAACCTGAGACAACATCACTGGGTATAAGATGGAATGACAAGGTTACAACTTTCATAATGTTTGTAGAGAAACAAAATAGTCTTCTAGTAATAGTTCAATCCCAAATTAGACAATGACACTGAAACATGTATGTAAATGAGGGTTTTGGTAAAACAAACCCTATTCTAGCCTTATCACAATCATGAGGTTGAATAGATAGAGTATCCAATGAAGCATAAAAATAGTGATTAGGTTCTATTAGTGGAGTTATTTTGCTAGATTGCAAATGAGGTAAGGTTCAGAGTAGTCAAGGAGCTTTGTTAAACTTGGGATATAAAACATCAAATGTAGTCACAGTGATCACCTTCAGAGTAGTTCCAACAGTGAAAATATAGTCAAATAGTAGACAAAGTATAGTAAGATAGCCAGGGACTTGTTAGATAGAGCAATATCAAGGAAAGACCTAAGCAATGAACATAAGATCAACTGAGGCAAATTAAAGTCACAGAGGACTGTCATGGGAGCAGGGAGAAAGGATTTTTGTGATAATCTTATATTCATATTCTTATAATTTTTAGGTGTAGAGACAAAAAAGAGTACATAAGGCCAATCGTGGATAAGAGAGAGAAAATCATTGAAGCCATAGGGATGTGAACAATAACAAATGGGTTATGTGCTAGTTCCATCCTATGCCTAACAAGGCCAATTAGAGTTTCAAATTTAGATACAAATTCACATGTAACCCCTTTTATTATGCAAATCACTTATAATTAATCAATGAATCATCATCCACATATGTCGGCTCATCTCAGTTCAAGGGTGAGTTCTAAGCATGAAGAGGTGGACTTTAGTTCATGCATCATTTTGGACTTGAAATAAAGGAGTTTGGTCGTGCAAGTAGCAGTTTAAGTATGGATAAAGACCCCACATGGCTATAGTATCAATTAGGGAAAACTTTAGGTGCACAAATATTCAAGTAGCATCAGTTTTGACCTTTTTCTTGCGTGCCCTTTTCTCAAATTTGACCCCAATCATAAAGATAATGCAAGATGGAGATAGAATATTCCAAGAAGAAGACCATAGTTTAATCTCAATTCAAGGAGAACTTTTAGACCTATTTTAGTTCCAGATCAACTCTCTCTTCTATAATATTCCTTTTCTTACTTACTTCTTCCTAGTTCTTTTCTTCTTGGCCTTTGCACTTAGGAACGCATGAAGACATTGTAGCTCATTTTGAAGCTTTTTTCAAATTATAACAACAATTCCTTCTAGATTTTTATTAAAGAATAGTAGTTTTCCTTCTTGATACTTTATGTGTTGTGTTGAATGAAATATTTGATGATGTTTTTTGTGATTCATTCTTAGAATCCTCTAATTTTGTCTCTTTCAAGCAGTATTAATTCAAGAATATGCATAGTTAATACAGGTCATAGATTGTGTTCAGCTGGTCTTGGTAGTTTGAAGTTGTGATAATAATTTGTTTTTGATTTAAAAAGCAGTGAGAACTAGGGCACTAACCCTTCACATAGCAGAACTATTAACAAGATGGCAATGCAAAAACAACACTATAACAACATTAACAACAACTAACAACAAAAATAGACCAAGTCTTAGAAAATAAGAAACAACAATAGAAAACACAAAAACAAACTACAAGGGCACCTTTCACACTCTAGTGGCATCAATGGCACTCTTCCATTCATTAGACAGGAACTTATATAGGTCCTTATTCTCCTGCTTATCCTCCTCTACGTTTGTAGTATGTTCCCTCAATAGAGAGAGGGTGAGCACCAAGTTATGTAAAACTTGCAGATGAAATTTGTTAAGGCCCACAATTTGGGCATCCCAGGCCTCCATCTTGCTTTTGAACCAATTGACATCATTCATAATAGCCTACAATTAAAGCATAGGGCCTAGGTTCTCAATCCTCTGCGTGATGTCCAACACATCTGAACACAACTTTTCTATTTGCTCCAGAGTAGGGACACCATGGGGGTACACAGTAGCCATGTCATCCATAGTCTTATCCATCACCTTGGCCACATCTTCAGTAAGGGAACAATTAATGTCATTGCCTAGGCCCATCAAGGGAAGAGAGTTCATCACTTGTTCCACCATCTTTAAATCCGAGTCCAAGTTACCAGGGATTTGGTATCAAATTTTCCTCACCCATGACACTGATAGTGCCCATGTTCATAGGGGCCCTATCCTTAACATCAATAGAGTCTTGGGCTTGCATCTCTGAATTACCTGTGCCAGTGGCACCAGTAGTATTCAGAACCATGGGGTCCCTAGTCATATCCACATCCTCACCAGGGGCACCCATAGTGGTATTAGGGTCCTCTCCCTCCTTGTCCTCAATGGGTTCCTCCTCCAAGTCAATATTTTTTATCATAGGGGTCTTCTTTTTGCACAATCTTTTGGAAGCCAATCTGGAGGATCTCCTTTTAACCTTAGAATCAGGGGAAGGATTTCCATTCTCAGCATCCTCAGGGGACAAATTGTCATCAAAGACAATACGTTTGTGTTTAACAGGGGTTTTGCCTTTGCCCTTGGACAGGGAGTGGGAAACACTAGGAGAGATGGACAAAGTCAAGCTGGGGGAGACCACAGATAAAGAAACAACAGAGGTATAAGCAGGCATACACATAGAGAAGTTGGCCATAGCAAAGCCTTCATGGGGATACTAGAAAAATATGGGGAAGGCCATAGATAGGGTAGAAAGTTGCTGAGGAGTAGACATGGAGGGCTAAGAGAGTGAGAGATTCTGGGGGGGAAAAGGGTTGTTAGATGCAATGACAGTCCCGAAGACACTGAGAGGGGGGGTGAATCAATGTCTAACCGGTTAATGGAATATTTGAACTTATTTATAACTTTGCAACTTAAATTAATTTACCGGTAAAAAAGAAATAATGTAGCAAATACAAATAAAAGAGACATCATAAATGCACACCATAACACAAGATATTTTTGTGAGGAAACCCAGTGTGGGAAAAACCTTAGTGGGATTTGTGACCCACAATATTTACTCACTAGCCAATATGAATAAATATTACTTACAATAGGGGCCTACACATGTCAGAAGGCCAACAACCTAGAGCTCACTGCTCAATAGAAGAGTCTCATTGACTACAAAATGGATAATCAAATCCAATACAATGTATTGCTCAAAATAGCATCTCTAATGCTTGGTTCAGTACCAGTTTAAGCTCAGTCAGATACCTTAATCAAAACCTTTCATTGTTTTTACATAATATCCTTCTATTCCATGCTATTACAAAAATGTCGTTTTCTTATACAAAATGATCTATAAGATCTCATACATATATGAGTCTTTACAATATATCATGTCGGCTTACAAATAATTAATTACATTTACAATATAAATCATATAAACAAAAATTTGTCTCATGTCGGCCTAAGAGCTGGTATACTTTATTGCCGGTTTAATCTGGATGTCAGTGAATGTGTCTGCCGGTGCTGGTGCCTACCAGTGTATGTGTAGAAACCTGTTACCAGTTGGTTGCCATCAATGACAACATCAACCATATTCTCATAGAGTGTAGAATGCCAAAAAGGGCCTCGCAAAATTTGTAAATAATTTATTTTCCTTCAAGCATACTCTAAAATTAGCCCCTTTCTCATAAAATATTGATGTATTACATGCTTAGTTGAGTTGTGACAAACAAAGTATCTTTTGTTGAGATGTGTTGTGAGTTAGTGTATCTGATTAGGCTTCTCAAGTATTTGGTGCATCACCTCCTAGGATAGGTTTTCATTTCAAATCAGCTCTTCTCCCCTTTTCCCATCAAGTTAGTTTCATGAGGTTTTCATCAAGAGAACCAACTCACTCTGGAGATTGATCCTCAAGATAGGTAACCCACAGGCCTAAGGATCATTCCATATCTCACTGGATTGTTGAGCTCCCAACTTAGCAACACGATCCAATCCTTCATGACAACATTACCTATGGTCACTAATATTTTGTAAACGGACCAAATCTTGTTGCTCCCTTATCATATAAAAGGGAATTTAAGACCTTATTTTGGTTCTTCTAACCGATTTATCTCTTGAAGAGAGAAGAAAGGGTCATTTGAATAATAGTTTGATGTCTGTAAGTTTGTAAGTAGAATTTTGAAAGGTCTTTTCGTAAAGTGCTTGCATGTGTACTCATAAATATTCATAAATGTTGAAGCAAATGTGATAATAGAACATCTTGTTTTCAAAGAACTAATGATTCTCAATATGTCTTCAACATTTGTATCCAAAATCTTATGAAATCAATGGTTAAGGACTTTCTGATTTTGTCTCTGCACTATGTTGCTTATGTGTGTTTGATTTCTAATTTCTCTAAGGTGGAGTATTAAATTCTTAAAAAATACATAATTTTTTTGTAGAATGCGTATTTGTATAGAAAGTATGACTTGTTTTTCATCATTATAGCTTGTTTGAACTACAAGGTACCAATCATCTCTCCATGCCTTACAACTTTAGTACACTTTTAAAATAAAAATAAAAAAGGTTTTTCTTTTCATGTTGATTAGTTTAGTTTTGCTTTAATTTTAAAGTTTTAGGATTAGAATTATCTGCTCTCAAGGTTCTCAAAGTTTATAAATCAAGTATATAGCCAATTCTAGTTGAAACCACAAATCCATTTGATTTCTACATACTAATAATATATCCGTTACAATACCTATGGGAAAAGGAAAATAGGATTATAAAGTTATTGATGTAGGTACATCCACCTAGGTCTAACAGAGCCTAAAGTGAAAGGAATATGCACTAATACATTTGGCCTCAAATTCAGACGGAGGTTTCTGATGGACAAGGCATTTTGTGATCAAATTTGATTTTTTTGGTAAAATGCCCGATAACGTCGAAATGTCGACGACGTTTTCTAATGAAGCCCATGTTAGTTGGAATTCTGACAACCAGAGGTATTATTAAAAAAAAAAGAAAATCGCGTGTTCATTTGAAAACCATGCATGACAGATTGAATTAACTCTCGACTTCCTTTACCTCTGCCTCTACAAATCGGGTTTGACATTTCCTTTGCCTCTTTTTCCTTTGCCTCTTCCTCTGCCTCTGCCTCTGCAAATTGGGTTGTCTAGCAGGTGATATCAAAGGATTGATTTTGTAGTCTGGAGGGTATCGAACTATTGGAGATGGTGAAATTCTTGTAGATTTTTGCATGCTTGTAAATTCCCATGGACTTGCAAGTAGTGTGTTTGAGTCATGTAAATTTGGTTGCAGACAAGTTCATTTTAGAGTGTGTGTCTCATAAATTTGAGCTTGTCATCCTACCGATATGTTCTCATTTATCTATTTTTATTTACTTTCCTAATGTTGTAGTTCCTAGTTATTGAAAAGCCTTCCAATTATCGATTATGTTAGATAAAGGCTAAAAGTATTGTATAAAAATTAAAAAATAAGTAAACCTTATTTACTATACCAGAATCAATCTGATTGCTTGCTTGTAAATGAATGTTTATAAAGTAGTGATTGTATGAATTAGACATATGATTCCTTAATGAAACTTGCTTTGGAAATACTTGATTCAAATATATAAAATCAATAAAAGACTAGTGCCTTGGTTCCTTACTGGTTTCATATCATTTCAAATGAAAAATCCTACATTTAACCTTAGAGACGGTTTTAATAACCTGTTAATGTAACAAGACCATCATCTCAAACACTTCCATATGAATTGAAATTAAAATGTGACATCCAGTTAGTCTTACTGAATTTAACTTTACTTTGAAAGACCAATAAGACAATTTGAAGTTTGCCAACCAATCCTTCAAATTGATATTAAAATTGAAAATCAATCTTAATTACAACAACATAAGATTGAACAATAAAACAACCTATGCAAATAGATTTATCCAAGGAACTGATCAATCAGTTGAAAAGATAGATACCATCATGAATGAGAAACACTTGAATCTTTATATTGAAAATAAAATACTTAAACTAGTTGTTTTTAGTGCATATCCTCCATCAACTTGGTACTTCCAGACAACGATTTCATAAGAAAATGCATAGAGATTGTCTTGATAAAAAAAAACTATAAACTTGTGATATATGTCTCCTAAAAGATCCTCCACATATAGATGAGGATTCGGTTTGAAAAATGAAAGGGCATACCCTTTCATTAAACTAAAATTAACAAAAAACTAACTAGAAACTAACTACCTAAAAACTGCCCTAACAAACTAAAACTATAAAATACAAAGTCACATCTTTAAACATCTTTTGATATCTATGGCTAGTCTCCAAGCATCTGATCGCACTTCTGAATGTGCTTCAAATATCCCTCTGATTTGTAGGTATCTACATCATAGATAATATCTCTAACCACAATCTCCAAAGTGATGAAGTTTTCCATCTGCTCAATTGTGTCTGTCATGTCAAGTACATCAGACCAGGAAATGTTAAGGGAAGCACTGAGAAGACTTTGGCACTCCACAATCCTTTTATCCTTATCCTTAATTAGTGATAACTTTAAGAAACCCCCCCTCAAAAAAAGATATTATATATTGGTGAATATTAATTTATTTTGGATTAAAATAATAGTTTTTATTGGAGAATCTTTCATTTTTTAAAAGGAAAATAATAATTTTATTGGCGAAATATTTTACATTAAAATTATTTTGGTAGAAAATCTTGTGAATCTTAGAAAATAATACTAGTATGCATTAATTACTATTGCAAATAACTCCATTAAAAATATTAAATTCTTATAAAAAAGTAGAGGCCTAAGGTGGAAATCATTAATGAGTTTAAAGGGTAGATACTACTTTATTTAGTTACTATCATTAATTTAAATTAATCTAATATCCCTCTTTGTATTTTGTCAGTTAATGATAACTCAATGATGAGCAAATAGTACCAAACCGGTACTGAGAGGGGGGGGGGTGAATCAGTACAGACAAAAATACAGTCCTAAACTGGTTTGACAATAAACACTTCAAATGACTGGTAGACAGTGACACCGGTTTAGAACAGAGTACAACCGGTAAAGCTAAGAATGTCTGAGAAAGCATTAACTGGTTATTCACTTAGCTTTTCACTCAACTCGAGACTACAATACCATTTCACCCTTATGCATAAATAGGTAATCTATCATCAGATCATAATAACAACTAGTTCAACATGTTTTATTGACAGGCATAAAACACAGAACCATCATATGCTTGACAAACAATAGCAAAGCATCACAAGATAAAAGAATTACACATGATACACATATTTTTCACATGGAAACCCAACTGGGAAAAGCCACGGTGGGGATGAATACCCACAAGCTATTTTTGAACTCTTTGGAAGTCCACTCTATTAGGAGCCTTGTTCGGTTAGAGACATTACAATAGGTTCTGCTAGGAACCGATCCTGTTAGAGATCACCCGGTTAAGGGATGGC
Organism: Cryptomeria japonica; assembly: GCF_030272615.1. Lineage (NCBI taxonomy): Eukaryota > Viridiplantae > Streptophyta > Pinopsida > Cupressales > Cupressaceae > Cryptomeria > Cryptomeria japonica. Next base: position 536,610,083 of record NC_081414.1, on the reverse strand, counting down.
TACAATACCCAATTAAGGGTTAAACCCTGTTAAAGGTTACCTTGTTAGAGGATTTCAAGAACTCAATAGCTAAAGGACTTCAAACTTAGTAGCTTTGAGTTACCCTGTTAAAGGATTTACAACAAGCCGGTTAAGGCTACCCTGTTAAGGGATTTTCCAACTATTGAGGTGGTTAGAGATCAACAGGTATTACAATGATCTGGTAATAACACTCAATGCCAATGTAGATCCGCTTAAGCTCCTCTTTACTTTCTGCACTTTCACTCTGTAGGTATCTCTTCTCTCCTTTTGGTCTGACAAGAATCATGTGTCCCTTCTCTTGGATACTCACACACAACTTTTGCCAACAACCTCAAAAAGAGTCACAACATCGACCTTATAGGAAAATAGTTAGGTGAGTAGCATAAACCCTAAACCCTAAACCTAATAGGTTAACGAATTCAAATGGTTCAATCCTGACCATTGAGCATACTGCATTAATCTCCATCATTCGTTTTCCACTGATTTCATGGTGGCTGATAACCCATCACACGTTATCACTGTTTTACAGTCTTCGCACATTCCTGAGATAGATAGGCAAGATATTCTTCATGCAAGATCCTTCACGCACACAAGGCTTACGTGGAAACATGATCTGTTCATTGCTATCATACTAACTCATCGCACAAAGTCACTGGTTGAGCCACACAGGTTTGAAGCACTTCAACCGGAAACCCTAAAGTTGAGACTACCAACCAGTAGTCATACAACGCTTCCATGTGCTGGTTCCCATAACCTATGCCGGTTCACCTTGAACAAGCACACCACTTCACTTTGGCACAAATGTCGGTTCATAGTGTTATATTGGTTCTCACATATGCTAGTTTGCACCTCTTCAACATATTGACATCAATGACAACATACAATGTTATCATGTCCTCATACCGGTTCACATAATGCCAACAATCTCCACCTTTGGCATTGATGGCAATATACAAAGATATCTCTCTGCTTCACATCTTCTCCCCCAATTTCTGTAGATATCTTCTCCGCTTCACATCTTCTCCCCCTTTGACAACAATGCCAAAGTGGAGGCACAAGCTTCCCTATTCCATTATGCTGCTCCCCCTGAGGAGTAGCATCCTTCAACACATCAATCCAAAATAAATTTGACTATGCAACACCTGACTAATGTGGAGCATATGCTTTTAGTTCACCTCCTGAAGGGGTAGTACCCCTAATTCACCTCTTAAGTATGTAAATGTAGTCTTTGGGAGAGGCTTGGTGAATATGTCTGCTAACTGCTCCTTACTGGAAACATGCTCCAGTGCAATCTCTTTGTTCTGAACCTTTTCCCTCAAGAAATGATACTTAAGCTCAAAGTGCTTGGTTCTAGAATGTAAAACCAGATTCTTGGAGATATTAATTGCACTATTAAAATCACAAAATATACTTACCGATTTAGATACAGGAACTTTGAAGCCATTTAATACATGCTTCATCCAAATTGTCTGAGTGCAGTTCATGAAAGTTGCAATATACTCTACTTCTACTATAGACTGAGAGATACAACTCTACTTCTTACTCATCCATGAGACTAGTCTACCACTGAGGAAGAATGCACCACCAGTTGTGCTCTTCCGATCATCTACATTACCAGCCCAATCAACATTTGTGAACACTTTCAAGTTGAAATCCTTGTTATATGGATACCACAATCCATAGTCAACAGTTCCCTTCAGATACCTAAGAATCCGCTTGACTACAACCAAGTGGGATTCTCTTGGACTTTTCTAGAACCTTGTAGTAATGCTAACTACATGTGCAATATCCAATCTGCTATGCACTATATAATGCAATTTACCAATTATTGATCGGTATTCCTTCTCATCAACCAATGCTGAGCCATCCTCTTTGGATAGTTTACAACTGGTCACCATCGATGTACCAACTAGTTTTCTATCTTCCATTCCAAAGGTCTTCAACACCTCTTTGAGATACTTGGACTGAGTGATAAAGATTCCATCCTTCATCTACTGGAGCTACAGTCCAATGAAGAACTTAATCTCCCCTATGAGTGACATCTCAAACTCTTTCTTCATCTTATCTGCAAATTCATGACTCATCTTGTCATCTCCACCAAAGATAATGTCATCAACAAATACCTCACAGATCAGGATCTGATCTCCTTCATACTTCAAGTAGATATTGCTATCTTCACTTGTTCTCTCAAATCCAATCTTCACAAGATGGGAATGGAAGCGTTCATACCATGCTCTAGGTGCCTACTTTAGCCCATATAAGGCTTTATGTAGCCTACATACCATGTCACTATCTTCAGATAGGGAAAACCCATCTGGTTGCTCTATATACACATCCTATTCAAGTACACCATTTAGGAATGTAGATTTTACATCCATTTGATATACTTTGAAGCCTTTAAAAGCTGCATATGCAAGAAGCATATGAACTCCTTCCTATCTGGCTATAGGAGCAAAGGTTTCTCCATAGTATTCTCCTTCTTCTTGGGCATATCCTTTGCACACCAGTCTGGCTTTGTTCCTAATCACTGTGCCATCCTTATTCAGCTTATTTCTAAAGACCCATTTGGTACCAATGACATTTTTGTGTTCCAGTCTAGGTACCAAGGACCATGTACCATTTTTCTCTATTTGGTCAAGTTCCTCTTCCATTGCCTTGATCCAGTCTTCATCCTTATGTACCTCTTTGAATGTTTTAGGCTTGAATTCAGAGATCATACATGAGTTTTCTCTGACTTTTCTTCTTGTAAGGATTCCTGCATCCTTATCTCCTATGATCTGCTTAGGATCATGATTTAGCTTTACATACCGAGGAATGGTCTTGATAGATTCCTCTTGCTTTTCTTCTTCATCCTCATCTCCATCAGTATTAGCATCTACATCTGCCAGTGTAGGAACACTGTTATTGGTACTTGGTTGACTGACAACCGGTTCCCAGAAGGTTGCAACTGGTTCGTTTACCGCTTGCTCACTATTGGTTTCCTCAGTTTTCTCAGAGGTTTCATCAACTGTTACATTGATGCTTTCCATAATTCTCTGAGTCCTATTGTTGAAGCACTTGAGAGCTTTGCTCTTGGTGGAATATCCTAGGAATATTCCCTCATCACATTTTGCATCAAATTTGCTTTGGTGTTCACTCCTCTTGATGTAACATTTGCTACCAAAGGCTCTCAAGTAGCTAACCACAGGTGTCTTACCTATCCAATACTCATTAGGAGTTTTATCCTTACCTTTCCTGATGAGTACCTGGTTCATTGTGTAGACTGCAGTGCTCACTGCTTCTTTCCAAAAGGTGTGAGCTACCTTTCCTTGAATCAACATGGTTCTAGCTGCTTCAACCATAGTTTGATTATTCCTCTCTTCTAGGCCATGTTGGCATTATGCGAACCGGCATGAAGACATAATGACATTGTATGTTGTCATTGATGTCAATATGTGTTATGATATGAATCGGTTTATATGCCAAAGTGAAGCAGTATATTTGTTCAAGATGAACTGGCATGTCAAGATGAACTGACATGTCAAGATGAACCCACATGTAGTTATGTGAACTGGCACATGGAAGCATTGTATGACTACCAGTTGGTAGGTAGCTTCCACTTCAGGATTTTTGGTTGGAGTACCTCAAGTCTGTATGACTTAATCGGTGATCGTCATGTGATGAGTTAGCAATATAATGGACACAGATCATGTTGCCACGTAAGCTTTGTGCATGTGAAGGATCTTGCATGAAGAAGACTATTCCTATCTACCTCAGGAATGAGCGAAGTCTGTCAAACGGTGATAATGCGTGATGGGTTATCAGCCGTCATGAAATCAATGGATAATGGATGATGGAGAACGTCTTGAGATTGATTCAAGATTGTTGCATTTAATGCAGTATGATTCAACGGTCAGGATTGAACCGCTTGAATTGCTTAACCTAATAGGTTTAGGGTTTAGGGTTTTTGTTATCAACCTGTATGTTTCCTATAAAGTCGATGTTGTGTTTCATTCTAAGGTTGTTCGCAAAAGTTGTGTGTGTGTATCCTAGGGAAGTGATACGTGATTCTTGCCAGACCAAAGGAGAGAAGAGATACGAGCAAAGTGAATGTGCAGAAGGTGAAGAGGAGCCAAAATGGATCTGCATTAGCATTGAGTGTTGTAACCAGATCATTGTAATTCTTGTTGATCTCTAACCACTTCAATAGTTGTAAAATCCCCTAACAGGGTAGCCTTAACTGGCTTGTTGTAAAATCCCCTAACAGGGTGGTCTTAACAGGCTTGATTCAAATCCCTTAATCGGGTAACTCAAGGTTAATAAGTTCTGAGAAGCTACCAAGCTCTGGAGATCCTTTAGCTATTGAGTTCTTGAAATCCTCTAACAAGGTGACCCTACTGGGTTTAACCCTTAACCGAGTATTATTGCTATCCCTTAACCGGGTGATCCCTAATAGGATCGGTTCCTAGCAGAACCTATTGTAATGTCTTTAACCAGACAAGGCTCCTAATAGAGTGGACTTCAAAAGAGTTCAAAAGCATCTTGTGGGTATTCATCCCCACCGTGGTTTTTCCCAGTTGGGTTTCTGCATGAAAAATTTGTGTGTCATGTGTGATGCTTTGTTATTACCTGTTGAGCACATGATGGTTTTGTGTTTTATGCCTATCTATAAAACATGTTGAACCAACTGTTGTGAAGATCAAATAATAGTTTACCTATTCATGCATGAGGGTGTAATGGTATTATAGTATTGAGCTAAGAGGAAAGCTTAGTGAGTGACTGGTTTATGATTTTTTTAGCAGTCCTAGGTCTTATCGGTTGCACTCTGCTTCAGCTAACATCACTACTTGTAGTCATTTGAAGTATTTGTTGTCCAATCGGTTTTGGACTGTATTTTTGTTTGTACTCATTCACCCCCCCCTCTTAGTACCGGTTTGGTACTATTGGTTCATCATTGAGTTATCAATTAGTATCAGAGCTCCTCCAGGTCCTCTGTGTTGTAAGCTTAACCGCTTGAAGAAAAGATCCTAGTCAAATGATGAAGAGGGAAGGTCCAAAGTTTAACAGGGAAAGCTTCGGTATATGGAAAGATAGGATGAAGATATTCATCAAAAGCATGGGTGTTCAGCACTGGAGTTATGTTGAAAATGTATATGTTGTTCCTACTGGTACTCTCACTGATGACCAAAAGAGAGAGATACGAGAAAATGGGCAAGTCATGGAAGCCCTCATCAGTAGTTTATCTGACATTGAATTTATTGATGTTTAGGACAAGGCAAATCCCAAAGAGGTATGGGATACTCTTGAAAATATCTATGGTGGTGATGAGCATGTAAAATAGGCTAAGGAAGAAATCCTGAGAGGGAAGTTTGAAGACATGCAGATGGTTGAAGGAGGGACCATTCAGTAGTATGGAATAAGAATCAAAACAGTTGTTGGAGAAATCAAGAGTGTAGGTGGAAAAATAGAAGATTCCACTTTGGTAAGTAAAGTCCTGAGATCCCTGTTGCCGGTCTATGCAATAAGGGTCGCTGCTGTTCAGGAGCTGAGATCAATAGACAAGTCTAAGGTGTCCTTGGACTCCATCATAGCCAAGTTGACAACTTATAAACTGAATAGTTTTGATGGTAGTGTTCAAAAGACAAAATCAGCATTTAGAGCCTCTGCTATACCATCCAAAAAAGGAAAAGAGGCTAGCACTAGTGGGGAACCTAATCAGAATAGAGAAATGAATGATGAAGAATTTCTGATGGAATTTGAAGCTCTTCTTGCCAGGAAATTTCCAAAAGGAACTGGTAAATACAAAGGTAAGCTCCCTTTGAAATGTTTTTCCTGTAACTGGATAGGACATATTGCTATAAACTATCCTAATAGCGACAACAAGGATAAACCAGAAAGGTTCAGGAAATTCAAAGAAGGAAACCAGAGAAACTATTTTGTAGTAGTTGATGAAGGTGTCACAGATGAGGAATCAAAAGATGAAGAGAATGAAGACATTATGTTTGTTGCTATAAAGGAAGATGTGGCAAACAAGAAGGCCCTTGTCTCCCGGTTTGATAATTCCAATGAGTGGATCATTGACAGTGGATGTTCTCATCATATGACAGGTGACCAGAGCAAGTTTCTATCTTTGGAGGAGTATGATGGTGATGTGGTTCACTTTGGCAATGATGCACCTTGCATGGTCAAAGGCAGAGGGTCCATCTCCCTGAATGGAAAGAGTAGTGCTGACAATGTGTACTAGGTTGATGGTCTTAGACACAACCTTCTAAGTGTTGCCCAGCTAAATGACAGTGGCCTCACTCTGCAATTCAAGAATGGAGTTTGCAGAATCAAAGGAGAAGATGGTAAATTGGTGGCCACCAGCATGTAGACTAAAGGTAACCTATTTCATCTGAATGCAAATATAAGTACATGTCTTATGGCTAAGCTTGATGATAGTTGGATATGGCATAGGAGAATCTACCATGTAAACTTTGATAACATTGTAAAGGCTAGTAAGATCAAGGTAGTTAGAGGGTTGTCAGTGCTAAACAAACCAGATAATACCTTGTGTAGAGAATGTCAATTGGGGAAAATGTCTTCCTCAACTTTTAAAGGTAAATCTTTCACTACTGACAACTTGCTTGATCTTGTACATACTGATTTGTGTGGTCCTATGAAAACTAGAAGTGTGCAAGGTGATAGGTACTTCATGATCCTCACTGATGACTGCTCAAGAATGATGTGGGTCACATTCTTGAAAGACAAGTCTAAAGCTTTTGGGAAATTCAAAGATTTCAGAGCATTAGTGGAGAAGGAAAGTGGTAAAAGGATCAAATGTCTCAGAACTGATCAAGGAGGGGAATTCACTTCCAGTGAATTCAATAAGTATTGTGAAGAATTTGGCATCAAGAGACAGCTGTCTACCCCCTGGACTCCATAGCAGAGTGGCCTAGCAGAGAGGAATAACCAGACTGTGGTTGAAGCAGCTAGAACCATGTTGATTCAAGGAAAGGTAGCTCACACCTTTTGGAGAGAAGTGGTGAGCACTGCAGTCTACACAATGAACCAAGTACTCATCAGGAAAGGTAAGGATAAAACTCCTAATGAGTATTGGACCAGTAAGACACCTGTGGTTAGCTACTTTAAGGTATTTGGTAGCAAATGTTACATCAAGAGGAGTGAACATCAGGGCAAATTTGAAGCTAAATGTGATGAGGGAATATTTCTGGGATATTCCACCAAGAGTAAAGCTTTCAAGTGCTACAACAATAGGACTCAGAGAATTATGGAAAGCATCAATCTAAGAGTTGATGAATCCTCTGAGAAGACTGAGGAAACCGACAGTGAGCAAGCTATAAATGAACCGGTTGCAACCTTCTGGGAACCAGTTGTTAGCCAACCAAGTACCAGTAACAGTGTCCCTGAACTGGTGAATGCTGATACTGATGAAGATGAGGATGAAGAAGAAAAGAAAGAAGAACCAGTTAAGACCATTCCTCGGTATGTCAAGTTGAATCATGATCCTAAGTAGATCATAGGTGATAAGGATGCAGGAATCCTTACAAGAAGAAAAATCAAAGAAAACTCATGTATGATCTTTGAATTTGAGCCTAAATCATTCAAAGAGGCTCATAAAGATGAAGACTGGATCAAGGCAATGGAAGAGGAACTTGACCAGATAGAGAAAAATGGTACATGGTCCTTGGTTCCCAGACTAGAGCATAAAAATGTCATTGGCACCAAATGGGTGTTTAGAAATAAGTTGAATGAGGATGGGACAGTGATTAGGAATAAAGCCAGATTGGTATGCAAAGGATATGCTCAAGAAGAAGGAGAAGACTATGGAGAAACCTTTTCTCCTGTAGCTAGATTGGAAGGAGTTCGTGTGCTTCTTGCATATGCAGCTTTTAAAAGGTTCAAAGTATATCAAATGGATGTAAAATCTGCATTCTTGAATGGTATACTTGAAGAGGAGGTATATATAGAGCAACCAGATGGGTTTTCCCTATCTGAAGACAGTGATATGGTATGTAGGCTACATAAAGCACTATATGTTCTAAAGCAAGCACCTAGGGCATGGTATGAGCACCTACATTCCCATGTTATGATGATTGAATTTGAGAGAACAAGTGAAGATAGCAATATCTACTTGAAGTTTGAAGAAGATCAGATCCTAATCTGTGAGGTTTTTCTTGATGACATTATCTTTGGAGGAGATGACAGGATGAGTCATGAGTTTGCTGATGAGATGAAGAAAGAGTTTGAGATGTCACTCATAGGAGAGATTAAGTTATTTATTGGATTGCAGATCTAGCAGATGGAAGATGGAATCTTTATCACTCAGTCCAAATATGTCAAAGAGGTACTGAAAACCTTTGGCATGGAAGATAGCAAACTGGTTGGTACACCGATGGTGACCGGTTGCAAATTGACAAAAGAGGATGATTCCACACTGGTTGATGAGAAGGAATACCGATCAATGATTGGTAAGTTGCATTATGTAGTGCATAGCAGACCACATATTGCACATGCAGTTGACATTACTACAAGGTTCTAGAAAAGTCCAAGAGAATCCCACTTGGTTGCAGTCAAGTGGATTCTTAGGTATCTGAAGGGAACAGTTGACTATGGATTGTGGTACCCATATAGCAATGATTTCAATCTGAAAGTGTTCACAGATGCTGATTGGGTAGGTAATGTGGATGATTGGAAAAGCACAACTGGTGGTGCATTCTTTCTCAGTGGTAGACTGGTCTCATGGATGAGTAAAAAGCAGAGTTGTATCTCTCAGTCTACAGCAGAAGCGGAGTATGTTGCAACTTTCATGAACTGGACTCAGACAATCTGGATGAAGCATGTACTGGAAGGCTTCAAGATCCCTGTATCTGAACTGGTAAGTATATTATGTGATAACACAAGTGCTATCAATATATCAAAGAATCCGGTTTTACATTCTAGAACCAAGCATTTTGAGCTTAAGTATCATTTCTTGAGGGAAAATGTTCTTAATAAAGAGATTACACTAGAGCATGTGTCCAGTAAGGAGCAGTTAGCAGATATATTCACCAAGCCTCTCCCAAAGACAACATTTGTGCATTTGAGAGGTGAATTAGGGGTACTGCCTCTTCAGGAGGTGAACTAAAAGTAATTGTTCCACGTCAGTTAGGTACTGGAAAGATAAATTTTTGGTTGATTGATGTGTTGAAGGATGCTACTCCTCAGGGGGAGCAGCATGATGAAATAGAGATGCTTTTACCTCCACTTTGGCATTGTTGTCAAAGGGGGAGAAGGAGTGAAGTGAAAAGATATCTGCAGCAAATGGGAGAGGATGTGAAGCGGAGAAGATATCTTTGTATATTGCCATCAATGCCAAAGGGGGAGATTGTTGGCATTATGTGAATTGGCATGAAGACATAATGACATTGTATGTTGTCATTGATGTCAATATGTGTTATGATATGAACCGGTTTATATGCCAAAGTGAAGAAGTATATTTGTTCAAGATGAACCGGCATGTCAAGATGAACCGACATGTAGTTATGTGAACTGGCACATGGAAGCATTGTATGACTACCGATTGGTAGGTAGCTTCCACTTCAGGATTTCTGGTTGGAGTACCTCAAGTCTATATGACTTAATCGGTGATCATCGTGTGATGAGTTAGAAGTATAATGGAGGATAGATCATGTTGCCATGTAAGCTCTGTGCATGTGAAGGATCTTGCATGAAGAAGACTATTCCTATCTACCTCAGGAATGAGCAAAGTCTGTCAAATGGTGATAACACGTGATGGGTTATCAGCCACCATGAAATCGGTGGATAATGGATGATGGAGAACATCTTGAGATTGATTCAAGATTGTTGCATTTAATGCAGTATGATTCAATGGTCAGGATCAAACCACTTGAATTGCTTAACCTAATAGGTTTAGGGTTTAGGGTTTTTGTTATCAACCTATATGTTTCCTATGAATTTGATGTTGTGTTTCTTTCTAAGGTTGTTGGAAAAAGTTGTGTGTGTGTATCCTAGGGAAGTGATACGTGATTCTTGCCAAACCAAAGGAGAGAAGAGATACCAGCAAAGTGAATGTGCAGAAGGTGAAGAGGAGCCAAAACGGATCTGCATTAGCATTGAGTGTTGTAACCAGATCATTGTAATTCATGTTGATCTCTAACCACTTCAACAGTTGTAAAATCCCCTAACAGGGTAGCCTTGACTGGCTTGTTGTAAAATCCCCTAACAGGGTGGTCTTAACAGGCTTGATTCAATTCCCTTAACTAGGTAACTTGAGGTTAATAAGTTCTGAGAAGCTACCGAGCTCTGGAGATCCTTTAGATATTAAGTTCTTGAAATCCTCTAACAAGGTGACCCTACCAGATTTAACCCTTAACCGGGTATTATTGCTATCCCTTAACTGGGTGATCCCTAACAGGATCGGTTCCTAGCAGAACCTATTGTAATGTCTTTAACTAAACAAGGCTCCTAACATAGCAGACTTCAAAAGAGTTCAAAAGCAACTTGTGGGTATTTATCCCCACCATGGTTTTTCCCAGTTGGGTTTCCACATGAACAATATGTGTGTCATGTGTGATGCTTCTATCTTGTGATGCTTTGTTATTACCTGTTGAGTACATGATGGTTATGTGTTTTATGCTTGTCTATAAAACATGTTGAACCAATTGTTGTGAAGATCAAATAATAGTTTACCTATTCATGCATGAGGGTGTAATGGTATTGTAGTATTGAGCTAAGAGGAAAACTTAGTGAGTGACCGGTTTATGATTGTTTTAGTAGTCCTGGGTCTTACTGGTTGCACTCTGCTTCAGCTAACATCATTGCTTGTAGTCATTTGAAGTATTTGCTATCCAGCCAGTTTTGGACTGTATTTTTGTTTGTACTGATTCACCCCCCCCTCTCAGTACCGGTTTGGTACTATTGGTTGATCATTGAGTTATTAGGCCATTCTGTTGTGGAGTTTGGGGGGCAGACAATTGCCTCTTGATGCCATGTTCTTCACAGTACTTGTTGAATTCACTGAAAGTGAATTCCCCTCCTTGATCAGTTCTCAGGCACTTGATCCTTTTACCGCTTTCCTTCTCCACTAATGCTCTGAAAGCTTTAAACTTTACAAAGGCTTCAGACTATCTTTCAAGAATGTGACCCACATCATTCTTGAGCATTCATCAGTGAGAATCATGAAGTACCTATCACCCTACACACTCCTAGTTTTCATAGGACCACACAAATAAGTATGCACAAGATCAAGCAAGTTGTCAACAGTGAAAGATTTACCTTTAAAGGTTGAGGAAGACATTTTCCCCAATTGACACTCTCTGCATGAGGTATTATCCAGTTTTCTTAGCACCAGCAACCCTCTAACTACCTTGATCTTACTGGCCTTTACAATGTTATCAAAGTTTACATGGCAGAGTCTCCTATGCCATATCTAGCTATCATCAAATTTAGCCATAAGACATGGACTTATATTTGCATTCAGATGAAATAGGTTACCTTTGGTCTGCATGCTAGTGGCCACCAATTCACCATTCTTCCCTTTGATTCTGCAAACTCCAATCTTGAATTCCAGAGTGAGGCCACTGTCATTCAACTGGGAAACACTCAAAAGGTTGTGTCTAAGACCATCAACCCAATACACATTGTTAGCACTACTCTTTCCATTTAGAGAGATGGACCCTTTGCCTTTGACCATGAATGGTGCATCATTTCCAAAGCAAACCACACCACCATCATACTCCTCCAAGGATAGAAACTTGCTCCGATCACCAGTCATATGGTGAGAATAGCCACTGTCAATGATCCACTCATTGGAATTATCAAACTGAGAGACAAGAGCCTTCTTGTCTGACACGTCTTCTTTGATAGCAACAAACACAATATCTTCATTTTCTTCATCCTCTGATTCTTCATCTATGACACCTTCATCAACTGCCACAAAATAGTTTCTTTGGTTTCCTCCTTTGAATTTCTTGAACCTTTCCAGTTTGTCCTTGTTGTCGCCATTAGGATAGTTTACAACAATATGTCCTATCCGGTTGCAAGAAAATCATTTTGAAGGTATCTTACCTTTGTATTTGCCAGTTCCTTTAGGAAGTTTCCTTGCAAGGAGAGATTCAAATGCCATCAAAATCTCCTCATCATCCATTTCTCTGCTCTATCTTGGCTCACCACTAGTGCTAGCTTCTTTTCCTTTTCTGGATAGTATAGTAGAAGCTTTAAAAGATGATTCAGTCTTTTGAACACTTCTATCAAAACTATTTAGCTCATAGGCTGTCAGCTTTGGTATGATGGATTCCAAGGATACCTTAGTCTTGTCTATTGATCTCAGCTCTTGAATAGCAGCAACCCTTATTGTATAGACCGGCAATAAGGATCTTAGGACTTTTCTTACCATAGTGGAGTCTTCTATTTTACCACCTGCACTCTTGATATCTCCAACAACGGTTTTGATTCTTATTCCATACCGTTGAATGGTCTCACCTTCAACCATCTACATATCTTCAAACTTCCCTCTCAGGCTTTCTTCCTTAGCTTGTTTTACATGCTGATCACTGCCATATATATTTTCAAAAGTATCCCATACCTCTTTGGGATTTACCTTGTCCTGAACATCAATAAACTCAATGTTAGATAAACTACTAATTAGGGCTTCCATAACTTGCCCATTTTCCTGAATCTCTCTCTTTTGGTCATCAGTGAGAGTACTAGTAGGGGAAACATAGACATTCTCAACATAGCTCCAGTGTTGAGCACCCATGCTTCTGTTGTATATGTTCATCCTGTCTTTCCATATACTGAAATTTTCCCTGTTAAACTTTGGACCTTCCCTCTTCATCATTTGACTAGGATCTTTGCCTCAAGTGGTTAAGCTTACAACACAAAGGACCTGGAGGATGCTCTGATACTAATTGATAACTCAATGATGAGCAAATAGTACCAAACCGGTACTGAGAGGGCGGGGTGAATTAGTACAGACAAAAATACAGTCCTAAACCAGTTTGACAGCAGACACTTCAAATGACTGGCAGACAATGACACCAATTTAGAATAGAGTGCAACTGGTAAAGCTAAGAATGTTTGAGACAAGCATTAACTGGTTACTCACTTAGCTTTTCACTCAGCTTGAGACTACACTACCATTTCACCCTTATGCATAAATAGGTAATCTATCATCAGATCATAATAACAACTAGTTGAACATGTTTTATTGACAGGCATAAAACACAAAATCATAATATGCTTGACAAACAATAGCAAAGCATCACAAGATAAAAGCATCACACAAGACACACATATTTTTCACATGGAAACCCAACTAGGAAAAACCACGATGGGGATGAATACCCACAAGCTATTTTTGAACTCTTTGGAAGTTCACTTTCTTAGGAGCCTTGTCCGGTTAGAGACATTACAATAGGTTCTGCTAGGAACCGATCTTGTTAGAGATCACCAGGTTAAGGGATGGCTACAATACCTGGTTAAGGGTTAAACCCTGTTAAAGGTTACCTTGTTAGAGGATTTCAAGAACTCAATAACTAAAGGACTTTGAACTCAGTAGCTTTGAGTTACCCTATTAAAGGATTTACAACAAGCCGGTTAAGGCTACCTTGTGAAGGGATTTTCCAACTATTGAGGTGGTTAGAGATCAACAGGTATAACAATGATTTGGTAACAACACTCAATGCCAATGCAGATCTGCTTAAGCTCCTCTTTACCTTCTGCAGTTACACTCTGCAGGTATCACTTCTCTCCTTTTGGTCTGGCAAGAATCAAGTATCCCTTCTCTTGGATACTCACACACAACTTTTGTCGACAACCTCAGAAAGAGTCACAACATTGACCTTATAGGAAAATAGTTAGGTCGGTAGCATAAACCCTAAACCCTAAACCTAATAGGTTAAGGAATTCAAACGGTTCAATCGTGACCGTTGAGCATACTGCATTAATCTCCATCTTTCGTTTTCCACCGATTTCATGGCGGCTGATAACCCATCACACGTTATCACAATTTTACAGTCTTCACACATTCCCAAGATAGATAGGTAAGATCTTCTTCATGCAAGATCCTTCATGCACACAAGGCTTACATGGCAACAGGATCTGTTCATTGTTATCATGCTAACTCATCGCACAAAGTCACCAGTTGAGCCACACAGGTTTGAAGCACTTCAACTAGAAACCCTAAAGTTGAGACTACCAACTGGTAGTCATACAATGCTTCCATGTTCTGGTTCCCATAACTATATGTCGCTTCACCTTGAACAAGCACACCGCTTCACTTTGGCACAAATGTCGGTTCACAGTGTTATACCAGTTCTCACATATGCCAGTTCACACCTCTTCAACATATTGACATCAATGACAACATACAATGCCATTATGTCCTCATACTGGTTCACATAATGCTAACGGATAAAATGTACATAAAATTTATAATACTCATGGGGCCCAAAATTATTTTTATACCATTGATTTCCATTGAGGTCAACAATTGAAAATCAACTTGACCCCCATGAGCATTACAACTTGTAGGTACAATTTACTTCATGGAATGCAATGATGGTCTTTTGATTATATTTTGAATTAATGGTGGCAACTAAAGATTGTTGATAAAACCCTAAAGTAACTAATAATTATGATGTATTATTGATAAATTAATTTAATTTTTTATAATAAATTATAAAATTTTGGCGAATCTTTGAGTTCAAAAATTTTTAAAAATAATTTCTCTAGCAATTTAAATAAGACTAAAATAAAATTTCATAAAAATGTGGTGATTTAGATCACCTTAAAACTTGAATTATTAGCCAAATTTTGATTTCAAAATTTTAAAAAATAGCCAATTGGTGAATATTAGCCACTAAAAAAATCACTGTTCTTAATCTGTCCATTTTGATCTTCAATTTCTGGAAAACCACATTGTACTATTTCCTTACATTCATTAAATTCATTTTGCAATTTTGTGTCAAAGTCTTCATGCTTTTTCAACAACTTGTGTATTCCTTTAATGACTTCAGCATCTGTATTGGCCATTGTCTTATCATGCAATAGAGTTCCTAGTTTGTTATAAATCCGGTTGTGAGATATTGCATTATCCATATTCTTTTGATAAACAACCCAGAAATCTTCAAGGAAACCATGCAATTTTTCAAATCTCTTAGTCAATAAAACAAAGGCTGTGTCAGCCCTCACACTCTACATTTTCCTTTTCAAAATTTTATGTTCCAAATGCACTTCCTCACATTTATTTTTCTACTGAGACCCATCATGGATTTGTGGCATAGGCTGTCCTCCTCTTTTTAGCAATTATTCATATAATCCCTTATATTGATCTCTTTCTTTGATCACTTTGACCAATTGTGCTTTATTAAATTTTGAAATATCAATAGTAACAATGGGATCTACTTCACCAACTTTCAGTTTCATCATGTGACCAAAGGCTTTATCCACATCAATGATTTTTGGCCTCTTATTTGGACGGTAAAGAGCCCATAAAAGAAAAGCCTCTTCATTCTAGTCAAATCTAGAGATGACATACACATCATTTACCCCCTGAATATCCAATTTTAAATCCTTACTCTAAGAATGTAACATGCTATCAAAAATGAATGATGCACTCATGTCCCATCCTGGAAAGATGAAGATGCCTGCTTCACTAAGAAGTTGTCTTCCCCTTTGAGGGGTTATAGTGGTTAATTCTAAACTGATTTCTTCCTTTAGTTTCCCCAACAATTCTGATTTGTTTTCAAGGGTTACATTTGGGATAAAGTCTCTCCATTTTTTCCCTTTGAAATTATATAAATAGGATTTAAATTCTTTTGACTTAATAAAAACATCATCAAACATAAAGGTAGAATACTCATCGTATCTTGCATTATTATGGATGTTCAGCCTGGCAACAATTTTCTCTTCCAAGTCTGGCTCTTCTGCTGTGTCTGGTGCTTGATGCCTAGATACCACCTCAACTTCTTCAGACTCACCTTCACTCTCTTCTTCTTCTTCAGTTTCCATTTCTTGCAATCTCTTTTTCTTTTCTTCCAATTTCTTGTTTGATTCATCAATGGTCATTTGGGCCTCTTCCTCCTCTATGTTTCTAAACATGTCCTCTGCTTCCAAGTAAATATGAATATAATCTCCCAAATTTTGACTTTTTTGCAATTGTGAATATATCCCTTAGGGTCATAATTGACCCTAGCAACATATTTGAACAAATTGTATTCTTCAATCAGTTTTCTATCAATGGCTTCATAGGCTTTTTTTGATACAATGGTAAAATCCCCAAAACTAAGAGTCCTAGGTAGGAAAGTCTGCTTATGCATACCTCCAAAATGTTTGGCATTCGAAACACTTAACTATCTCACAATATCCAGATAAGAAATTCTGTCTGGTACAAGTTTTGACAACATATATGGGGTTCCTTCAAAACCATAAAGCCTGAAGCAAGTAAAAATACTTGTGAACAAACCAATCACCCCAGTTGTGATTGAAAACACCTATTTCATAAAAAATAGCAGGTCTAAGAAATCTTTTAACTTTAGTGGAAATAGATCCTTCACACGAGACACCATACATTTGGTATAATGGCTTTACTATTACCTCCTCAAACTTGATGTAGTTTGATTTCACATATCGTGAATCCCAAACTGATGTCCACATCTATATTGTTTGTTCTTTACCTAGTCTATCCACTGTGTTCAATTTTAAATTCATTGGCCACATACCCCTAAATCTTCCATAAAATAAAATCAAATGCATTAACAATGAGTAAAACTTGAAAGTGGGCTCCCTATTATCTTTGAGGTTCAAGAAACCTTTATGTAATTTTTCTACAACATAAGTAGCATAATCAAAGGGTCTTGGCTCATACATCTGTACATTTGTTGCTAACACCAATGACCCAATATTAGCTACATCAGGGACCTCTATAACTCCAACCTGTCTGCATGAAATATAGGTGTACTATAAGTAGTGTTTGAAAATGTCCATGTTGAATGAGGGACCATCCTCTTCAGTTAGAATGCCCTTCTGAACCTTGTGGAAAGCTAAGTTCCACCCTTTATAAGTTGTATCCATTTTAACAAATTCCTCCTCTAGTTCTTCAAATGACAAGGGTACATCAGGGTTAGGGTCTAAGCTAAAATCTTCATCTATGGTACCACAGCTAAATCTGATAAACACTTCACCATTTGGAAACTGAATGCATGTCTTCATAGAATTGTAATTTTTGACCAAGACTTCCATCAATTTGATATTAATGAGAACATTTGGAACAACTAGTTTACCTAAGTTGGTTATCCATGGTTACAAATTGGCACTTCTCTGTCCTTTCTCAGAAAATGAAACAAGAAGAGTTCATAACCTCTCACCTTTGTCCACACATCTTCAACCCCTTTAAACCTATCCTCACGCTGGTCTTTTCTAGGCAAATATTGTTACAACCTCCTTGATTTTGGGCCTGAGGACTGCAATTGATCATTGATATCTTGATTCAGTTTCCATGCAGGAGGGACTTCCATTGTTTTGGATTTTTCAGACGTGGATTAAGAGCCCTTAGCACTCCTCTTTCTTCCTGATGAACTTGCAGCCTCCATGATGCGTGATGAATTGTGAGCAATAATTCTCACCTTGTGTGTTTTTTAGTAAGACACAACCTGCATTTGGTTCTTAATTTGCCTCGTGTGAGCCATCAATCTACACAATTGCACGCATTAAATATAGGCTACTTTGGTTTTAGTTTTGAATTATATCTATAATGACTCATCAGTATATGATTTCCCGATGAATTACTCCCTTGGCGCCATTGGAAATATTTCATTCCTTAAGTCGCTTTGTTTTTTATCGGTGTGTGTCTTCCCGAGCCCTATATTAGGTATCAACATAACCTTGAACAACCTCTGTTGATAGTTACTTTCCCCCTGATGAATCTCCTGCTCTATTGTTTCCATCGAGCATCGGGATAGCTTGAAATGTTACACCCTGATCTCTTTAAGTTGTACCGATGACTAAGGCTTCTCTTCCTATTGGTGTAAGTCTTACCAATAGCTTTATTGGCTATTGACAAGACAACAATTTTTATGTTTTGATAGTGAAAGTCATGTTGATGATACTTTAGTAATGACTCAGTTGGTGTATATCCTCCCGATGTGTCTATCGGGTATCGGGATAACTCCTACCCCCTTTTAGCAATACTTAATCACTTCCATATGATCTTTATCTTTGCCAAGGTACTTTCTTCAGGGTATGCTACATCAATGGTTTGTTTTGCAGACTTGTGGAGTTCTAATGGAATTATTCCATTTCTCTTCCACTTCTAGACATCCATACTTAAAGACATCCATACTCTCTTGTTTGTTAAATAAAATGGAGAAATAAATGGTACTAATGTTAATAAGATACATACTCATCATGAGCAATGAGAAATAAACAAGCTTGTCAAGCTTAAAATCAATGTGAAAGGCTAACTGAGCCATTTTGTCAAAAGTTATCAAATATTCCTATTCAGGTCCTGATTGTTCAAATAATGTAAATGTACCTATGGAAGGGTAATAAAGGTTTAATATGTTATTTTTATTCCATTATAAGGTGTTCAAAGTATCTAAGTAATGTTTAGTGGTCATTCATGTGAAAAGGCAAAAGTTGTCAAGGTGTCACTAAAAAGTTGTAATGCAACAATTCATAAAATGTTGTCAAATTGTAGATTTTGGTCTTAGGGGCAGTCAAAATAGTTATAGAAACATGAGAGGCTATAAAATCTATCATTTATTTAGATTAAATTTCTTTGATAGAGTTGGAGGAAAGTCTTGTAAGGATAGATCAAATAAATCCTCTGACTATCACTTAATTCTGCAGGGTTGTGACAGTTACCGAGTTGTATATCAGTTTGAAAGTAAAACTTCCATGTAATTGTTTGTTGGATAAATAGGAAGGAAGTGTATTTCTATAAATTATGTATTGGAAATTTTTTTTGAAGATTCAATGAGAAAATTTATTTTTTGTTCAATACTTTTAACTGTTGTTTTTGATAGTCATGATTATTTGCTACTTTAGATGTTTTTCCTAATAAGATTTGGATTGAATCTGACCCCTAATAACCTATTTGAGGTTGTAGAATGAAGAGTTATCTTTAATTCAAGATAGGTTTGAAGATCATCCATGGATTATAAAGAAAGTTCTAATAGTTTTTATCAAAGCTGTCATAAAACCCTTGTTGACAGGGTTACAACAAAAGAATTGATTATAACTCTTAATGTAACTGCTCAAGTTTCTTCATATTTTGGATTGTAATAGTCAATTTAATTGTCTTTCATATGAAGTTGGTTTCATGTTGACTTCTTTGTAAATTCATCAATCCTAAGTTGATTCTATTAGATGACACAATAAAAAGGTTTCTCCTTTTTTAAAACTCAAATATTTTTCATCAACTTGCCAAAATCAAGCTTCTTTTTTAGCCAAGAAGACTATCTAAATAAAATAGTCTTCATAATTGAAGAGAGTCTAAGTTTAAGTAACATTTCAACTTCTATATAACTAGTTCTAAGAATACTTCTATACTTGCGATATCCTTTTGCATAGTTTGTGAAGGTTACGTACCGAAGTTTCGATAGCCCAACTTTTTTGCGTGTGAAGAAAGACCATGTCAGAAAATATCAGCAAAGAACAAAATAAGGAGACAATTGTTGGTATTTTGATGATAATTAGTTGTAATTGTCATTGATGGACACACACTTATTAAATTATGCATTATGCTCAATCGGTATCTATTCCAACCGGTATTGCATGTCATTAAATGTATAGCCTTTCTTTGTTGAAGACTATCAGTGTTTTGCAAAAAGATGCTTACCAGTCAAAGCATGACTGAAGACCCCAAGCGGTATGAAGATCTCGAAGCAAAATGGAGACCCCAAGTGGCAATTAATCTTTTGATTGGAACACTATATTCCAATTTTCCAGTCTTCACTTGTCAACCGGTAATCGGTATACTTTGATAACCGGTATAATGTGTGATGAGTTATCATCCACCGACACTTTCGTGGTGTTTCTGTGTTGTGTTACCAAATATGTCTAGATGCACTATACCTAGGAAATTATAGCCTAATCTTATTGGACCAACATGAAATCAAGATCCTATATGAGGACATCATGTCTAGGGTTTTAAGGTTGAAGTCTGCGAACGAAGATAAGGTCTGTGCGAGAAAAGGTCTCACATAACAAAGATAGAGTGTGTGAAATATTGAAGACTGAAGTAATGCTGGAATGCATTAACAAGGAGCTACCAAGGATCTAATAAAGCATTTTGTGCTACTATCTAGATCATTCACTTGTTGATTACTAATATCTTCAACAATTTTGAAATCCTTAACCGGGTAGGCCCAGCCAAGCCTATTGTAAATCCTCTAACAAGGTGGTTTACAGTTGTGGATCTAAAATCCTCTAATAGGGTAGTCTTTAGCAGGACTTATCTCCTAACAAAGATCTAGATTCCTAATAGGATTTGTTCTAGTGAAGAACATTGTAAGGCCTTAACCGGTCTGACCTTAACCAGTCTGGTTACTATTTTGCAGATAGTTGACTTGTGAGTTTTACTCACCATGATTTTTCCCATTTTGGTTTCCCCTTGAAAACATCTTGTATTATGGTGATTGTACTTCTGTGGGTGAATGCTTTATTTTCTATTTGTCTTGTTTATGTTTTAATTAGTTTATTGTTTAATCTTCTATATTAGTCTGTAGTTAAATTGCTTAAGAGTTTGTTTAATTTATTGGGTATACTAATTCACCCCCCCTCTTAGTATTCATCAATTGGTATCAAATCCAAGCTTTCTATAAGTCTAACCACTTGGAAGGAGATATGGAGGAATACAACATGAGGGAACTCACTCATCATCTTACTAATTTTGAGAGAGCCTATGATGAACTCAAAGTCAAGTATAAAGCCTCTTTGGCCAAGAGAAGAAAACTTGCTGAGCAATCGATGGAATTTACTAAAAACAACTCTTCTAGTGAAGCAGACATGGATGCCCTAGTTGGAGAAGTGGAGAAACTAAATGAATCCAAAACTAACCTATGGAGGGAGTTGGAAGGACTAACTATCAGGATGAGTCAGGAGCTAGAAAACAAAAGAAAAGTTGAAGTTTTGGTAAAGGACAAGGAGCATGAGATCTTTAAATTGAAACAAGAAGTCGGTACCATTACTACCTATCTACAGAAAGATAAAGAAGAGAAAGAAGAAATACAAGCTGAACTGAATGCAACAATTTCTCAGAATGAAACCTTGATGAAGACGAATGATGCTATTTCCAAGGAACTTGCTAAGACAAAGGAGATACTTGCTAAGTTCAACTGGAGTGCTGCTAAGTTAGAGAAAAAGATGGAATCGGTAAAGCCATCAAAGGATACCACTAGACTTGGTTTCTCTAGGTATGTGGAAGGTAAGACCTCTGGAACCAAGAGTGATGCACCAAAGGAGTAATTGGCACCTAAGAACAACAGTAAGAGTAAAGGTAAGCAAAAGTTTAAACCTATTTGCTTTAACTGTCTTAAGGAAGGACATACTGCCAATATATGTAGAAGCAAGGCTTACAATAACTTTCCTTACTTTCAAAACAATGTGGCTAGAACTGGTAGATTTAATGGTCACTGTTATGCATGCAACAAGTTCAAGCATAGAGCCTTTGAGTGTAGGCTGGTTATGAACAACTTTGGAAGTTATCCACCAAGAGCTAAATGAGTTGTCCTAGAACCTCCTATGAACTAGAACCCAAATCGATATAGAAACTATGACCACTAATCAAATGGTTATGAAGCGGCAACAAGTTGGAGAGAAATCTATTTGGTCTATCGTGGTAGTGGTCACACTGCTACAACATGCAGAAGGAAGAATGGAAATGTGAACACCAGACCATGGAGAACACCTAGAATGGTATGCTATCATTGCAACAAATTGGGACACACTGCCAGAGCATATAGACAAATAAAGAATCCATCGAGAGACATACTGATCAACCCAGAAGGGAAGATTGATGTTGAAACCATTCAGGTGGATATGGATAAAACTTGGAAAAAGAAATCTGAAGAAAAGCCACAAGATGTACCAGTTTCTGCACCTAGTGTGGAAATCCCTGAACCGGCGAACTGAGCTTGAAAAATCTTAGGGGGAATATATCGGTAAAATATTCTGAACCCCTAGGGTATATTGGTAAAGCACCTTTATCGGTATTTGTTACATGTCAACTGACAGAAGAAATGAAGTTGTAAAAGGTAAAATTAGGGTTTGAGCCCTAATGGTGATGTATTTATTATGGTACGTGGGAGCATGTTTAAAAGTGACTTTTGTCGTCATCTTACTTACCTATTTTCAGAGAAGCATTTTTCTAGTCTGAGTAGTGCAACCAGAGCGATTCATCTTGCATTTGAAAGAATTCAAAAAGGAATCTTACATAAGATTTTGCAGCCACTTCAAGCTATCAATGTGAAAGTCAAAGTGGTAAACAAGCTTCTGAAGAGGTGTGTTGTGCTCACCAATGGAAAACCCTAGTTCAGAGTGTGAAGGTATTTTTTGTTGAAACATTCTTATCATTTGGAATCTTCTAGATATGGCTTCTGCATCTAAAATCCCTTCTAGTTCTACTGAACCTAAGGATGCACCTGAGTTTCTTAAGATGAAATATAATGCCCTATCTCAAATTCCCATCAAAGTCATTATCGAAGGCGATGTTTTAGGATATATTGATTGCAAATTAGAAGACCTAGGGTCCCTAGTAATTCACTCCTAGCTGAGTATGTTATGTGGATATGATAAGAAGATTAAACCTGAATATAGCATAATAGAGAAGAAGAAATTGCATATTGCAGTATATTTTCTCAAAGAATTTACACAAGAACACATCAGGATTATCCTTAGTAGGGTTCATGGTGATAAGATGTACCTTGAGTGAACCAATTATATTACACCGGAGGCAATTCATGCCATGATCGGATTCTGAAATTTTGGGGAAGTCCCCATTCTTTGAAAGATCCCCAAAACCAAAGTGACTGAGCTCACTGGTTCTATGAGTGACCAACGGGCAATGACAATCAACACCATTAGAGATGATTTGGTAAAATATGCATGTATGGTAATTGGGTATAGAATATTCTATGCTAGCAGAATGAATTATGTTCCTTCAGTTGCGGTGCATGTCACCTACAGGATGATAAAAGAAAATGCAGAATGTGACTTATGTACTTGTATTTAGAAACAACTCATAGATAACCTGAAGTCAATCAAATCGGACAAAACCCAGAGGTTTAAGTCTGGTCAACTGACCTACCGGTTTCTAGACAAATAAAGGAGAGTCTGCAAGTAGTAGGAACTACATATTCAGAGACTCTGAATAGATATTTTGATGAGTTCAAACTAAAGATGAACTAGAGAATGAGAATATCTGGTGATCTAGTTAAGAAATATGAAGATGACATGTATTTCACCATCAAAATAGATCACTGCATAATAGAAGCAATCAAACCCAGAGAAGATGTAGTTGGGCCTATGGGGTATGAAGTGGTAAATGATATACTAACATGGTATGCCTCTACCCTACTTGCTTCACCACTAGATCCCAAGAAGAAGAGGACCGGTACTTACTTAGAAAGGATCAAACCTATTGAGGTACCAAAGCAAAAAATGGGTAAACCAGTGCCATCAGCATCGACACCGGTTACATCTGCTACCAGTCCTAAAGTGACCAAAAGGTCACTAGACAAAAAGAAATTGGAGGCTATTCCGACAAAGGTATTCAAAAGAAAGAGGAAAACCAAGAATAACTCACTGGATTTAGAAGGTACTAAACCAAAGGTAGAAATGAAGAAGACAAGGCAATCAAGCAAGAAGATGAAGTCAACCGGTAATATACTAGCCACCTCTGCATCGGTAAATATAGATGTTTCTTCTTACAAACCTATGACATATTGTCAAAGGACTATAAAGAATATTAGAAGAAACATTCTTGATGATTTAAAAGAATATTTTGATGATTTCAATGATAGTGAAAAGGAGGATGTTGAAAAAGAACTTATTAAATATTTATGTATTAATGATCGGTCACCTTCTGAAATTAAGCCAATTACTTCTAAATCTTTGTATGATTCTTTGGACAACAAATGGCGTATTGCCATTGAAAAAGAGCAAGACATTAGGGAGAAAGTTTTTGCTCAATATTTTCCAGATGCCTCTAACTCATAATTGTTTGAGATTATTAAGAAATACAAAGGCATTTTCTTCATGCGAAGAAGTAGACTTCAGCTACTCGGAGGCAAAACTTCTAAAGTGGAAAAAGACACCCATTTGTAGGTTAAAGTTGTTGTCAAAATGCAACAAGTATCTGAAGCTAATTGACAAGCTAAGCAAGAACCTGACCTATCCAAAGCCAAATCAGATGAAGTCCTTGACAGTCTGAGTGAAAGAATGGCAGAACAAAATGAACCCATTGATGTTGATGTATTGGACATTGAGGATATCACTCCTGAGAAAGAAAAACTAGAAAAAGAAAAAACAAGAAAAAGAGAAAGCGGAGAAAGAAAAACAAGAGAAAGAGCAAGCGAAGAAAGAAAGACAAGAGGAAGAGAAGAAGAAGGAAGAAGAGAAAAATAAAGAAGAAGAGAAAAGGAAGGACAAAGAAAAGAGGAGGAGGAAGCAGAGAAGGGAAAGGAAGAGGAGAAAAAGAAAGAAGAAGAGCTAAAGAAAGAAGAGGAGAAAAGGAGAGTGGAAGATGAGAAAGTGAAGGCTGCCAAGGTAGCTCTAGAAAAAGAAGAAGAGGAGAAGAAAAGACAAGCGGAGATCAAGGCAAAGGAAGAAGGACAAACTCCGAAGAAAACTATAGATCAAGCCAAGCAGGTTGATTCCACTGGTCACACCGATTTGACTCTTGCATTTCTGACTCAATCGATTGATGAGACTAAGCTACTACAGAGCATTCAACTAGAGCAAGAGAGATTGGAAGAACTAAGGAAAAAGGAGCAGGATGTCATTTAGTTTGTTGTTGACACCCTTTCCAATCTAATCCCCGATACTAACCTCCCTAGTACTAATTCCTCACTGGCCAAGCTCAAACTTCTTTGCATAGTAGTGGATGACCAGGTACAATGTTTGGAAGATGTTTCCCAAGCCACTACAAAGAAAAATCATGAAAAGGCACTCACAGTTGCCATAGTAAAACAAATGGATGAAGATAGGGCAAAACTAATTAAGCAAAAAGGTGATATAAGTTCAGCTATGGGTGAAGGTAACCTACTTTTGAGTAAAATCTGTCAACCTCACCTATTTTGTGAAGATGCTCTGAAACAAAAGACTCAATTACAATCTGAGTTACAAAAGTATATCAACAACTTCAAACTGCCCTATGATCTATTCACAGCCTATGGAAAAACTATTCATATTTACCAACATTAGATTGCAAAGCTTGACTCAGAGGTCTGCAATCAGACTTGAGATCTGTAGGAACTTCAGTTGCTCCTATTGCCAAAATTGCACATTCTTCAGAAGTACTTCCTGAACTTGGAAGCTATTACCGTGACATAGGGCACTATCGATGCAATGGAAGAATTAGCCTTCCAGATGAAGACTGAGAATGAAATTGATGCCTCACTTCTTGAGTCATGGTCTTCAGACATGAAAAAATTTATGCAAACCTTTAAGTTTCTTTTTGAAAAGTTTTACTCTTTATTGTCATGAACACATACTCTAATTTTATATTATGCAAAAAGGGGAATATTTTGCATTACTTTGTCATTGTTGTCAAAGGGGGAGTAGTGTATATTCAAATTTTGGTGAGCATTACAATTTCATACTTATAATTTTTGAAAAGGGAGTAGTGTATATGCTTAGGGGGAGTAATTTTGATTACGACATCTATTTTTGTTTTGTAAGCACTTAGATGTCAAAATTTTCCTAAGTGTTGCCATCAATGCCAAAGGGGGAGATTGTTGTTATTTTGATGATAATTAGTTGTGATTGTCATTGATGGACACACACTTATTAATGTATGCATTATTATCAACCAGTAGCTGTTCCAACCGGTATTGCATGTCATTAAATGTATAGTCTTTGTTTATTGAAGACTATCGATGTTTTGCAAAAAGGTTCTTACCAGTCAAAGCATGACCAAAGACCCCAAGCAGTATGAAGATCTCAAAGCTGAATGGAGACCCCGAGCGATAGTTAATCTTTTGATTGGAACACTATGTTATAGTTTTCTAGTCTTCACTTGTCAACCGATAATCAGTATACTTTGTTAACCGTTATAACGTGTGATGAGTTATCATCCATTGACACTTTGGCAGTGTTTCTATGTGGTGTTACCAAATATGTCTAGATGCACTATACCTAGGAAATTGTAGTCTAATCTTATTGGACCGACATGAAATCAGGCTCCTATATGAGGACACCATGTCTAGGGTTTTGAGGTTGAAGTGTGCGAACAAAGATAAGGTCTGTGCGAGAAAAGGTCTCACATAACAGAGATAGAGAGTGTGAAATATAGAAGACTGAAGTAATGCTGAAATGCATTAACAAGGAGCTACTAAGGATCTAATCAAGCATTATGTGCTACTATCTAGATCATTCACTTGTTGATTACTAATATCTTCAACAAGTCTGAAACCCTTAACCGGGTAGGCCCAACCAATCCTATTGTAAATCCTCTAACAAGGTGGTTCACAATTGTGGATCTAAATCCTCTAACAGGGTAGTCTTTAGCATGACTTATCTCCTAATAGAGATCTGGATTCCTAATAGGATCTGTTCTGGTGAAGAACATTGTAAGGCCTTAACCAATCTGACCTTAACCGGTCTTGTTACTAATCTATAGATAGTTGACTTGTGAGTTTTACTCACTGTGGTTTTTCCCATTTGGGTTTCCACGTCAAAACATCTTGTGTTATGGTGATTGTGTTTCTGTGGGTGAATGCTTTATTTTCTATTTGGCTTGTTTATGTTTTAATCGGTTTAATGTTTAATCTACTACACCGGTCTGCAGTTAAACTACTTAAGAGTTTTCTTAAGTTATTGGGTATACTAATTCACCCGCCCCTCTTAGTATTCATCAACAATTGCTAGATTATGGTCTAACTTGAAAACAAAAGGTGATGTAAAATGTGATTGTCCCTGCAAAATTTGTAAGGGCTTAAAGACTAGAAGACTTCTAATAAAAATAGATAAGAAACATTGTAGGAAGCATGGTGACATTGAAGGGGGACATGATTATCATCCATTGGTAAGTTGTTCATTATATCATTTTAACAATTTATATACATAAGAAATCACTTCATGATGAGATCATGGTAATGGTTTATTTATGTTGATCATTTTTATATAGGTCGAGCTCCCCAAGGCACATGATATGGTCCAACATAACCTAAAGAATATGTTTTTCAAAGTGGAGGAACATGGAGTTGTGAATAATGATCCCATGGAAGATGATGGTACAAATACATTGATCCATGACACATTTAGTACTAGCGCAGCCGATCATGATAAAAAAAGATGACTTTTATGTTGTTCATGATTTAACTGTACTCGAGAAGGCATACGAGCCCCTCTATGAAGGCTCCCAAACAACTCTTCTCTCCATTGTATTGTTGTTGGTGAACTTCAAGGTTATGAATGGTTTATCTGACATAACAATCTCACATATGTTAAGGTATGTCATATATGTCATTATAGTTAATAAAAGGTGAATCATGTACCATTAATATTCTTTATATTAACAAATTAATATTCTGTAGATCGATAGGTGAGTTTTTGTTACCACCATCAAATATTTACCTCGCTCATACCGAGAATTATCTTCCATTTTGAAAGATATTGGAATGGAGTATCAAGCAATAGATGCTTGTCCTAATGATCATATTATATATCATAAACAACATGAATTTTCAATAGAATGCCCTGAATGTCATATGAGTAGATATAGAACAGATCAAATAACAAAAAAGGTGTCTCGCAAGGTTCTTCGTTATATTCCCATTATTCCACATATGCAACGATTATTCAGGTGCACTAGCTTGGCACAATTTATGGATTACCATGCAAACAATAGAAGTCGAGATGACATTATTCGAATGCCTAAGGATGGTTCAGAACTATGGACATAGAGGAAGTGGCCACACTTTAAAGAAGAACATCATAATCTCAAGCTTTCATTGGCAGTGGACGGTGTCAATCCATTTGGAGAGATGGGATCTTTTTACTCGGTGTGGTCAGTTTTTGTTATCAATAAGAACATTCCTCCATGGATGTCAATAAAGAGGGAGCACATAATTTTGGTGATGATTGTTCCAAGTATTTTATCATTTAATAGTCATCTACATTTAATTATAAATATTGCAATAAAATGGTCATAATAATTATGTAATGTTTTTGTTCATTCAATTAGGTAAGTACCAAGTTAAAGATATGAATGTGTATATTGAGCCTCTTATCAACAAGTTGTTGGATTTATGGAATGGTGTCACTATGTATGACAACTCTAGACCAATAAGACAAAGACAATTTCAATTCCATGCAATGATTGTCTGGACAATACATGATGCCCCAGGGATAACACATTTTTATGGTATGTTACAGTGTTTAAGTTGCGCATTATAATTATAATTATAAAAAATTAACATATTTAATTCAATTATACATTATCTTGTAGGTATTCAAACAAAGGGAAAATTTGCATGTCCAGTTTGTGGTCCAAAGATGAAATCTCGTCATTCAAAAAGTTTAGGAAAGAAGGTGTTTGATGAGTATAGGCCCTTCCTCCATAGAAATCATAAGTATTGAAATACTAAAAAACATCTTTTCAATGGGAAAGAAGAGACTACATCAAAGCCATGCAGAATGACACCTTGCTTATGGAAGTTGGAATATAATATAATTAATCGTCAAGGTAATGTCATTCCATCTAATGGTTTAAGTTTGGAATTTGTATTTTTCTATTGTGTTTTGCTTACTTATGATGTAATTAATGATCATGAAGGTCGTCAAGTCATTAATGACCACCTTCCTAAGGGACTAAAAAGTTATCCGAGACAATTTAGTAGGTTGCCCTACTATGAGTAGCTAAAAATTGTGCATTTGTTTGATACTATGCATGTTGGAAAGAATATAATAGAGACATTATAGAAAATATTGGAGGGAAGGCATGACAAAGAAAAAATTGTCAAAAGTTGTAGTGGCATTCAAGAATCCAATCACGCAATGAAAAATGTCATTCAATCAAATAGAAATGGAGACCAGATTAATATAAGTGTCCTTCCTTGGTTATTAATAGACCAGTAAAGCAATTCTATAAAAGAAGTCATACAAAAAATTCGATTTCCCACAAGATTTGTTGCGAACATAAACAATCTCATATCAAAGAAATGTAAATTTGGGCCAGGGATGAAAACACATGATTGACATACCTTCATTAAGGTAATTCATGTTCTTGTGTGTTTACTAGATATTTGTATACTACGCATGTTATTTTCATTGTATTATGTTAGAAAATAATTAAAAGATCATTTGATAATTGGTGTAGTACGTTCTACGTCTATCTCTCCCAGTCAACTTTGACAATAATGTCAAGCAAGCCATATATGATCTTGGAAAATACATGAGGTAAGTAGTGATCTTTGGTCAATTTGTTGTATAGATAATATATTTGTGATTTTTTTTACTTGTTATGTAATATATTGTATATTATTTTGTAAAGTCTCGTTTATATATTATTGCGTCTTGAATCTCTTCTAGGTGGTTGTCATATAAAGAAATCCATAAAGAAGATAAAAAATATTGGAAGAGAAAAACTCCTCATTTAATGTGTGAAATGCAAAAGTGTCTACCTTAAACTTTTTTCAATGTACAAGAACACTACCTCATACACCAAATTGAGGAGATTGAATTATAAGGACCTGTACACACTAGGTCAATGTGGATGGTTGAGAGGAAATTGAAATTTTTGAAGGCTTTGGTTCGACAAAGAGAACATCCTAAGGGTTCTATGGTGGAGGGATATATGGTATACCAGACTATGGTGTACATTGCTAAATATCTTCCTATGTTTTCAACAGAGATCCATGTAGATCGCATTTGAGATCCCAACCCCATTAACAAATTTGAAGGGGAGTACTTAATGGGGAAAGGTATATTGAGGAAAGTGAGAGGTAATTATAAGATGCTATTGTATTTAATTAATTCTTAATCTTCTAAATAAATTGGTTGTAAGTCATCTATTAATTATTTGTACAGTTGGTCGGGAGTGGGATGTGCTACATTTGTATATTGCAAACAATCTTGATTGGATGAAGGTGTGGATTGAATGATGCCAACATTCTGGTCACACATTAACATGGGAAGGTGTGGCTTCATTGGTTAAAGAATCTCATTGTAATGGAGATTCCAATGTTACACAAAGGGAAATTGATTTAGCATATGGTTTAAGAGATAAACAGGTACGTATAATTTTATTAATCACCCGTATGTTTATCAACTCATGATGCAATAATTTTAACATATTAGACATATTGTAGGTCAAACACCACAAGGCTATGTGCTGCAATGGTCATAAATTTCGCATCAAAAAGTTGGATGACACAAAGAAAATTTATGATTTTGGGATAACTGCAGTCTTTGAGGTGACCAATATTTCATCTAGAAACAACATACATCCTCAAGAGTATCGAAATCGATACTATGGCATTTTGGATGATATACTTGAGTGTGACTTTAACTCCTTCAAATTAGTTTTGTTCGTCGTCAAATGGTATAGGCTACGACTCAATAAAAATGATCCTGATAGAACTAATATTGAACATGATAATGGATTTACAATGGTTAATACAAGGTCATTTGAGCTAGTTGGGGATAAGCCCTATGTTCTTCCAAGCCAATGTGAGCAGGTATTTTACTCAGAGGTTCCACATAAACTGGGTTGGTCATTTGTTGTTAGACATGATCCAAGAGGAAGGCCGATAAAGTATGATGTTATGGAAGAAGAAGATACCAAAGAAGTAGAAGATGATGTAGATGATGATGATGATGATGTTGATGCTATTGCTAATGATGATGATGATGGTGATGGTGATGGTGATGGTGATGGTGATAACGATGATGACGATGATGCTGCTGGTGCTGGTGTTGATGATGATGATGATTATGATGATGATGATGATGATGATGATGATGATGATGATGATGATGATGATGATGATGATGATGATGATGATGATGAGTTGGATGAAGAAGAAGATCAATGACATGAATGAAATGTATGACATTTTTTGAACTCTGTGTTTATTTATGGAATTTGGATTGTTTATTAGCTATGTGATGGATGGTGATTTAAAATACATATGTGATGGATTACATTTTTATGATGATATATTTGACATTTTTTAAACTTTGTGTTTATTTATGGAATGTGGACTATCTATTAGCTATGTGATGGCTAGTGATTTATGATACATATGTGATAGATTACATGTTTATGAGGATACATGTGTGATGCCTATGATGCTCAATTAAATATATGATGATACATATGTGATGCTTATTATGCTCATGATACATATGTATTTATTGTTTATCAAATTACAAATGTAATTCTTGTGATTTAATGGATGATGCTTATGATGCTCAATTGTTGGTGTTGATTTAATGTATATATTTTGTGTGATTCTACCACCCTTGGTGTAAATAGGTAATTGACTATAGACATTGTCAACCCTTTAGTTGAGGATCTTGCATAGTCTACATAAAGTAAACGGAAGGAATAAAAAACTATACAATGATTATGATGATTGAATATTAGTCATGTTGTGTACTATATAATTTTTAATATACCTATCATGTAATTTTTAGCTAACATAAGATAATTGAATTACATATGCAGGAACCTGAACCCTTGTGATGAGGATCCTGCACAGTCTCATGGATCAATAGGTATAAGTCAATACACTCTATAGAAATAGTTTATTTTAAAAAAAATACTTGGAAAATAAACTTCCTCGGTTCTTCAAACCTCGACATAAGCAGCAAATCTAATACAGTTATCAACACTTGAGGCCCCAGTTGGACTTATTCAATTTTTAATCTCAACGTCAACTTCAGGGCTGACTTCTTCATCAACATTACCCTCATTTGAAAAACATCTCTCATTACCAACTAACTCTCTCATTTGATGGAGTGTAGGTACCACCAAATAGGTATTTGTTAGATGTGTCTTCCTCGAGTGAGGGAAATGTAGGAATAGTCGATGAAAGTGACACATGTAGTAGGTCTAAAATAGGGAGATCAACTAGAGGTCAAAAGATTAGAAGAAAATTCAATAAACGTATGGAATTTTTCCTTTCTCAAGGGGGGTCATGTTATTATGATGATGAAGCCAAAGGTGACATCGAGGTGCCCTTGAGGTACAAACATCTAGAGAAACAATGGGTACACAAGGAATTTCCTCCAATAAACACCGATTTTTATGTTAACAAGATATATTGCATAGAACCTTCATCGTTACATGGTTTGGGCCTTTTTCCATGGATGGCATAAAGGTCAATTACAACAAAGTTTCTGAATTGATGGCGTATGTCGAACCTTGTTACAATTACAAAAATTGGATGCAGATTGTTCGATATAAAAGAAGTATGCATAGGTATGCACTGTCAGCAAATTATATACAACAGAAAGATAATGATCAAAGTAAATGAGTGGCTATATAGATTGATGTAAGCCAAAAGCAATAGGGAATATTGTAGGTTTTATAAATAGTACGTGACCTGGGTCAACTAATAAGCAACCCAATTACATATTTGAGGCGTGCGAGGGAAATCATGTATTCCAATGTTCAATAAAATCAATAAGTGCAGGGGAAGATCTGCTAATCGATTACAATTTGAATCGTATAGATACAAACAAAGTTACTAACATGGGGGTGGTATGTACTATATACAATTTAAACCAACCTCCAATTAATGACTCCAATATACCATCTTATTATTAAGTTTTTTGCTAAGTCTATTGGTTTCATTTCGCTAACGTGTTTATATTTTTTCTTTGTCACAGGGTGACCTAGCTCTATCACATAGCACAGATAGGGATGTAGGTCCCGACACTTCTACCGAGTAGGTAAACCTCATTGTAATTGTATAAATTAGATAGAAGGAAATTGTCACATTATTATGTTATTTTCTTGAGTGTTTTGGAGTAATTTTGATAGTGTTAATAATATTCTTGTCATAGACGGATGTTAGGGGAAAGGAAAAGGAACCTCCCTTACATCAGCACCTCAACACAATATTAAGCAATGAGGACTATGCAATTTCCACAAACCCTATAGAAGTGATAAAAATGTCTATCACAAAAATTAATAAAGAGATTGTTGCTTTGGTATGCATGACCCCTCCGACTGATGAGATAAAAGATAGGGTGAATCAATTGATGCAAGCAACAGAAAACATATGAGTAAGCAGTAATGAAAGCTTTAATTATAACAAAAGTTCAATAATGGTTTTCATTTTATACTCTTTTATGTCACTAACTAAAATATGTACATGTTGTTTTTATAGAATTTCATGTGTCATCATCAACCTATTGGACATGATCAGGGTATTGTAGGTAGTGCACGTGATGACCATATTCTATACATTAAAACTACTCCTTCTTTGGACTTGTGAACTTGCTTTTTTAATGCTAGTGTTATTTACATAGGCCTTTCCCTGTCTATACTATTTCTCTCTCTTTAGAATGAATAATAATAAGTTTTGAGTGTATATATGATTGTAATAATAGTTTATTAAACTGTTAATAAAGTATTTAGTTGCACAATTAGAAGTTTTCATTTGATCTGATATGATCACTTGTATTTTAATTTACTATTATTAAATTATATTTCAAAGTAGGGACATTGCAAATACCAATAAGACAACGTGAAGTTTGACAACATGAGATAACACATTGAAGCAATATAAATAAATAGATTCCATGGACTATCTTTTGTAAGGACTATACTAGTTTATCACTTACACTGCTCTCTTGTCACAAATTTCCATACCTTTGTCTTGCATCAAAACCTACCTTCCTTATTCTCCTTCATACTGTTGTATCATTAAGATTCGATGGTATGATGAAAGAATAAGTATCCGGTAGAATACTGAGAGGGGGGGGTGAATCAGTGTATTCAAAAACTGATACAAAGTTCCCAAACTCAAACTTAGTCACACAAAGTAAACATATCTTAGTCAAGATCAATATTCATAAGAATACTTGACATCAACCGGTTTAACTATTATGACAACTTAAAAGTAAACAACTTTAATCTTGTAAACATAAATAATGCTTAATCACAACTCAACATATTCATCTCTCAATGCTTCTAGTTATCATGCCTTATCAAAAGTTAACAAAATCAACAAATAAGATCATAACCACAAAAATATTCACCACTTGACACAAATGTTTATATGTGGAAAACCCAAATAGGTAAAAACCATAGTGAGATGAGACTCATAAGGATAGCTATTTGAACTCTTCTGAAGTTCTCCCTATTAGGAACCAAGCCTATTAAAACTTTACAATAAGTCTTCTTAAGAACTAATTCTGGTTAGGAATCACCCAGTTAAGGGATTTACAAATATGGCTTGATGAAAAGCACAATACCCTATTAGGAGTAACCTCGCTGGAGGATTTAAGAATCCAAGCTAATGGACCACCTTGGTAGAGAATTTAATGAGTAACCAAGCTTGTTAAAGCTTACCCGGTTAAGGGATTTCACTTATGCTGCAATTGTTAGAAAACAACAGGTTTTCTTGATCTGTCTGAGTAGCACTACATTTACTTGATCAAATCCTTCTAAGCTTCAATTTTCTTTCACTCAAAGTGTAGATCCATTCACTGGTTAGGCAACTACACACTCAATAGGTTTCTATCAATCTTGCCAACAACCTTTACAAACAACTTCATCGACCTTAAATACAAATCAATTAGGTTGGTAACACAACAAAAACCTAATTCTCATCATCGAGATTACAAACAAGTTAGTACAATCTTGAGCATTAGAAATCATGACAATCTCTTCACATTCTTCAAGAAAAATCCAACCGCTCCATGATCACTGCTTCATCGGACTTTATAACTCATCACGCTCTGTGCATTAGATGCAATCAACTTTGCTCCTTCCCTAGAAAAAAACAAACGCGCCAAAACAATTTGAACTTATCCTCATACAATGACCACATGTGTCTCCATCATTACCGCTCATCAGATAATAAACCAACAAACTTGATCGGTTAGGGTTTAACAACTATTAGGGTTTACCGGTTACATTGCATAGAAAGGTTTAACCCTTTACATCATTTTATCGGTTCAACTTACAAACTTTACATACCGGTTTACAACATCTTCCACAAAGTTCTTCTTATTGATTACTAGCCAATATCAACAATAACATGAATACCATTACCAGTTCAATTGACATCAATGACAACATATCATTAATGCAATCTCTATGCAAAATGCCAACAAACTCAAAATGCCAATAATCTCCCCCTTTGGCTTTGATGGCAATACAAATATCAATGCCTCTGATTGCTGCTGAGATTGGTGAATAGGAATCCTAGTTTACATTACCAAGTATTCACCTTGCTTTGTCTGTCTTCAGCTTGCCACTGGTTCACCTAATCATACACATAATTCTTCTCCCCCTTTGACAACAATGCCAAAGTGAATGTAAAAAACATGTAATTCTTCTCTCACTATGCATCAACATCATTCTACAACTTGATGCTCCCCCTGTGGAATACATCCACTTCTTCATCAATGCATGTAAAATTCTACAAGTGGTTCAGGGATTGATTT